>NC_138949.1:22850486-24050486 GCF_965226115.1 Aulonocara stuartgranti | reverse complement strand
CCAGCCAACTCATAAAAATTTATTTTAATGAAATATTTCTGAGTTTTCCAGGATCAATATTTACTTAAATTTGTTTTGTTTCACATTAAAGTTGAAGTCTGAAGTCCAGTGTTAATATAATCAAATTACTTTTTTGTAAACTAGAAATCATCAACTCAGCTGGGCTGAAAGTGGGAAAGAGTAGCAGCTGTGTTGTATCGGTAGGATTGAATTTACTTACATCAACTTTTGACGAAAACACATTTATGTGTCAAATAAATCGAATATATTTGATACTAGAATGAAAAAACCTGAGTATTTGGAGAATAAATTCTTTACTAGTAATTCAGATAACAACAAATTTTCTTTGGCTTCTTATTTTTTTATGTAGCCTTTGATAGCAGATTAAACCTCATTCAACCCCCTCTCCCCACCCGAATGTTGCTACCTGTGACTCATACCCTTTTTAGTTTCCATGGTTACTCCCATGTCTATCTGACCAAGGGTACATCACATCAATAAATAATAATTGCATCCTCCTCTGCATCCTCTCTTCCTGCCCATTACCGCTTCAGCTCCTCTGATACTCTGGTCTTCAGTTCCTTCTTTCATGTCTTCCAAACAACTCTTCACTCCCAACTCGTCCACAGGGTCCTGATGTTCTTGAGCCCCATACTTTGCAAAATCTTCCTCTCTCAACCTCACATGAAAACTCTGATGCTTGTGCTCAGTGATATGAATAAGGTCAAATTAAATCAGGAGTTTTTTCTTCTTCATATCAGTTTTCATTATTTGTGGCAGAGTGCACCATCCCCACCATCCCCCTCTCTTTAATTTGATACTCACCACCTGAGGGTATCACAAGAAAACAAATCTCCAAAAGAATAAAAAAAAAGAAGAAGCAAAAACACAAAAAACAGTTTTTCAAGTTGATAATTAAAAAACAAGTGTAACAAATCAAAGAGGAGCAGTCACAAGTGGCAGGATGCACACCTCCAACTCCTCGGCAAGACCAGAGTCATATTGTCGCTCTGTTCATCATAGTGATGTCTGTGTAAGCATTCATCCAGATTAGGGTAGTCTTGAAAGCTTGATGTTGTGAAGATGTTTCACCTCTCACCTTTTAGGCTTCTTCAGTTCTGAAAACAAATGGTATATAACCCTTATGCAATGTAACCGGAAACTCCTTTTAAACCTACATCGTAACCTTCCACAAAACCTGATGTGCACCTCCGGAAAAATGTCACTACAAGTCGGGTCGATGCAGCCTGCACTGAACTGAATGGTCGTGTGTAGAGTTGAGAGGGGTTTCCGATTACATCCTAAGTTGGGATATAGATTTCCTGCAGATCATATAAGTCAAGATTTTGAGGTTAAAGGTGAAAGCAGTGTGAGATTGCCCAGTTTATCATGTGACCCATTCAGGTTAACTGAGACAAAAGTGTGAGTGGGGTTGAAGCACTTAGGAAAGGAGAAAGGACACTCTTTTAAGGATACCAGTGTTCACATTTTGGATTGAGAACACAGAAATGGTTTGATTTCAAAGTGTAACGTTGAAAACTGGAGGCCATCTATGTCGGATGAACAGCGGTGTTGGCTTACAACACCAGCTGTCAATCACCTACAATGCAGTCTTGAGATTCCCTTCCCAGCACTTCAGACCCCGCACACCGGCCAAAAAAACCAAAACAACCAACAGGTGTTACCAAACCAACCAAGATTAATATCGTCTGAATTCCAGTCATACTTCAATTAAATGCATTAAGTACTCTGATCTGAGTATAAATTTGACATTTATCAACAACAATGACTGCAGTATTTTTAAGCAGGTCCTTAATAAATGCAAAACCTCAGGGGTGTGTATTTATATACACAATTCTTTTAGGCCAGTCTGCATTTGCTGATGCTATAACTTCTGCCCACTGCACTGTTGCTTACATTTCTTGCCTTTGGCTTCACTAAACCGTTTTTTTCATTTTCTCCACTTGTGTCTGTGCTGATCTTTTTTTTTTTCTTTTTTCTTTTTTCAAAATTTCCTCCCTCAGCTTCAGAATTGTTTTCATCGGAGAAGCATTTTACAGCCTCGTTTCCCTGGAACCAACAATCATTTTCATCATCGACAGTATATTATTAGGCTCTCGTCTCCTTTTCACTCCTTAGGATGAGTTCCATTTTTATCTTAAAACCCTGTCCCACCATCTTTCCATCTTTTGTACTCTATTTCATCTAACATAACACTGGGAATGTTTTTTTAGTCTAGGTTCCTCTGTTTGATGAGGTCTTATTATTTTGGGAAGGTCTTTGTGCATGTCTTACTTTAAAGCTTTTCAAGGACCTTCCAAGTTTTCAGATTGGCTCTTGAGTTCTTATTTTATCATCTCATTTTGGAGATAATAGGAAATGAAACTAAGTTCATGGCAGAGTACAAATACAAGGGGATGGAAAAAACTCTGCAGAAGGCTTAACTTTAGAACTGGATGACCAAGCCTGCTGTAAGAAATGTCAAGAACATCCATAATAAATCCATCTTCATTGACTTATTATATATGGCTATTTTTTACTTTTTTATTTTTTTGCATCTTGCAGTATTTCCATGGCAACCATCACCTAACTAATATTTTTGAAAAAGTTTCCTCTCAACCTGGGTCTTCTCTGGAATCAATCCCAAAACACTCTTTATTCTTCTGGAGGAAGTAATTCAAGTTAATTCACATGGATCAGGCTCAGTGTTACTAAAATGGGAAAATGTAATGATTTATTGTTCAACAAACAAACAAAAAACTATTATTTATGGATTTTAGAAAGTGAAAATGACACTTTTACAGTCCCTTTAATTGTGTTAACACGAATAAATAGTTTGCTAAACAAAATTAAAAATAACTACTTTTAACATTTACAGAGATAAAAGAGAAATGCAACAATAACTTACAAACAGCTGGACAGCAAGATGACCTTGTACCTAAAATAAAGCGCTTCTTCAAACCTCAAACATTGTCAGATACCCTATTCTACTATTAAATGAACTTTCATTTATACTCACTGGACACTTTATTAGGTGTGCCTAGTACTAGTGCTTTTACTGTGTTGGACCCACTTTTGCCTTAATTCTATGTGGCACTGATTCAGCGAGATGCTGGAAACATTTTTTTAGAGACTCAACCCAATTTCAGATCATTCGAAGCTTTGTAACATGGCTTGTTATGCTTCTAGAAGCAGCCTTTAGAAGATGAGTGTAGTGTGGTAATAAAGGGATGGACATGATCAGGCGCAATACTCATGTAGGCTGTGGCTTTAAAATGCTGCTAAGTTGATATGTCTGTGAAGGTTCTCAGTCATCCAGGTCATCGTAGTCAAAGGAGCTTGCAAAGAAAAGCGTCTGGACTTCTTTAAGTTGCTTGAAGACGTTTCACCTCTCATCCGAGAAGCTTCTTCAGTTCTAAGGTCAAATGGTGGAGAGTCCCAGATATAAACCTAGTGGGAGTGACCCCCCACAGAGGGACAAAAGGACCCCCTGATGATCCTCTAATCGCCTGAGCCAAGGTGGGAAACTGGGCGTGGGTCCCAATCAGCCAGAGTTTCGGGTGTGTTCATTGTGAAACCTGGCCCCACCTTATCATGCGAATTCCTGAGGTCAGCTGGCCCAGGATGTGAGTGGGCGTTAAGGCGTCTGGGAAGGGATCTCAAAACTGGATTATAGATGGCAGAGAGTTGGTGTCGTAAACCCCCGCCTCTGTTCAAAGATGGTCGCTCACAGTGGACATAGATGGCTTCTTTCACTCCTCTTTCAAACCATCTGTCCTCTCTGTCCAAAATGTGAACATTGGCATCCTCGAAAGAGTGTCCTTTATCCTTAAGATGCAGATGGACAGCTGAGTCTTGTCCTGTGGAGGTGGCTCTTCTGTGTTGTGCCATGCGCTTGTGAAGTGGCTGTTTGGTCTCTCCAATGTAGAGGTCTGAGCATTCCTCGCTGCACTGTACAGCATACACCACATTGTTAAGTTTGTGTTTTGGCGTTTTGTCTTTCGGGTGAACCAGTTTCTGTCTGAGCGTGTTGCTGGGTCTGAAATACACTGGGATGTCATGCTTGGAGAAAACTCTCCTGAGTTTCTCTGATACACCGGCTACATAGGGGATGACAATGACAGACAGAAACTGGTTCACCCGAAAGACAAAACGCCAAAACACAAACTTAACAATGTGGTGTATGCGGTACAGTGCAGCGAGGAATGCTCAGACCTCTACATTGGAGAGACCAAACAGCCACTTCACAAGCGCATGGCACAACACAGAAGAGCCACCTCCACAGGACAAGACTCAGCAGTCCATCTGCATCTTAAGGATAAAGGACACTCTTTCGAGGATGCCAATGTTCACATTTTGGACAGAGAGGACAGATGGTTTGAAAGAGGAGTGAAAGAAGCCATCTATGTCCACTGTGAGCGACCATCTTTGAACAGAGGCGGGGGTTTACGACACCAACTCTCTGCCATCTATAATCCAGTTTTGAGATCCCTTCCCAGACGCCTTAACGCCCACTCACATCCTGGGCCATCTGATCTCAGGAATTCGCATGATAAGGTGGGGCCAGGTTTCACAATGAACACACCCGAAACTCTGGCTGATTGGGACCCACGCCCAGTTTCCCACCTTGGCTCAGGCGATTAGAGGATCATCAGGGGGTCCTTTTGTCCCTCTGTGGGGGGTCACTCCCACTAGGTTTATATCTGGGACTCTCCACCATTTGACCTTAGAACTGAAGAAGCTTCTCGGATGAGAGGTGAAACGTCTTCAAGCAACTTAAAGAAGTCCAGACGCTTTTCTTTGCAAGCTCCTTTGGCTAAGTTGATACTAAAGGTTCCAAAGTGTGCAAAAAGATATCCCCTGCTCCATTACACCATCCCCAACCAGTCTGACCTATTGATACAAGGCAGGATGGAGCTATCATGCTGTTTACATCCAATTCTGACCCTGCCATCCAAATGTTCCAATAAAGATTTAGATTCATCAGACAAGGGAACACTTTTCATATCTCTTTTCTTGAATTTTGATGAGCCCGTGCAAACTATAGCCTTAGTTTCCTGCTCTTAGCTGACAGGAGCAGCACCCAGTGTGGTCTTCTGCAGGTGCCCGTCTACTTCAAGGTTTAATGTGTTGTACATTCAGAGATGCTCTTTTACATACCTTGGTTGTAATGAGTGGTTATTTGAGTTACTGCTTTCCTGTCAGCTTGTAGCTGTCAAGACCAATAACATTGCAATGTTCAGAATCCATTAAATCACATTTCTTCCTCAACAGGTCATCTTGAGCGCATCTACATGCTTTAGTGCACTGGATTGCTGCCATATGTTTGGCTTATTATATATTTGTGTTCATATGATGTACCTAATAATGTGTCTGGTGAGTGTATACAGCACTTTTCTAGTCTTACTGACCGCTACAAGCCATGTTTAAATGTTCATTCGTACAGCACTTCAAGCATTCAGCATTCAGTTAACCTAAGTTGCCACTGAACTGTGGGAGGAAGCCAGAGAATGTGGAAGAAACGGATGCAGGGAGAGCTTGCAAACTCCACCGAGAAAAAAGTGGTGACAATGACCAGCAAACTTCTTGATGTTGTCATGGTCCTGGGTCGTGTGACCCAGCGTTCTGAGTTTTTCTTGTTTTTTGATATTCATTATATTTCATTCTTTTGGTTTTAGCTTCTAGGTTTCTTTAGTTCCTTGTTTATTGGAACCCTTTATGTCAGGGGTGGGCTACTCCAGGCCTCAATGGTCGGTGTCCTGCAGGTTTTAGATATATCCTTGATCCAACACAGCTGATTCAAATGACTAAATTACCTCCTCAACATGTCCTGAAGTTCTCCAGGGGCTTGGTAATGAACTAATCATGTGATTCAGGTGACCCAGGGTGATATCTAAAACCTGCAGGACACGGCCCTCGGGGCCTGGAGTTGCCCACCTCTGCTTTATGTGGTCACACCTGTGTTAAGTATTCCCTGTTGGTTCGTGTCCCCATGTTGCCTGTTTTTTATTGAAAGGTCTTGTGTTTCTTTGTACTGCGTATTTAGTCTTACACTCCGCCTTGTTGTCATTATGTTTCATTCTAGTCAGCTGTGTACTCATGTGTCTCATGTGTCTCCACTTCCCCTGATCACCCCATGTGTCATCACCCCTGATCACCCCTCATGTCAGGTTTCAGGACTCTGTGCAGGTCATCTTCATGTTGCTTGTTCATGTATAAGTTCATAGTCCTTCATGTTCCTGCACAAAGTCATGTTCATAGTCATCACAGTCCCCTTGTCATTGTCTTCCTAGTTGTCATAGTCAAGTCTCAGCTTTCTTAGTTTTCAGTTCTCCCCAGTTTAGGTTCCAGTTTAGTTTTGCCTCTGTGCTTGCTGCCTTGTTTTGTTGACCTGATTATCAGCCGTAATGAAAAGCTTGCTTTTTGTTCAAGTTAGTTGTGGTCTGTGGCCTGTGTCTGCTCCTGGGTCCTTACATGTGTATGTCAAAGGATGACTCACACCTTATTAAACTTTATATTAACCCTCAACAGCTTAAAGTTTCTTGAGCTAATGAGGTAAAAAGGAATAGCTTTTCGAACAGGATATTTTATTATTGGTTTTATTTTATTAGTCCATGAAATTCTCAGAAAACGCTATGCATTTGGTTTGTACTCAGTGACCCCATCACAGCACGTCACACTGTGCCTGAAAGCCCATAAAGAGAGAGAGCCGAGTGTTTAGTAGAAGCGATAGGTAGGGGTTCATCACTCTGAAGCCAGGTTCACAAATAGTTGAGTTGAGAAAAACATTTCTCAGTGTTAATCCAAAGAATTTGGGGATTTTATCACCTGCAGTGCATAATAACATTGCAAGCGTTACCAGAGAAATTTCTGTAGACAATAGATAAAGATGAAAACAATCTCCAGGCCCTCAGGTGGCACTGTAGTGGAAATTACTGCATCGGCTCAAGAAGGCTTCTGAAAAATATAATCAGAAAAATTGTTTTTGTCTCCACAGTTGCAAACATGTAAAGGTTGTTGAGCGCTCGCAAGAGTGTGGTTCTTCTCTCCCTCATGAGCATATATTAAAAAGCAAAACTAATTTTCAGCATTGCTGTGCCGCTTTCCACTAATTAAACGTGGGGTTTAAAAGTTTTGCAAATCATTCCATTTACATTTTAAACGGGAACCAAGTTTTCTTTTAAAAGAACATTTATACAACAGGCGGCTTAGAAATACAACATAACACAGTTATTAAGCCGATTTTACCTTAAACTAATTTATTGATGTCCACTACAGTGGGGAAAATAATTATTTGATCCTTGTTGTAAGTTTGCTCATTTACAAAGAAATGGTCAAAGAGAATGGTAATATGCAAAGAGATCAGAGAAAGATGTTTAGCAGAATAAATATTAGGATATTATGAGTATATTTAATGGATGAGTATCTGGATTTTTCTGGGTCCAATCTTGTCCGTTTACAGAGATATCTCAAAAACATCATTGCCTCAGATAGTACCTTATTTTTGGGCTTTTATTTCAGTGAATCTCTAATTTTTCTGGACAAAACAAACAACAAAGGAAATTCAGAAAAAACCCATTGTCAGGGGTGGGTCTGTTACCAGCATTTTCAGGTTATATGTTGAGTTCTTACAGTGGGGCAAAAAAGTATTTAGTCAGTCACCGATTGTGCAAGTTCCCCCATTTAAAATGATGACAGAGGTCAGTAATTTGCACCAGAGGTACACTTCAACTGTGAGAGACAGAATGTGAAAAAAAAATCCATGAATCCACACGGTAGGATTTGTAAAGAATTTATTCGTAAATTAGGGTGGAAAATAAGTATTTGGTCACCTCAAACAAGGAAAATCTCTGGCTCTCACAGACCTTTAACGTCTTCTGTAAGAAGCTTTTCTGTCCCCCACTCGTTACCTGTATGAATGGCACCTGTTTGAACTCATCATCTGTATAAAAGACACCTGTCCACAGCCTCAAACAGTCAGACTCCAAACTCCGCCATGGCCAAGACCAAAGAGCTTTCGAAGGACACCAGGAAAAGTATTGTAGACCTGCACCAGACTGGGAAGAGTGAATCTACAATAGGCAAGCAGCTTGGTGTGCAAAAATCAACTGTGGGAGCAATCATCAGAAAATGGAAGACATACAAGACCACTGATAATCTCCCTCGATCTGGGGCTCCACGCAAGATCTCATCCCGTGGGGTCAAAATGATCATGAGAACGGTGAGCAAAGATCCCAGAACCACACGGGGGGACCTGGTGAATGACCTGCAGAGAGCTGGGACCAAAGTAACAAAGGTCACCATCAGTAACACACTACGACGGCAGGGAATCAAATCCCGCAGTGCCAGACGTGTTCCGCTGCTGAAGCCAGTGCATGTCCAGGCCCGTCTGAAGTGTGCCAGAGAGCACATGGATGATACAGCAGAGGATTGGGAGAATGTCATGTGGTCAGATGAAACCAAAGTAGAACTTTTTGGTATAAACTCAACTCGTCGTGTTTGGAGGAAGAAGAATACTGAGTTGCATCCCAAGAACACCATACCTACTGTGAAGCATGGGGGTGGAAACATCATGCTATGGGGCTGTTTTTCTGCCAAGGGGACAGGACGACTGATCCGTGTTAAGGACAGAATGAATGGGGCCATGTATCGTGAGATTTTGAGCCAAAACCTCCTTCCATCAGTGAGAACTTTGAAGATGAAACGAGGCTGGGTCTTCCAACATGACAATGATCCAAAACACACCGCCCGGGCAACAAAGGAGTGGCTCCGTAAGAAGCATTTGAAAGTCCTGGAGTGGCCTAGCCAGTCTCCAGACCTCAACCCCATAGAAAATCTGTGGCGGGAGTTGAAAGTCCGTGTTGCTCGGCGACAGCCCCAAAACATCACTGCTCTCGAGAAGATCTGCATGGAGGAATGGGCCAAAATACCAGCTACTGTGTGTGCAAACCTGCTAAAGACCTATAGTAAACGTTTGACCTCTGTTATTGCCAACAAAGGTTATGTTACAAAGTATTGAGTTGTATTTTTGTTATTGACCAAATACTTATTTTCCACCCTGATTTACGAATAAATTCTTTACAAATCCTACCATGTGGATTCATGGATTTTTTTTTCACATTCTGTCTCTCACAGTTGAAGTGTACCTCTGGTGCAAATTACTGACCTCTGTCATCATTTTAAGTGGGGGAACTTGCACAATCGGTGGCTGACTAAATACTTTTTTGCCCCACTGTATGTCATATCCTGGGATAATGCTGAGTTATAGGATTATTATTTGTTTGCCTTGAGTTTAGTCTAGTTTATGTTTTAGTGTCATGTATTTCTTGTCTGCGTGTTTTATGTTGTCAGGCCTGTGTCACGTCTATGTCTCTTAGGGTTTCCTGTTTTATTTTGAAAGTCTTGTGTTTCTTTGTTCAATGTGTTTAGTTTTACTCTTCCCCTGTGATATTGTTATGTTCATTTGTGTCAGCTGTTTCCCCACGTGTTCAGCTCAGGTCTTGCTCATGCTCATGTTTTTCCTCATCGTTTCTTGCATGCACCTGCTCTGAATCACGCTCATGTTTTATGTCACAGTGATAGTCTAGTTTTTTCCAGTTTAGGGTCTAGTGTAGTTATCTCCCCTCTTTGCTTTGCTTTGTTTGTGTACTCTTGTTATCAGCCACAATAAACAGCTTGCTTTTTGTTCAAGTCACTTTTCACTTTTTTGGGTCCAGTATTCACTCTACACACAGTCAGCTCCCGCTGCCTGTGACACACAAGTTGTGAATTTATTTGCAAGTCCATCCATCCTCATTCGCTTTGTCCGGGGCCGGGTCGCGGGGGCAGCAGCCTAAGCAAAGAGGCCCAGACCTCCCTCTCCCCAGCCACCTCCTCCAGCTTATCCGGGGGAATACCAAGGCGTTCCCAGGCCAGCCGAGAGATATAATCTCTCCAGCGTGTCCTGGGTCTGCCCCGGGGCCTCCTCCCGGTGGGACATGCCTGGAACACCTCACCCAGGAGGCGCCCAGGGGGCATCCTTGTCGGCACTGAGATGAGCGTTGTCGTCGGGAATGCTACTGTAACAGCCTCTTCATATTCTAACAAACTAATCAGCTACTTTATGTGGAAAAACATCTCCCGTGAAGGAAGTTTGAAATGAGTAAATTGTGCCCAGTAGCCAGCTGCTGCCCTGCAGCACAGCAGCCCCCAAAGGCCCAGTTAGTCCAAACCATGCTTGCAGATCTTACACTCCTTAAACTGAGTTCTGTGTTTGTCTTCTTCTCACCTCACAGTTTGGATGAAATAAACAAATCATGATCGTCCCTTATTAGTAACAATTAAAATGCCTTAAATGCTCATGGTGTGGTCTTGTTTTGTGCAAATAACATTTCATCCAGGAGTGAGAAGAATTGATTTATTGGGATGAAACCAGCAAAACAAGGACAAATACATATCAGCTGAGAGTACCAAGAAGCCATAAAAGTTCATTCTGTTCTGTGTTAAAATGTCACTGGTTTTATGAATTATGAGTAATAGTCACCAGACTCGTGAATCACAACATGTTCTGCCCTATAGCAGCTGTAATGGACTCCAGCTCCCTGATTCTGAATTTGATAAGCATTTCAGCTTCTGGAAAAGGGCAGCAGATAAAATTTTAATGTTACGTGGAAATGCTCATTATTTGTTTGATTTGAGATGTTTTACACGACTGGACGGTAAATGCATCAAAGAAAATCTTTATTTTTTAGGGAATTTGATTTACTACATAGCTTACTGGTTAGACAGTGGCATCAAAGTGCACTTTAAACTCTATCCTCAGGAGTCCGTCTTGTCAGTTTTGCTGAAGATGTTGATGATGTGTAAAATATTAATTCAGAAGCTGTCTGAACTGTGCTGCTTGATGTATTTCTCAAGATGCCCGAACCACCTCAGCTGGCTCCTTTCGATGTGGAGCAGCAGCTGCTCTACTCTGAGCCCCTCCCGGATGGCCGAACTTCTCACCCTATCTCTAAGGGAGAGGCCAGCCACCCTTCGGAGGAAGCTCATTTCTGCCGCTTGTATCCGCGATCTCGTTCTTTCGGTCACTACCCACAGCTCGTGGCCATAGGTGAGGGTAGGGACGTAGACCGACCGGTAAATTGAGAGCTTCGCTTTTACACTCAGCTCCCTCTTCACCACGACGGACCGGTGCAGCGTCCGCATTACTGCAGCTGCAGCCCCAATCCGTCTGTCGATCTCCGGCTCCCTTCTCCCATCACTCGCGAACAAGACCCCGAGATACTTGAACTCCTCCACTTGGGGCAGGAACTCATCTCCGACCCGGAGTGGGCACTCCACCCTTTTCCGGCTGAGAACCATGGCCTCAGATTTGGAGGTGCTGATCCTCATTCCCGCTGCTTCACACTCGGCTGCGAACCGTTCCAGTGCGAGCTGGAGGCCCTCACCCGATGAAGCCAACAGAACCACATCATCTGCAAAAATCAGAGATGAGATTCTGAGGCCACCAAAGCGAAAGCCCTCCGCCACTTGGCTGCGCCTAGAAATCCTGTCCATAAAAATTATGAACAGAACCGGAGACAAAGGGCAGCCCTGGCGGAGCCCATCACCCACCGGGAACGAGTCCGACTTATTGCCGGCAATGCGAACCAAGCTCTTGCAACGGTTGTATAGGGATCGAATGGCCCGTAGCAATGGGCCAGACACCCCATATTCCCGCAACACCTCCCACAGGACACCCCGAGGGACACGGTCGAATGCCTTCTCCAAGTCCACAAAACACATGTAGACTGGTTGGGCAAACTCCCATGCACCCTCAAGTATCCTGGAGAGGATAAAGAGCTGGTCCAGTGTTCCGCGACCAGGACGGAAACCGCATTGTTCCTCCTGTATCCGAGGTTCGACTAACGGACGAACTCTCCTTTCCAGCACCCTGGCATAGACTTTCCCAGGGAGGCTGAGGAGTGTGATCCCCCTGTAGTTGGAACACACCCTCCGGTCCCCTTTCTTAAAGATGGGGACCACCACCCCGGTCTGCCAGTCCACAGGTACTGCCCCTGATCTCCACGCAACATTGCAGAGGCGTGTCAACCAGGACAGCCCTACAACGTCCAGAGCCTTCAGGAACTCGGGGCGGACCTCATCAACACCAGGGGCTCTGCCACCAAGGAGTTGTTTAACTGCCTCAGTGACCTCGCCCCCGGAAATTGGTGGGTCATTCCCCTCATCCCCAGACTCTGCTTCCTCCTCGGAAGACGTGTCAGTGGGATTAAGGAGGTCCTCGAAGTATTCCTTCCACCGCCTGACAATTTTCTCAGTCGACGTCAGCAGCGCTCCGCCAGCACTATACACAGTGCAGGTAGAGCACCGCTTTCCCCTCCTGAGACGTCTGACGGTTTGCCAGAATCTCTTCGAGGCAGTCCGAAAGTCTTTTTCCATGGCCTCTCCGAACTCCTCCCACACCCGAGTTTTTGCTTCAGCCACTGCCCGAGCCGCATTCCGCTTGGCCTGTCGATACCTGTCGGCTGCCTCCGGAGTCCCACAGGCTAACCAAGCCCGATAGGACTCCTTCTTCAGCCTGGTGGCTCCCTTCACCTCTGGTGTCCACCATTTGGTTTGGGGATTACCACCACGGCAGGCAAGTCATTAATTGAAATTAGTTAGGAAAACATGACTTAGCAGTTAGATGGTCATCAGGTTTGCACACATCTCAGTGGGTATTTTGCCCACTTCTTATTAAGAAACTCTGTAAATCCTTTATGCTTTTTGGATTCTATGTGGCAACTCAATGTTTCAGCTTCTATATAGGGATTTTCTATAGGATTGAGGTTTGGAGACTGCCTAGACCACTCCATTGTTTTAACGTGTTCCTTCTTTAGTCACTCCTTTGTTTCCTATTTCTATGCTTTGGTTCACTGTCATTCTGGAAGACCCATCCATGACCCATTTTCAGTCTTGTAGCTGAAGGAAGGAGGTTCTTGTCCAAGATTTTATGTACATGTACAGCCCCAAAGCATAATGTTTCCACCTCTGTGCTTGAGTGTGACGACGGTGTTCTTTGGATCAACATATCAAACAATTCATTTCTTTGTAAGTGAGCAAATTTAGCAGGGATCAAATGATTACTTCCCCAACTTTAGATCATGTGTCTTTTGTTTTTTTAAATGTGCCTTAAGGAAAGTTGAAAATCTATTTTCACTTGCAGACTTTCGCTCAAAGCAAATAGTTAGTGGGAATTCGGTTTGGCAGATCTTGGAGGCGCTGGCCGTGACACACTCACCCTCCCTTTGCTATCACCTCTGCTCATGTGTTACGTCAGTTCAAGTCTGTGGGAAAAGCATCTCAGCTCTCTAATTAAAAAGCCTAATTAAAACCAGAGGGATGATCTTCCTCTTAGTCCCGTCTGCCCACTCAAAACAGAAAGAGGGAGGGTTGAGAGGCAGTGAATCGCAGCCATGAGAAACCTCTTGTGGTGAGGTTGTCAGGAGTGTGACAGACTGACGTTCCACTGGGAGCCTAAGCTAGGCGGCACTGAGATGAGCGTTGTCGTCGGGAATGCTACTGTAACAGCCTCTTCATATTCTAACAAACTAATCAGCTACTTTATGTGGAAAAACATCTCCCGTGAAGGAAGTTTGAAATGAGTAAATTGTGCCCAGTAGCCAGCTGCTGCCCTGCAGCACAGCAGCCCCCAAAGGCCCAGTTAGTCCAAACCATGCTTGCAGATCTTACACTCCTTAAACTGAGTTCTGTGTTTGTCTTCTTCTCACCTCACAGTTTGGATGAAATAAACAAATCATGATCGTCCCTTATTAGTAACAATTAAAATGCCTTAAATGCTCATGGTGTGGTCTTGTTTTGTGCAAATAACATTTCATCCAGGAGTGAGAAGAATTGATTTATTGGGATGAAACCAGCAAAACAAGGACAAATACATATCAGCTGAGAGTACCAAGAAGCCATAAAAGTTCATTCTGTTCTGTGTTAAAATGTCACTGGTTTTATGAATTATGAGTAATAGTCACCAGACTCGTGAATCACAACATGTTCTGCCCTATAGCAGCTGTAATGGACTCCAGCTCCCTGATTCTGAATTTGATAAGCATTTCAGCTTCTGGAAAAGGGCAGCAGAAAATTGAAATAAGAACGATAAAATTTTAATGTTACGTGGAAATGCTCATTATTTGTTTGATTTGAGATGTTTTACACGACTGGACGGTAAATGCATCAAAGAAAATCTTTATTTTTTAGGGAATTTGATTTACTACATAGCTTACTGGTTAGACAGTGACATCAAAGTGCACTTTAAACTCTATCCTCAGGAGTCCGTCTTGTCAGTTTTGCTGAAGATAAGATAAGATAAGATAGAACTTTATTAATCCCTCGGGTGGGTTCCTCTGGGAAATTCGATTTCCAAAAAAGCACAGCACCGACAGAAGTTACAGAGTTATACACACACACATATATATAAATACAGAGACAATATAAATAAAATATACGAAGGGGATAAATAGAATAAATAGGAATAAAAATAAAAATACAAGTGAATTGCACATTTCAAGTATTGAGTCTATTGCACCGTTGACTATTTACAAAAGTATTGCACAAAAGGTATTGCACAGTGAGGTGAAGAGGCACTACAGCTTAGTTGTTCCCTCCTTTGTCCTCCTGTTTCCCCTCCCTCTCCCCTCCAGAGAGGAGTTAAACAGTTAAACAGGATGTTGATGATGTGTAAAATATTAATTCAGAAGCTGTCTGAACTGTGCTGCTTGATGTATTTCTCAAGAAATTCCACAAAGCAATTTAATTGTTGGTTCATGCATAGAAACAAACAAAAGCTGTCTTTACTTTTTTTTTTTTTACTTGTTACTTTTTCACTTTATGAGTTTTAAAAATAATGTTGTTTTACTGACATTTCAGTTATGGCTATTGTGATTTGTCCTAACCAAAATATTGTTTGAATGTTCTCTTGATAGAACTGTTATGTCAGGCCATGCTATGTCACTATAAATCTCACAGTGTGTCTAAAACCTAGGAGGAAAAATATTTCAGAGCCACATATTCTTACATGCTAGTCTTGGTATCCGGGGATATATCGACCAGGGCCTCTGCTCCTGACCCTTACAGAGCCTCTTGTGGGTGGTGAGCCTGCAGGAAGATGGGGCCATGTTCCTTTTTTGGGCTGTGCTCGGCCAGGCCCCACGTTCCCCCGGACAAGCTGGAGGAGGCGGCTGGGGAGAGGGAGGTCTGGGCTTCTCTGCTTAGGCTGCCGCCCCCGCGGCCGGGCCCCGGATAAACGGAAGAAGGTGGATGAATTGATTCCTGTATGTTCCTGTATTGAATATTGTTGCATCCAGTTTTTTCACGAGTTTTACAAACATTTTTTCCTTGAATAAAAAGAGAATAAAAGGTGCATTGAGGTTATATAGGTATATAGAAAGCCAGTAACAGACTAGCCTTTCCTCTTAAGCACTTAAGAGCTCTGCTAGTTTATTCACTAAGTATGTAGAGCAGAGTTCATACTTTGTGTATCACATGTCAGTGAAAACACAAATCATACCTGTTTCCAACTTTAGTAAGATAGACCACGAGCCGCAACTGAACAAGCTGCTGTCAGTGGTTAAAAACAGTATTTTAGTGGTGAGTGGGCAACCCACCCACATGTCCCTCAGATCAGAGGTTTTTGGTTAACCTGAACTAAGAAGGGACCTAACAAGTCCTTCTATGTGTGAGCTATTAAGTGACATCTGTCATCTCACACACTGCAGCCAGTTCCTTGCTTTTTTGTGTTTGATATCCAGGGCACTGTCTGTGGTGCTGAAGTTTTGGTGCAGGACTGTCACTGTTGATCAGTGTTTCCTTAAGCAAAAGCCCCAACATTGTTTTGATGTGAAGCTGCTTTTTTTGGTCAAGATAAATAAATAGTGCCACCAGAATGTTGGTGTGATTTTTATTTATTTTTTCTTGAGTAGTAGCAATTAGCACAGTGTGGCGGAGGTGTGGTCCCTGGCTCAGCTGCAGAGGAGGCGTGGTGCAGTGAGCTCAAGCTGCAGTACCAGGGAGGTTGAAGGAACAGGTGATCCATGTAACGAGGTTTCCTGTTCTTTATACTGACGTCGGAGACCAGAAGAAAGAGACGCATGCGAGGACAGCTGAAAAGCTGACTGTGCCGGGACACTGGTGCCAAAGCTGAGCGCTTCTGTGTGTTTCACAAATAAAAAAAATCATAAACAGCCATCAGAATGCTGTGTGGCGTCCGATTTATTCACACACATCATTTGCAAAAAAATGTAATGAAGAAATAATCAAAACATGAGAATACTGTGTGCATACAAAAGACTGTGTACATAATGCAGTAAAGCCACAAAAAAATCCCTCTATAAGTGCTGGTGGGCTGGTGGTGTAAGACCCTCACAATAAACATCTTTTTATCGTCTGTACACTGCACAGAAATCTCCCATGAATAAGCAATAGAAATGATTTTTGCTTTTGCTGGTTTCATTCTGGTTCCCCAAGAATTAGATGAAGATCAATTAAATTAAGTTCTTGTCTGTGCAAACAAGTATAACAACATCCTCTTCAAACTGTATAACAACATAATGTCCATCCTGTTTTCCACTAGCAGAAAAAGATGAATAATATAACAGAATTGCAGAATTGAAAAAACCCCACTTCAGCAGCAGAAAGTGACGAGTTATTCTGTGTGACAAGCGCTGATGGATTAATGTTATTATTATTAATATATAGCTTTTAACTGTTTTCAAGTCCACATGATACGCCAACCCACTAAGTAGATCCACAGCTTTTTTCTGACTTTGTACTTGACAAAGGAAACTTTGATAACAATGCACATATTTCATCTTGGCTCAAACTAGTTTATCTAACCAACAAACCGATCTGGAACTGTTGCAGCGTCAGTAAAGCTGAAACGATAGATGTTTGGAAATGTCAGAAATTGTATTTTTAACATTCAAAAATCAGATGAAGAAACTCAAACATGTGATGTGGTCCAAAAAAGATAAAATGATTGGAGCAGCACATAATGGCAGGCTTTGAATGCAGTCTGGAGGAGATAAGGAAGAAAAGTCACATTGTCAGTTTCCATATGGAAATATAAAAGAGACCTTTCCTATCTGGAGGAGCAGATTCTCTGATTCAGCTTATTGTCACATACATATAAGCAGACTTGAATAGAAGGATGGAAATGTATAATTTCAGCTTTAAAATCTAATAAAGAATTCTAAACGTTGACATGCTGCTTGTACATACCTTTATCTCACAATCTAATTTTGTATTCATTAAAATGACTGAGGCAGCAAATTACAATTAATTATATCCATTCATCAGTTTTCTTCAGCTGGACCCGAGACCTCCCTCTCCCCAGCCACCTTCTCCAGCTTATCCAGGGGAACACCAGCCAGCCGATGTAATCTCTCCAGTTTGTCATGGGTGTGCCTTTGTGCTGCCGACGTGTGCTGGGAATGAGTCCCACATATTAGCAATCTGTAGCAACGGGCCATGCACCGCATTCTCCTGAAATGCCATAAGGGTGGGGTGCACTGTGTCATGTGGCGGTCAAAGGCGGGGGCACTGGCAGTCTGATCCCCAGCTATCGAGGCTACCCAGTAAAATATGCAACTTAATTTTAATTACCTCCTTAAAAATACGACAATCTTTCTTAGCTCAAATTAAATATACCCAACCTTTAAAATAATGAGGCGTGCAAAATATGGGCAAATAACTCCTGTGATCCAAGGGTAACCAATATTAAAAAGCTGGTTTAAAGGGAGAGGAGCATGCTTGTTTTAGTGGATAAGCAGGTAAATATGGATTCATTTGATTTAAAACTCACGCAAAGTGACTCTAATTGGAGATTATGTATCGGAATTTCAGGAGCGGGACCACGCCTCCAAACACGCTCCTTCCGGTTGTCATCTATATAAGTCCCCCCAGTTCTGCAAGCTTTTCATTCTCGTTTACGTGCCCCACCCTCTCTCCCTCCTTGTTTTCAATTCTTTAACTTCTTCACTTCTATTTAGTACATGGGGATCTGCCCGGCCCGGAAGTTGTCGCCAGTCCAATTCGAGGCCTTCCCTAAACTGCAGCTCAATTCCTGTCCAAGCCATTCACCTTTCCCTACTAAACTGTCAAACCTAAAATGAGGACGTGGGCCCAGTTAGTGAAAGTGCAATAAGTCTTCAACAGCTGAGTTGTGTATGGAGTTGTGGATTTAAGACAACTGTTACTTGTCTCTGTTCAAGTGAAGGGCAGTATTATGTTAAATAGGAAGTTTGAATAAACACAGGCTTAGTTTTATTCAGTCTTACAGATAACAGATAAGCCCCAGAACACAAAGAGGCAGATGAATAAAACAAACACCATCCAATTAGGTATAATCCCAACAAAGGTAAAGTGTTGCAAACAAACACAAACAAATCCAGAAGGTAAAAGAAAAGGGGGACAAGGATAGAGGGAGACAAACAAAGGGACAAATGTAGCATATTAACAACTGCCAGGGGAAGATACTGAAGAGCACAGTAGATAAAAAACACAGAAACAGAAAGAAAAGCACAAAAGGTAAGTGAAAGGAAAATAACTCTATCAGAAACCCCAGGCCATGTCAACCATCTGCATTTAGTAACACAAGTGTTTGGTTATTAAGTAAAAGAGTGCAGACCTCACAAGCTAAGAATTCATCTCCATGAAATGAGATGAGAAATGTGGATTAGAACTTTAAGTCGGGCTCATGAATACAAAACCTGTCATGTTTCGGCCGTGTGGCAGGCAGGATGAGGACCCAAATTGCAGACTCACACACACGGGGGATAAACTCAAAATGCAGCTTTATTGCTGATAAGTGATAAACAATAATGATGATACAAAAAGCAATACAAAACTACACTAAACTGGGAAAAACTAAAGAAACATATACTGGAAGACACGGGGAGAACCACACACGGCATGAGGGAGAACGCGACGCCGAACAGAGGAAGACGCAGACAGAAATACACAGAGGGTTAACGAGGAAAGTGGGAACACACGGGGAACACAGGTGACACAGATAACCATAACGAGACAGGGCGGAGTGAACATAACACTGACGGGTACAGGCACAGAGGTTCAGACAGGAGGAGAGAGAGCACGGGGAAAACACAGACATAACAGGCTGGGGAAACATGAAACAACCACAAAGGGAGACGAGGGCTCATAAATATATAGAGGGCACACAGGGGGGAGAGAGCACGGGGAGAACTTAGACATAAAGGGCAGGGGAAACATGGAATAAAACATAAGGAGAGACGAGGGCTCACAGATACACAGAGGGGCACACAGGGGGTAAAAGCCATGAAGGGAAAACACTTAGGGAACAACACAACAGGGCAACTCAGAAAACACGGTCTAAATAAGGAACGAAATACAAAAATACATGGAAACTAAGAATACTGGGCCCACATGGCCCAGGACCATGACATCACCCCCCCCTAAAGGGCTGGCTCCCGACAGCCCAAACCCGAGAAACAAAAACAAAAACAGAAAACAACCCACCCAGGGCGGGAGGCGGGGGACCAGGACGGAGGGACCAGAACGGGAAACAAAACAAACAACAGAAAACACAGGAGCACACGACCATAGTCAAAATAAAGTTCAGGGGGCCGACCCAGAGCCCACAGGCACAAGAGTTCACGGGTCACACGGTCGGGGGGCCGACCAGGCGGGTGGCACAGGTGGCAGAGCTGGTCCGGAGGCCGGCCGCGCGGAAGGCAGCGGCGGCGGCGAAGGAGACGACGGAGCAGTTCAGGGGGCCGGCCGCGCGGAAGGCAGCGGCGGCGGCGGAGGAGACGACGGAGCAGTTCAGGGGGCCGGCCGCGCGGAAGGCAGCGGCGGCGGCGGAGGAGACGACGGAGCAGTTCAGGGGGCCGGCCGCGCGGAAGGCAGCGGCGGCGGCGGAGGAGACGACGGAGCAGTTCAGGGGGCCGGCCGCGCGGAAAGCAGCGGCGGCGGCGGAGGAGACGACGGAGCAGTTCAGGGGGCCGGCCGCGCGGAAGGCAGCGGCGGCTCTCCAGTGTCAGGCGTGCTGGCCATGGCCCGGTGGGCACAGGACCAGACGAAGCACAGGCTGAAGGCTCGGAGGCTGCTGCAGCTGACGAAGGCTCGGAGGCTGCTGCAGCTGACGAAGGCTCGGAGGCTGCTGCAGCTGACGAAGGCTCGGAGGCTGCTGCAGCTGACGAAGGCTCGGAGGCTGCTGCAGCTGACGAAGGCTCGGAGGCTGCTGCAGCTGACGAAGGCTCGGAGGCTGCTGCAGCTGACGAAGGCTCGGAGGCTGCTGCAGCTGACGAAGGCTCTGAGGCTGCTGCAGCTGACGAAGGCTCTGAGGCTGCTGCAGCTGACGAAGGCTCTGAGGCTGCTGCAGCTGACGAAGGCTCTGAGGCTGCTGCAGCTGACGAAGGCTCTGAGGCTGCTGCAGCTGACGAAGGCTCTGAGGCGGGACCAGGCGAGGCAGCTGATGAGGAGGCGGGACCAGGCGAGGCAGCTGATGAGGAGGCGGGACCAGGCGAGGCAGCTGATGAGGATGCTGGACCAGACGAGGCAGCTGATGAGGATGCTGGACCAGACGAGGCAGCTGATGAGGATGCTGGACCAGACGAGGCAGCTGATGAGGATGCTGGACCAGACGAGGCAGCTGATGAGGATGCTGGACCAGACGAGGCAGCTGATGAGGATGCTGGACCAGACGAGGCAGCTGATGAGGATGCTGGACCAGACGAGGCAGCTGATGAGGATGCTGGACCAGACGAGGCAGCTGATGAGGATGCTGGACCAGACGAGGCAGCTGATGAGGATGCTGGACCAGACGAGGCAGCTGATGAGGATGCTGGACCAGACGAGGCAGCTGATGAGGATGCTGGACCAGACGAGGCAGCTGATGAGGATGCTGGACCAGACGAGGCAGCTGATGAGGATGCTGGACCAGACGAGGCAGCTGATGAGGATGCTGGACCAGACGAGGCAGCTGATGAGGATGCTGGACCAGACGAGGCAGCTGATGAGGATGCTGGACCAGACGAGGCAGCTGATGAGGATGCTGGACCAGACGAGGCAGCTGATGAGGATGCTGGACCAGACGAGGCAGCTGATGAGGATGCGGGACCAGACGAGGCAGCTGATGAGGATGCGGGACCAGACGAGGCAGCTGATGAGGATGCGGGACCAGACGAGGCAGCTGAAGAGGAGGCTGCGGCAGACGAAGGCTCTGAAGAGGAGGCTGCGGCAGACGAAGGCTCTGAAGAGGAGGCTGCGGCAGACGAAGGCTCTGAAGAGGAGGCTGCGGCAGACGAAGGCTCTGAAGAGGAGGCTGCGGCAGACGAAGGCTCTGAAGAGGAGGCTGCGGCAGACGAAGGCTCTGAAGAGGAGGCTGCGGCAGACGAAGGCTCTGAAGAGGAGGCTGCGGCAGACGAAGGCTCTGAAGAGGAGGCTGCGGCAGACGAAGGCTCTGAAGAGGAGGCTGCGGCAGACGAAGGCTCTGAAGAGGAGGCTGCGGCAGACGAAGGCTCTGAAGAGGAGGCTGCGGCAGACGAAGGCTCTGAAGAGGAGGCTGCGGCAGACGAAGGCTCTGAAGAGGAGGCTGCGGCAGACGAAGGCTCTGAAGAGGAGGCTGCGGCAGACGAAGGCTCTGAAGAGGAGGCTGCGGCAGACGAAGGCTCTGAAGAGGAGGCTGCGGCAGACGAAGGCTCTGAAGAGGAGGCTGCGGCAGACGAAGGCTCTGAAGAGGAGGCTGCGGCAGACGAAGGCTCTGAAGAGGAGGCTGCGGCAGACGAAGGCTCTGAAGAGGCTGCAGCAGACGAAGGCTCGGAGGCCGGGCCAGGCGAGGTTGCAGAGGCTGAGGCCGGGCCAGGCGTAGCAGAAGCACAGGCGGATATAGCCGGGCCAGGTGATGACGAGGCGGTCGCAGATGGCGGCTGGACAGGCTCCTCGGGCCCTCCAGCTGATGCGGCGCGAGGCTGAACGGGCCCCTCGGACCCTCCAGCGGAGACAGGAGGCTGAACGGGCCCCTCGGACCCTCCAGCGGAGACAGGAGGCTGAACGGGCCCCTCGGACCCTCCAGCGGAGACAGGAGGCTGAACGGGCCCCTCGGACCCTCCAGCGGAGACAGGAGGCTGAACGGGCCCCTCGGACCCTCCAGCGGAGACAGGAGGCTGAACGGGCCTCTCGGACCCTCCAGCGGAGACAGGGAGGTGCTGGCCGGGCTCACTGGAACCCCCAGCGGACGAGGTAGACGGCGGCGTGGGAGCCGCGGAGTCCTGGATGAGCTCATCCGAGCTTTCAGCAGGAGCTGAAGTAGAGCCAGAGAGACCTGAGACCCCTGGCTGAATGTTGAGCTGACCAGCGGACCGTACTGCTATCGGGGACTGGGCTACAGGAGCTACTGGAGCCTGCGCTACAGGCGGCACTGGAGCTACTGGGGCCTGAACTGAAACAGGTGGCACTGGAGCTACTGGGGCCTGAACTGAAACAGGCGGCACTGGAGCTACTGGGGCCTGAACTGAAACAGGCGGCACTGGAGCTACTGGGGCCTGAACTGAAACAGGCGGCACTGGAGCTACTGGGGCCTGAACTGAAACAGGCGGCACTGGAGCTACTGGGGCCTGAACTGAAACAGGCGGCACTGGAGCTACTGGGGCCTGAACTGAAACAGGCGGCACTGGAGCTACTGGGGCCTGAACTGAAACAGGCGGCACTGGAGCTACTGGGGCCTGAACTGAAACAGGTGGCTCTGGAAACTGAGCTGAAAGTGGTTGCGGGGTAGGTGACACTGGGAGCTGAGCTACTGGAGACCCCGGTGACACTGGTGTACTGGGGTGAAGGCAGCGAGGACGCAGTCTCTCTCTTAAGGGAGGATCGAATGATTTAGCGATAAACCTAGACGGGAAAAGATGCCGATGCTGACAATACCAGGCAGCGGGGGCTTCCAGGAGGGTAGCTAACTGAACTGAGGGTGGCTGCGAGGGAGCTAACTGAACTGAGGGTGACTGCGAGGGAGCTAACTGAACTGAGGGTGACTGCGAGGGAGCTAACTGAACTGAGGGTGGCGGCGAGGGAGCTAACTGAACTGAGGGTGGCGGCGAGGGAGCTGACTGAACTGAGGGTGGCTGCGAGGGAGCTGACTGAACTGAGGGTGGCTGCGAGGGAGCTGACTGAACTGAGGGTGGCTGCGAGGGAGCTGACTGAACTGAGGGTGGCTGCGAGGGAGCTGACTGAACTGAGGGTGGCTGCGAGGGAGCTGACTGAACTGAGGGTGGCTGCGAGGGAGCTGACTGAACTGAGGGTGGCTGCGAGGGAGCTGACTGAACTGACCTGGGAGGAGAAACACGAGCAGGAAAAGGAGCAGGCTCAGAAAAAACTGTCCGAGAAATGGCAGGCTCAGGGTGCCGGCGGCGAGAGTGCCGCTTCTTTCTATCCGTGGAAGCGGGCGGGGTGAGCGGTGGAAGTCCCTGGCAACTCCGGGGACCCCCAAGAGCCAGTCGAGTCCCCCGGAAAGAGCGCTCGTCATGATCAGGAGCGAGCCACGGCTCCCTCCCGAACTCTTCCACTAGCTGTGCGCCTGCGGCGTGCTGCTGCCCCTCGTGATCGGCGTCCAGGACCCCCACAGCGTCCGCGGGACGCTTCGTGGAGGGCGAGACAGGACGTAGCAGTGCGCGACGGCGGCGCTGACGCCGGTTCTTTCTGGAAGTGTGTACGATGGATGCTGGAGCCACCGAAGCAGAGGGTGGTGTGGCGGCGATCTCCTCGTCGTCCGCCCACATCCTTGCCAGAAAAGAGGCAGGCGAAGTAAAGTCTGAGCAGTGTGGGGAGGGCGAGCGGCTGGTCCGAGGCGGTGCAACGGGTGTGAGTTCCTCCTCTGAAATGAGCCAGGGCTTCCAACGAAGCTCGTCCTCCCGTAAGGCTAGCAATACCTGCTGTCGCTCATCACCGTCGAAATCTGTGGCCTCCACCATCTCGGTGCGCTGGGCTATGTAGCTTGACAGTGGCGGAGACGAACTGTGAGTTGATGGCGGTGCAGCGGTGAGCCTCAGAGTCCCTACTCTGACTGCCTCCGGCTCGCGAGGCAGCGGCAACGACAACCGTTTGCGGGTCGGAGTCGTAGGTGCGGAGGCGGCGTTTAACACCCTCTGGGCCAGCGTGCGAGCGCGAAGCTCCTCCTTCAGGGGGGCCAGAGAGTCGAACGCCTCAAAAAGCTGGGGAAACCGCCGGAGCTGTGGCGCTTGCTGAAGGATTGCGTCAATGGCCGCCAACCCGGTGGACACCACTCTGGGGTCCGTGCACCCACAGATGCGCGTCATGAGCCGGCAGAGCCGTTGCAGCTCCTCCCCAATCTCGTCCGAACTGTCCGCTGGGTCTGACATGGTCAGATCGTACTGGAGGTCCGCGGAGGGGTTGTGAACTGCTGGGTCCATGTTGTGGTCGCGTTCTTCTGTCATGTTTCGGCCGTGTGGCAGGCAGGATGAGGACCCAAATTGCAGACTCACACACACGGGGGATAAACTCAAAATGCAGCTTTATTGCTGATAAGTGATAAACAATAATGATGATACAAAAAGCAATACAAAACTACACTAAACTGGGAAAAACTAAAGAAACATATACTGGAAGACACGGGGAGAACCACACACGGCATGAGGGAGAACGCGACGCCGAACAGAGGAAGACGCAGACAGAAATACACAGAGGGTTAACGAGGAAAGTGGGAACACACGGGGAACACAGGTGACACAGATAACCATAACGAGACAGGGCGGAGTGAACATAACACTGACGGGTACAGGCACAGAGGTTCAGACAGGAGGAGAGAGAGCACGGGGAAAACACAGACATAACAGGCTGGGGAAACATGAAACAACCACAAAGGGAGACGAGGGCTCATAAATATATAGAGGGCACACAGGGGGGAGAGAGCACGGGGAGAACTTAGACATAAAGGGCAGGGGAAACATGGAATAAAACATAAGGAGAGACGAGGGCTCACAGATACACAGAGGGGCACACAGGGGGTAAAAGCCATGAAGGGAAAACACTTAGGGAACAACACAACAGGGCAACTCAGAAAACACGGTCTAAATAAGGAACGAAATACAAAAATACATGGAAACTAAGAATACTGGGCCCACATGGCCCAGGACCATGACAAAACCTCAACATGTCACAAGAATGTCTCAGAGCAAAAGAGGAATAAATTACAGGCAGTGGGCTTTAATTTCCTGCTGAGTGCCTTCAGCAAGTTGAAAGGCTTATTTACAAATCATCCACTTTAACTGATCAAAAGGCTCAGTGTGGTTAAAAGAGCAGTATCATAACATTCATTTAAACTAAAATGCTGAAAACATGTCATTAAAATATCAAAGAGAAATCTCTTTAAAAGGAATTGAAATGATTATGTTTTTTGTGACTGATACTCAGTAATATGTTTGTGGAAAAAGTGTGATAACTTTGGAAATATACTTAGGCCTTTCACTTAGTTTGTATAGTAAATATGGAGCAGCCAGGAACATTGCTTTTTCAAGCTAAACTAAGTGTTTACTCACTATAGCTTCACTATGATTGGTGCCGGTGTTCTGGGAATCCATCCTACCTGACAAACCATCCTACCCGTTGTTTCTACACATGCGCACAACACGAAATTCAGTGGCGAACCGTCCTACCTTTGTGAATACAAGCTACAAACATACACTGATGGGTAAAATTAAGTGCCAAACCGTCCTACCTTTGTAAATGTGACGTACAAGCATACTTTAACAGCTATAATTAAGTGGCAAATCGTCCTACCTTTGTGAATATGAGCTAGAAGCATAATTTTACAGCGAGAATTCAGTGGCAAATCATCCTACCTTTGTTAATAAGAGCTAGAAACATACTCTGACAGGTAAAATTACGTGCCAAACCATGCTACCTTTGTGAATGTTACCTACAAACATACTCTGATGGGTAAAATGAAATGGCAAACCATCCTGGCTTTATGAATGTGAGCTACAAGCATACTCTGATGGGCAAAGTTATGTGGCAAACCGTCCTACCTACTTACATTTGTGCTGGAATTACTCTGTGACAACAGAAATGTGCATAAACTACTTACAGTAGGACATTTTGCCAAAGTAGGATGTTTGTCAGAACACCGGCATGAAATTGTTATAGATCTTGTTTAACTTGTGGAAATACAAAATTTAAAAAATAGACTACATGGGTCACTTTGTTCCAGTGTCACTAGTAAAGAATATAGATCTACATAACCTATAGCTTTGTTTTATAAACTTTAAGTCCATGCATTGTCCAAGATGTCAGCATGACCCATGCAAGATAATTAATTTTTGGGTAATTTTCTGGGTTGTCGAATGCTGGAAAACATCAGCCATTCAGTGTCTATTCATCTTTTTTTGTTGTTGCAGGGTTTATATTTATTTCTGACTTTCAGATAATAAACTACAAGCAGATGATTGGATATCTTTTTGAATTTTTACAGCTTGTGACTATTTGTGTTGACTTTACTAAGAGCAAGAGTCCCGCCAACTTGAATGATCTTGTATAAATTGTAAATATTAGTAAACTCAACAATGAGCGAGGCCCCTAGGAAAGTTGTTAACAGGCAGTCACTGACAAAGAGCGGTCTCGGTTTTTGAGACTGCTTTTATTGATCATAAAATTTATGTTGTAGTAAAATAATGATTACAAACACACCAGTTCACCTGTCTTAAGTGGAAAGAAGAACAAAAGGGGAGCAGGAACCTTGCTGCCTTGATCTCAAATCAAGAAGTCAGTCTGGGCTCGTGGAAAATGAGAAAATCAAGAGATGATCAAAATCAGCAGAGAGATTGAGGCAATTTGCAAAATATTAAAAAACAAACAAATGTGCCAGTGAGAATAAGTGATGCTCTAAAGGTAAAATTGATTACACTGAACTTTGGTATAGCATTCTCTTTACTATACTTTTCAGCCTAATAGATTAATAGTTAACATCAGAATACACTCAGTATAATTTCAGTGGCTGTAAAGCTTTTTCACAGTTTTGTGCATTAGATTTATACGACTGAACTGGTTTGGATAAGTGAGCTGGAATATTCTGATTAAATATCAGCAGGAAGAAAGAGTGATGTTTGTCGTCTCTATGTGTGTCTGTATGTGTGTATACACTCATCGATAAAATGAGTCACCATCCTTTGGGGTTTATTACCCTCATCACTTCAGCTTGGCTGTGTAGGTGATTAGGAGAGATTCCCCGAAGCAGTTTTCCTGGAACACAGTACGTCTGCGTGTCTCTGTGTATGTCTGTGTTTATCTACTGAAAAGGGTTGCTGTTTGTTCATATAGGGATGACTGTGAGGTACAAGACAGGAACACTCTATTAGGCCTTGCAGAAATATGTCTTTTTTTGGTCTGTATTTTGTTTTCTGAGTGCTCGCTGACTGCTTTTTCTTTTCTTTTTTTTGTTTCTGTCCCTGAGAAAAAAACATGTAATGGCTGCTTTGTATGAAATGACTGCTCACCTAACAATTGTAGCTGATGGCTTTGGTCTGTAATCCAAGACAAAATAGTAAAAGAAAAAAGCTTTTTGGCCAGCATCACACAGAGTAAACAGCAGCACATTTTGTATCAGAGCCAGAACAGGCATGTGTGCTAAATGCACACATGTCTGTGTGCTAAAGGTCCAGTAGAAGTAAAGTTTAAGTAATTGAATGTGTGCAGTGCATTTGTGTTTATCTTTGATATCTTTATCTTTTAACGCACATTGTGAACAAAATAAGATGAACAAATGGATGACAATTACAGTGGACTGAAATAATAAAAAGTCACAGCTATTAATCTTTATAAATATATTTTAATATGCTCACAGACACAACTCCATCTAAAGTATCTTGTATGCCCTCTCCCAATGAATCACTGTAATTTGATGATCCCTTTTGGGTCACTAATGTAAAAACTTGAAACTTGAAAATGAAAAACTTGAAAAAAGACTAGCATCATTTTGTAAAGGTGGAACATCATTTCTGAAAATTTAGCTCAAACATATCAAGACAAATAGGAAAAGAAAGGTGTGTTGACCCAAGGTGAGATCTAAAACCTGCAGGACACCGGCCCTCGAGGACTGGAATTGCCCAACCCCGGTCTAGTCTGAAACCTTTGTTTTTTGACCTTTTCTTTTACATTCTTTTTACTACCAGTGCTTGGTTAGATCTAAGGACTTGAAAAAACACTTGGCTGTTTTAAGGAAAGAGGTCCTAAATCTAATACATTAACCTGGGACAGTGAAAAATGATGCTTACTCTGTGAACTTGACACCAAGGGATTGTTTACAAGTGTCCATATGGATAAGTTGAGAGTGATAGGCTCATCTCACTGTTGCTATAAACCTAAGGCATCTTAGCACTGATCCCAAAGGGCACCTTGTATTTGTGAGATGCCATTGGCTTTGCCAATACTTCAGTGTTTAATGCCCAGGGATTGAGAAAAGGACATCGAGGAGTAGAAGCTAATTTCTCTACCTATTGGAAATCTTACCAGGCTTCCTACCATGTTTCCTATCTCCCCTCAGTGACAGCTCTTATCAACGACAGGACAGACTGACATGTTGACACATCTGTCAGAAAAAGATGAGATATTGGCAGCTCTTCCATTAGGCTTTCTGGAAAACACTATCTGGGAATGTGTGTGTATGTGGAATGTGTTAAAAAAAAAAAGTCACACATGATTATCACACTGCACACACTTTGACACCCAGGCTAACACAAGGCTGGCCAAAAATCGATGTACCATGTAAGTAAAAAACAAAAAGAGCTTAAGAGACTGTGGAGTGTTGTTTCCATGGATACACAAGCATAAAATTCAAAGGGATGTTGTTGCAGCAGATGACCCATGTTGGTATGTCTCATTATCTAGAGGGTTTTCAGTTCACGAAGCAGTAAACAGTATTATCATTTGACATCACAAAGGGACACTGAGCCACAGTCAGGAAGGGCTGGGAATGCAGAATTAAATAAAGCCCTGTAAACAGGAGAGAGGAGTTATATGTTTATGGGACCCAATTCAAGCTAAATGGAGCCTAGCCAGCCAATGAAATTTGCCTCATTGGGTGTAATGACTCCACTAAAATGACAGTGATTATTTCTGAGTAAATGATAATGAAAGACGCATGCAGTGTGCAAGTCTGCAGGCAAACACGTCATTTATGTAGTCATATTTGTTAATGTGTGGCTATCCTGTTGATTTCCTCAAAGAACTGACCCAGACTCAAATCTGGACACAAATAAGTCGATGCAAACACATTGATGACGTTAGCTACAGCTAAGGCTTCAGCTTATCGTGACAGGCATTCTAATTATCATCATAAAGATGTAGGTAGGTAAGTGTAAATAACACGAATGAGCTATTTTTCCATGCTCTGATGAGGTGCGCCCGGAACATCGATCATCTCATCAGCAAAAGGGTAATGTCATGGAATATTGTGCACATGTGATAGAAGTTGACCAAAAAAGGAAAAACAAGCTTTAAAATATTATTTGACAACATGTTCACACTGGAAAATATAGTAAGAAGACCCCGACCAGCTTGAAGTCAAGTCATTATTATTAGACAGGTAATGCTGTGATCTAGATTTTGCTCTTGCTCTTGACGAAGGCGGTCACACTTTTTCTCCTCTCCTCCTCTTTCTCTCCCTTAGCTTCCCTGCTTAGCCTCTTATGTCCTTGTCTAGTCTCGTGTTTTTTTTTTGTATTACTTTTCCCTGGAACACTCTCTCACAGTCTGTTCTCTAAAACCTAAAAGAGGAATTATGGATTTGATCAACTGGTCCCTAAATGGAATTGACACCCCTTTCTCAACAAGAAGTTTGGGCTTGGGTGAGCCTGAGTGCTGAAGATATCTACCTATTCGGAACCATGGTAACAGGGCTCTTGCTGATCGGAGAAAGCAGAACCGGCTGTTCAAACCCCCACAAGGCTGCCCGCTGGGATTGAAACGATGGGAAGAGGCATGAGTTTCTCAAAATGGGCTCATTGAGTGCAGCACGGATAAGATCTTGGAGAGGCTACGGCTGCCGTGAATTCTCCGAATAAGATCTCTGAGTGCAGACTGGATTATATCTCGGAAGGGCTCGCTCGGAACAACATCTCTGAGCGCAAATTGGATTACATTTTAGGGAGGCTCACTGTGGTCGTGAGTTCTCAGAATCGGCTCTTTGAGCACAAGAATGACAACATCACAGAGCGCAAGTTTGATAACATCATGGAGAAGCTCACGGCTCTCCAACGGGAGATTGAGAGACCAGTGTTGGACTGTTAGAACAGCTTTGAAATTCATATGAGCTGTTCATACTAAAGTAAAAAGCACCATCACTTCATGCGGATACCCCTTCGGCGCCAGCTGCGGTCGCAAGGCTGGAGCCGAACAAAAACACCCTGATAACGACTGTGTTTAGACTGTTCCTTCCCATTCCATGCAAGGCCACCTGGGTTGGCTGGAAGACTGTTTACTTAGCCTGGCAGGGCGAAGGACACTGTCTCAGCTGAACTCTGGACACGCACACACATACATATACACTGATATGCACACACTCATCCCCCCTCCCTTTCCAAACGCCTTCGATGCTTGTTCCCTCCTGGTAACACGGCGGGTCTGAGCCCGCGCTGGAATGGTGGCGCTGGGAAGGATGGCTGCTGTGTTTGCTTTGGATTACTCCTCACCCCCCACCCGACCTTGTGGCTTGTCACGTGTTCCATACTGTTGTGCTGTGGACATTTATGTGCTTTTTTGTGCATTTCCGATCAAGAATGAAAAATTGTTTTTCATTTAGTAGTTTTAAAGTTTCTTTTCGGAATCTCTGCAGCAGAGGAAGGGTGAAGAGCTGCACTGAGGTGAATATTAAGTCAAGTAAGAGTTAGTTTTACTACCACGATTAAAAATATTGAGCACAGCTGGTACAGTTTAAATATAAAGTACATTTCCTCTCATTAACACTGCATAGAGGCATAATTTGTGTAAAACATAAGAGTTTTTGAACTGGTTTCTTCCATCTCTGGGTTGTATTCCCACATGCTGCTGTAGTATCGATCTGTCTAAGCTCTGTGCATGACCTTTATCCAGGAATGCTTCTTGCAGTGCAACTGATGAGATTAATTTAAAGAGATGCACATTCTGGCACAGATGAATAGCTTATTGGCGGTATGACATTGCACTAAAAAAGTTTAAAAAAAAACTTCTCTTGCTTTTCTGGCGTTAATGCAGAAAAACTGCAGGTTTGAACTGTAACTGGATCAAAAATAGGAAAATACGGTGTTTGTCAGTGAACTGTATTTCTAATGTAAGACAGCTGAGATAAATGCACAGTTCATTGCCCTTTAACTATTGTTTGCTGTAGCAGAAGAATTATGTTTTTGTCACTAGGCAGTAGAGCAAAGTCGTGCCAACCACCAACTTCACACTCTATCTTCATAGTGCAGTGGTGACAATACATCTTGTCACACGGTGCAAACCTTGCCTAACTGATTTTTTACTTTTTTCTCGCTCAGTTACGAAAGACTATGATTGTTTTCTCTTGCACTCACTAAAGTATGACTATGGGACATTATTACACTCTCCAAATTGTAAATGACAAATATATTGCAATTTAGTTCTGTTCTGAATGAACAGAACTTACATTCTGTAGGCATTTCCTGAGGTAATTTACTGATTCATTCACCCACTTGGGGTAAAATTAAATAATTTTAAACACATTTTTATTACTATTTTCTTTTATTCTTTGAAGTAATTCTAAAAACACTCACTGTCACAAGTCAAGTCAAAATTACCCACACTTGATATGACAAAAACTGCACAAGCTAGTTCACAGTGCACAGCATTGTGAGTTGATATATGACAACAGAAAATGGATGGAAACAGAGATGAAGAGGAGGAAGACAAGAAAGAGCGAGGTCAAGAACAGTAATTTTACATGTAAATTAAACTAGTGTGGTTATGCACATAGAACTACAGCTCTTTTCTAAACAAGGGAAGCAGGGCAATCTCAGCACATCCGGTTTTTTTTTCCATCATAATGCTGGATCTTTGCTGTGTATATAGAAGACACCGGACCAGTGTGTCTTAGTTGAACAGTTAAAACATCCTGTCATTTGCTTTTACATATTTAATTTTCTTACAGTGTCCATCAGAGGGGGCTGAAATCAGCTTCCGACTGTACAGGGCAGCTTAATTACAGTGCCAGTGCATGGTTTTAAAGCAGCTAGTTTAACTTAACATTACGTCAATCCAAAATAACAAAATGCCAAACTTAAAGGTCCAATAAAACCAAAAACATATTTAACATAAACTATTCTACTGAGTCTCCACAATGTGGCAACACATTCTACTTTGCATCTCCTGCTGGATACTGAGACTCATCTTTTGCTCATTTCATGACGAAAAAATAAATATAAGATGAATATATACTGTAAGAAGCATCTAATGCTGGGCACATTGAAACTAGATTTAACGACAAAAAAGCATGTTGTATGTAATTACTTATGGTTACATGCTTATATACAAGGTCACATACATACATGGTTACATAAATACATACATGGCTACTAGGGGTGCAACTATACTCGTATCGATATTGAACCGTTCGATACAGTGCTTTTGGTTCGGTAGGCATATGTATCGAACAATACAACATTTGTAATTTATTTTATCAATTTTCCTTCTGACGATGCTGTCTGTGTTGAGCGCTCAGTGAATCTGTGTTCGACTACTCCGCCTAGGCTGCACTGTCTAGCGCAGATCCACTGAGCGCTCAACACAGACAGCATCATCAGAAGGAAGAGCGCAGGGCAAGCTAGCCAGACAGAAGTTAAGCTCTCCTTGCAACATGGCAAATTGAACCTCCCCCACCCTCATTCAGATCTGGTGTTTGGAATTATTTTGGTTTTCATGTGACGTATGACCCTGAAGGTAAGCGCGTCATGGACTAAAGTAAAACAGTATGTTGGATGTGCCACGCAATGCTCAATTACATGGGTGGGAACTAGTGTGTTAGCACAGTTAGGTCGTTAACGTGTTGTCTGTGAAGGTTCTCAGTCATCCAGGTCATCGTAGTCAAAGGAGCTTGCAAAGCGTCTGGACTTCTTTAAGTTGCTTGAAGACGTTTCACCTCTCATCCGAGAAGCTTCTTCAGTTCTAAGGTCAAATGGTGGAGAGTCCCAGATATAAACCTAGTGGGAGTGACCCCCCACAGAGGGACAAAGGACCCCCTGATGATCCTCTAATCGCCTGAGCCAAGGTGTGAAACTGGGCGTGGGTCCCAATCAGCCAGAGTTTCGGGTGAGCTCATTGTGAAACCTGGCCCCACCTTATCATGCGAATTCCTGAGGTCAGCTGGCCTAGGATGTGAGTGGGCGCTAAGGCGTCTGGGAAGGGATCTCAAAACTGGATTATAGATGTTGTGCCATGCGCATGGCACAACACAGAAGAGCCACCTCCACAGGACAAGACTCAGCTGTCCATCTGCATCTTAAGGATAAAGGACACTCTTTCGAGGATGCCAATGTTCACATTTTGGACAGAGAGGACAGATGGTTTGAAAGAGGAGTGAAAGAAGCCATCTATGTCCACTGTGAGCGACCATCTTTGAACAGAGGCGGGGGTTTACGACACCAACTCTCTGCCATCTATAATCCAGTTTTGAGATCCCTCCCCAGACGCCTTAACGCCCACTCACATCCTGGGCCATCTGACCTCAGGAATTCGCATGATAAGGTGGGGCCAGGTTTCACAATGAGCTCACCCGAAACTCTGGCTGAAAATTTAGCAGTCTTTGCAAACTTCAAAAAGCAAATGGCCTCGATCTTGGTTCCACTTGTCTCTTACCCGTGACTTCAGTGGAAATTTCAAATTCAGGATCTGACACAGACTGATTCATGTTCTACACAGTTCTTACAAGTTCATAGAAATTTCTGTTCAATTAGAACCAAGTATTTGAGTTGATGATTGTAATTTTTATACAATGTTGTAATTTGTTTTTCAACAATTTTTTGATTAATGTTTTGTTTCCTTTACAATATTATACTTTAATGTATAATATTGTAAAGGAAACAAAACATCAATCAAAAAATTGCTCTCTTTTTTATTCGGGCTACTTAAATTTATTTTGGGCCACCAAAAACTGAAGAGTCCCTGCCCGAAGGGCTACCAGGGATTTTGAAATTTTGAGAGCCCTGAGATATATTTATTTTTTAAATTACTAATTACTTTTGTTTCAGCAACATTAAATTTAAAAACTGTACTTTTGAGTTAAAATATATATTTATAATTTTAATAAATGACAATATCGAAAAAATATCAAACCGTGACACCAAAGTATCGAACCGAACCGAACCGTGAATTTTGTGTATCGCTGCACCCCTAATGGCTACATATATATATATATATATATATATATACACACACACATGGTTACATACATGCATGGTTATATACATTTATGCATACATGCTGCATACATGGTTACATTCATCTATCCATGGATTATAGTAACAGCAAGCTGAGCAGGGAAATTCCTTTCCCCATTTCTCCCCCCTCTCCGTTTTGTCTAGGCATCCCAAAGTGCCACCACGCCAGATGAGATATCTATTCTGTTTGCAAATACTGGGTATCTCCATATATGTTCTCCCAGCTTGTATTTTTCCTTCCTGCATAGCTCTTTTTGCAGTGTTGTGGGTCTGTGTATTTATTTTACTGTAATTCATGATCAGTTGCTTCCATCATCGCTGCTGTTACCTGATAAAACAAACAAACAATTTGACTCTCTGACTCTCACCATGGATTTTTAAGGGTGGATGCAAGAAAACATACATACAACTACAATCTTGCTTCAATTTAGTGGGAAGTATAAAGCAAACTTTTTTTTTGACTATCATTTCATGCAATGAAATTTGGTTCTGTTGTTATAGTCATAGCCTTAATTTAATTACTGTGTCCCACTAAGCCAGCATACTAGGTACTGAAACAGCTAAAGGGACTTTAACAAGTTTTAATTACTGCTACAATTTCCCTACTATAGTGTGTCAACTTCTGCTTCGTGACAAAAGTCACTTCTTTGTAAACTATGTGTGACTCTGACAACCTGCTGGTAACCAGAGCAATCACAAGGAGATTGTTCATGTAGCTCCACGTACTGTACCTCTTCCTGACAAACTTCACCTACTGGCAAAATCTTGCCATGCAGTCAGGAATATACATTTCATCCTAGCCACCACTAATTACCAGCGGGTTGCTGACTGCCTGTGTCTGGGCCCTGAGAGTGCCGATAGCTGTGAATGTAGCATGGATGGTTGTTTGTCTCCCTGTGAAAGCTGTGTGATTGATTGTCAGTCTCTTCCGGGTATACCCTGCACTTTGCCTTTATGACACCTGGAACAGCTTATATATGCCATTAACTCATTCTGATTCTTTCTATATATTCAGAATAAGTTAAGTGCAAGGACAGCACAACAGCACTGTCCATTTCGTGGCACAACTAGGCTGCACCAGGAACAGAAAATAAAATTCATATGGGAGTCATTTCTCTCTGGGTGACTCTGGCTTAATTGGTGACAATTCATGGCTATGAAGTGAAGGCAGAGACATAAGCCTTATTATGAACTCTCTGGACAACAACAAATTAAATTTGAAGCACACAGGAGACCTAGGAGTCTCCAAAAGAGACCTGCCAGGCTAGGGGAAATAAGCTTCTATATTGCAAGGGTAGGAGAATTAATTTATAAGTGCTCTGTGCAACGGCTAAGACTGTGTGAAAAAAAGAGCTTCCCTCGTTTGACTAGAGTTAGTCCATCAAAAACACAGACTTTTCAAAAAATAAAGCTTTGAACCAATTTTCATAATTACTAAGACACATTCTGGAAACTGTAAATGCAACATCCAATGTTTTAAGTCATATTCACAAAGCCACACAATATCATCAGATTATATACACAACCAATCAACATATTAATTCAAACTCAAAAGACTGAAAACATTATGTTCAGGACATGTAACTCGAGTCTTTCCAACCTCATGTGGCTCACTTGCAATTCTCCAAAAAACAGGGTTTGTTGGTCACCTCATTCACATAAAGCACAAAATAAAGCATATTGTAAATGTAAACATAAGCATCTGTAAATTTTTAATTTTAAATATGTAAGTTGTTTTACATTTACTGGGAAAGACTGATGTTAACCTGAATTGAAACGAAAGATGTGCGTAAGGATTGTTTGTTTCATAAAATACTTGTCAATGAAAGAGGCCAGTTTCTAGCATAATTATAACAAAAACCAACTAAACATTATGCTTAGTTATGCTGTTATGTAAAACTGATGAGTGATTCCATGAGAACTACAAGTCTCAGCCTACCTTTTCTTTTGTTTTTTCAGATGGGCTGTACAAATCCAAGCAGTGAGGAATATTTTTTCACACTTTAGGCCCCTAATTACCAACTGAGCATCACTGAAATGTCAGCGCCTATCCAAGTATCATTGCAGACCAGGTCCATCCATTTAAGACTGCAGTGCAGCCATCTTCTGGTGGCTGCTTCCAGCAGGATTTCACAAAGCTTAAATCATCTCTGACTTGTTTCTTGAAAATGGCAATGCATCACCATACTTAAGTGGCCTCCATATTCACTCCAATAATTTTGGGATGTGGTGAAACAGACATTGTCATCCTGGATGTGCAGCTGAAAAATCTAAAGCAAACACGTGATAGTATCAAGCCCACGGGGACTAAAATTTGCAGGACAACTGACTGTTTCTGTTGGAAGAGGAGAGAGTGAAAAGTTGGAGTCATAGCAGAGGTGAAGTGTGGATTACTCTGTAGTATTCGATTCTCTCCTCCGGGAATGTGGGGCAGCTCAGTTCTCAGCAAGGGAACTCACAAAAATTAAGCTGCACAAAAGATAAACTTGGCTTCTAAGACAGAGAAGGTGTGATATTAACACAAGTCAAACAATAAAAACCCCAGGAGCTTGAATTTGTCTAAGAAAGTTGTTGTTTTATCTGGTCCTTAAGAAGCTGGCACAGCTGCTCTCCACTTGCTAGGTGGAGAGCAGCTGTGGCAGGTGAGATGCGGGACCTCAGAAGGCCACCGGGTGGAGATGAAACCTATCACCACCTGCGGGGAGAAAAAAACACTACCACCTGCCAGTGCTACCCCCAGCCTCCTAGTAGACACAGCTATGGTATCAAATTGAAAATCCTAGGTGACTTCTTTCTTGGGTAATCCAGTCACAAGAAGTTCAGAGTGCATGACTTATGATATCTGACCTTTAGGTTGATGTCTCACTGAGATTTGAATTTGTCCGAGATTTTAACTATATGTACCTATGATATCAATTTGAAAATCCTACATCGCCACCTTCTCGAGTAATCACAGTCATGCCTGGCTGCCTGGGCGGCCATCTGCCCAGTGGGTGATGACAATACCCCATCAGGAAGACCTCACACCACAACTGTAAGTATAGATGCCATGCTCTTTTATGGTAACAAATTTTTTTCTCTATAGTTTGTTAAAGCTAGTAAGACAATTAACACGGCCAGAGACAAAGTAAATCTGACTCTCCACTGATTCCAGGGCAAAGGGCATTTTATCTTTGCCCTTATCCTGCTTTCCTGCTACAGTCTGCTGAACACCTGTTCAGGTTTAACATTCAGTTCACGGTGGGTGGGAGAGATATAGCAAAAACACAACTAAATCAAATACAAATTTGCTGGTGGCAAAGATAATAACAGCTGGACAATCAAGCAAAAAAAAACAAAACCCCAACAAAGAATAATTCAAAAAAAGGTTAAAGTTAAAAAAAGTGAACAGTTGGGAGACAGAACCGGAGACACATGCAGGACTATACGTGCATTTAGAGCTGACGGGATAAACTACCACAGATGGAAAAAATTAGGGCAGAGCAGACAATCAGATGGTGGAAAAACACATTAGGGTAAACAAACCAAAACCAAGATTGTGATTACAGGAATATAATGTGACAACACAAAAGGCACAAGAGTGCAGCACAGAGAAAAACAGACACAGACCGGGAGCTCAGTGGTAACCGGAAAGAAAAAACACCAGAAACAAGAGCGAAGAAAAGAAAATTGACATTGGAGTGAACATGACATTGTTAATTTGATTAATGAGAAGAGATATAAAACAGAGGAGCATGCTTTTTAGTGAGGAGTATCCTGATTGAAGGATTCTTCTCTGTATAGTACAAACTTTAAATTTCACATAGCTAAGCACAATTTAACAGATAAGCAGGTCATGCTTGTAACTCAGTGACATTTCTGAATCGTTATGTGAGAATTTTATTTCAGTAAAAGCTACAGAATGGCGAACATAGTTATCTCCCTTTGTAGGCGTGAAGAGTAGGGATGGGTATCGTTTAGGTTTTATCCGATACCAGGACCAAACCGGTGCTTAAAGAATGGAGAACACAAAATTGGTCCAAAAACCTCTCATGTTCAGCTGTTTTTTTGTAAAAAGATAACAATGTTAGTCTTTTCTGCAGCTGTAGGGGATTTATGGTATCCCTCTTGGCTGGAAGCAGTGCTTAAACAATGGAAAAAACACAAACTTTGTCCAAAAACCTCTCATTTTTAGCTGTTTTCCACTTTCTCTTTGGTCATTTTAGCCTTTTTGGCCAGGGTGAAGGGAGTATCTGCCATCAAACAAGAAGACAGCCGCATGTAACTACGACGGTGTTTGCTAGTTCACCTTACATGCGTTAATTTAATAACGTGCTTAGTTTACACACGAACAACATTAAGCTACTCACGCAGAGAAGAACGGCTGTTGCTGCCATCATCATCCGTCTGCTCTAAAAGAACATACGTACCTGGGCCCGCCTACTATCCTCGGAAAGGTAAAATGATTGGCTAGAATCCAAAGTGTATGATATCTCAGGAAATAAAGCACCGAAATGTGCGCTGCTTTTCTGTCTGGTTACTACCGTTCATGTAAGAACCGGTGCCATTATGGCACCGGATACCGGTACCCATCCCTAGTGAAGAGAAGTCACGCTGACTGTACGTCACTCGGGCGATGACTTTTTTTCTCTTCTGCTGGTAAAGATTACTGTGTGCTTTTTTTAATCTATCAAGGAAAAGAGGATATAGTTGTAATTTAACACAAATTAATCAACATCAGGACACATTTAGAAACACCATTTTAGAGGAAAGGATAAGTGATTGTCATTCATTAACCTTGGTATGACAGAAAAAAAAAACATTGGCGAGATTCAACAGGAAATTGAATTTCCAGAGTAGGAAAGAAAGTGCTTACAAGAAGACATTAAGAAACTATAGAAGTGGCAAGGATGATGGAGAAAACAACAGTGATAAATGTGTCTCATTTGCAGATTTTTTTTCTTTCTATGATATTAGAAATGAATCAACAAAATATTCAGTTTGCACTCAAGCAGTTTACTGAAGTATAATGCAGTTCTATAAAATGGGTACATTTAAAGTGGTGATTATAGTATAAATGGATCTGTATTGATTTTTTGTAGAATATTACATTACGCTGTTTGTTAAATGATGCAGTTGCTAAAGAAAGAAGTACACTTCACTTCAAATACCGTGTGGTACAAAAACATCAGCTTTTAAGATTTTTAGCTGTAACATTTATTTTTGCGTCAAGATGAAATTTCCAGTCTCGAATCTGACAGTGAGATATGCTTTTAAAGAAGGTAACAAAGTATAATATCAAAATCGACCCCCCTCCCGCAGCCAAAAACCCCCAAACAAACAAACAAACAAAAAATACAAATGAATCACAACAAAAAAAGCACAAAAATAATATTACACTTAAACCAAGCAGGCTCCAAACAGGTAAATGATACATAACACAGTTTACAGCTATCTACTGGGCAGCACAGTGGTGCAATGATTGGCAGGAAACTCCACCAGCTGCCACCAGTCTTTCTCCGTGGATTTGCGTGCTCTCCTTGTGTATGGGTTTTCCCTGAATACTCCAATTTCCCCTCACAGTCACAGCCTAACCCTAGGCTGGTGTTGGAGAGGGTTAAGTTGAAAGCAACACTAGTGTTTCAACCTGAAAACATTTCTTTCTGGACTTGTGCACACTGATATAGTTTCCCTAAATTGTTTCCTCAAAGCTGATGAATCATATTTGCCACTGTCTGCTGCAAAGGTATACATATGCATTTTGAGGAATTTATAACAACTATTTGCTGAAAGCATAAAGACATTAGCATCATCATACCTTTCTTTAAATAAACAAATACTTAAATAAGGATTTTTAAAATTTCCCTTTAATGATGGAATAGCCCTTTCTTGGCCATAAAACTGTTTACAAGTCAGCTATTAAATAACTTTTTAGCCTCTGAAAATGTGCAAAAGTGGCTTTAAATAAAAAACAGTTAATACAATACTTTTTTTTTAACTTGTTGCAATGATGCAATACTTCCATCATTGTTTGCTGGAAATCCAAAACGTTCATTTGTCAGGGTTCTGTGTGCAGGCGGATGGAGAGGAGGATCCAAATGCGAGACTCTGAGACTGAATTGAAACTGAGAGCCTTAGCTTTATTGCTGGTGATAAACGAAAACATGAACTGAACAATGACACTGAGAACTGAAGACACAGGCATAATTCTGAGGGCACGACACAACACTGAGCATAGGAAAACACAGGGCTAATATACACAGGGTGGTAATCAGGGAATGGGCAACAGGAGGGAGACACAGCTGGGAGAAATTGGACTAACGAGACAGGGGGAGCAAAGCTGCACACACTAACATAAGACATAGACTTTCACAATAAAACAGGAAATAAGACACAAGGGCGCAGACTAAGAAACACATCATCCTCATCATCATCATCATCATCACAAGCACTAAGAGAATAAGAAAACAATCAAACACACCGAAGTAACTTGAAACGCAGATTCATCATAGAACCCAACAAAGCACCAGAGAAGCATAAAGAACAATCCATCATTCAAAAATAAACCAAAACATAACTCAAAATACTGGGTCAAACTGACCCAGAACCGTGACATCATGTCGTCATGGGCTAGATCCGTCACCCAGCATTCTGTGCTTATATTGTATTGCTGATTTCCTATGTTAAAATAATATCAAATTTATGTGTTATTCTTAATTTAAGAGTGTAGTTGAGTTATTTCGTATTTTTTATTACTTATGAGCAGTGTTGGTCAAGTTACTTGAAAAAAGTAATCAGTAACTAATTACTGATTACTTCCCCAAAAAAGTAATCCCGTTACTTTACTGATTACTTATTTTCAAAAGTAATTAATTACTTAGTTACTTTTTAAAAACACGATTTACAACCTGAATAGGTGATAAAGCGATAGATCTTTCAGTCCAATTCTACTTTTTCTACATAATCCATCATACAAAATGTAATCAAATGGAAAAGTCTCTTTTTAAAACTTGTTTTATTAGTTTTAATGTTTTAACTTTATGCATCAAGCAAATATTTAATTATATGCAACATTCTCTGACTGGAAGAAATTTGTTTAATATTTAAACCTATTTTCTGCACATTCCAGCACATAATTATTTTTTTTGTGTTTACACTCACTCTTTCAAAAAGATGCAAGTAAAACAGTAATAAAACTTGAGTCTGTGGTGGGGACCGGTTTCCTGTATAATTTGCATAGTACAGTTTTCTGGTCCATGTCAGACTTTTCATAATGAAACCATTTCCATGCTATTCCCTCGTTTAGGAATAAGGTCCTCGATCTGTTGTGACTGGTCTCTCTGTTTGGAGCTTCCTTGTTCTGCCTCATCCTCGCTGGCCGTGCTGGTATTCCCTGTGCCTGCATCCACGTGGTGACTGTAAGCGCCCATTTATAGTTACTTCATGTTTTTATTTGATGTAACTTGTTTGTTACATATTCTGAAATTCGATGTTTGAGAATAATGTGTTTTGTCATCATTTCAGTTTATTTAGAAAAATCTCAACATGATTTTCAGCTTTATTGTGAAAGGTTTATGTGGAAATAAGCAGACGGCGGAGCCACACGCTGGGTTTACAACAACGTGTAAAAATAGTCACTTGTCCATCCGTAGTGTAGTTATTTTAAATATAAGAGAAAGAGAGAAGTTTAAGAAATTAATATAGCCACTACAGTGACCATCAAAATGATGAAAAAATTTGCCGTAAGCAGTTTATTTTGCGACACCACGAAACAAATGATAGCTTAATATGAAACAATAGACGTTTTAATATCGTCATCCGATATATAATCTAGTAATAATACAAATCTAGTATTATTATTAGTTTGTCTTGGTTGAGTTTTTAGTCTGGTTGACGTTTCTTCTATGCCTCCTTGTCTATGTGGGTTCTCCTTGTTCCGTGTCTCCCCAGTACGTCATGTGTTTCATGTCTGTGTGTTCCATGTTGTCAAGCTCATATTGTCATATCTACGTGCCATTATGTTTCCTGTTTTATTTTGAAAAGTCTCGCGTTCCATGTTCAGTGTGTTTACTTTTGCTTCCCCTGTGTCTTTCAGGTTCATTTGTGTCAGCTGTGTTTCCAGGCGTTTCTAACTCCCTCATTACCCTTCTGTGTATTTAAGTCCTCTGTTCAGTGTCTGCATCTGTTTTCCAACTTTCAGGTACTTCATGATTCTGTTCATGCTCATGTTTCATGTTCATGTTTTTCCTCATAGTTTCTCGCACTCTTGAACGTCATTCGGGGCTCCTAGTTTAGGGAAAACTAGACTGTTTTCCCTAAAGTGGGAAGACAGTCTAGTTTTCCCATTTTAGGTTTTAGTTTTAGTTTTCACCTCTGTTCACTTTTGCCTCATTTTGTATTTATGTTTTTGGCCAAGAAACGACGCACCTTTTGTTAAAGTGCAGCTCCGTCTCTTCTGTACGTCTGTACTTGAGTTCGGATCATAAACACAAAGGCTTCGCAGCTGTGACACATGTGCAGTAGCTAAATTGCAAAAACTAAATTTTAAACATTTCTTAGTCACTGCCCTACTTTTGAAAGAGGGAAATTAGTTAGATTTTATTAGCTATAACATGGCTCCCCAGCCATGTCTTTATTTTTCCAAATCACAATCTTTCCCTAACAATTAAAATAGTCTTGCTGGCAGGCACAAATGATGAAAAGTAAGATGGTTAAAAACTTAAAATATTGTAACTGAACTTAATAAATAGTTGTAAAATCACGACATTGTTTGGTGACCGACACTTCTGTTGATTGCAAAAGCTGCCTGCTTAGGATTCATGAGGAAAGCTTATTATTTAAAAGTCACCACCAGACACTTGATTTTTGTTAAAGATAATCCGATTAGTGTCTCTGTGGAATTGGCTGCTAAGCTGCTTGTCTCCTTTATGTTACTGGAATAGATAAAATATATCAGTAGGTAGTAGTAGTGGTAGTACAATAAATGGACAGAAACATAGTTTTCTTTCCTTACCTCAAACTTTGGAATTATGTTTTGGTATTTTGAAATTGCTATTTCTGCTTTATTAAGTGAACTGTTAAAGTATGCCTTTTTCACATCTGGAATACAACCGATTATAGAAATATACAATTACTTTGAAAAAGATGGTGCATATCTAAGAATATAAACAGCCTGCTCAGGCCAGCTCCTCTGTGACTCTCTACCTTATCGTGGTGGAGAGGTTTGTGTGTCCCAGGGATCACAGGGCTATGTTGTCGGGGGGGCTTTTTTCCCTTCTAATAGGGTTTCCCATTGCAAATTGGTCCTGGGTGACAAAGAGCAATTCAAAAACCCCTATAAATGGTAAATGGCCTGTATTTGTATAGCACTTTTCTAGCTTTACACAACCAGTCATCCACCCATTCACACACACGTGATGGCAAGCTACATTGCAACAGGTGAAGTGTCTTGCCCAAGGACACAATGACCAAGACCGTCCAAGCCGGGGTTCAAACCAGCAACCTTCCGATCACAAGGCGAACTCCCAACTCTTGAGCCACGATTGCCACGATATAAGTGAAAGATCTAGGGAACACTTCACACTGCCTGGGATACCTGTGGTCATGCGCTTTGGGTAGTAACCGAAGAACAAGATCACAGATACAAGCTCATCTTATCTCTCCCCAAAGGGTGAGGAGTTTGGACTTTTCCGCTGAGGCTGCTGCACCCACGACCCGGCCCCGGATAAGCGGAAGAAGATGGAGGGATGGTTGGATGCTCAGACCAGCTGTTGGCTAAAGGAGTTATTATGAATTTAAAAAGTATTTTTCATCTATAAGCCTATTTGGCCTTGTCTGACTAGTGCTAGCGCTAAATCATAAAATCCCCCTGGTGTCTGTGTAATGTGCAGTTGCTATCTACCAGTGACTGATGACAACACAAACATTAAAGTGAATTAATGAAAAGATTACAGTTGATATTAAGCTGATTTTAATTAGCGGTGTCCTTCCTTTTCTGCTAACAATGAGCGTCTGGGAAGAAAAGACAAACTGTCTTAAAGGTTATTAATTAAACTCATTAGGCTGTAAAAACTGATAAGTCACAGGAAGCACCCGGAGCTGAGTTTCTAGAAGGATGTGGGCGTGCCTGGAATTGAGGAAAAGTTGTTAAAGGATAAGGAAGGTCAAGTTTCAAGTGCCACAAAATAAGTATGTCAGTAATTCTGAAACAACAATTAAATGGCAGTATTCATAATAATAATAATAATAATAACAATAATAGCATGCCTGTACAAACAGTAATAAAACATACACACTGGATGGAGGTCTGTATATTTGTATATGTGTGTGCATTTGTCCACCGTTTCAGCAAGGACCTCTTTCACTTTTTCACTATTAAAGTGAGGATATTGTTTAATAGTGAGGACATTTTGGTTTCTTCCTCATTTCTCATACCTATTTATAAGTTGCTTAAATTCCTGTTTCAGCACTAGGACTTTGAGAAAGGGCTTACTTGGGATATATATCACTAATGTCCTCAAAAATAAGTTCCGTAATACTAATATATATGCAGGAAGCTTGTTTGCGACCGCAGTAAAGCTGGATCGGCCATTTGAAGCTCACTCACCGGTGTCATTGTTGCAAGAAAATTCCAGAGCAACATCAAAGACATGACACAGCCATGGTGAATGATGAGAGACCGAGAGAATGAGGGGAGAAGAGCTCAAGGTTGAAATGCAGACAGTAAATGCTTGAGAGATGAGAGCTGACAAAATGCCATATTTTAAACTTTGTCTTTTGAACCCCAAATTAATCATTGCACTGACTTCAGCCAAAGCAATTTCCATTGTTAAACATTTGCACAATATAGTAAATTAGAAAATAATGAATGCCTCTTTGAACTTTATTACACTGAATAAACATTTAAAAGCAAACTGATCTGGTGTTCTCTTTGTTGACACGACTATAATTATCATGCGTTATAGTTCAGAGGAGGAGAGCGTTCAAATGCACTGCAGACAGATCAAGCCCAATATCCAAATCATTAATTGGTAGGCTATTAGTGAATAGCAGCAGGGCAACGAGTTTGGTAAACAAACCTCTCAGGCAGGCGCACAAGAGGCAAAAATCTATAAAAAGAATTAAAAATCAAACTGTGGGTATATTTTAAAGTAAAAGAAGCCAAAACAACAACAACAAACAAACGGGGAAAGTGGAGAATCGTGACGAGTACTCTGAATAAAAAACACACAAGGTACAGAAGTAATAGCTACTGCAGAAAATGTGACTGCGGTCAGTACGAACACTTGAACGAGTCTCTCACTGAATCACTCACTTACTTACAAAAGAACAGATGGTCAGCAGCTTCTGCAGTGAGGAGTAAACAGACGTTGCTTCCAAATTTCACATTAATAAAATGTGATAGTTTTATGACATTGTTCAAATAATAGACATTCGTCTCTGAAGAATAACAAAACCATAATCTGTATATATTGACAATAGCAAGCAATACAATACTTAATAAGAGTGACACAACATTTGTTCAGCACGACACATGACTATACAGTTGCCCTAATAGTGCAGCAGATAACTGAGACAATATTTCAGTGGTAGATACGAGTGCCAAAGGCTGCACGTTTGTCACCCTGAAACTAATAATTTGAGAAAAAACAGGAAGAAGAGGTTTTTAGTCATAAATTTATAATGTAAGCGTCTTCAATTGCACAATTTCAGATCACACAGCACTATGCTTTCCTTTCATAGCACTATACATGTTTGATTTGTTTCCCCACTAAGTTACCAGGAATATACACACTACTTAATTGACTTTTTACTTAATTTACTTAATTTAATTACCTCCTTATGTTATTGTACTAGCTTTATTTTAATGTAAATATAATTATATTACACTTTCAAATAAAATACACTGCAGTTCCTTTTAATTACAGGGGAATTATGCCCTTACATGTGGAGTATATTTTGATGCGTAGTTGTACTTAAATGATAGCTTACAGACTGCTTTATTTTAAGCAGCAGAATAGTACAAGGCTTGTCACTGTATTTCACAGCTGCGGAGTCAGATTGGGTGTCCTCTAAGTGATCTTCACACACAATTACCATTAAATAGAGAATTTACTCACCTCCATCCTTTACATGCTCCGCTTCCATACAGAACCATTGAGAACGATAAGGCAGAGGGTTGAAGTGATGGAATGGATGGACAAAACTGACAAATGCAAAAGTAACTTCGGGGAGTAAGACAGTGATGACATGAATAAAGAGAAGTATGGATGAGGTAGAAGAGATAAGCCACTTAATTTGAGCATCATCAGTTAACCTAACCCCATGCAAGTCTTTGGGGGGTGGGAGGAAACCAGAATAAGCAGAGAGAACCCACACAGATACGGGGAGAACACACAAACTTCCACAGAAAGGCATCCGGTGAGATCTCTCTTGCTGTGAGGCAACAGTGGTAACTACCATGCTGCTCCCACTTTTTTCTGCATTCACACAATCACTGATGGATCGAAGGGATTTATATCTTCCCCAAGGGTACCTCGACACATGGACAGGAGGAACCAGAGATTGAGACCTTGTAGTTGGTAGACAATCCACTTTACCATTTGAGCCACAGCCAATTCAAATATTTCAACTATCTTCAGTTATTTTCCATTGATAAAACACGCCGAATATCCGCATTTCACTTTTATTTCTTTCTTTCAGTATTTTGCAAGTAACACAAATGATTGTCAAAGTCATTGTGTGTCTGACCCTAACATATCCATTTAGCTAACTATTTAAAAAACTCCACTGTTTGTTATATAGATATATGTGTGTAACAAACTCTGCAGGAGCCTTTTAATAGCAGCAGACATTTGATAAATAAAACATGCTTTAGCTGCCTTGAGCTAAAGAGGTAAAATACAAAAAGCAAACAGTCTGAAGAGAAGCTTGGCAGTGTGTTCATTTGATTTTTAAAGTTTATTTGCATATGCAGATTGGTTGCACATAATTGGTTGCCCAGCTTTTGATTATTTTGTATGTCTGGACTTCATTAATATGTTTATAATTATTCAAAATTGATAATAATGATCCAAGATGCCCACTCCTGTATTGTATAGTGGAAGGAATGTTTTTTCTTCTGGACACATGGGAGCAGGTGTAGTTAGAAGGGAACAAAGAATTGTTTGCCAGATTGTGATTGCAGAGGATGATTCATTTGAAAGTACATGAACTACCAGCCAACAGCACGGCTGGTGATGCTCATCCTTTACTCAAAACTCAGCCAATGAAGTAGCTCAAGGCTGCAATGATATCTGAAATAATTAAAACTGAACAGTTCCCTAGAGCTACTGTCAAAATTGTCACTTCCATCAAATGTTGCAGTATCAGTGGGCGCAAGGTCATAGGGTACCTGTGCCAAAGGCGATTCACAAGCTGAGTTCTTCTGATCCTGTGATTATGTTATACCTCAAGGCAGCTGTACAGACATTATTTCAAACTCATTTTTCTAATAATACAATGTGCGCAAACTGCTCATTTATACTTTTAATATTCCACGTTTCACCGCATCCCTGAACCTCACTCAAAACCATGGCAGAAAAGAAATGTCAGTGTTTTTATCTAGTGATTTACTTAATTTACCTTCTTTAGAAGTAGTAGAGTGAAAAGGCTGGTAAAAAGGTTATAAACTTCACTTCCACCTTTAAATGCTTGATTGTTCTCCTATTTTTGATGATCACTACTTCCAGTTTGTCAAAGCTGCCTTCCCCTTCATCTCGCACCTAATGGGATAAAAACACTGAACAAACAACTAACAGTCTGGAGCGAGTTCAGTGAGTGTTTATATATACTTCAAATTTGGTCACATTTGGTTTTTTTATCATTTGTGTTTCATCACCTTTAGAGGCCTATTATAATAAATGTCAACAGTGCTTTCACAAGCAGCAATCCCTCCAGTCCCTCTACTCATGTTTTTAGAGAGAACAAATAACAGATACCACAAAATGCTCTCACTTCTCTGGAGAGTCATCCAAGCTACAGTAGCAGCAGCAAAAAGCCAGACAGATATCGCTGCCTTCTCAATTGAGTGCTACCAAAATAGAATCAAAAACAACAGCGGTTTCAGATAATTTAATGCAATATATCCTCCTTTACCAGGAGGGTAATTTCCTAAAAAATAGATAGTCACTATATAACGACTCTTACGCCACTTTCACATGTATTCCGAAACCCTAAACCTTTTTTACCAAACAGAGGCGCGTGTGAGAATATAAATGCTCATTGCTGTTAGTTCAGACATTATCCGGTTTTTAATCTGCCAACTCTCTAGCAAAAACTCTGCGTGATGCACTGATGTGCCAATAGCACAGTTAATAGCCTGGTGCATTTACAGCCAGGAATTGGGTGTCTTCTGCTTCCTCCCACAGAATCAAACTGAATATTTCCAGTAGCGTAAACGCCTCTGAAGCCGATTATTTCCTGCTGTCTGCTACATGCGAGAAAGAACAACTGTAGAAACCATCCTGACATGATTGTCTCAAAATTGTCTGAAGTTAAAGTAATGTGTAACTTCAAAGTGACTGTGTTTTTAATTTTGATTTGAATTTCACACTTTTTTCAGTCATACGTCATGTCACTCATTTAAAGGAATTGCAATTTGTTCTGTCTTGCTTCTTGTCTAGCTGCTGTTGTAGGGCTAAACACTTGAACTACTCGCCATTCAATCACAGTCTAACACAGAGAGGTAGATAACCCTACAGATTACCCTCACCCTATAAGAAATTTAGAAGGATCAATTTACTGAACATGCATGCTTTGGGACTGTGAGCTCCACACAGAAATGCCTTGTTGCTGTGGACAATACTGCTAGCGACTGCACCAAATGACTGCCCTTGTCCTCAGACCCTAGATTCAATCAAATAAGAGGAAAAACACTCAAGAAAACACTGAAATAAGAAAGACAGAAAATTAACACAAGAAAATTAAAGTGAACTAAACTGCATTCGAATGAGGTCCACTGAAATTAACTGAAGGGAAATGCAAATAAGTGGAAGTAAAGTGAATGAGGTTAAATGAATTAAGTTAGTGAACCAAGCTCAGTAGAAGAAAAGGCAAAAGAAGACGGTTTGAATTTAATGCAAGAAGTTTAATGAAGGAAGCTGAAGTAACATGTAATGCTCTGGTCGTTCTTCTGGCAGTCCTAGCTGTGTTTGACAATATTTACACCACAGAAAGACAAAGGCTGTGTGCAGAGTGATGCAGCAGTTTCCTGTAGGGATTTAGTGCTTACACTTGTTAGAAGCATGGCAGATGGTGTGTCCCTATGAGGGACATTAACATAATGAGAGATTCAGGTAATAATGAAAGGAAAATTATGAGAAGTGTCAGTGCACAGTCTGAATAGTGCTTGTACCTCTTGTGGAAACATATGTTTTAGGTTTACTTTTTATCTATGCTAGATGCTTTGAGGATGGCAAACACAGCATCACAGTCAGCCCACTTTGGCACTGCTTGAAATTGTTCATCAACTGTCTGATAGTTGATGGTTGTAGAAAATGTATCTCAGTCCTTTGAGGTCATCTAGTACCACCACCAAAGTGTTCAACAAGTTATTAGCTAATATAAGAAGCTTGGACAGCAATCTGCATGCATTAACAATGTGGGTGCAATGCATAAACATTCCTGCTTGTTAGTACCAAGTAACGGACTAACATGAGAATTTCAAAAATATGAGAATTACATGCTACTGCTAACCATTTACTTTTTAAAAAAAATAATAACATCACCCTTCCTGAAAGATCCCTTGGCCCAGTGGGAGGATCCAAGGATTTTTTTAAACAGAGTCTAAATGCGTTCTCTTCCTATTAGAAGCAATTTTATTTCTTCTTTTATTTCTGTTGGATTTTTTTAAAACTATATGAATATATGATTCTAAAACCGTGCACATACAGCTAGGCCCTTATGAAGAATGCACCGAAATATCTTTTTGTAATTTTGCCTCTGTATACTACCATAGTGGATTTTAAGTGAAAGTGCAAACTTTCAGCTTTAATTCAAGAAGTTTACTTACTGTTTTAGAATAACAGCAATTTTTATTGGCTTTTATAGTCTTGCAATTTGTCCTCCATTTCCAAAAGCAACCAAAGATTTGGACAACTGACTGAGAAACAGGTAAGGCAGCTTCCTTCATGATTTCATCACAAGTAGGCAAAAGATCAGGAGTTGATTACAAGTATTAAACTTGCAGCTTCAGATATTTAGGTCTGAAACGATCCCAAAAATCCCATAAAGTAGGGATGTACCATCCAGTAAGGCCTGGAAGACCCAGAAAACAGTTAAAGTGAATGATTGCACAATTCCTGGTAAAGGACCCTTTGGTTTGTTCCTCTTACTGGTCAAAGTATTCATATACATTCTTACAACACTTTAAAATATTCTCTATACTCTAAGAGTAAACTCCAGCTTTCACACAAGCACCGCTGCTGCTTTGTCCACAGCTGCTGCGGTGCTTTCGGCCTGCATGTAAGTGTTTAACCTTTTCATGATTTTCTCATATCATCGTTTGATCTATCTTTTCTAACATCAGACACTCCTCTGCCACTCTGTGTTTGTGATGTTTGCAGTGTGACCCCTTTCCTGTGAATACTTGGAACTAGACTGATAAATCCATAGCTGATGCACTGAGCTGATAACCACCTTTATATGTCCACTTAGCCTGACTGCTAATGTCAGGGTAAGTGAAGCTAAATAACGGAAAGATATCCTGGGCATATTTAACTTGCTCCCATAGTACCAGGCTCAACTAAAAAAGACTAAATGCAAACAACCACAAAAACAAAGCAAACAGCAAAACCAAGATGTAAAGCTGTCCGCCCCCGTGGATGAATTATGTCAATTGCTTTTGGTCTCTTATTAGAAATTCCAGACAATGTAATATTTGTTATTTACCGCATTGCTTCCTCTTTCATTGACTTTCTTTTATCAAAGGTTTGCTCATAGTGCTTGCTGCATCATCAGTGGCTATCACTGTCAAAAGGTTTAATTGTCTTCTATCTATTTGAAGACAATAATATATTCATCATAGTGACAATCGCTAAAGGTGTTAAATGAGTTGACGTAGAGGAAGTGTTAGCCAGAGCTGCCTGTGCCAGAGACAGAAAGACCTTCCCAAAAGGACTTTAGCTTCAGGATAATACATTTCTGCATAGTCACTCCTAGGATACTGTGGCATGACTGATTAACAAAAATGTATACTCGATGTCACCTAAAACAAATAATTCAGAGGAAATCCATCTAATTTCAAGTCGGTTTTAGAGAGCGTATTTAACTCAATTTATTCATCCATCGTGGATGGGGCTAAGAGATTAAGTCAAGATGGAATTGCCTACAAAGTTAAAACAGTGGGCATCTTTTTCAGAGCATTTAATTTAAATAGCATAACTGTCTATAAATGCTAATGTTAATGATGAGGTAATGGGTGCACATTTAGTCCAGTCTTTTGTAACTTTATTTAGAAAAAACTGTGAGATGGAAAAGATTGTCCACTGGCTATTATGCAAAGTGCAGATAAGTGTGAAATTATATTCATTGTCCTTTCCTTCCCTTTGTTATGGTGTTTACCTTTGATACCTTTTCTTTATATTCTGTGTGAGCATAATAAATAAAAACACTTCATAACAAGGGAGTTTTTGCAAGGCTCGAGAACTTTTCAAACTTTAAGATTACACTTCAGATAGCACCACAAAAATCTCATACAGTTGCCTTTCATTATCAGTGTTCATTATCCAGATTAGAAAAGAGAGGAAGGGAATTAAATTACTAAAACTCATCATGGATTGTCTTCAGTTCTTACCGTACACTTGGAGCAATAATCTTTATTAGCAGCTGCCAGCGTTTTGTGGCTCTTCTTGCCTCAGGTTTTACTGTCTGGCTAATTGAACTAGCTGGATGCAGCCTGAGAGGAAAAACCTGCAGACTGCTCAGTACAGGAAAAGCATATTATCTCCTCTTCCAGCCCAATTATTATGTATGCAATAAACAAGACCTCTAACCCAGTGGTAATTGTCATATATAGATATTTTTTTTGAAAGGGAGAATACAAAAGAAGAAAGAACACTGCATTGTGTTGGATTGTGTCAATCTGACATTCTGGTCTTAATAGTAATTCTTCCTAATTTAAAGTGAACGCTCTCATTTTTATGAATCTATTTGTCATTTTTAACTCATGATCACAAAGCCAGTAAAGACCATGCTCTCACATGCAAGGTATGACATCTCTGTGTATCAAGCTGAATATGAATTTATGGACTTCCATCAGTATAAAAGCATTTTCACCCTCATATGTTATTTTTCCAAATATGTATTGTGACAACCCCAGGACATTAGGTGTCTCTTTTGGATTTTGTGTTGTGGTTTGTGCTGTGCTTTGTTCTGCAGGAGCTGATCGAGGTAACTGGCTGCACGACCTACACCTGGGCCCAGTGAGCCTGGCTGTTAAAGCTTTCTTCTTTCTGCAGCGGGTCTCTCACTTGCTCTCTGATTCTTTTTGCTTACCGGCCTGATTTGGACACCAGCTTCACAGGCTGGATCAGCTCAGCTACAGCAGGTGTTTTTGAGTTGTTTGTGTTTCCCACAGACTCTGTACACACCCATACACGCTTTATACAGCTGAACTGCTGACACACACATTCACTTTAATTATGTTCTGCAAATACATCACCCTTTACTAGTTACCACCTCATTCAGTCTCTGTCTCTTTTGTTGCAGCCCGTGAGCCAGGTTGCAAAACAATATTAATGTGCAGTGCAGGCAAACATTCACATGATTCTCCGCTGCTCATTAGACAACTTACAATCTTTGCACTCTCTGAGTTTGTAAGATGCAGTCATGATTCTGTTCCTCTTGACCCACTGAACAAATCAATATTTTGATCTGCCTTTAAAGCTTTGACTGAAGTGACATACAGACTGGGAACAGCTTAGAGCTCAGTGACTTCAGGTATTAGATGCTGTTTAAATTGCAGACTTTGTCCCTGACAAAGATTGCTAATCAGCATCTAGAGTTCATTTTTGTATTTAATGTTTTTTATTCATTTGCTTCTAAAAATCCTCTCGCTGCTTTCCAATATGATTTATGAAAAAAGAAAAAAATCCACAGTTAAAACACCCATTTTAGTTGGAAGAAACTTTACTTTAATTCAAGTGTTTGTTCTGAATACATAACAGCATTCACTTGAGATTACATCACAATAGCCATGTGCTGTGCAGACTCAAATGCCTCATGCCTTTAGGTGGTTACATAAACCTGCAAAGATGAAGCCTATTTCTTCAAATTCAAGATGACAAATAGGTGTAGCCAGCTAGAATGAATAAACATTTGTCTGGTATAAACAGATCTGAGTCTGAGTATGGTAAGAAGATATCTGAGAAAACACTGGAGGTCGTAAGAGGAATGCGTCTGCCCGATGATGCATGTATCCCCTTCTGCGCTTGGTAACAGATACCAATCACAGGATGACTGCGTCCTTCTAAAGATTTTACAGGAGGCAGTTTAAGGTATTTTTAGCTTGCTGAAAAAGCATTGCATTAATACTTTGCAGTAAAAGTTGTTGGAGTTGTGTATAACTTCGATTTCTCCAGATCAAAAAGGACTAAAGCATTTCAAACTGAATGACAGAAATGTCAAATATATCTCTCTCTATCTATCGCTCTCTATATATATATATACACACCTACAATGATGTCAGTTAGAGTTCTGCTCTATACACTGGGCTGAACGATGCATTCAAGTGGAGTAAGAAAACCCCCCTGAAAAAAACATGCACCATACAAATTTGTTTTTGAGCTGAGATTTGATCTGTAAGGTAGAAGAAAGAAATGCAGCTGGTCTGTTTGACTGTGTTTGATGCCTGTGGTCAAATTTCCATTCGAATTTTGGCCAAATTTAAACAGAAAATCTGCACAAAGATGATGAATGCATCCATCACCCTCTCCGGGCATTAGCATCTTGTTCGATTGGGATAAACAGATGGTGGTGCTAATTCTCCAGCCTTTAAACGACTCCAGAACAGGGAAAACAGGGAAATGACGCAATTAAAAGAACAACCAATCTTAAGGAATTGTGATCTCTATGTTCATTTAAAATGCCAGTTTCATACAGCTGAAATCTCATCACTCCACAAAAATCTGATATTTTGCACTCTGTTAAGTGGCATGTTGCATTAATTTTTTTTTTTAACAATTTGTATAAAAATGGTAGGCTGAAACATTTCCAGTGTCGGTCAGTCTCAGGTTTACTTTGTGTGTTTTCTTTTCTGTTTAACATAATTACAAACCTGTATTTTGATTTGCCATAAGTTTTTTATTCAGGATTCAGTGATTTTTAAACATACCATTCTTTCTTTTGTTTCCCCACAAACCTCATCTTTGCCGTCCTGTCTTCAATCTTCATTCATATTATTTCAATAGAGATGGAGATGACAAGTACAGAATAAAAAGTGTCACAGGAACAGCGGTCAAACTTCGTGTACCCTCTTGAGGTGCTGAGGATGTCACATTTTTAGTGTTTTTGCCTTTATTGGATAGGACAGACAGACAGCACCAATTGAGCTATACTGGTGTCTAAGCATGACTTTTATTAGCTAGCTGAAACATATTATGTGTTTTAACATCAGTATTCTCAGTATATATTTCTGCTAAGTGTCTTTTTTAAGAAAAATAAACTTGTGAAAAGAACCTGGGATTTGAGGGATTTAATGAGGCTGGGAGGAGTCGTAAAAATAAAAATAAAATAAAATAGTTTCGATTGCTTGACACTGCACCATGTGGTTACATCCTGTTTAAACAAGCAGGTGATGTGCTGTGAATTTGATGTACTTGCACTACAGGATCAACAACCACCTGTGTAGCATATGAGGGTATTTTCTGTGTGAGATGCAATGTAATTCTCACCATGGCAACAGGACAGAGCCCCTACCACCAACCACTTCACCCAAGATGCATAAATGAGGCAGCACTGCTTCAGAGGAATTACAATATTACACAGTGTAAGAATTTCTAAAAGCATTTGTGGTGGCAGATTTCTTTTCTCATGTATTAATCACATATTTAATTATATCACATTAGTTATAGTAATATCACTTTCTCACTTTACCATAGTAAGAGCACTCCTGCCACTACTTTACATGCATGTGGAAAGTTAACACAGTGAGGCCATTGTAATGGGAGACATTAAACAGATAGTGAGGCTCCTTCTGCTTATCAGGGATGTAAATCCTTAGGTGACGGCCAAGCAGAACACAAGGTCATAATTCTCTCTGTGAGGGAGGAGGTATAGCCCCCCATGAGAGGGGCCAACATGTAAGAGTTTGAGGAATGTTCTTTGTCTGTGTCTCTGTATGTAAGATGTAAGGCCGGTGGCCACAATTCAGAGATAGTCCTGGTGTTTCACTGGGATGCTCTCTCCACATTGCAATGTGTTTATTAAACCCACTTCAAATCAAGTTCACTGAGTGTGTTGCAGGTTATTGTTAAAATTTCCATAACACATTCAACATCAGAAACTTAATTCTTCAAACCATTTATTCAAGTGGCTCTGCCACAGAAGCCAAGTGCATACAACTGCATTTCACAAACAACAAACAAACAACAACAACAAAAACTGATGTTGTGTGAAATGTGAATAAAAACAGAATCCAATGATTTGCAAATCTCAGAAACCCATATTTTAGAGCATAGAAAACATATCAGATGTTTAAGCTGAGAACTTTAAGAAAGATATTAGGTCATATTGAATTTGATGGTAGTAATATATCACAAATTTTGAAGGGCACAAAGAAAGGATGGAAAAGTGAGACTACAAAGAAACAGCTGCAGGAACATTTTTCAAATTATGAAGACTATGTCGTCATCTACATCAAAATATTTAGTGAATCTGGAGTGTGTGAATCTCTGTGTGCAAGGGAAAAGAACACATTTCATTATTGTATGCCCATGATCTTCAGGCTTTAGGCACCACTGCATTAAAAAAGGCTTTATTTTGTCATAGAAATCACTGCACTGCACTTCCAGAAGTGTACTACTCACAAATGCAGGTTGAAGCTTGATCATCCAAAGAAGCAGCCATGTGTGAACACTATCCAGAAATGTCACCATCTATTAAAAAAGCTCATTAAAAATGGATTGAGGGAAAGTGGAAAACTCTGGTCAGACAAATCAAAAGTCAAAATTCTTTTTGAAAAACACGGATGCTCCATCCTCTGTACTAAAAAGGTGGGGGCCATCCAGCTTGTTTTCTTGTTGCTTGTAATCACCTGCTCATTCTTACTCAGTCTCTTTTCACTTCTCCTTGTCACCTGCTCTGTGCACCCACAGAAAACACACTCACCTAGAAACTAGCTCAACTGTCGTCTGTGGAAACCTCCAGCTCTACCTGCTTGCATCTGCCATCTCCGCTAACTCTTAGATACCCACCAGCTGCCCACAAACTACCTCCATTCACTCCTAACTCAAGCGAAACTGTTAATAACCACCTGGATTTCTCACATGAATCATATTCCTGTTTAAGACTCCAGTTAAGCTCTTTGTCTCGTCTCTGATGGAACTCCCATGTTCAAGCATGTAGTGCTGTTGAATCTCCAAGCCAAATGCCCTCTATCCGTAAACCAATCACTCCTTAACAATAAACACTCCAAACCTGCCAGCTGCTGTCGGAGTTTGTTCTCGGGGACTGCTTTTTGCCAAAAGAAAAATCCCCCACAGCTTCCAAGTAGAAGAGTCCGGGTGCTCAGCTGGCCTTCCTGCAGTCCAGACCTCTCAGCAATTGAAAACATTTAGAGCATCACAAAATGAAAAATGCGATAAAGAGCACCCAGGACTACTGAGTAGCTGCGGGACAGGATTCCTCTTACAAATGTCCAGCAAATTCTGTTTTATGGACTGTTGTTTAAAGAGGGAGTAGTACAGACTAGTAAACATGGCCCCATCCCAACTTTTTGACACACGTTGCTGCCAGCAAATTCAAAATGAGCTAAGAAGTTTTTATAACACATTGTGGAAACAATACTGTAATCCATATTACAAGAGCTAATAGTTTCTGTAGTACCTTTTACAGTTTTCTGACAGGCAGCCTATCCAGGGTATCAGTCTATCACAGAGCTGAGAGCTGGGATAGGCTCCTCTAATTCTTTTCTCAGTGCCTGCAGAAATCCCTCTAAAACCAGAAAATCGGCTGATCCGACTTATGATCAGATAATTGTAATCTGTGAAGGACAGAAAGAAAGTGATACGGTTTCTCATCACTGGTTGGCTGCACTGCCCAAACTAATAAGAATTAAAATCTAACGAAAAGTCAGAGAAGCTCATAAAGTCATAAACAGGACAAATTAATTTGGTTTTTTTTTAAACGATATTAAGCAGCCATGAATTTTATTTATTATCAGAGTAGGCTCCTTTAATTAGATTCATCACAAACACAGGTGGGATTAAGAAGGATTTAGCTTCTTGAAGCGAGTGTTGTTGTGATTTGGTGCTATATAAATAAAATTAAACTGAATCAGCAGTGGTTGGCATAGCTTGACATCAACTTTGTTTTAAAATAGGTTCAAACGTGTTAATATATTTTTTCCTCCACTCAGGAACTGTTTTGTAAGAAAGCAATCATAAATAGCCTACTGCATGGCAGCCACATGTAGTTACTTATTAGTAATGTTGATTGGTTCATTGCTCTTATGTCTGGTTAATAAATAGAACTAAACAAATGTTATTTTAATCTTAATATTATTTTATTTGTTGTTTTACATAAAACCCTCAATATTTCTTTATTCTAAGCTTTCTGTTGGATGATGGTGGAAAAATACTGGGTTTAAAAAGCTGAAGGTTTCCTTAAAAGTTGACTTTGTATTTATAACCTGAACTCTGGTCAGGTTGCTGAAACCCCAAATCCCCAGAAACATTACTCAATACATGAAGTCGTGTTCTTTCAGAAGTACAGCTCTGGAATTAAGTGAGCCATTCCTAAATTGATTCCCACATGAATATCAGGGAACAAAATCTGAAGACCAAAAAAAAAAAGAGTCCTGTATTAGACAGATGAATAGGCTAACAGTCGGTTTCTTTATCCTTTTCTTTAAATGAATTACTATCATTAAGATTGACATGACAAGTCTGTCCATGAAATTTAGCTGCCATCTGTGCTCTGTCATAGCAATGAGTGTAGCATCTCTTGGTGCAACACTTCTCAGTCTTGCGCCGCTGAATCACGAACATATCACTGCAAAACACATTTAGAAAGGAAGCTGACCTTTTTGAAAAGGGCACTCAGCCATAAGCTCACAGAAGCCTTGTGGCCACAGAAGTAAACCTGTTTCTACTATTAAAGTCAGAGCTGAAAGGAAACCGTTTTTATAATGTCACAACCAAACAGTGTGGAAACAAAGAAATGTAACATCATCAAGAGTCTTCATATACAACTATAACATTTGTAGCATCATAAATGATTTTCAAATATGTAAATAGGACTTGATGTTAGTTAACTTATTTAAACTTGCAAATGTGCTAATACACCAAACATATCTGCCCATGCATATGAATTTAAATCAAGTGCAGAATTATTCACTGCATTAATGATTATGTTTAAACACTTACAAACCAAAGCAGTCTTTAACTGGTCTTAGTCAGAGTGCTTTTGCTGTCTAAACATAAAAATATATATATGAACAGGATTCAGCATCTGAACCATGGACTACGGTGATTACGTCCACCATTCACCCTAAACATCACTGTGGCACTTCATTCTATCAAAACTGCGGAAATACTTGTATTATAAAAAAACAAGTTTTCCAAGAAATTCCCACTGTTCAGCCATCAATGGAATTTTTAATCACAATCAACAAAACACTTTAGCAGGATAACAGAAGGATACTGGGTTGAGCTTGTCAGACTTAGCCAAAGTGATAAAACTGTTCTTTCACAAAAATAGCATTAATACTCCCTTTTTAAATCACTTAACACACAGATGAATTAAGCTTTCAAGTTCTTCTTACTGTGCAATTTGTGTTGATTAAAGTGTTTGCAAGTAACAATTTTACAGCAGTGACTTTGAGTACCAGTAATGATCATGTTGAAAAGCTTTACTCTGGAGCCTTTGGCACATTTGTTCAATGATCTTTTGTCATTTTTGAAGCTATGTGAAACTGTAATGAGACAAGTGGGGACATTATCTCGATTAAAATCAATTCCTATTGGATTATGCCATGCTACATTCCCCTGCTCGGCTCACATAATTAGAATAAAGCACAGAAACGGAAATCAGAAGTGAGAAGCCTCATCAAAGCGGTACATGTGCAGGCATGGGTGACTTGACACATAATCACGAGTGTTCTCTTTGTGTCCTCAGACAATGCTGTGAGCATTGTATTATCCTGCAGGTACTACAGAAGCAAAGACTATCACTGTAATGCTTCACTTTAAAACAAATGTGGTGACAGACAAAGTAAATGTCCTGCAAATTGCTGCTCATAGAAACTGATACCAAAGCTGAAGCATTTTCTGGTGGTAACAATAGCCTGTTTCTTAGCTGGTCAGTCCAGTCAGAATGAAGAAAGAAAGAAAGAACCAAGAAGAGCTGAAAAAAGGAAGGAAGAAGAGAAATAAGGGAAGAGGGATGAGAATGAAGAAGGAAAGTAAATAAAAATTAGGGAAAGAAAAATGTAATGCGTAAAATGCAGAGAAAACAGAAAGAAAGGAACGTAAAGAAAAAATACTGAAGTACTGAAGGAACAAAGATGAGCAACAAAAAAATCCCAATGACAGAACTAAAAGAAGAGGGGGGGGGAAGTGAGGTAAGAGAAAGGAGATGTTAACGTGTAGAATGAAAAAATAAAGGAGCAGGGAAGTTAAAAGGAAGGGGAAGTGATCAAAAAGTATATAAGAAATGAAGGAAAATATATAAAATATTTTAAGAAGTTATAAAAAAAAATGTGTTTTAAACCCAAAATGGTCAAAAGAGTGAGCAGGGGAAAAGAAAAGAAGGAAGAACGGATGGAGCAAGGGAAGAAGGGAAAACACAACTGGGGGGTTAAAGGTGGAAAATGAGAAAAAAGAAAGAAAGAAAGAAAGAAAGAAAGAAAGAAAGAAAGAAAGAAAGAAAGAAAGAAGGAAGGAACGAAAGTAACGAGACTAAAAGGAAAGAAGGACGGAGCAAGGGGGGACTGAAGGAAGCACAACAAGGCATGCGAAAAGGGGTGGGAAGGAACGAATGAGTAGACATGTGCGAACAAAAAGGGGAATGAAAGGATAGGAAAGAGGCAGTAAGAAAAAGAGAGAGGAAAGACCCTAGAGTGAAAGAAGAAAGGGAGCGAACTAATTCATTTTCACGTCGTCGCTTCTGTCCCGTGCAGGCTCGCTGTGCTGCGCGAAGATCGTCAGAAAACTCGTTCAGGCTGCCGTTAACCCTCAAACCGTCAATACGCACGGCACATTCTTCAACACGCTGAGGTTTAACGCCACCGGCGGCCCATCCCGCGCCTTACAGGCAGAGCTGCCCCGAGCACACGACAGAGAAGCACCCAGCGGGGCATCACAGGCACCGAGTGCGCTCGACAGGCACCTGAGGGGAGGTGAAAAACGCGCCTGCGGTACGTACCGGTCGAGGACCATGGACAGCGCCGGCAACTGCTCAGAAGCGGATCAAAGGAGCCAGCTGTGCTCGTTTTATAATGGCAGCAGCTTGTGTGGGAACTTCACCGACAACACAAGCTTCGCCGAGGGGAGTAGAGGGAACAACATGGAAATCGACGCCAATCCGGTTATCATAGCGATTGCCATCACCGCTCTTTACTCCATAGTGTGTGTCGTGGGGCTGGTTGGAAACGTGCTGGTCATGTATATCATTGTCAGGTAAGGCGATTAAAAAAAAGAATGAAAAGAAAAAACTCTTACACTGGTTTGAGTGGATGTTTGTTCTCAGACTTGTTGCACACAATCAGAAATGACTTCCAACATTAATTCACGGGTGTGTGTTTTCGTCGTGTGTTTTTATGAAGCTGTGGGAAACCATGTGCTTGCGGTGTTGACAGCGCTGCGAGCACAGCTGCCGTTCGTGCGTAAAAATGCCTCCAACAACGCAGCAAATTGCTACAGCGCCAAAACCCGATCTGAGCGAAAGGAAAGGAGGGAAAGAGAAAGAGTGAAGGGAAGAGGAGGTGTGCACAAAACACACTACTTTTCACTTTAAAACAGTGGCAGCTGACATCTCTTCATCTGTCGCTTTTAACCACGAGCAAAAATGATGTGATGCTGTGACGTGATGACAGCACGCGCCATGTAAGTCTCGTGCGAACGCACACTCCCCGTTCAATGCTGCTACCTTCTTGTGCGCAAAGGCGTCGGTGTCTTGTGTTCGAGCAAATTCAACGAAAGTCTAGAAATAGTTGGGAATGGTGTTAAAGCAAACACCTGCTAATATAAAGCCTGCAAGTGCTAAAAGTTAAACAGGTTGCCCGGCTCTGAATCCACACATTAGATGAGCAGATTTGTGGATATTTGCTTTCTAAAAACAGACATAAGCTATATGTTCAAGCATGTTCTCTGTTGCTTCTTACGTATAGATAACCAACCTCCTTGCCAAATTTCATATATCATGTTCACGTCTCACTGATACATCTATCTAAAATGCCTTCCCTTCACGGGGTCAGCTTTTATCATTTCAATCACTTGGTACAAGAAGCACAGGGTGATCATACATGTTTAGTCCTACAGACTTAAAATCCGAGGCCACTTGCCTTTTTATTGTCAGTGTAGACCAACTGGAATAATAGAAATAGTCTTAGTTTCATTGTGTTCATTGGTTCACCACTGATTAAAAAAAACTTCCACCTACTTCAGTGGACCTCACTGTCAGAAGCAGGATTTCACTGGCCTTTAATTACACATGAACCCCTGACATTTATATCAGTTAAATGCTCCCTGGTGTTGTGGATTTGTTTATATATATATATATATATATATATATATATATATATATATATATATATATATATATATATACAGACATATACTCACATATATATCAAAATATATACTTGTATATACTTGTATGCATTTTATATATATACCTGCACTGGAGTTTTTATATAATGGAATCACTGTGATAAGCATTTAACCTACATGTTTGAAATCACAAGACCCACACATCTGGGTCAAATATTATCCACAATTATATTAATGAAGTTTGTGCCACTTGTTGTATGAGCATATGTGATTAATACTGTCTGAAATGAAGTAATTAGGATCAACAAGTAACCTTTCATTGTCTTATGGCCAACGGTGACAAGTCCAAACAGGGTTAAATAAACTTGGCCCTGCTAAGATGCACCTGGGAGCCTCTCTGCCTGTCTTCGTTGCCAGAAGGTGGTGAACCGCCCATCTTTAACCAATATGGTAAACAAACTTGGCCCGGCTGAGAGTGCACCTGGGACACTTTTTGCCCATCTCCGTTGCTCAAAGTTGTGAGAAACCTTTCCTTAACGTATATAGTCGCAAACCCCAGGCAGCAAACCTGACAAATTTGTCAGGAGGATTCATTGTTTTGTCTCTGCAATCAGTTTGATATCTGTAGTTTTGCTGACTTTTGGATTCGATCTGGCCATAAAACTGTCAAAGGGATCCAATTAAAAGTGATAGATGCTGGGAACAGTGCTCAGAAAGTTATGGAGTAGTGCCAGAAAGTTGTGTAACGCAAGTGTCGGAGATTAAAGAAGGGACAAAGTGCAAATTGACAACTGATTGGGGAAAAGTAATGACAAATATATTACATCAATAATTGGGGGTGTTGTGTAGAGTTAGAAAATACTTATTAGTTTAAATTTAATTCGGTCACTGACCCTATGAAATGATGGGTCAGATGCCATCTTTTAAAATTTGCAACTCAACACTAGCCACTGGAATGCTATCTTATTCCAAACGAGGCTCGTTTAGGTAATAAAAAGAAGCTGGACTGGTGGAGCAGGATGAGGATGTAAAAAGCAAGAATACCTTAAGGGCTGAGGGAACAAAAACTGCTTGGCAGCCAGTGGTGAAAGTTAGGAGTGATTGCCTGCTTAATTGGTCCAGTGGAGTCATTGAAGTGTGACAGTGCAGAGAATTTGCCTTCATGCAAGTGATTGCCGAGGTGACTTCTCTGGCTATGTTGACTCCCTTCACTGCTAATAGAATATATAACACTTATAATTCTCCTCACTTGTCCACTAATTCAAGGGCAGGTGAACGCTCATGCACACATCATCCCCACACTAATTGCAGTCTAATTGCTTCCTGAAATACATCTGTTTTCCTAAAGAATGCGCACATCTATGCCGGATGTTTTTTCCTCTCTCCCTTTTTTTTCCACATCTGTGCCGGATGTTTCCTGCACCAAATCACTTGCAGCGAATCTTCTCCCTTCTGCCTCCATAGCAACAAACCTGAGTGAAAAACAAAGGAAGAACAATGCAAAACTGTAAAATGTCTTCTGATGTCTGGCATTTATCAGTTGGTGTGTTAAAGCCATCAACACAGACTGTATATGGTGAAGGGCATCACTTTCTCATCCTTGGCTGTTTTACCAAAGCATAATAAAAAGGAGCCCACCCAATGATCCCTGGCTCCTCTCCATAGTAATCAGAAGGCTGTAAGTCCTAATCCTGACAGGCAGCCTGGAGCCTGCACAGGCACTTCTGTGACCGAAAAAGTTTTAAGGATTTTTGCAACTTTTTGAGCAAATGAGACTTTGTGGGAATTGCAAGGACGCTAGAAAATATGTTTAATTTTCACAAAAACCACAGTCCACCAGGGTCATTAGCATTCATTATTCTCTTTGTCTTTCTCCCCTTCTCTGCATGTCTTATGCTCTTTTCTTTCTGTCAGCAGATTGAGAGTGAACTGCCATTTAGCTAATGATACACTGTGGATATTTACTTGCAAACAGAAATGTAGTTTTGAATTCTCTGTCCCCATCGAGTCGTAGTTGAAAGTAGTTTGTTGAAATTAAAAAAGAGATATCAGCTGCTGAGGGATATTTTCTCCCGCTTGCAGTCTGAATAATGATAACCTTAACGCTAAAATTTTTTATCTCTCTTTCACTCTTTATCTCTCTGTCCTCTTGCTGACTCTTATGGCCCTTCACAAAACTCTGCAAACATCTGCAAACTTCTCGCAAGCAAACAGACATTAACAGAGATCCGCACGCTCAATCGGGAATATCGATTGCGGATGAACAGAAACTGCTGGGCTCCACAAGGAGTGTGCTGCCGGCGCTGAGTGCTTCCTGTTACCATGGAAACGCAAGGAGGTGTTTTGAGCGTGATGAGTGCAAAGTGACTCCATCACCACCAAACCGAACCCCATCTATCCTCACGAGGAGCTAGACCTAGTTGGGCACATTTATCAGCTTTCAGTGTTTCCTAAACTGTAATCGATTGAACATCTGCAGGCTGACAGGCTGACCTGCATGCATCCAACCACTGCTGCTTCCTCTGTACTGCATATAGCTCCACAACAGATGGCAGAATTCTGATGGTACTCTAACACTCTAAATTCTGCATATCCCCGTTCATACAAGAGCTTCTCTCCAGTGACATGAAACATGAAGAATCTATAAAAAACGAATTGCTTGCTCATAGCTACCTGAAAAGCTAAAACAAGATAAGAAACACACACCTTGGTATGTGCTTTATTGCTGAGCAAGCAACGGTCAAAAAGATATGCTTAACAAGCATATTTTCAAAATCTAAATGGTATTACCTTTTAAATTCAGTCTGTAAAAGGCATTTTGGCCTCGCAGGCCTTATGTAAGATTTCACTTTGGTTATTCCAGAGAGATTAAATGTCTGTTTCAGAATGATTTAGACAAGTAAGTCTAGTTTTTTGTAATAAAACTCCCCTTTGTGTTAATCTTCTCTCAGCAAGAAGCACTGTAGGGAAGGGCCAAGAGGGTAATGGTCCCAAAACAACTACAGTTCAAAAGAACTACTTGATGTGTATAACCAAGACTAGCTTCATATTGACTTTATCTGAACTAAACAGATCCTGGGGGCCTTTACTTCAAGTCTACTGTAGTATGGAGAGGTGGAATAGTTAGATAATTAAGCTTTAAATGTACAGTGCTTAACAAATTTGTTAGACCATCTGTCATAAAACTGGAAAACACAAATGTTTTAGAAATCTAGGAAAAGCATGTTTAAAACGAATCATTTCATTCTTATTTATTATATAAATAACAAACTGAGTTTACATTTTTATCATCAAATTTCAGCTTCTTAGAAGTCAGAAGTTAGTCAAGCAATGCATTCAACCACTACAACTAATTTTTCTGTTCAGGAATGCAAATAAATAACTGAAATTTTTATTATGTGTTCTTTTTTGTGAAACTATGAGTTTGAAAATTCAGAGATTATTTATTATAATAATGATATTTTAGATTTTTAAAAATCCTTTCTGTTAACGAGCTTGTTCATACTGGTAGAGCTACCATTGCACCTGATGGTGGCCAAATAAATGTTATGCACTATGTTTGTGGACACAGCAGCTCCTTTAAAACAGCTGCATTTTGTGCAGAATAAAAATCTGACATTGTGTTACAGATAGTAACCAACAATTAGCAGGAAGTGGATTGTTCAGGAGGAGAATGACCTGTACCTCATTAATACCAAGTTGGTTGCTGGGTATGCATACTGAAAAAGGTGAAAAACTGCAGGAGCCCTCAAGATTGACTTGTTTTTCTCTAGATCTTAAATGTTCTCTCTGATGAGTGTCGGTAGGTTGTGGTGGCTTGGGAAGCAGACACCTTTCATGTGAATTTTTGAGCATCCTCATGCATGATAGATGTGACTTCTAAAGCCTCTTTATAAAACAGATTTGTGAGAACGTTTGATCTTCCTGTAACTTAAGCACAAAAACCACATATAAAATTTTAAGCACTTTGATCTGAAAATCTCTGTATGCATATGCGTCCCAGCCTGTGGTGAACTGTACTCAGGGACACTCTAATGAGCTTGATATTTAGCTTCGTTTATCTAACCAAATATTTTTTCTCCCACTAAATGGTATGTGTTGCCTGGCTTTTTCTTCTTCTCGTTTTAGTTTATGGCTATATTTGGGCTGATGTTATATAAGAACAAATCATAATTCAGATGCTGTCAGTTGAGGCTGATTTAAGATTTACAGATTAGAGCTGCACAACTTACAATATTTATAGACTTGGTTTTTGTTTCGCTAATCTTTTTGGAATCAAATGGGAGCCGTTCTAAATCTATAAACAACCCCTTCTAGAGTTGCTCTGCAGTGCATGGATTTTTCCAGGTACAGCCATGAGATCGTAAACTGACTAAATCAACAGCAGACACTCGTAACTCCCAAAGCTACCAGCACATTTGTATTCCTCCGTGATTGTACTTGGCACATACTTCTCTTCTTCAGCCAGCATCTGAGAAATGGTGTTTCAACCTCTTTTTTGTAACAGCTGGACATGCAGCAATCATGTTATATGGCTTTGATTGCTGATAACCAATGACAACGGAACATCTTGATAATTGCCTCTTGCATGCAATTACCTTGTTTGCCTTTGAGTACAAACTCACCTAGAACAAAATGAGTGAAGACAAATTTATTTATGGAGTAACATTCATCCTTGGCAACAATAAAACTATCAGCTGCAAATGAAGAGTGATTGTTTGACTCGTGCATTTACGAGACGCCGTCTGAACCTCAGTGATCATTGCTATAATCGGTGAGCAGGAGACTGACAGCACAGCATGAACCTCTGAGAGACACAAATTCAGCTTGCTGTGTCATGCTAAATTTGTGTATGTGCGCACAACAGGGTGGTACAGAGTCTAATATCTTGCTAAGGAGACAATTGTGGGTAGAGCATGCAGAGAAGTAATTAGCCTGTCCTTCCTGTGTGTGTGTCTGTGAGTGATGAGTTCCCAAACACCACTGGACACTGCTGGAGAATTAGAGCTCTGTCAGTCTGCTTCCAGGAGCAGGTGTTCTGTTGAATTTAAAGACCGAACGAAACGAAGAAGTTAGACGACAACGGCGAGCGCTTCACCAGACTGTGGAGAAAGCAAAATGGGGTTTTGTTGAGTAACGTAATGACAGGCTCTTACTGTAAACACTGAGAGGATGAAGGAATGATGATTAATTAAGAGGAAACAAAAGACTGATTTTGCGTCTTTCTGTACTCGATGATTGATGGGAGCTCTTGGCTCTTTTGTCCATCTGTCATTTCTAAAGTGACTCACTCTCTTACCCTAACTCTGCTCTTTATACTCTATGACAGGTGCTGTAAAACACGTCTCTTTTCATCAAGGCTGACTTTTTAATGAGATTGGAAGGATCTGTTCTTCTGTAGCTCTTTATCTTTTTACTTTTTAAAAAGTATGACGTGCCTTTAAATTCATTTATTGCCACAACTCACAAAAAGATAAGCAAGTAAACAAAGCAAAGAGGGCATGCGATGACCTCATCTGAAGTGAAATTCATCACAGGTTGACAGTTGACAAATATTTTCACAGCTCTGTCGCACTTCCTGATAGAGGTCAAGTACTTCACGTAAAGCAGAAGGTCCGCTTTACATTTAAAAGGTTGTTTCTAAAGGACAGACTTGGGATTTTATTTTATCTATTTCCATATTTGTTATTTCTCAGGATGGAAACACATTACCAGAGTGACTCACATTGAAGTGCATAGAAATGGTAAAAACCATGAGCAGGGCACAATACAGACGTTTTTGAATACACGCAGTTTGTGTGATTTATGTCATTGTGGTCCAGATAACCATATTTGGAGATTGTCTGAAGTGTTTTGCAAACTAAATGCAAGCATACCCAACTAGGCCAAGTTCTCATTGTGGTTTTGATCACAAGATGGACAATATTTTCCTAACACATGAATTTAATGTCTGCAAATACCTGTCAGAGCTGCCAAATTTCAGCTCAGCTATAATTTGATAACAGCTTTAACTGTTCTAATAAACTTATGTCGTTTTCTGTTGCACCCATATTGGATAGTTTCCATTCCTGATGCCATATTTTACAGGCTAATTAAGCGCTTGCATTAAATTAGTTTAATTAAATTCTTGGCTTCAATGCTTTAAAAAACAAACTAATTTAATAAAAGTAGTTTTAATGACATGGTAGTGACACATTATTTAAAATGTTAACATTATATTTTGCTGACAGGACAAAGACTGAAGTGCTTACAGATTTCAAGCTAATGATACAAAGTATAACATTAATTACAGTATTTTAGCCTAAGTGTTGCACATGTTCATGATTTTACAATAGTTTTCGTTTACTTATCTTTTCAGTGAGTCATTGACCTAAGAGTTGTTAGGTTAGACAGTGAATTATCATTAATATGAATTGATGTCTACACCAGCATAACATCTTATTTCAGCAGCACAAAAACTTGCCTCCTGTTATGTCAGAAAACCTTCCAAGAAGACAGAGAAAAGGTACATGTTTTATGACTTAGTTTAGATTGCACATATATCTTATTTTATTTTACCTTGAGATTAATTATATACTTTTGCATTGCATTTTATTACATTTCAATATGGCACATACATACAATCAAAGGGTTTAGTTGTTTGTTTTTTGACAGCTGTTGCATGAAGTTAAACTTAAAAACACCGCAAGTTCTAAAATGGAAACCAGTGAGTGGTTCTCCTCTTTTGAATATTTGTTATTACTCATTAAGAAAGCAAAACTATCTCTTATTCAATTATTGATTGATGGAACAATCAATAGATTACTCGATTACTAAAATAGCTGCAGCCCTAATATATATTGCCAAAAGTATTCACTCATCTTCCTTCGCATGCATGTGAACTCGAGTGGCATCCCATTCTTAATCCATAGGTTTTAACATGATGTTTGCCCACCCTTTGCAGCTATAGGAGCTTTAGCTCTTCTGGGATGGAATGGCTTTCCAGAAGTTCATTTGTGAGGTCAGACAGGCACACAGTTTCTGCAGTCATTCATCCCAAAGGTGTTCTCTCAGGTTGAGGTCAGGACTCTGTGTAGGCTCTTCAAGTTCTTCCACACCAATCCCCCTCTTCTATATCCTTATCGAACTTGCTTTTTGTTCTGGCGTGCAGTCATGTTGAAACAAGAAAGAGCAATCCCCAAACTGTTCCCAGAAAGCTGCAAGCACAAAATTGTCCAAAATGTATCGATATGCTCCTGTCACTGGAAATGAGGGGCAAGTCGGACTCCTGAAAAGCAAACCCACACCATAATCTCCCCTCCACCAAACTTTACACTTGGAACACAGCAGTCAGACAAGTGCTAGTAGCTCTTCTTCTTGTTCAACATGTAAGCATAGACTAAAACACTTGTAGGTGTATACAGCTCCCTCAGATCTGGACGAATTGTAGACTCAGTACCAGAGATGGGCAGTAACGCGTTACAAGTAATGCGTTACTGTAATCTGATTACTCCCCCCCCCCCAAATAACGAGTAAAGTAAGGGATTACTATTGCAAAAACTGTAATTAGATTACTGTTACTCTCCCGTAAGCACGCTGCGTTACTGCTTTGCTAAAACCGTGATTTTTTGCGAGAGTGTCTCATGACAATGACGTAAGCGAGTGCGACGTTCGTGACAACAGCTGTGTTCAGATCAACAAAGGATAATATATCGAGTGCAGAGAGAGTATGAGCTTGCAGCGTTTAAAGTGTGGAAGTACTTTATGCTTGGGAAGAAAACTTCTTTTTACAGCAAAAAATCCCTAAACTTCCGAGCAAGCACCAAGTGCGCTACGACGTAATAGGAAATTCACAGAGAAACTCGCGGATTCTTCCACTGACCGCCGCAGCACACCTGCACCAGGGCAAACCTCCGCCTACCCCACTCCTGCTTTACAGGTGAAACTAGAGCAACAGGACCGCTGAGTCTTTGATTTATTTTCTGCTGTGTTTCACTTACATTTATTTGAAAAACTGAGTGTAAACACAAAAAATATTTTATTTTATGTGCTGGAATGTGCACAAAATAGGTTTAAATGTTAAACAAATTTCTTCCAGTCAGAGAATGTTACATATAATTTAATGTTTGCGTGATGCATAAAGTTAAAAGATTAAAACTAATAAAACAAGTTTTAAAAAGAGACTTTTCCATTTGATTACATTTTGTATGATGGATTATGCAGAAAACGTAGAATTGGGCTGAAAGATCTATCGCTTTATCACCTATTCAGGTTGAAAATTGTGTTTTTAAAAAGTAACTAGGTAACTAAGTAATTAATTACTTTTGAAAATAAGTAATCAGTAAAGTAATGGGATTACTTTTTGGGGGAAATAATCAGTAATTAGTTATAGATTACTTTTTTAAAATAACTTAACCAACACTGCTCAGTACACACACAGTACCTCATCTAGGATACTGAATAACACAAGTACCTTTGTGTTTCAGGATTTCAGTATCAAACGGTATTAGAAAGGTGTCCTTCAGTATGACGTCTAGTGATGTCTCTAGTGAGGGAGATAGTCTTTGTTTGCTAATCTTTGCTGTTAGCTTTCTTTTTGTGCAAAACACTTGCTTTGAATAACCATATAATTAAACTTATTGATCTTAATCACCGCTATTACTAAGAGCAAAATCCCTGTGTGTGTGTGTGTGTGTGTGTGTGTGTGTGTGCATGTGATACCATTATCCTTTGCACACTGGCTTCAAGAAAGACTGCTGTATAATGGGAACAGTAACAATGGAGTATAGATGGATGTCTTAATCTTTATACAAATTAGTCGTGGGGTTGAGGTGATAAAATGCTATAATGTCTCTTATTACTGTTCAAAGCATTCGCCCAAACAATCATATTTTTTTATTGAACTGAACAACTGGCAGGAGGGACATGCCCAGTTGAAACCGTACTTAAGGTGACATAAAAAAAAAAGTGACCAGGGTGCTTATTCAGACATGAAGCCTACACATGTTCACATGCCGTCACATTAATGGAAAGGAGTGCGTGTCTAAAAGAAGATAAAAGGCACAGCAGTTCTATCCTCATCACCATTTTTCTCTGATTGTTCATGGATATCGATCTCCTCGTATCACACTGCAGTCAGGTCAGAAGCATTCTGTTGATAGGTGCTTTTATTAAATGTTTCCATAACTGAGCATGTGTACAGAAGAGAAACTGTTGCCATCAGTGTGGTAAGATAAAAATATGTGCCAGAACATTTAAATATGAAAATATAGAATTATACTTTTTGAAGGAAAAAAAATCTCTAGGGATGTTTAACACCCTACAGTGGTGTGTTTGATGTAGAAAAGCCTGAAACTCCAGCTTGGTACTGAGTTCATTAATTTAGTTGAATATTATTTAAAATGCTGATTTTGTAGTCTTTTGTAGTCTTGACTTTACAGGCTTTACAGTATTATAACAAAATAAAAACCTTCCTCTCGACACTCTTGAGAGGAAGGTTTTAGCTGCGAGACAGTTAAGCAATATTTACAAAATGAAAAGCAAAAGACTTCTCAAATGGCTTGTGTGGGGTGGAATTGGAAAAGCAGAAAATACACAGAAATGGAATACTTCTATTATTTCAGTCATTAAAAAATAAATCGCACATAACTCCTGCAGCTTGTAAAATCATAAGTGCTTAAGTGGAGCAGCAGTTATCATTTTAGAATATAGGAAAGATGTTTTGTGTGAGTTGTCATGTGTATGTGTCACTGGCAGCCTGTGAGCATTGACCCTCAGCTTGAGCAGAGGCACATCTGTCACAACAATGTCCATCTGTCACAGTGTGACCACCACGGCACACTTGCTGAGCTGTTTACTCCCTCAGTAAATGTGTAATTATTCATCTTTTCTATTTGTCTGCCACTTTTGTGTATGTGTGTGTGTGTGTGTGTGTGTGTGTGTGTGTGTGTGTGTGTGTGTGTGTGTGTGTGTGTGTTTGTGTGTGTATGTTTGTGTTTACACATCTGTTTCCCTGTGTACACGTGAGTACCTGCATACGTTGCTTGACAGCTCAGGAAATCTTCATGCTAAATCATGGCTTCTTCAGTCCATTTCAGGGAGAACTGTGCCTCTATTTTGTATAACAATCCACACACATACACAAAGTTTATGAGCGTTAACAGTAGTTTCAAAGTTTACATGTCACTGGTAAGTTTAATGCAGTGGGAATAGGAAAGTTTTAGCTGAAGAACAGGATTAAGGGGCATTAATTCATTTAAGCTCCATGTGTGTACTTTACTGATACTAAAACATACTGTGGGCGATCGTGGCTCAAAGAGTTGGCAGTTCATCTTGCCAACTCTTCGGACACAACGAGCGAGACTGTCCGAGCCCTCGGACAGTCTCGCTCGTTGTGTCCTTGGGCAAGACACTTCACCTGCCGCCTACTGGTGTTGGCCAGAGGGGCCGATGGTGCGATATGGCAGCCTCACTTCTGTCAGTCTGCCCAGGACAGCTGTGGCTACAACTGTAGCTCGCCTCCACCAGTGTGTGAATGTGAGAGTGAATGAATAGTGGCATTGTAAAGCGCTTTGGCTCTAATCAAATCAAATCACTTTTATTGTCACATCACATGTGCAGGTACATTGGTACAGCACATGCGAGTGAAATTCTTGTGTGCGAGCTTCACGAGCAACAGAGTTGTGCAAAATACAATAACATAAACAGGCAAAATATACGAATGGCTAAATCTGAAACTAATAAATATATGTACAATATATAATAGTTTAAGCAAAAAAAAAATTTTCTGGATGTGTATACTAAATGTTTTTCTACGTGTGTGTGTGTGTGTGTGTGTGTATACACATATTTTACAAATTAAATAGAGTCAACAATAAATAAAATATATAAAAATATACAGAGTTGAGACATGTGCAGAACAGAGGCGTTACTGTACAGTATGTAGTGCATAATGTTGAAGTTCCAGTAGTGAAGCTGAGGTGTCTATGACGTGTTCAGCAGTCTGATGGCCTGATGGAAGAAGCTGTCTCTCAGTCTGCTGGTACGGGACCAGATGCTGCAGAACCTCCTTCCTGATGGAAGTAGTCTGAACAGTTTATGGCTGGGGTGACTGGAGTCCTTGATGATCCTCCCCGCTTTCCTCAGACACCGCTTCCTGTAGATGTCTTGGAGGGAGGGAAGCTCACCTCCAATTATCCGTTCAGAGCACCGCACTACTCGCTGGAGAGCTTTGCGGTTGTAGGCGGTGCTGTTGCCATACCAGGTGGTGATGCATCCAGTGAGGATGCTCTCAATGGCACAGTGATAGAAGGTCCTGAGGATGCGGGGGTTCATGCCGAATCTTTTCAGTCTCCTGAGAAAGAAGAGGCGCTGCTGCGCCTTCTTCACTGTTTTGTTTATGTGTACTGACCACGTAAGATCCTCAGCCAGATGTACCCCAAGGAACCGGAAGCTGCTCACTCTCTCCACAGCAGCGCCGTTGATGGTGATGGGGGTGTGTACTTCTCTGCACCTCCGGAAGTCCACTATCAACTCCTTTGTCTTTGCGACGTTGAGGGTGAGATGGTTGTCTTGACACCAGTGGGTCAGGGCGCTGACCTCCTCCCTGTAAGCCGTCTCATCATCGTTGGTGATAAGACCCACCACTGTAGTGTCGTCCGCAAACTTCACAATGATGTTGGAGCTGTTAGTGGCTGTGCAGTCGTAGGTGTAGAGTGAGTATAGGAGAGGGCTCAGTACACACCCCTGTGGAGCACCAGTGTTCAGTGTGATGGGGGATGAGGTGATGCTGCCCAGTCTGACCACTTGGCGTCTGTCAGACAGGAAGCTAAGGATCCAGCTGCAGAGGGAGCTGCTCAGTCCTAGATCCTGCAGTTTCCTGTCCAGCTTCGAGGGAACGATGGTATTGAATGCTGAGCTGTAATCTACAAACAGCATTCTCACATACGTGTCTCTCTTCTCCAGGTGTGACAGGGCAGTGTGTAGTGTCAGGGCTATGGCATCATCAGTGGACCTGTTGCGAACTGTAGAGGGCCCCGAAAAGCGCTATATAAATGCAATCCATTATTATTATTATTACCTGTTGTCTTGGTATTTTTGGCTGTGAGAGCAGCACCCTCTGATTTTACTCTCGTCACCCTGTCCTTTTGTGCATATCACTGCTACTTGGCACCATCACCGAACTTTCAGACACGACTCCCTACTTGTCTTTGTGATGACTCTGGTAAAATAGAGCCCTGTGTAATAAACCTATTAACGATTAAATGCCATTTTTCTTTCTTATAAACACACACACAAAATCCCAGTAAAATCATTTCAGTTAGTCGCTTCAGTATTATCATCGATTTATCACCCACTGGGAGTTTCTATGACGACTAATGGTGAAAGGTGAAAGTGTTTAATTAAGCGGCTGGCTCAGACACAAAAGCGCTGTTTGATGGCAGAAAATTCATGAATCTCTCACTGCATGTTTGTGTTGAATCCCACTGTTTCAGGCTGCGACGAGAATGTGTTATCAGCTATTCAGTGGTTCCTTGGGAGTGCTTCATATTTCTTTATGTGCTTTCATTCCATGCTTTTCTTATTCTCCTTTTTAGTCAAGGTTACGCTGTTGTCAGGATTTGTTGATGCATATTTATTCTATTTATCAAGACTCCTATTTAGTATCATCAAGTGTCATATTTGGGCTATGAATTAAATCTGTATAGATGGAAAGGATCAATGAGAAGGTGCTTTGGGTATTTAGATTTTTTAAATTCCCATTTTCCATAAGTACTTTTGATTTGTTGGTAAAGGCCCCTGTCGTTTCACTCCCAGCCACTAACACCTTTATTTTCAGTTACCTCTGTGTTTCTACCGCCTACTGTACAACTGCTGCTTCCTTCCTTATTACTAATCCTCAGTATATACAACCAAACATATTACATTTGTCAAAGATCATTGTTCTCCTGCTAGTTTTTCAAGGTCATGCACGCTGGACATTTAATAACATATTTCACCATTTTCTCCTTTTGAGGCTGTTAGCTGTTCTGTATTTGATTTCTTTGTGTAATTTCTAAAACAGAAATGACTGTTTGTCAACATGCAATCGCCAACCAATGCAGAAGTTCCAAAAACTCCAGTTCCTCTGGAGGCAATTATTAAAAGTCACAGAACAGCTGTGTTTGTGTTGTTGGTGCCTTTTGGAACATGTTTAATACAATTATGTGATGAATATTATCAGTATTTTGGCTTAGAGTGTCTAAGACGTTTCTGCTTCAGTTTTGGTGAGTGAAATTATAGTATTTTATTTGTGTATTATTAAGCACTAATGAGTAGATTTGTGCATCTTTGAATGGCAGCCATAGAATTTATAGAGACCGCTTGCCAATTAACTTCTGCTGGGGTTCTGTGTGGTATCTGCACAGAGACCTCAGATGCTGTGTCTGCAATCTGCTGGAGCAACTATTCTAGTTTCTAGCTTCCAATGTTCCTGTTACCACTGGGAATACTTTGAATTATACTTTCCACCTCTGATCCAGTTGTTTCTTTGGCCCCTGGTACCTCTCTATTTTCTCATGCGCCTTCCTCTTGATGTTGCTGATCACTGAAATCGCTACATCTATCATAGTGCGGTCTTCTGGGTTGTTTTCAGCTACCACTTTGTCTGGTTAGTTGGCCAACAGCTGCTTGTCTGTCTGGAACTAGAAAACCTACAAAGACTTAGGTCTGTTGTTCTTAACCATCAGGACCCGGAGACTTCTGGTCCATATGCAGCACAAACGTTCCTATACACTATCCCAGCCACTTGGTTGTGCTTCTCAGTGTACACTGTCCCAGCTTGCATCTTACATCTCTCTACTTGGATGGTCTTCGGGACATCTTTGCACAGTTTGCAACTTGGGTCCTGCCTGTATGGATCTGGTGCTTTAGGCCTGTTCTTGTGCTTCAATGATTAAGGTATTTTCTAGACGATTTCTTGACATCAGCCACTTCCTCTGGCAGGTTCCTGATATATTTATGGATGCGTTTCATCCTGGACTGTGGCTCTGACACCCACTAATGCATGCTCAGAGTGCAGGACTTTACGTGGAGACCTCTGTCCATTGTGAGATTGTGTGTTTTTACATCACTGGCATCTGTCTCATCTTGTGGCCATCTTATTTTTCCAGGTTGTTTTCTGATAACCAGTACAATTTATGTATTGATGGCTTGGATCGTATTCCATCCGGTTGGCTTCTCACAACCTAACTTGCACATCTTTATCATGGTTCCCTCTGACTTGTGAGATTACCAGCTGTCCTATACATCTACTACTCTACCTTCTGGTAGCTCCACAACTTTAGTCTGGATCACCTTGGCTTTATTTGCAGCCATTCATTCACACTTATCCAGTCTGAATAAGACAAATTTTCTCTTTTTTGTGCAGTCATCTCAATGCACACAAAAAGCATTTGAAAATGAAATGTGAAAAGGGAGCAGCTGCTAAAGCCAGTGTTCATTAAAGGGACGCAGGAAAAATACATTTCTGTATTTTTTTCTTTTTTCAATGCCATGTTCCAGTTTTTATATATACACATCTTATAGCTGTTACTGTTGGGATCTTCCAGGCAGCTCACGCATAAAAAAAAATGTATAAGGCTAACACTGAGGTGATCTTTAACACTTCCTTGGGCTTTGTGACTCTGAAGATGAATTATTGCATAGTGAAACTCTGTGCAAGCTGTGGATTCAGCAGTTTTAATACATTTTTCATCAAGGTTACTACATCAGGTGTTTCATAGATCATAACTAACTTCATCTTTAATGATACACCTTACATGACACTGGTTTCTTTTTATAGTCACATTAAATAAAACTTGCATGATTCTCCTGCAAGCCAAATTAAAAAGAACACTTAAACGCTTGATTCCCAAAGAAATGTTAGCTCTGGAGAATTTATATGGCAAAAACTCTGCCCATTATGTCAAACAGGCACATTTTAAATGTTTGTATTGTATTAAAGAGGGGAAGAACAGTACTAACCAGTGTGCTAATGTAATTACTTGAGCTATTTCAGAAGCTTATTTGAGCTGACGTGTAATTGATAAATGCTGTGATGAAGTGCTGTGAGTAATTTAAAGGATAATTCCAATTTATTTCCCATTAATGTGGTTATTAGGCCATTATATCCAGCCGTCACTGCATTCTCTGCCCCTGCTATAGAAACAAAGAGTCAACATGGCATATATCAGAGCAACTAATGCAAGTTCCCTGCAGCTTTCAGTAAAAAGCTTCAGGGAAAATTCCCTCTCGTGCAGGCAGCTGGCAACTATATTAAGCATACCTACTGGATGCAGTTTCACTCTGCATATGCACTCACTCGCTGCTACATTAGGTACTTTTTCAACTCTTTGTTCACATAAATGTCTGATCAGTAAATCATACAGCAGTAACTCAATAGCCAGAGGTCATAGGAGAATGGCCAGACTGCTTGAAGCTGATAGAAAGGCAACAGTAACTCAAACAACCACTTGTTACAACCAAGGTATGCATATGTGCATTTCTGAATCTTGAAGGAGATGTGCCACAGTAGCAGAAGACCATACTGGATGCTAGTCCTATAAGTTAAGATCAGGAAACTGAGGCTACAATTTAAACACAGTCACCAAAGTCTAAGGAGCTTGGAAAGAAAAGCGTCTGGACTTCTTTGAGTTGCTTGAAGACGTTTCACCTCTCATCCGAGAAGCTTCTTCAGTTCTAAGGGTCAAATGGTGGAGAGTCCCGGATTTAAACCCAGTGGGAGTTTCCCCCCAAAGAGGGACAAAGGACCCCTGATGATCCTCTACCTAATCACATGAGCCAAGGTGTGAAAGTGGGTGTAGGTCACAATCAGCCAGAGTTTCGGGTGAGCTCATTGTGAAACCTGGCCCCACCCTATCATGTGATTTCTTGAGGTCAGATGGCCCAGGATGTGAGTGGGTGTTAAGGCGTCTGGGAAGGGATCTCCAAACTGGATTATAGATGGCAGAGAGTTGGTGTCATAAACCACCGCCTGTTCAAAGATGGTCACTCACAGTGGACATAGATGGCTTCTTTCACTCCTCTTTCAAACCATCTGTCCTCTCTGTCCAAAATGTGAACATTGGCATCCTCGAAAGAGTGTCCTTTGACCTTAAGATGCAGATGGACTGCTGAGTCTTGTCCTGTGGAGGTGGCTCTTCTATGTTGTGCCATGCGCTTGTGAAGTGGCTGTTTGGTCTCTCCAATGTAGAGGTCTGAGCATTCCTCGCTGCACTGTACCGCATACACCACATTGTTAAGTTTGTGTTTTGGCGTTTTGTCTTTCGGGTGAACCAGTTTCTGTCTGAGTGTGTTGCTGGGTCTGAAATGATCCGGGATGTCATGCTTGGAGAAAACCCTCCTGAGTTTCTCTGATACACCGGCTACATAGGGGATGATAATGTTGTTGCGTCTGTCTTTCTTATCCTCCCTCGCTGGTGTCTGATCTTCTTTTCTGTGCATCTTTGCTGACGTTATATACGCCCAATTAGGATAACCGCATGTTTTAAGTGCTTCCTTTACATGTGTGTGTTCCTTCTTTTTCCCTTCAGGCTTAGAGGGAACATGTTCTGCCCGGTGGTGTAGGGTCCTAATCACTCCAAGTTTGTGTTCCAGAGGGTGATGGGAGTGAAAGAAGCTTCTCGGATGAGAGGTGAAACGTCTTCAAGCAACTTAAAGAAGTCCAGACGCTTTTCTTTCCAAGCTCCTTAGACTACGATGATCTGGATGACTGAGAGCCTTCACAGACACAGTCACCAGTTGGACAATATAAGGCTGGAAAAATGCTGCATTTTTGGATGAGTCTCAATTTGTGCTGCAACATCAGTGGTCTTGGTGGTGTAATGATGTTGGGGAAGTGGGGTATGTTATTGGTACACTTTGGTTCCCTTAGTGTGAAAGATGGATTTGATAGTTCCCTGATGTAGTGGTTTATACAGCTGCTTAACAAGTAAGAGCTCCCTGGTTCCGCCCTGGAAGGAAACACAAATCCCTTTGGGGTTGTGTCAAGAAGGACATCAAACGTAAAAAGCTGCCAAATCAAATATGCAGAGTGAAATGTCCAAAGGGAGAAGCTCAAAGTAGCTTTTTAGTATAAAAGATTCATGCACATACTGTAATGTCACCCATTAATTTTGGATATTTTGAATCCTCAATGTTGGTTTAAGTCAGGAGTTACCTCATATGAATGAGACATTGGAATGCTGAATTACCCCTTAATGCTAGCAAGCTTTGTTAGCATGTTGCATCCACAAACTGTACTATGTAATCTACATGCGAAGGGACTCATGAAACACAAGAATTTAAGTCACCAAAGCTGAAGCAGAAACCTCTCGTATGGGCTTTACTACAGAGTAAGCCATTACATGTCAGATACATCCATTAAATTGCCCCGAATGCATCCAAAAAACAGACGTGATCAGGAGCTCCAGTTTAGTGAATCCAGTTAGTAAATGGTAAATGGACTGATTCTTATATAGCACTTTTCTACTCTTCCGGAGTACTCAAAGCACTGTATACAACATACCTCATTCACACCCACTCATACAAGCACTTCTTTCTATACTTGAACCAACATTCACACCCCAATGAATACATCGAAGAGCTACGTGTGGTTAGTATCTTGCCCAAGGATATTTTGCATGCAGACTGGGGAAGCCAAGGATCGAATCATCAATCTTCCAATCAGTAGCTGATAGTAGCTCTACTACCTGAGCCACAGCCACCCCGTTAGCGAAGGGGAGGCCATGCAGACTTCAGCTTCAGGTCTATGTGTAGGACACCTGTCAATCAGAGCAATCACGTCCACTATAAAAATAGCAAAACCATTTCTTTTTTCTTTTTCTTTTTAAAAGAATGCAACAACAAATAAACAAAACACAGTAACCAAAGGTAAATTTCATACATTCGGTGGACATCACAGTGTCATTAATGCGAGTCCTTGTGGCTGTAGTAGTTGTGTAACTTATAGTGAAAACCTGATATTGTAACAGTCCTGGTATATACTAAATAGAAAAAAACCCCATCAATTTCTTCTAACTTCCAGTCTCAACATCCTATTACTGCTCACCACATTAACACATGCCTGTAAGTCAGACATGCACAGAGTCACACCCTGTGCACCCATATCCATCATGTTCCTCACACTGTGCATGGACTGTGTTACTGGTCAGAGCCAGAGGCATCCAGATGTCTGTTCACATGAGCAGCCTCTGTTTCAGCAACCAGGACTTAATGGTTTATCTGTAGCCATGAGCAGCTAATGAATCTTACACAGGGCTGCAAACATGCATTCGAGCTTCGTCGGCTAATGATGGATTATGTTTAGGTTGCTGTGTAACAAAAGCCATAAAAAGTAATCGGAATCTGTTCCAAACGGTTGAGTGTGTGCCTTTTTACTTTGACGTTTACTGAAATACGATGACAATACGGTTGATTCACTACAGCCAAATCAAAGCTTACAGTTGTGCCCAAATTATTTAATATCTGCTTAGCTATTAGTCTCCTAATATCTGTTATCTTTCCAAGATTATCCATTTTACACATCAAAGATAACAGGCAACCAAAAAATTGAGGAAATGTTTACTTTTTGTCAATATAGCCTGTTAGTCATCCAGGTCATGGTAGTCTTGAGTGCTTGTCTTGAAAAGAAGGCAACTGGACTCCTTTAGGTTCATGTGCATGTTGTGTCTCTCTTCCAAGAGGTTTGTTCAGTTTCAAAACAACTGTCGGAAAGTCCAGAGTATTTAACCCCCAGTTCTGGTTGTCCCCTTGGAGATTTTACATCTGGTCCAAGGTGTGAAATCTCTCTCCCCGCTATCATGTGAGCTATTACGATCTCTTGAAGAAAGGTGTGAGTTGAGGTTGAGATGCTTGGGAAGGGAATCTGATAGCTGTAAGTCATAACCTCTGTTAAACAAGCGTCATTCACAGCGGATGTAGATGCCCTCCTTTACTGTTTTCTCAAGCCGTCTCTCCTCCAAAATGTGAACCCTGGCATCCTCAAAAGACTGTCATTTCTCCTTTAAAGCAAGTGTACAGCTGAGTCTTGTTCTGTTGAGGTAGCTCTCCTTGTCCCATGCATTTGTGGAATGGATGTTTTGTTTCTTGTATATAAATATCTGAGGCACTGCAAAGCACACATGATGTTCTTTTGCTTTTGTTTGGCTACCTTGTTCTTGGAATGAACCCTTCTTATATTTTCAAAACAGAAATTTTATGATAATATTGAATGATTATTATTGTTTTATGGGGTATTTTTGTATCTTAACAAGGTAATCTCCACAGCTTTTTTCAGTGTCTGTTTTTCTGTTGTTACTGCGGTATTAAATGAATGAAGCTAAAGTGAATTATTTTCAATCATTCCTACTTCCTGTGAATTATACAAGAGTGATAATGTTCTGGTGCCGAACCCATTACATATCTTCAGCTAATGGCAATGAGAAGAACAATATACATGCTGCATTAGTTTTCTAGTTTCTAGATAATGCCATTTTTGGCAAGTAAATTGTTTCTCTTTTCAGTCTATTTTTCAACCCACACAGAAACATTAAAGCAAATGAATGTTACAGCATGGTACGTTAAATTTAATCGTGCCTGATATAATAATGTCTTATCCCTGGTCACAGTTGTTGCCATGGTGAAGAGCGACCCTCACATGTGAAAATGCACAGTTATTGACTAATTAACATTCAGGGACATTTTAATGGCTCCATGCCGTTTACTTTCATAGGGACATGCTGTGAGGGCAGAATGTTTTTTCTCTCCTGCCTGTTCAGCTCATATGTGTTCACGTCTGTTACAGTTTCAGTGTTTAGTTTTCTGTTGAACCAGAGGGAAAAGAAGGCTTGTAGATTATTGGTAGCCTGAAATAATGGTCCAATTTTCATCCTTTGTTATTGAACACCTGGGGTTAGACTGCTTCAGTGTAATCACGCAGGCAGCACATGCAAAAAATTACTCGCAACAATGGAGAGTTTTTGTATTTGTGCATATGCCGTTAGTTTTCAGGCCCATTTTATCCACAGTGGTGCAGGGGTCAGTATTCTTTCCTCCCTGCAAGAAAGATCAGGGTTTGAGCTTCCTGGCCAGCTGGGGCGTGGAGGGTGTGGAGTCTGCTGTTCTCCCTGTGCCTTTTTGGGGGGGTTGTAATGTATGGGTCTAACCAGACACTTTAGAACTAAAAAGATGTCAATCATCAGCTATCAATAATCACATAATCACAGTAGAAAATTACAAAAACACATTGAAATGTGTTGTAGATGTTCTGGATTCACACTTGGTTACCGCAGCTGTCTCGGAGTGTTTGTGGAGAGTTCGTCAATCTGTATAGAAACAATGTCGCTCCTGCTTTGTACACTATATGCCATCAAAGACACGTACGTTCTCACTTTTATTACAGTGGCTACTTTTTGCGGTGAGTGTGCTCTCAGTGCATGGTTTTTATTATTACTAATAATAATTATGACTCATGATGTGATTTAAAGCAGGTTTGTTTATGATGATTTTTTTTTCTTTTTGGTAAGGAAAAATGATCCCACAGTCATGCATATTGTATCGATATACCATATATATGCTATATATATATATATGGGGCTCCATGGATTAGACTTCTCGAGCATATCCCATATATCTCGAGCATTGATGATCTCCTTAAACCATTTCTGAACTCATTCTGCTTTGTGGGAAGGCGCATTATCCTGCAGAAAGAGTCCACAGACATCAGGGAATACCGTTTGATTGAAAGGTCTGCAGCAATGCTTAGGTAGTTGGTACGTGTCACATAGCGCATCCTGGTGCCAGGTGTTTCCCAGGTAAGCGACACACACACTCTGCCATCCACATGATGTAAAAGAAAACATGATTCATCAGACCACCGTGATCCAGGTCTGATGCTCATGCGCTGGTGCTTTCAGCTGACCTTCACACCGGGCTCCATACGCCAAACTACAAAGGACTGTATGTTCTGAATTCTTTCTATCAGAACTAAACAAGTGTTTACTTCTTCCCACTCCCTTTCAACATGTAAATGAATCAGAACGGTAGCAATATTGAAATGTATTGACTTTTGTATAGTATTTTTTTTCTCTCTTATTTTCTTTTCTAAATGTACCTGTATATTGTTTACATGTTTGAAATAAATTAACAATCAATCAATCAATCAATAAGTTTTCAGCAATTAGAGCTACTGTATCTCGTCCTTGTTAGACCACATGGGCCAGCCTTGGCTTGTCTACTCATGATCCTGTTCATCACTGTTGCTAACCCCAAAAAGAGTTTGAAGATGCTATGACCCAGTCATATGCCAATCATAATTTAGCCCATGTAAAATTCACTCAAATCCTTACATTTATTTTTCCTGGGTACGACACATCAACTTTGATGACAAAATTTATATACAATATATACCATCCACTAACAGGTGCCATGGTGAAGGGATAGGCAGTGCTATTATTCCTGATGTATACTCTACCACCAATTTCCTCTAATCCATTCAATGTTGTGCCATGAAACTTGAATGTCTAAATGTATAACCAGATTAACTTTACCGTATCACAAAAGCCCAAAACAAACAATAAATAATTGCCCTACATTGCAACAACAAATGGGACTAATTAGGAAGCCAAGCTTGAAGTTAGTCTAATTTTCTTTTTTATTAATCTGTCAACCAAAATAATTTATGTTATATTAGGCTGTCACAGAGCGTATGAATAAAAAAGAGGGCTTTATCATAATAAATTTTTTTCAAATGTTGGCATATTAAAATGACTTGCTGAATTAGTGTATATTAAACCAACCAATCCTCAGCTGCCACCCGTTTAAGAAGCCTTTCTGGAAAACTATTCAAACGAATGGCACAGTAAGACATCTACATATTTGTCAAACGATCTGAATGTTTACATAATGAATCCTCAAGGACAGCTTGTTCCTTTGCTTTGACTATATTAGGTGTGATGAGTTTGTAGAATGTAATTTATGTCAAAATTGTTTCAGGGATAATCTGCTATCATTACACAATCTATTTTTCTCATTTAAGGAGAGGTGAAGATGGATGTGAAACAAGAATGACAGAGTCTCTTCCCCGTAGGAGGGAACCACAGCTATTGACTTGATGGAAGGCTATGAATTATACATTTTTCACAGATAGAACTGCTGTGGATGGATTTAAGACCCATTACTGTACATCTATCTTTCTATCTGATGTCCGTGGGTTTAGTGGTCCAGGAGAATTCCATTTAAATGTTTTTTTTTACAGTTAGATGAAGCAGTTTCTGTTAGGTTTTTTTTATTATTATTTTTGAGTGCTGTTTATTCACACCAGAAGCATAATAAAGGTTTTTACTTTACCGATGATTACTTCTGCCTTGTCTCTCTGTGACTCTAATGTCACTTTCTGTCAATAACGGACTGATTATTTATTCCATTATCTGCAGTCTGTTTACTGGCATACAACAAGATGATGTTCTAATCTTCTGTTTATGCGAGTTGTCAAATTTTACTTCCAAAATGAGAACTCTGTGGGAGATCTGCATCCTCTTTATGAAATATATTTATCAAAAAATTGCTGCTGGCATGAAAATGAATTCTAAACTTTAGAAAGTAACAGTGTGTAACTTTCTCCGTAGATACCCAATTTGTAGCTCTGTGTTGCCAATTATTATAACACAAAAGTCATTCAAGCATTGCACAAAGCCTAAAGGGTTTTCATTTTTGATTATACCTGCTGGTATTTTCAGTATCACACCTCCCCCAGCCTGTAAATACTGATAAACTTGCAACTGCAAATAAATATGTATTTAATGAAGTGTAATGCCACTTGATAATATAACCTTGCTAATGAGACATGAGCCATTATCCTAGCTGTCATAGGGCAAACGGCTGGGCGCACCTGTGACAGGTTGCAAGTCTACTGCGGGGCAATGAGACAATTTAATAAAAAGGGTTGCAAAACTGACAGAAACAGCAGATTAATTCATTTTCTTCTGATATACAACCACTATAATGTAAGCGTGACTAACAGTATTCAAGATTACGTTTGACTAAGTGCAGCGTGTTTTCATTTTTACACAAGGTAATGTAAGCAGCATTTAGCTGAATGTTTATTTGTGTATTTGGTAAAACAAATTTGACCTACACTCATTCAAGGTGAGAAGCTTGACAGTTTGATAGGATAGTGGTAAAGATTAGAAAACTTGGAACACGTTCTGCGAAACGTTCTCATTCCCAAAGCATAACATTTTAGGCTAGGTGACAAATCGTCAATATATTACGCTTCCAGGCACCCAACATGTCCCTAGATCACGAGATCGGAAAAATGAGGAAACATAAGGAACCGTTTGGAATGAATCTACACATGTACGTTTGTTTTACTTAAATCACTTTGGAAAACACTATCTAACATCATTAAATTGCTGGTTAGGGTTAGGGATAAGGTAAGGGTAGGGCTGGAATACATTGCTGTATTACCGCGGGAGCATCATTCTACTGGATTTCATCCATAACCCGGTGCGTAGCATAAGAACGTGGAAGGTCACCTTTTGCGTTCCTCAGCAACACCGCGGGAGTTGATAAATCATTATTATATTACAGCTCGGGAGTGAGAACGGGATGAAAATTTGGGAGGATTGAAGTAAAATCCACACAATTGTTATTGTCCATTGGGGTTGAGTAATGGGCTGATCTGCTTCAGATCTATAAAATTTTAGTCAGACTCTGAATGTAAGTCGTTAATGTGAATTTCTATTTATGCTCGTGCAGATTTGCAGATACAGTGGGGCAAAAAAGTATTTAGTCAGCCACCGATTGTGCAAATTCCCCCACCTAAAATGATGACAGAGGTCAGTAATTTGCACCAGAGGTACACTTCAACTGTGAGAGACAGAATGTGAAAAAAAATCCATGAATTCACATGGTAGGATTTGTAAAGAATTTATTCGTAAATTAGGGTGGAAAATAAGTATTTGGTCACCTCAAACAAGGAAAATCTCTGGCTCTCACAGACCTGTAACGTCTTCTGTAAGAAGCTTTTCTGTCCCCCACTCGTTACCTGTATGAATGGCACCTGTTTGAACTCATTATCTGTATAAAAGACACCTGTCCACAGCCTCAAACAGTCAGACTCCAAACTCCGCCATGGCCAAGACCAAAGAGCTTTCGAAGGACACCAGGAAAAGTATTGTAGACCTGCACCAGACTGGGAAGAGTGAATCTGGTGAATGACCTGCAGAGAGCTGGGACCAAAGTAACAAAGGTCACCATCAGTAACACACTACAACGGCAGGGAATCAAATCCCGCAGTGCCAGACGTGTTCCGCTGCTGAAGCCAGTGCATGTCCAGGCCCGTCTGAAGTTTGCCAGAGAGCACATGGATGATACAGCAGAGGAATGTCATGTGGTCAGATGAAACCAAAGTAGAACTTTTTGGTATAAACTCAACTCGTCGTGTTTGGAGGAAGAAGAATACTGAGTTGCATCCCAAGAACACCATACCTACTGTAAAGCATGGGGGTGGAAACATCATGCTATGGGGCTGTTTTTCTGCCAAGGGGACAGGACGACTGATCCGTGTTAAGGACAGAATGAATGGGGCCATGTATCGTGAGATTTTGAGCCAAAACCTCCTTCCATCAGTGAGAACTTTGAAGATGAAACGAGGCTGGGTCTTCCAACATGACAATGATCCAAAACACACCGCCCGGGCAACAAAGGAGTGGCTCCGTAAGAAGCATTTGAAAGTCCTGGAGTGGCCTAGCCAGTCTCCAGACCTCAACCCCATAGAAAACCTGTGGCGGGAGTTGAAAGTCCGTTTTGCTCGGCGACAGCCCCAAAACATCACTGCTCTCGAGAAGATCTGCATGGAGGAATGGGCCAAAATACCAGCTACTGTGTGTGCAAACCTGCTAAAGACCTATAGTAAACGTTTGACCTCTGTTATTGCCAACAAAGGTTATGTTACAAAGTATTGAGTTGTATTTTTGTTATTGACCAAATACTTATTTTCCACCCTGATTTACAAATAAATTCTTTACAAATCCTACCATGTGGATTCATGGATTTTTTTTTCACATTCTGTCTCTCACAGTTGAAGTGTACCTCTGGTGCAAATTACTGACCTCTGTCATCATTTTAGGTGGGGGAACTTGCACAATCGGTGGCTGACTAAATACTTTTTTGCCCCACTGTAGCAACAGATTTGTGATTTTCACTAATTTACCAAATGAATCACTGTATCACCACAAACAAATATATGTAATCACCTCATTTAATTGCAAGTTGATGCAGAACTGATAAGAATGATAGAATGACTCTGGCTCATTCCCCTTTTGTCACCGTCTCGATGCACCAAAGTCACTTGAAGATTGACTGATTGCGTGTAGTTGCAGCCCTGGTTCTTTTCTTTGAAGCAACCATTTCAAAAGGTAACAAGCTCAATACACATAATCACAATAATTTTGTTTGTGGTACCTTTGCTTTTGCTTGTGTGTGCAGTAGCTTAAAGTAGGGTAAATCAGTCATTGCTGTATGTGAACAAGTCTAAATATGATTTGGTGCTCTCCAGCTACACATTACCTTTTCTTCATGGCTGAAATGGGATGTAATAAACTCCCAGATGTCTCTCTCTGGCTCCCTCTTGTTTTATCATGGACAGTATGATTTATACTAAATAACTTCAGGGCACTACTGCCATGGAAGGATCTTACAGCGACCACATTATGCTATGCCTAGGGCAGGAAAAATTAAAGCACAAAGCTAAAGTCGACCAGAGATTTTTCGCAAACTTAAGTGATAGTACAATAAAAAAAAAAAAGTCTTGGAATTTCAAACAAAAGTGATGCATAACATATTGCTTCCAACCCCTTATAAGAGCATGGTCTGAGATGCAAACATTAAGTTATATCTGCCCATGTCAATGTGAATCCCTAACCTTGTCATAAGAATATACATGCTTTCTTTTAGTATTTTAATATTACAATAAATCTGACAAGTTGACAAAAACCAGAGAAAAAGGAGCAGTTTACAGGCTGAAGTCTGCTCTAGAAACCTAGAACATTTTTATTGATATATAACTCACAAGCCCGTTCATCTCTGTGTTTGTTACCTGTTGAACATCAAGCTCTGGCTCCTTGGGTGTATCAGCATGCACTCTGGCTGCACAGGTCTTTTGCTTCTAGCTTTGTGTTAATAATTTACTGCCTTTGCAGGTGCTTGGAAAGATTTAGTGTTGTTATTGGACCACTGGGTAGCTGTTGCCGGCCTGGACACAGATTACACTTTACTGTTACATTCTTGTCTTACCAATAAGTTATGGGTAAGTCTTGACCCTTCAAAAGATGTAGAGTACTCTATTATTTTTGTCCCTTTCTTATACAAGAACTGTGGTCAGGTGGATTAATAATAATAATAATAATAATGTATACTTTATTGATCCCCGTGGGGAAATTACTTGTTTTTCTCTGCATTTGACCCATTCACTCAGTGAAGCAGTGGGCAGCCACTAAGCAGGCGCCCGGGGAGCAGTGAGTAGGGACAGTACCTTGCTCAGGGGTACCTCAGGGTAGCTGTTCAGTGGATTCGAACCCCCGACCTTCCAATCATGGGGTGACCACTCTACCTACTAAAAAACCTAAAAATGTAGGTTTGACTAAAATAAGATCAATTGTCTGCTTTTTTTGGACACTGAAGAAACTATAGATCTGTTATTTTGTTGCTGTGAGAAGGGACCACATACTTCAGCTTTACTGAGTTTTCAGTCTGTGATATATGTCAGTGCCAGTTTACTGAATCAATCACACATGGCAAAACCTTAAGCAGTTTTATTGACAGACATAATTTACAGATTTCATTTAACCTTTTTACAAACTGTAAACACAATTTCACTCACGAAAACATATTCTGCAATCTAATTTGTGCCCTCCATAATGAGCATCTTATCATGGTGGAGGGGTTTGTGTATCCCATGGATCCCAGAGCTTTGTTGTCAGGGGCTTTTACCCCTATTAGGATCTCTCAAACTGATAGACAAACTGGTCCTAGTTGAGGGGGCAGATGACGAATGATTCAGGTAACTCATAAGAAGAATAAATGAACAGAGGACCACTCTACCCTCCTGGGGATACTGTTACCCAGCCCTCCCTCCCAGCCAGGCCTTGGGAGGGAGCTTAATTTAGAAAGCATTTAGTGGTGAGGCTTTCACCCATGTGACCCTGTTGGATGCAGCCTGAAGAGGTAACATAGGCCTGGACCCATGTTTTCTAACCACCCACACTCTATTGGAGAGGCCCTAGACTCTGTTATAATCTAGAATTGTCCTTGATGATAGGTGACAGGCTGGAGGGAGTATCATGGTATCCCCAACAGTTCAATGCTGTATATTGGGGTTTTCCCCGGTGGACAAAAGGTGTTTGTTTCGGTGCCAACTTCTTGGAGTGACTGGGTGATGGAGGGTGTCCCGTGTGACGACTCCATTGTTTTACTCTGACTTACACGGGCAATTACTCTGAGATCCAGAGGGGTACAACTGGGAGGAAATCCCTGCCTGATCAGAACCCCAGTGGGTTTCTGTCACCTCAGTTTGTCCATACTAAACACCATGTTCAAGCATAAAGATGTTCATAGGTGCGCAGCAACGAGATACCCTAGCATAGTGGTCCCTTTTTTTGTGCCACGGACTGGTAAATGTTCGACAATATTTTCACAGACCAGCCTTTAAGGTGTCGCAGATAAATACAACAAAATAAAACCAGTAGGCCTACCGGTACCAAGAAAAGAGAAAATGTATTCATAACACACAGGAAAAGACCCAGGGAAACCAAGTTAACTATAAAAACAATAAAACATAATGATAAAAACACTGGAAACCGTAAATTTCACACCCGAGCCTCAACTCTCGCGGCCTGGTACCGAATGACTCATTGACCGGTCCGTGGTCCGGGGGTTGGGGACCAATGCCCTAGCGCACAGATCGATAATTGATCATCAGATCTGCAGACCAGCTGTAAAGAGCTGTGTCTGCACGGTGGTTGACGCCTGTTGTGGCTGTAATCACTGAACCAGATGGTGGAAGCCAGCAGTGATAGGAGCCATCAAGGTATGGAGTCCTATCAGACTTGGTTAGCCTGTAAAACTCCAGAGCAGCCAAGTGCTCTGTAGCTCTGCCAGTAGTGGACGTAAAAATTCAAATGTGTGAGGATTTGTGGAGGCTATTTTTGGTCAATTTCAAAGTGACTGTGGCAAACGGTCAGGTTGCTCAGGAAGAGAATGCTATTAGCTGGAGGAGTCTCCAATTCAATAAAAGGATGCTGACATTACCTCGAGCTCTATCGAGCTACTATGACAGCTTTTACTGCATCACAAGGTGTCTCGTCGGTCCCAGTGCAAATAAAGTCTGAAATAACAAACACACTAAGCTGTCTGAGTTACAGTTAATCAGAATTTAATGAACTAACTGTCATCTCTGGTTGTTAAGAGGATTTGGGATTACTGAGGACAGTGCTAGAACAAAAACGATGCAAATTACCTTGGCTTAATGTGACAGTTGAGATTTAATACAGCTAAGACCGGTGGGTGCAATGTATCATTGTCACTTTGTGTATTCATTTATTAATTTAATAACCTCCCAGCAGGGATGTGTCTAAGTAGTCTTTACATGGAATAGTGTCGGAACAGCACAATTCCTCTTGTGCTTTGGATATTAAGACATTTTTTAGAGATGTGCTTGCTCCCTTTATGGCAAGAGAATTAGGCATGAAAGATTGATTTCTCCTTCATGTCTGGCTGATACAGCTGGCAGTGCATCTAATGCATCTGTTGAGCCTAAGAAACACAAGCCTCATATCTAACTCATAACTATTGTTGTCATTTTTACTTGTTTTGGTATAATTTAGGTTAAACAAGGTAACCTTTAAAGCCTGACCAATACATCAAGGGGACTGGTATATTGGCCAATATTAGCGGGAGAAGCAACGTATAGCTTCAGCCAACATTATGCTCCATAGTTTGTCCGCCAGAGGAAACTATGCAGCTTCCCTGGGCGCAAAAACCACCAGCTGATATAAGAAGAGTCGGGCAGATTCTCAATCTTGTTGTAACAATAAAACAAGACTATTCTTTTAAACAGCACCAATATCAGTTGAGCTCTAGTTTTATTCTCTTGTTAAACAGATTACATGAACGGGTAAGCTGTTTCCCCCTGTGTCTAGCCTTTACGGTAATGCTGCTGGTTTATCTAATAAGAATAATAATGAACAATTAAAAATAGATTAAACCACCATTAGGCGTCATCTGAATCATCTGTTATCTAAATTAAGATAATAATAATAATAAGCTGGAATAGTAAAATTGAGGAGTGACAAGAACTAAAGTGTATTTCACAGGGAAAATCTAACTCCTAGACAGCTTCATTATAGCGTCATTATTTGAGTCAATTACCTCTTTACTGTCTAATACCACTCTATTGAACTCTGTAATACCTCGCAGGCATAGCGACATCACCAGGGAACCCTCTAACGTTTAACATTATGAGAGACTAAAGCAGCGTGATTAAATATGCCAGGCTTCACTCTTTAAAGCCTTAAACATGGTCTGAAGTTGCAGGTTGGAGCTGAATTTTTCACAGTATTTTCACCCATGAATTTTATATAATTTCGTTATAATTTTACCATGGATGACTAATATAACAGGGTTTTTAATAATTCATTTGGGTCTTGCGTGCTGAGTTTAGATATGTGATTTTAGATCTTTTTGATGGGATCCAGCCTTAACCTCGGCTCATCGCAACGATAGGAAGCGATAAACACAGAATATGTCTTTGCTGACAAGAGCTGTAAACAGTGGAGCCATTTCAGTCACTTGTTTTCAGGCCTCTTCATTCTGTGGAAATGGATCCACGCTTTCTTCTGTTTTCTATAAACACTCCACCATTTTCCATTCTCTTTGAACTACCCCTCTCTGCTCCATTTTCCACTATACTGGCTGAAGGGACATTTTTCTGAAATACTATTACAAGGACCATCCTTGAAATGCTTTGATCACTCTTCATTCAGATCAGTGAAAAGCTACTGCTGCCTACGGGAAAGGTTTATTTCAGCAATGTCTTTTTAGTCAATATTGTTCACTTGACCTTTCTACCGAGTCCTTATTAACGGCCCTCTGTTATCATTATTTCTACACTCTATGAATATAATATGGAACATACAAGAAACGATTTTTCCTATCTGCCTGTAAGAAACTGGAATTTTTTAATTATACATTTCTTTAAATATTTTTGGATTACATTTTATGGTTAATTTGTATTCTGTAATATCTTGTAATCTTTTCAATAAATGGAGCTGAAAGTTTTCTATCACAAAATGGGCTAGTAGCTCACAGAAGAGGCCTGAATTATTCAGAAATCATTTCAAGATACTTTGCCTAGATCATACAGTATTCTTGCGTCACAAGGAAACAATGCAAGCTGGGTATATTTAGCAAATGGTCACGCCTGTGTGATTCCATCTGTAAATTTTGCATTTTATTTATGTGTATCCTTCTGATGCTCTCTTTCTTTATTCTTACACTAGTTGAAGTAGTGTTCTTTCTAAGTAAAGACTGAAAAAAAAAGGGCCTTTGTCAGTTTTGGGAATTTCACATATGTTTTTGTTTTCATTTCAAAAAATGAGAAAAATTCTCAGTATGTGTTTAAAATGTCAAGTTGTAATTACTGAACAGAGCTGCTGAGCCCAAAGGGTCACCGAGCTAATGGTTTAGAGCCACTGTTTGAAGTGACTGTTACCAGTTTGTGCTGCAGAGTCAAACCTCAGTAGTGGATCAGAGCTTCTTGGTCATGTTCTCTACTGCAAATAAAAAGACAAGAAACCTATAAAGACACTCAGAACAGCTAAAGAGGGATCAAATAAATACAAAAAAAACCCCATAATAATGCAACATGTGTGACCTTTTACATATCCAGTATGTGTCTTCTGTGCAGATACACCAAAATGAAGACAGCCACCAACATCTACATCTTCAACCTTGCTCTGGCTGACGCCTTGGTGACGAGCACACTACCGTTCCAGAGTGTTAACTACCTAATGGGGACCTGGCCTTTTGGGGACGTCTTGTGCAAGATGGTGATGTCCATCGACTACTACAACATGTTCACCTCTATCTTCACACTCACCACCATGAGCATCGACCGCTACGTCGCTGTGTGCCACCCCGTCAAAGCACTGGACTTCAGGACGCCACGCAATGCCAAGATTGTCAATGTCTGCAACTGGATTCTTTCCTCTGCGATTGGGTTGCCTGTCATGTTCATGGCCTCCACTACTGTCACTTTAAGTATGAACACATGTACCACTAATGCTGATCCTGATTTGCAGCACTTCAATTTTAGCATGAATGGGGAAATTGTAACGGAAGTAAATACACTACATATTGTTTTAGCAGCCTGACCTCATCACAATAATCTTCATGATTAAAGTTTTGCTGCATAGACAGTGAGTAAAACATTAGCCCAAGAAATGATAGCATCTAGTGAAACAGCTAGTTCTCTCTGCAGACAATTATGTCATTTTTGGATTCATTTGCAATCAGCCTGTTCTGCCCCTTAGGTATGATGATGTGCTGCTTTGGACAACTTTAAAGTTAAATGAAAAAGCTCCGCTAAAAGCATCCTTGACCCTAAAACTGTTTTTGTGATCCCTCGTGCAAATAGCGAAGGTCATTCAATTTCTTGAAGAAGTTGTCTGTTTTCATCCATGTTTATAAATAAGATGTGGCAAAATAAACGGTAGAGATTCAGTTTTACAAATTACTTAGATTATTGCATTAGCTTTACTTTCAGCTGCTCCCTTATTTCCCAGGCGGTTGCCACAGCAGATGAATCTGCATATTTGATTTAGCAAAGTTGATGGTACAAACCTCCCATTTATCCATGTTTGGAACTGGCAAAAGGGGAAAAAAACTCTAGAATCCACCAATAAAAAAAAACAAACAACAACAAAAAAAACAAACAAACAAACACTTATTTTAGAAGAAGAACATTAAATTACAAATTTAAAAATGAATTTTCGACAATAAAGTGATGTTGGGTGTGCCAAAATAAAGAACAGATTGCTGGCCAGCGCGTACTGATCCAGCCTTTGTCTAAATTCCAAAATTCACCACACAGTTGGCCACAGTGACAACAAAATAAGGAACACTTTGCAGCAAATTTCATATTCTAAAAGTAGAAGAGTGGAAGTTTGTCACACCACCCACTTCTACTCCACCTGCAGCCAGCCTTCATCCCTTCAAACTCCATCCTATCTGCAGCCCTTCACTTCCTCAGCTCTGCTGAAACCTGTCCAATTTACATTCGCTGCTCCCTTGCTCTCTCTAGTTACTTGCTCAGCTCAGTTTGCCACAATCTGGATTCTTTGCTCAGTTCAATTAAGGTTCCTTCACTGATATGCACAGCTATCAACTTGTCCACTTCTGCACACATCTACTTTGTCTCACTCTACCTTTGCTCAATACTCTACCCCTACCCCATTCTTCTGTCTAATAATTATTCACCGCTTATCTAACTCCAGCCCCCCATATGTTTGCCTGTTAGCTCACTCTGGCTCATGATACGGAAGTCCTCACATCAAAAAGTGTGTAAACAACATGTGTCGCGAGGCAATCAAGTGTACTGTTATTGTCAAGTATGCTACCTCATTAATTTCCATAAGTGTATTGTAGTGGTTTACACATTTCCCTAATAAACTATCCCTGGCTTGATCCTGAGAGGAGACACAAACCCCTTGAGTGTTGTGTCAGGAAAGGCACCCAGCATAAAAATCTTCCAAAGCCAAAACGCTGTGGTCATCCCTCGTAAGTAAGCTACCAGCCAAAGCTATAGTTTTTCAATGGGGAGTCAAAATGAACCCTTGCAAGTATATGTGGCCATTTTTTTTCCCCTTTCGCTGTATTTTACACCACAAAATTCATCATACATTTAGTAAACTAGTCAAATTTTTAGGAGTTACCCAAATTTGGAATTAAATATTAAATAATGTTGTGTGGGAAAATGTACACACACCCTATGCAATTTTTCTTTTTACAAACAGCATTTTAACAATGGCACAAAAACTACAAAACAATAATGAACTCATTCAGTTCAGTCTCTTCATTTTTGATTGAAAAAGCAGTTACACACTCCAGCACATGTAAATGAAGAGAAATCACAATATTTATTGTGTAACTGCACAAATAACTTGTTCTGGCTGCTGTCAAATACAGCTGTCTTCACAGCCAAAAAGCTGCTTGCAAGGAAAAAAGGAAGCATATCCAGGAGCAAATACAGGAGCAAATGCAGTGGTAAAGACGGTAACTGAATAAAAATGAAACTCAAGCATTCTTTCAATCTGTTTAAGAAGAGAGAGTAAAAGGAGATTTACTGCAAAGCTGTGGGGGCAAGGTTCTTTAAGATGTGATTGCTTTACTTTGACATAACAGTTTTCAGTGAAAAGGTTTTTCTCAAGCAGCTTCAGGAAGACATTGCTGTCTTTGTGTACACACACACACGCACACATACATATAGCACTAAATGAGCCACAGGATTCTCTAATGTGGGATATTGCTTCTTCTTTGGTTGTGTTTGCTTTCCATAATTAATTTTAGAAAAAACACGATTTGAAGATGTCACACTGCCCTCTGAAAAATTATTTTTCTGCATTTTCATATTTTAAAGAGGCAGTTAAAATAGATCTGTTTATATCCTATCTTATGTTTGTGTATGCTGAGACTATAGAGCTCATAGTATACATACCCAAAGTTTCAAATACTGAGGTCAGGTTATATACGTAAGCCCTACAAGCCCAAAAGCTCAGGCTGCTCTTGGCTCTGTATGATGTCAGTGAAAGTAGAGATTCTTTATATGGTCGTTTCGAGCATGCTGCTCTGTCTGCGAGCACACCTTCTGTTCAACGTTTCTGTTTACAAGAGAAAGCCAATTAGAAGAAAGCTACCTTAATGTGAGGGGGGTGGGGGTTGTAAAATACCATATTTTAGGCAGCTGATTAACTGTGGAGCTGCACCAAGACCCAGCCTGGGTTTATTTAGTATAATAGGTATTATTTTGAACTGCAATCTAACCATTAGAGTCCAATAATAAAATATTACAACTGAAAGTGATTATAATCAACCCCTTCTCATAAAGTGAAGAATGGAAAATTTGGACTCTTATGAAAGTAATTTCCACAGTTCATTTTCTAATCAGTAATTTTTAAAATAGTTTTCAATGATGATTTAAAAAAAATAAATAAAAATAGGCAGTAAGCAAAAATAGAGTTTGTTAAATACATACACATGCATATGATGAATGTTTATGATGACTCTATCCTGTGTCTTCTCAACCTGCACAGACACAGGCATAGTGGACTGCAAGCTGAATTTCCCCCACCCCGCCTGGTACTGGGACACCCTGCTCAAGATCTGTGTGTTCATCTTTGCCTTCATCATGCCCGTCCTCATCATCACTGTCTGCTATGGCCTCATGATCCTGCGGCTAAAGAGCGTGCGAATGCTGTCGGGCTCCCAGGTTGGAAAAATGCATTTTCTTTCAAAAGCCCCAAAATTGCATATATAATTTCTTTCTCTTTTTTTGCATTTTGTCAAGGGGATTTAATTAGATGCAAATTGTGCATTTTCTAAAATTATTAAACCTTGGGTATAAACCTAATTGATTTTATTTTTCAGAATAATGAGGCACAATAGCAACCTGCCCAGAGCATGCTTGCAAATATGGTGCTCTCATCACTCTCAAGTCCAAGTAATTAGGGAAAATCAACTTAAGCCTGAGGTTGCGGCTTAGTTTTAATTAACCTCTTAGTGCTCACTAGCATGAATATGGGTAGAATGAAAATTCTGCTGCCATGCTTTAAAAAGCATCAGCTTTCTCTGAATGAATAACGATTTAATGAAAAACATAAACATACAAAGGCAAATCACAATTTTTTCAACACAAGAGTCTAATGACCAAAATGCCTCAAAGCTAGTTGTCTTTTTTTATTCAAGGGGGGAGATAAATGGTGAGGTAACACCACACTGGAATGCACGACAGTAACCTTTCACTAAGTATTTGAGTTGTTGCATAATGAAAACATCCTAAAGCAGAAATAAAAGGAAGAGTAAACATTCTTGTACACAGGATTTGTTACTGCCTATAGCTCTTAATTCTCTCCTCTTACTCTCTCATCCTCCCTTTCAGGATTACATTCTCCAATCTCCATCCTTTTCACACACTAGCCTCTCTGCTCTGTCATTCTTTCGTTATTATTTATCTTTCCCTGCCATCTCCAGTTTTTTTCTTTTTCATCTTTTCACCAGTCTTATACCCATCACTAATCTGCCTAACTTTTTCACACACAGGAGAAAGACAGGAATCTGCGTCGAATCACCCGCATGGTCCTCGTAGTGGTTGCCGTCTTCATTGTCTGCTGGACTCCTATCCACATCTTTGTCATCATCTCAGCTCTGATCACCATCCCCAACTCCACTTTCCAGACTATCACCTGGCATTTCTGCATCGCTCTCGGCTACACAAACAGGTGCCTAGCAGAGAAAAATATGCACAGTTTGTTTTTCGTCAAAATTCTGGATAATTGTTTTTAGAATTATTCATTTAAAAGGAAAATGGTGCAGGACGGGATAATAGGAGAATGTTATCAGGAAACCACATTATATAGTAAAGTTGAATTTAGCTTTAGGCTGATTTTTGTGCTTGTTATAAGCTTTGATCCTGTTTTTTGTCTCCTGCAGTAGTCTGAACCCCATCCTTTATGGCTACCTGGATGAGAACTTCAAGCGTTGTTTCCGTGAGTTCTGCACCCCAAGTCCTTCAGTGTTGGAGATACAGAATTCATCCAGGACTGGAGCCAGTAGCCGCAAGATCCCACAGCGTGAACACATCAGCGCAAACACAGGAGAAAGGTCCAATCAACAGGTCACCAGTGTCTGTATTACTTGAATGTTAGTTAGGTAGGAGCATTTAGTGGAAGTCTTTCACTCTGTGTTTCAATGTTAGAGGAGAACATCAACAGCTTTCAAATATCTGTACAGTTGGTGGCACAGCTGGTAAGCTTGGCTTGCATAATTTTTGTTGCCAGAAGCAGAGATAATGAAAGTCACTGTGCCCCCCAAAAAGTATGTGCAATCTAAACTGACATGCAGTACTGTGCAGAAGTCTTGAGCCTGCCTTCATTTTTTCATATCTTGCTTCCAGGAGCCAGACTTTCTTGACATTTTTATTAACAACAGTTCTCCTGTTTGTTTTTAAGGTCTTTCTTAGATTTTCTCTGGATGTGCTGCTTTTCAGTCCAGCTCTTATGCCTGACAATTTCCAAGGTGGTTTATTTGTTAGTGTTGGTGGGTTTTTTTTGGTAAGCTTGTTAACACTGACCTATGAACCACTTGAGCATTAGAAAGACACCTAACTCAAAGGACAAACTAGTGCCATGAAAACAAGTCATAGACAACTTTTTAAATAGTATAATAATAGCGAGTTTCAAAAGGAAGATGACACAGTTTGATAGTCAGAAAATGGCTCTGGTTTTTCACCAAGAAGGTGATTCTCAAAATGCTATTGCATGTATGGTGTGTCCTTAAAAAATTGAGGAAACTGGACAAAAGGAGATGAACAACATGTGAAAGTCATGTTCTTCGGAAACAAAAAAAAAAAAAAAAAAAAAAAAAAAATCTAGCAAAGACGTGACACAGGACCTGAGAGATGCGTCCGCCCCTTCACTGTAGCCTCATCAGTAAAGGTCTCTATACAAGGGTGGCAATAGAGAAGGCTTTCTTAAGAGAGGGAAAGAGTCATTTCTCACTGGCTGCAGTGTGAAAAATCAAAGCATAAACATGGTGAAGGCTCTGCCATGGTTTGAGGCTTATTTCACCCAGTGGGGGATTTTGTCAAACTGATGGTTTTATGAATGTAGAAAAGTACTGTCAGATTTTGTAAAACCACAAAGCATCTAACCGGTGATAGCTTCATTTTCTTTTCCTAAACACACTGTTTTGCCTTAAATACTGTGTTTCCACGTATGTTAAACCTTTTTTCAACAAATTTGCTTCACCCAGTTCTCTTTTCCGTAAAAAATGAGGGGAGGCTCAAGTCTTAATTTTGAACAGAACCAAGTTAAAAATGTCTATTCCTGCTTGTAGCATTAGGCTAACTTAAGCTAAGGCTGTAGCATCATTTCATACCGTGAACTATGTCGACTGCATAACAGGGCGAATTTCAACAGCACAGTGTTGTCTCAGATTGAACACAGCATTATGTAGTTAGAGGAAATGACATTTGAAAATACCTGGTTTCTGTTGCAGCTCCTTGTTTTATGTCTTCCCTTCCTTTATTCCTGTGCCTTTTGCGTTCCCCCTCTCAGTGTTTTCTGTTCATTTCGTGTGAGACATTTTGAAGAATATGTTCTCATGTGGCGTTTGGTGCTTTTATTTCCCCCCATTGTTCTCTCACTATCTTCATTAACGTCTGATTGCGTTCACCTGTTTCTTATTATGCTCCTCTCACTGGTGGGCTTTTAAACCCAGTCCCAGCCCAGCCCTCTATGCTCCCACTCTGACGTGTATAACTGCTACTAATATGACTACTGAAGGGTCTCGAAATTGCAATGGTAGGGTACACTTTCTATCTCAGTTTATCCTCCTATCAGATGGACCTATTAGGATCAAGTCCTTACTCAAAAATATGCCATTTTCGGTTCAAATGTATTTGTTATAATTCTTATAATTCTTTTTTTTGGTTCTTTATTAAACACATTAATAACAACAAAGTACAATGCACTTTTTGAAAGCATGTACAACATTTCCACAAAAGTAAATTTGTCTCCATAATATTTAGCGAGCTGAGCTCTGACTGCACTTCTTGCACTTCACTGCAGTGCTTCTTGTTTACATTTAATTTGTGTCTATGTCCGGACCTACCATTAAATGAAACAGTCATGTTTGCTTTACAAAGATAAAAGCAGTATCAAACTCTCAGCAACAAAGCAATAATGAATTTATCGCCAAACCTCAAAGTTACCCAAGAATTTCTAGTGAACTCATGGCCATGGGTTCACAAAGTGTGTAATAAGATAAACATCCTTTCTTTCTCTGCAGGTATGACTAGCCTTGGAGGGGTCGTCAGTGGACTCTCGCTGTTGTGGCAGTGTTCCCAATGACGATCTCAACTCAGAAGTCACCCAGGTCACCACGGGGCTCTGATTATCCACGTACACATAAGCCACATTCACACAACCATTCAGGACACGGCTAAGACACAACAGCACAGAACATTTTAGCCAGAATGCGTAACTGCATCAGGCCACTACTCTGCCAGCTAGTGTACCTAACTACATGGCTGTGCAAGCTTTTTTACACACTGGTTACATTGATTGGGTAGCACATCCGGACTGTTTGTGAAGTGGATTTGTGGCATGTTTGTTTTTTTTTACTGGATGCACATGTTTCAAATGTAGCTCTGTGTGAGTCTAAGCTAAAACAATCCCTAAATTCAATCTGTTAACAGCTCCACACCTGCAGGGCCAAAAAATGATAGACCTCTGGATCTATGATTAGGAGACACATGGGAGAATAAGCCGTCTTTAGCCTATCACTGTGCCAAAAGGAGATTTGCAAAATATTCAACTAAGATGCAACAAAATTTGTCAAAGGAGATAACAATGCTATACTGCTGAATCCCCTTCTTACAGCCCAGGTGGCCTCGAGGTAGCTGGAAACCTAAAATGGCAGCAGGTTTTGTTTTAATGTGGACTGCCGACAGTACAGGAGCCTTCACTGTGTTATTTTAAAACAAAACAACCCTCCCCCCCCACCACCACCACATCTGATTAAAAGGAATGCACATACCTCACATACAAATGTATATAGAAGAACGGTTGTTTTTAACATTTGCAGGGGGGACCTCCACCGTGTAGTCATACTCAACTCATACAAGTTATACTCAAAGAAAACCGTCATTACCACATCAGGGTGTCTGAATTGAAGTTTCTGCACTAAGTTGAGAGGTAAAACTATTTGTGTTACATTAGTATTGTATGGACTACGCAGATTCAATATGTGTGGTAAACATAAAAATATACTGACAGAACTATAAAAGCCACTTTCACAAGCCACCGATACGTATATGTGTCTTGTTTTGTTCTTTCTGCTTTGTACAGAGCTGCCCCATTCATCAAAGTCTCGTATTAACGAATTCATTATAGTGTAAAAAATAAATCAGTTAATTGTATTTGTCAAGCTCATATGGCTTCACACCAGTCTGCCACTTTTTTTCCAGATGTCTAAAAAGAACAGATCACCGTGTTGCTGCGCGGCACAGGATCTGCTTATCGTTGGTTCTTTTCCTCTGTCACTGCATGAAGACATGATCGTAGAGAAAATGTCTTTCATAGCTAATTACAGCGCCTCACACTGCTTCTATATCAGATCAGCAGCTTTTCACTTTTACACCTGATTAGCAGAATTTTCCGTCGAGTGATCTACGTAGTGCCGTTCAAACTTTGGCCACTTCAAGAAGATGAGTTGTGAGTTGCACTGCACTCAGTAACGATTTCACCATGAAGCACAGATGTAGTACAGTATTGTACTTTCTCTGCAAACTCTGACATATGTACGAATGTCTATTTGTTTACCACAGTGCATCCTTGTGGATGCTCTAAACCAGCAAAAAGCTTTCATCAGCCTGTCCTGCACAACCTTCAGTGTGTGCTGTTGCAGCAAATAGTGCAGACGTATGCTTTTACCAGTGTATAGTTAAGCAGCCATTACAACAGGTATGGGTTGAAGTGGAGTCACTTCTCTGAAAAAGTTTAGCCAAGCGGGACAGTAACACCTGTTGTAATCACTAGAATTGCTTGTGCCTACGTGTTGTGCCATATGCCAAACTTGAGCGCCTTTTTTCATAGTAGCTCTACGCGATATTCAATGTACTGGTATTTTTTTCTAAGGATCTGTAAAAGTAAATGATTGTATTAATCTGCCATGTAAAATATTGTAAGTATTCTGTCGCTTTTTTTAATGAATGTGAAATCATTAAAATCAGTGTGGTCCTACACTATATATGCATATATATATATATATATATATATATATATATATATATATATATATATATATATATATATATATATATATATATATATATATATCTTATTAAATCTGCTTTTAATCGGGACGTGTGCAAATCAGAATACTGTGTATGTAAATTGTTGTACACAGAGAGTTTAACTTTGCAAATTGTTTTTGATGAAAAATGCTATACGAGGATGGCACACTGTGCATACTGCTTCAGTGTGAAAGACTAAACTGTAGATGATTCTTCGCAGCCCATCAAGCTTCAAAATAGCAGCAAAATTTACTCTGTGGTGCATGAGCTGTCAAATGTTGTATCTCATGCGCAATGTGTTCTTCATTTGGCAACGAGAACATTATGTTTCATTTCACAAAACACATCATGTAAACAAAGGAGTCAAATGTCAGCTTTTGTGCAGCGTTTCAGGCCAGGAATGAACAGTTGTAGCAGCAAACAAAGGGAGGAAGGGTTTTAATCAGACTATGTTTCCACCTGAAGTCTAGAGAAATTCCTGTTTAGATAACTTGAAGAGTGGCTATAGCTGAGTGTGAGAGCTGAGAGTTTGCCACATTTGTTAACTGTGTCGTAGATTAATGATCTCCTCAGGGTGAATGATGTCCTTCTGCATATTGTATAACAAGAAAATTTGTTATGCCGAAAAAGCATACATGCTAGAAAAGTTTAGGTTTAGTCTAGTGTTGCAAATAATTAAATATCAGCGAGCCAGGCAATCTGTTTAAATATCTCCAATGCTGAAGCTTTATGCATGGCATTGTTGTATTTAAAAGTTGTCTTTCATGCATTTGTTTGTGTTTGTATGAAGTAATTGTTGAAATCATTTTACAGGAGCAGTCAGAAGAAGACAAACAGGCTTGGAAAAACGAAACATAAGAGGAAGCAAACCAAACTAATATTACCTAAAATAGCACAACATTTGTAATCTGCTACCAACTTAAAAGCCTCAACCCACTTATAGAGCTAAAAAGACTCAGGCTGGTCTCAGAATTCAAGCACTAGAAGCTCAGTAGTATTTGATCATATATGTAGCAGTAAAGTTCATATTTAAGACCCTGTTTTCAATATTCTTTAGCTTACTTTAACCAGCTGACTGTAGGTGAAATGGTTTCAGTCCACAAAACTGAAGGTTGCTGCTACAAACAAGAAGCCTGCTTTGATCTACTTCTGCTAAAAATCAAGGATCCATTGATTCAGTAATAACTAGAGAGCCTCTCTGGAGAGCACACCATTCGCCAAAACCAATAACCTATCCTGCAATTTTAAATTGACTCTTGCCTGAACAACTCGAAAAACAAAAAATAGCGAGGTGAAACGTCTTTCACCTTTACGCTTTCTAACTGCATGTGTGCAGCTACAATAAGATGATGATACTCTAATTCCATTTAAATGAAGAAAAACATTACACTATCCACCCTGAAGGTCAGCAAGGTACATTTAACATGTGCAAGATGCAACATCTGACTCCGAGTGCACCTAGAACTGAGTCATTACCGTCCTTGAGCTGTACATGTGCTGCCATGAAACTCTCTCTTCTTTATTTTGTTATTTATGAGAATTATAAAAAATGTATTCTGGTCTTAAAGTGACATGTCTTGTGATTTAATGTTAAAAACAAGAATTTATGATTTATGGATGGCTCTCTGTAACACTGTACATGTAATATTGCAGTTATCTGGTTGTTGTCTATGGATTAAAGTGTCATTAAATCTAACTGAACTACCTTTATTCTTGCATTTAAATAAAACATTATCTACATTCCAGTCTTCCTTGTATTCAAAAACAAGAATGTTTTCCACACTCAAATTAAACACAGTGCAGCTGGTCTGTGAACCCAGAGACAAATACAAATACTGACAACAGAAACAGATCATGAGGAAAAATGAACTATACAAAATACATTTGTAACTCACATTCAGCAGCTGGAGTGTTTTCTCCCATTAATCACGCATTACCTCCTACCACTATAATTTATCACCAGATAATCTATAAACATATTGCTGCGACATTTGGAAATTTCACATGTCAGCCTTTGGGTGCTGCATCACCTCAGAGTGATGTTAACTTTTAAAAATGACAAGATTTCAACATAAGGCTATACATCCACACATTCAGAAGAAATTTACATTCACTAACATGCCTGAAAACACTAACGCCAGGACCACTCGCGGATGCTGGGCATGCACGTGCCAGTGGAAGCAGAAGGCAGAGGATTGGCTGGTTGTAGAAAATGTGAATGAGTCAGGAAAGCACATGTAGTCAGGAAGCAAACGTGGGTGTCATCATGCGGCATCTTTTTTCAAAAGTCTGGAACCGCTGCCAAATTTGTACCTGTATGTGAGGAATGGGTAATGAGTCCCCTATGAGCACCTGTGCACTGCAGCAGTGGCTAAAAACTATGTGGTGCATTTTTTTTTCTTTGGTATGTTCCTTCAGTCTGCTGTAATAACACCACAAGTGCCCTGTAAGCTTGACATATTAATAACACTCAGCGAGCACGTGTTGTGGTCATGTATTTGTTCTTTTTTTCCCCAATACAATAAAAAGTGCTGTTAAAGTTTTTTTTTATCTTTTTTTTCTTTTTAGCAATTCTGCTTGTAATTCTCTTAAATGTTATTCAATGTTCAAGGATTCACATGCAAATGAAAACCATCTAAAATCTATTGTGTCTCCCTTGTACATTTGAAATGATAGTTTTCTCAGCTGTTGGGCCTGATTATGGCCAGGTGCATTTCGTTTGCAGTGCTCTCACTCAGCAAGAGGGCACACGCTTGACATATGGTGCAGTATGGCGTAATATGTGTTACCAAGTGTCAAGGGAAAGTAAAACAGGGCATTTTAAAAGGACTGAAAACTGTTTCAGCAGCATTTCATTTTGCTCACTCTGGGACTGATTGTCTGGATAGCTGCATAAAAAAAAGAAAAAGAAATGATTTAGAGAGGCTATTTCCAAACATATTGGAAAGATGTCCCAGATTGCCACATCACTTTTTTGTCTAAAATACAGCTATGCTCAAAACTTATAATTTTTATCAATATAGACTCCATTCAGTCTTAGCATGTCTGTGTAATGTGCACGAGGGTTGTACACATCATCATGGTTTCAGAAGTGCATGGAAGTATTCACAGCATGTATTTGCTGCATAGATGCTTCAAACCCCATCTTGTCATGTAAGCGGCTGCTCAGGAGCCAGACATTGCCTTATTGGACTTGGCAGCATGATTTATCCTGTCATAGAAATTATTACGAAGTGACAGTGATTGTCCCGTCTTCCTGCAGAGACCGAGACCTCACCCAGACCCGATGTTGTGAATCTGCCCTTTTCCATATGGAAAGCCAATCAACCAAAACAAACCTAATCCCCCAAAATCCAAGTTTAATAACTTGATATTTAAAAGGTTAAACCTTTGTCTTGGGGACAAAATCAAGGGTCTGTGTTGTATAAAATAATACAAAAACACAATACCGTGACCTATTTCATGCTCCAGTCTGGAAACCTAATATGCGCTTGTGCATGCAGGGGAGAGCTGATAAGTTATGTATGCAAATGCACTCTTTCTGATAATCTTTTTTCAAAACTGGACAAATTTGATAAGATATTTGTGATGCACGCGAACATTTCAATTTAGTAAAACAAACAGAAAGCTTTCTCTTTCTCTTGAATGCTAAACGTTTATGTTTGTGGATTATCCAAAAGAAATATGTCTCATGTGTAATCCACCCATGTAAATGGTTGCTTGTGTATTAATAGTGAGCAAGAAACATAAACAAGGGGACATTTTTATGAGTTGTTATTATGAGAAATAGAAGATTTATGAAAGACAAAATAAATGCAAAACAAACATTTACTCTTTAATAAGCCTTCACTGAGATTTATGGTCTCATTAATAAACTTCAATTTGTTTAGACTAAAGACTTGCATCGCATCATCTCCAATAGTCTTGGCTTCATTAGTGAAATAAACTATTTTTTACTTACTTAAATATGGCTTCTATTTGTTTCAGAGTCATGCAGTCTTACCTGCTTACCTGGTGGGAAAACCATGTGCTGCTTTCTAATAACAAACTCCTGCATGATTGAAGCATGTAAGAAATAGAAAGACTAATGACTTTATTTTTCATTTGTTTCATAGCAGCAAAAAACATAAATCTGTTATGAAATCTCAAACAAGGAGGGTCAAAAAGGAGTGAGTTTGTGTGTTCGGGGCTGTGTCGAATCCAATTTAAGTCCTTCAGGCCTTGATACCCCAGCGCTCCTCTGCGCTTTCATAGAGCAGTGCTTTCCTCAGGCTATTTCACACTCTTAGATAAATGGCTAGCTGGCTCTCCTCATTTGATGGAGAGGAACATAGCATTTTACTGCAATGGCTCACAGCACATAGGGAGGGTGAGAGCCAGATGCCACAGTCAGAATCTCAGGTGTGGCGAGGAAATGAAAGTCATGGAGGAAAGACACAGAGCAAGCCAGCAAAAAAACAGCCAGCTGGTCGAGCTTATCTAAGCAAATCAGCGTGACAGACCACTGAGTCCCACAAAACTGCCACCACCTTATGGCTCTAGTTGCCAATAAACCAGCCATCCAGCAAAAAGTGGGCAGTTTGTCATCTGACCAATAAGTTGCCTCCGTTTATCAGTCCTCCAACCAACCACGACTCTGAGTACCCAACAGGGTGTAGTTTTCTTGTGCTTCCCTGTCTATCTCCAGTGCACGGTGGTTGGGAATGAGCCCGGGTTTAAATCAATGGAAATATCGCTGACTCCATTTCTTACTATGCTGTTACTCAACGAGACTGTGGGGCACGGGAACCATCCAGTCAGGTAATATTCCCATCAATCCACCTGATTTCATTACCCTGTTCTCCGCTAGTGCTTTGCTTTGCACTTTCCAGGTCCCAGCTCACTAAAAGATTGGCTATCAAAGTTTGATTATCACATCCCAGCAGCTGTTATTTTGCCATAGGTGTAACTTTCTCAGAGTGGGATAAAAATTTACATATTTTTTGTTTTTGATTGGAAAGCCAAAAAAACCCATAAAACTACTGGAAACACATATATAATCTGTCTGTACTCATATAATTTCTTTTCATATATTTACAGCACCCATTATTTAAAACTTGCATGACATTTTCTTCCACACATTGCAAGACAGTTACACACTTTGGGACTTTTATTAAGGGCTTTTCAGCAGATGTTGTAATACCAGCTACAAAGAAACTTTCAACACTACTTGACACACTTTCTAACATCAAGGTCTTCCTGGTGGATACATAAAAATTCTGCATAAATTGCGCAGGTTTGCTCTCTAACCAGACCCTCCAACAAAAAAATCATTCCAGCACTTCTGAAATTCACACATGAAGAGATAAAAGTGAGTGACTTGGACTAGAAAAAGCTTTGTTGCATTTTCTTACACATCAAGATCAGACAAGTCAAATGAATGATTGCTTTGCTTGTCAGTTCATTTTTTCAGATCCCAGTTTATTATAATTATGGCACTGGGCTTTGAGGCTTGTTTATTGTTAGTAGATTTAGCTTGTTTATTTCTCATACTAATTGCAGTCTAAGTTTATCCTCTGGTAACACAGATCTGTTATCCACCTATCTTCTTCCACTTCTCCAACATGCAAACTCCACACTGAAAGACCACAGAATGGATTTAAACCCAGGACCTTGCTATTGTGAGGTGACAGTGCTAACCACTACACCACTCTGTCAGTCAATCAACAAAGATTACCAAGGAATTTCTTTAAAAAAAAAACAAACTGAAAAAACCCTAATTCTTAAACCTCTTTACTATTTCTGTTAAATTCTGCTCTTTTTTCAGACAAAGTTTTTTTATATAAATATTATATTATATTCAGTTGTATGTTGTCCACTTAAAATGCAGTGCAGGTTATGAAAACTGTTGAATACTGAACAACAGAGTGCTACAGACTGGAATAATTTAACAGGCTTTATTGGCGGCACCTATTTTTCTACACCTTCTATCTCACTGTTGCACCTTCAAGCGGACACCAGAAGACTGAGCATAATAATCATGCCTTTATTCACATTGTCGCCAAACCCTTTTAACAGTCCGCTGCACTTATTTTGCATTCAGTTCATACCGAGGGATTAGAGTCTCAAGAGGCTGGAGAGTTTTTATCCTTCAGCTTTGCTAAACTCTGCATGCTTCTCTGTTATATGCAAAGCCACAAGCAATGTCAACAACATCCCATCTCCACCACAGCTAAGGTGTCACCCGGCTTTGTTTTCCGTACCAGTGGTTTCTGCCAGGATGTGCTGTTGAGAATATCATCCCTGGGGTTCAGCGGGGGAGCTGGCCCCAGAGAGGGGTCACTTGCCCCTTCCTTCCTTCCCTCCCCATCTCCAGCTGCCTCCCTCTTCCCGCTCCACCACAATCACCCACACATGCAGGGCCTTGGGGTAAAGGTGTGTCACCAGGGTGCAGGGGAGGCATCCCCCCCTCTGTCCCCTTCTAGCTGCCTGTGCCTCAATTTTATCTCACAACTTAGACATTCACATCACTCACACTCTCATTACACATACATATAGGATCTTGGGGGTGGGCACGCCACACGGACTCCAAAAGACCATCAGGGTGTACAACCTCACCCCTGGCATCGTTGCCCACCTCCCAATTTTAAATACATGTAGACACTGAGGGCTATCAGGAGGGGCTATGCGCTTACCTGCTGCTCTCTGGCAGGTAGCTCCATGCCCTCCTGGGTTTTAAATGCACTTAGAACACACATGCATCAACACTACAATGAGCGGGTGGAGGGAGGTTCGGAGTCTTCTCACAACCCTGTTCTCTGCGGCCTGCTGGAGCAGGGGGGCTGGGAGGAGGAGTTGGCCGTCCGATTGGGGTCTGGAATGTGGGGCCTCCCTGCTACTGCCGAGCCGGGGCGGTCTGCTTCTCTCCACCCCAGGGAAAAGGGTAACACTACCTGGGTCTTGGTGCAGTTTCCCCCTCCGGGGGCAAGGGTACCTAGACCTGGGGCTTAGAGTACGCTTGGGGAGTGTGATTGTGTGTACAGTGTCTCTCTATGTCTGTCTCCACGTTGGGTGAGTGTTGAGTAATTATGAGAGCATGAGGGTGGGAATGGTTGTTTGTATCTGTGTGTGCCTGTTTGTCTGTGTCCATATGTCAGGTCGGGTATCAGATGTCACCTCTCTGGAGGCCTATCTCCCCCCACCACTTCCCCTGCCAGTGGCAGACGCCCTCGGACATCGGTGCGTTGGTGGTTCTTTGTGTCTAGGGATGGGCATCCGGGTACACACCGGCTCACTCCTTGGTGGCTGCTTGTCGGGGCCTGGAGCCTGGGGTTCTCCTCAGCTCTTTCTGGGACAGTGGCGCGGCTGCCCCTCTGTTGGTCTTCCTTCGTCTCTTGTGTTCTGAGGGCCTCTGGATGTCTGGAGTCTTGATCTCCTCCATACCTGCTTCATGCCCTGGTGGACGGGGCTGTGGCTCCCTACACCCTCTAACAGATCATTACATAAAGGAACCTTTTAAATACAAGCGCGCTCATGCTCACAGGTGTACACACGGGTGCTCACAAACACAAACTACACCCTTTTTGGCTCCTACCTCAAAGCACACTGTGCGCTGTCGATCTTACGTGCTGCAAAATAATGTTTAATATTTAGTATTTACTGTTATATTCACATAGATCATCGTGATGTTGTTTATTATGTTGCTCTTTTTTTTCTCTTTCTTCTGCTTGTTTTCTCTTTTTTCTTTCTCAACAGGTGATCCAGGTGATTGATATATGTATTTTTTGTCTGCTTATTTTGTTGTTTTTTTGTTTTTTGCCCTTTATCCCCGTCCCTCTTCCCCGCTGTTTTTCTTTCCCTCTTTCTTTCTCCCCTTTCTTTTCCCCAGTCTGTCCCATATTTAACAAGTAAAAATAAAATAAAATAAACAATAAAGGGTGAATCAAATAGACCATTACGGCAAGGCTGGGACGGTCCATTTGGTAAAGTAAATCCGTTGGGCATCTTTCTTCACCTTTAGACAATAATTCTGATGGCAAAAGAGCCAAACAGGACAGACAAAAAAAAAAAAAGAGAATATCATCCCTGGGGTTCAGTTTGATAAATGCACCTTCCTGTTTTATTGCTATAATCCATCATGCAACGTTATTTTCATCAGATATTTTTCTACAGAACGAGTGAGCTAGACTGTTGATAGTGAAGAGCAGTCCTCATGGGACATAATTCAATGTGGTATGTTGTCTTCTGTAGTTTAATCAAATGTAAAAATAAACCTTAATGAAATGGTCCTAAAACATGGAAAACGCTTTTGTGTATCTAAATACTGATCTGATCTGACACGTCATAGGAATGTAACTTTGATGGCACTATTCTGTTTTTCCAGTGATTTCTTCCAGATTTCTAGTTATTTCTAAATGTTGCCGAATTCCAACTCATTGCTGCATATACGGCTCCTGGGATCAAAAGCAGAAACATTCGTGGGTAAAACCAGCAAACACCAATTTTTGCAGCTACCCAGATGACCACGGCAGTGTCAGAACAGTAATAAAGAGATGACTCAGCTCTATAAACAACCAACCAAACTGAAAATATAAAGAACATGAAAAATTCAGGTAATCATCCAAAGTGCAGTATGTTATCTTAAAAGGGTTGGGACTGAAAATAAGTTTGGTAATAAAAATAAATATAACTCTCAGGAGAATGTGTTTGCAAAAATTAAAATTACCTTCGGGTAACCTCAACGCACATCTTTCTGTTATCACGCCTTAGAGATGAACACAGTCTATGAGATGCACAAAAACTATTAAAATTAATGAAGCCGAGGAGTCATGTCCTCATAGTTTCTGTAGAAATGTTGGATTGAAATTGTTTTCCCCAAAGAAGCATTTTACAATGTTCAGCCAGACAGTAAAATGTTATAGTAGATGTAGTAATAGTTTTTACAAGACCTTCATGGCTCCCAGAAAATGATCTGAATGCGACAGATACCAGAAGTCTCGACGTTTATTTCCTTTCTGTTTCTTTAGTTGGGACCCTAATGACATTCACACTGCCCTTGGGATAAATTACAGCCTGTTATGTATTCATAAAATGTATCCATTTATTGTCAGGTGAAAAAGTTAAAGTGTCCAATACCATTGTGACTAAACACTAACATTCCCCAGGAATAAAATAGCAGTAACACAGGCACCAAAGTCCAAGGAATGTCAGTTAGAGTCAGCAACTTGTAGATATGACCCTAAACCGTACCTTGAGTTTTTAGTTGTCCAAATATCAGCATAAAACAGCAGCTCTCAGATTTATTTTCAAAACTGTGTTAAAAAAAATTAGCACTGCAGCTGTGCACCAGTATACTTAACTCCATGTTTATTTTGGGACTGTGGGAGGAACCCACATGGGGAGAACCTGCAAACTCTACACAAAAACAGCCCCAGACGGGATTCAAACTGAAATCCTTCTTGCCGTGAGGCAAACCATGCACTTTTGTGCCACATGTATTGCCACACTAGTGTTATCTAATGTTATATAACGAGAATAGAGCCCAACTGTTCACAAAAATATAAGTAAACATTTCAGAAATGTGGTGATTTTGGCTCAAAATTAAATGGTGAGCCTGGAATATTGTTCATCATCCTACCCATGAGTGCCATAACGCTAATGTCTGTGGTTAAGCTATAACTGCTTTGCACCTAGCCACAGAACATCATACAGACAAATTTGGCAATTTAACAGAAAACAGGCAACACAAACAGAGACAAACACATTTTGAGTTAATTGGGTCAAACAGCTAATGGCAAGGCCCCTGTTATCCTTTGCTCCGACAATTCACAAGAATCACTCCTCCCATTCGACTATTCGAGAGACAGATGCCCTCTCTACTTATAAGGTTAGGCTTAAAACTTTCCTTTGTGATAAAGCTGTTTTCTTTGTATTGTGGGAGGGTCTTTACCTTACAATAAAAGGCACCTTGAGGCAACTATTGTGATTTGGCATGACATAAATAAACTGAATTGGACTATTGGTCAGATTTTAGTAAAACAGTGATCACCTGATGGTTCTTCACTGAAATTGTTCTCGTTGTCAATGTCAAGGTTACAGTTGTTGTTTCATGGACATTTTTCCATTTTCACAAGAATTACTGCTTCTCCTGGAGGTCCAGTTTTAGTGAAATGACATTCATTTGTCCTGGATCCACATGTTTATAAGCCTGCTTGACTTCTCAGTGGATTTCAATTCTTATGAGTTTCTGCAATAAAGCCAGCCAGTGACAACAAAACTTTCTTTCTGCACCTCACACAATACAATAACCTCTGTATTATGATGGATCATGAGGTGGATGAGCTACTACATCGCTGACATTCTAGCAAAGGTGTCCGTGCCCGAGAGCCCAGTCTATATGATTAAATAGAATAGAATAGCTTTATTAACCAAATCAATGGAAAATTGTCTTTGTTTCACCAAGTCATAAATCAACCAATCAAGTTGCTTCAAATGAACCCACATTCATACATATACATATACAATACTTCAATACAACGATAAAAACACATCACAGCATCTCATTATTCAGAGTATCGATTGCTCTTGGTGCAAATCATCCCTTATATGTCGTTTTAAAAGGCATTAATTTGAAATCAGAATAGAGAGGGGGGTCACGGTCAGCAATAATAGACCGGGCTTTAAACAGACTGATGACACAGTTTATCCAGTTTAATTTGTTGTCGATCAATAATTTGTTTCTGAAAATTACTTTACACATCCAGTCATCCACACACTGGTGATGGCAAGCTACATTGTAGCCACAGCCACCCTGGGGCGCACTGACAGAGGCGAGGCTGCCGGACACTGGCGCCACCAGGCCCTCTGACCACCACCAGTAGGCAACGGGTGAAGTGTCTTGCCCAAGGACACAACGACCGAGACTGTTCAAGCTGGGGCTCGAACCGGCAACCTTCCGATTACAAGGCGAACTCCCAGCTCTTGAGCCACGATCGCCCTATTATATGACTGATTATTATTATTATTATGTAATATTAATTGTGTGTGTGCGTGCATTACATTGCAAATGTGCACATTATTTACTATTCCCTACATACTAAATGTTAGGCTTAAACCTATGATAAGCAGATGTTTTCATTTGTTTGTAGCTGCAAAACATGTGATCCTGGGCCAGTGCCCCGCTGTTTATTTTTTGTAAAATAAACGTTGCCTCATATACTGTATAAAATTTCAGAAATCCCAATAGAAGCACACAGGTCACGTTTTGATGTTTTGTTTCTTTATGTAAGTATGTATGTATTTATTGTTATTCTCTGTAAATTATATAATTACCTGCGGGTTAAGAGAACAACAGTTTTTTTCTGTTAAGTGAATGGATTGCACCTTCGTATATATATATATAATTTGGTTTAAGATGTACACGAGAAACGCAGAGTTTACAGTCTGTGTTCCTTTCCGGTTCATTTTACTGGGCGAACCAACCGGAAGTGATCGCTCCGTGGTGCTGTGTTGAGTTGGAGACGGTCGTGTAATTTATTTACATCTCCTACCTTCGTGTTTGAATCCCTGACATTTTATGTAAGTATCCTTTCTATTTTCAACTTAAAAAATGTCTTCCTTGTTATTATATTAACTTTAAAAGGAACATTTAGAGAGCAGTTGACAGATACGGTGAATAGGCTAACACTGGCTAATTAGCCTCACACTAGCATTAGCAGGAATTTCTCTGTTTACATAGAAATCTTTTTACTTCAAATTTAAATAAAGTTTGAATTGCTTCAGAGTAGTATAATCACTCATCGGGTTAACATTTGTTGTGGCATTGCTTGACTCGTAAATACAAAATACAAGAAAAATATTCAGGTTACATGACTGAACTTCTCCGTCTGAACGTCTCCTTTTTAGCTGCACGTTTCTTCTGATGTCCACATGTGCTGTTGCTGTTAGATAGCGTTTCATTCATGGGTCCCTATACTTTCAAGCCCTTAAACGGGTTAAAATTGTGTTTATTTTGGCTCCGAATCAATCGGCTTTTGGTATGTGACTTTACTCAGAAGCACAACGGATGGTAAAGAAAACGAGTCTTTGTTTCTACCATGGCTGGCAATAAATATAAAACATCAGGACACGACCACACTGTTACTAAAACAAAATTCACAATGACAGCAACGAGGTCGGCGACTTACGTAGGTTGTGTCGTAGACGTTAAAAAGAATGCCCACAGAAGTCTAAATCGGACCTTTATCTGCACTTCATCGATGGTGACAACCTCTTCCTATTTCTTAACAACCACTGGATGAAAACCAGACCTTAGAAAACTGTCTGTGTTATATTTGGAAAACCAGAGCCAGTGAAAATGTGGGACACAGTCTCAATATGTGGGATAAGGGATAAAAATACTGTAACACAATAATCATGGTTATTTTAGCTCAGTATTAAGCTTGCAATTCTTTAACTTGGTAAGACTTTTGAGCTTTTTAAACAATGATGAAAATGTGTTGCTTGTTCTTTGTCACTTTTTAAAATCAAAGTTATTCCAAACAGCTGAATTGGTTTTCGTTTTGATGACCAAAAAGTCTCTCTTTATATCATTTTGGTTGAGCTGACCTGCCAAAACCTGAAGGGAACACTGGGTGTTTAGTGCGAGGCAAAATTGTGTCAGTGCAAAGGAAGGGGATTCACTGGATTTATAGAATAGGGCAAAATATGAACCCTCACCCTTTGTTAAAAGACAAAAAGCACAGTCGCAGTCATTTCTGTTAATTTCTTTAAAAGCTATAGTTCTAATTGAATACAGACTTTGATTAATAGCCCATCTTAAAGTCTTTAGCCTGTTATCTCATTGTGTGATCCATCTTTGCATATATATTTTTTTAATTTATTTATTTTGTATTTATATTCTAACTTCTTTCTCATCTCTTCCCCTGTCTAGAGCCTCCAGGACTCATCTCAGCAAGAATGACAGACCGCTACAACATCCACAGTCAGCTGGAGCATCTTCAATCAAAGTATATCGGCACAGGACACGCCGACACCAGCAAGTGGGAATGGCTGGTCAATCAGCATCGTGATTCCTACTGTTCCTACATGGGACATTTTGACCTGCTGAATTACTTTGCTGTGGCTGAGAACGAGAGTAAAGCGCGTGTTCGTTTCAACCTGATGGAGAAGATGCTTCAGCCATGTGGACCACCAGCAGATAAACCTGATGATGCCTAGATCACACTGGAGTGAGCAGTGGATGCTTTTTGTTAGAAACAAAAAATATTCCAGCTAAAACTGCTACTGCATCCTTGTTTGACTCCACCATTACTGGATTTGTTGTGTACTTATAGAAGAGAAGACTTTTTCTTTTTTTTGGTTTTATATGGACCAGAACAAAATATTTTCTTGCCCAGCACAGTTTTCTAAACAGTTGTTTAAAGGTGAAAGTGCTTTAACAGCTGAACATGTACCAGAGGACATAATAGAAAGCAGGTATAAGGTGTAGTACTTTCATCTGCATGTGTTTGCATTAAAGGATGGAGATGTATTCTTGATTTCATTAAAATTTGTCTTTTTCTATTTTAGCACTTGTTGATTGCATTTACATGAATTTAGATTTAATGGCCAATGGTTCGGATTCATTGACCTGTTGTGATTTACAATGTAGTAATTTATACAGTAAGTTTAAAAAAAAAAAATCAGGAAAAAAAGTTTGTACCCAATAAAAACTGATTTAGTATTGACAGTGTTGGGCAGCAACAAAGGGACAGCAGTTCCAATGTTTCTTGGCATGGTTACCGCTCATCCCTGTGACACAACAGGGGGAGTGAGAACAATTTGTGCAAAAAGAATATCTGCTCATCAGGTGGAAAGTGCTTTCTGTTACACTCCCACACTACCTGTAGCTGTTCTGTTGGATAGAAAGTAGTTGCTGTGAAAGCCAGCTCATGTCCAAGTCATTCAGAGTCTTGGTGGAAGGATTTATGTTTCCACTGAATCAGGTTTTTTTTTTTTTTTTTTTTTTGTACTTTGGCACTCACATTAAAAAGAAAAATGTGTGCACAGGAGATATTTGACTAAACCTAGTCATGGAAAAAACTTTTAGATATGAAAAGGTAAGCCGGTTTACAAAGAGAACTAAGGGATAGAGAACAAGCTAGCAGATCTTGTGGGGGAGCATTTGCACTGTGAAGAAGGAAAAGTCAGCTTTGATTATAATGGAATAAAATTGTAAAAACAAAGTGAAGCGAAAAACAAACAGCTCATTGTGCAAAGCACCCTCCTTATCTGTAAACCGCGTTATGGGACGAGCATACATGGTTGCCAGTAGAATTGGAACAATAGTATTGTAATCACCAGGGTGAATGGAGAAGTGTACAAGAGCATTGTGTGTGCTCAGATTCAGCCAAGTTTCTCCAAATATCCTTTCCTGATGTTTAATCACTCAATGTAGCTGTTTTCCAAAGTATTACACAACCAAAGCCTAATCAGAGAGCTCAAAATGACTTGATTGAATATTCTTGGTGATAAATAGCCTACAAAAACAGAACTGACCAGTTTTCTAATTCGTGTTCAACGCACACACACTTGAGCCGACAAAGATCAGCTGTCCGTGACTGAGACTTGGCATGCTATATTTTTTTATATATATAAACATTTTGTCAATGAACATATGTGATATTCATAGTTAATTGAGCTTTAAAATTCTGTCTGCTACCTTTTATTTACAATTCTGAAAAGCATGTAACAGTGATCAGATTTCAAATGAACTTTTCAAGCAGGTGCAGCAAAAACCTCTGTAGCACAGCTCAACAGCGGTGGTCAGGGTAGACATTAAGAAAATTTTTTCCAGAGAATGAATTTGGATCTTTGATAAGGAGTGTGGGTTTATTATGCCACCAACCATGGGATCAGGTTTTTTATAAAACTAATTGCCTCAGGCTTGTTAAAGTCGAGTCTATGTGTGATGCTGCGGTTGATACAAGGACTTTGCTTGGGGAGCAATCAGAAAGGCACAGCAGGGGCTGAGGTTTCACTTGCTGACTTAAGGTGGTTCATGAAAGTATGCTGTCATCCAAATTTGCGCACACAGTCAGTTGGTGGGAGAGGACGCTAAACATGACTCATTGTTGGACTGTGATAGTAGTCAGGAGGTGCCAGGGAAGTTTTTGTGTCGTGTATTATGGCTGAGATTGTGTGTTGGAGGCTTTCTTGGTGGGGTAAGTCCTTGCCATCTGTCCTCACTGTCAGACTCGGGGAGACAGCGCTGCCAAGTCAGGCGAGAAAGCTGCGTGAGGTTTTGTTGGTGTGCGGTCTCGCACACACACGCATGCGAAACACATAAAATGCTTGACTATGCAAGACGTGAGCCCATAAATAATTGTCTGCTTCTCAATTTTCTGTTTAGTTGTATCATATGATTGTGTGATCTCAAGAACAGCCGATATCGAATATGTATGTGAGGCACCCTGAAAGAAGGCCCTGTTTTCAATTATAAAAATGACACATTCATTTTTTATTTGTATTTTTTAAATCACCAGCAGCTATGAGAAATTATCAGAGCATCTTCTAAAGCACTGAGCACCATCACAAGGTTTTTTGTCAGTGCTGAGAAAAACATCTTATTTAACAGAAAGCCTTTCTTGTACCATTACGTCACTACAGTTTTGTGTAAGAAATTGCTTTGAAGCACAGATGAAAACTGTTCACACAGTAAGAAAATGTGAAAGCAGCATACAGCTGTTGTGTACTGTTTTTCTTTTCCAAGTCTGTCACAGTGACCATAAATACTCAAGCCTGCCTGCCAACAGTCTTAAATCCTCACCATGACAGCTACAAGGTCATAATGAACACTCATCTTCTACTCATTATGAACAAGGAGCAAAAACTGTCTCTCATGATCTCATATAAATCCTCTAGTTAATGAATGGAGCATAATATTAAAAAATAAAATACTTGGATGATTTATTGGACAAATAAAATATTCAGACTTCCATCCAGCACTTCTTAGCCAACTAGCGTCACAGGGAGTGAGAGAGGCAGGGTACATCCTAGACACTGAGCCCATCACAGAGCTAAAGCATAGAGACAGATGAACATTTATTCTCAAATTCAGACCTATGGCCAATTTGGAATCACCAGTTAAGCTAACATGCTTGTTTTTGGACTTTGTGAGGAAGCTGGAGTGCCCAGACACCATGGCCACAGGCACAGACAGGACATGCAGACTCCACACAAAAATGCCCCAGCTGACCTAAATCAGAAATATTTCATATACTGCTCGAAAAAAAATAAAAGGAACACTTTTTAATCAGAGTGTAGCATCAATTCAATCAAACCTCTCGCATATTGATCTGGTCAGTTGAGTAGCAGAGAGTGTTGTTAATCAGTTTCAGCTGCCTTTGTGTTCATTAAATTAACAACAGGTGCACTAGGGCTAGTGTCTCTACTGGTAGTCCAACTCCTCCAGCATCCAACACGTCAATATGTGCAATTTCCAGAAGGTTTGCTGTGTCCCTGAGCACAATCTCAAAAGCACATGGGAGATTCCAGGAGATGGGTAGTTACTTTGGGAGAGCTGAAAAGAGTGGTAGAAAGTTCTTTCAGAATGATTAAAGAAGAGGATGGCCGATTTGGATTCATTAATTTGTTGTCTTTAAAACCATTCAGCATGATTGTTTGGTGGTGTGTCAGTAATGGTCTGTGGAGGAATATCTATGGAAGGTTGCACTAACCTTAGTCTAGGTAACAGCACTATGACTTTGGTTAGGTATTCTTGAAATCCTTGGACCCATCGTCAGACCATGTGCTAGTGCAGTGGGTTGTGGGTTCCTCCTGGTGCATGACAACAGTCTGCCTCACGCCGCGAGAGTAGGCGGTTCCTGGAGCATGAAAAAATTGATACCATTGACTGGCCCCCTTCCTCGTCTGACCTGCATCCAATAATACATTTTGTTTCAGTCCATCCGACGCCACCAGGTTGCACCCACAGAAGATCAGCCATGCCCTGGTCCACAACTCGGAAGAGATCCCCCAGGATGCCGTCTGTTGTCTCATTAGGAGTATGACCTGACATTGTCAACCCTTTGTAGGCTGACAATTTTCATTTCCAACAAAGAAAGTGGCATCCCTTTTATTCCTAACACATTACCCAGTCCAGATATTTTTTTAATTTATTTATTTTTAGCAGTATATTTTACACCTGTCAGAAAATTACTCTGTTGATCCCAAAAGTCCAAATGTGAAAGAGAAAAAGAAACTGGCAGAACACACCATAAACTGAGACACTAATGCTTTTAGTGTAATCACCCAAACACATAACTGGGTGTGATAGCTAAACCCATTCTGCCTAAATAGTTAAGGGTTCTTTTATTTCATGCTATTATACTGTATGTCTTACCAGACTAGAAGCACTGATTTTTCTCCAGACTAATCTGCATGTATATTGGGCAGATGGGGCAGTCATACTGTTGGAAACAGTTCTTAAGGAAGAACCAGAACCCCTGTGTTGCTTTATATTCACTTTATTCAAGCTTCAGTTAAAAGATTCAAATCCTTTGAAAGTATTTCTCAAATAATATTTCAACTGGACTGATTTATTTTATTTAAGCTCATCATGCTGGAAATGCAAAACTATTTCTGTTTATCAAGTAACTGGTGAAAATACACAAAGAAAGCTATTTATTGTCCTTTTCTCTCTTCCCACATCTAACTCGTCACATTCGATTTTGTCAACGAGCAAGTCACTGCACTGCTGTCAAATCTTAAAACGGCTTCTTTCTGTCGAGCTGTCAGCTGTCACTTCAGTGTCAATGGATGCAGTCCTCCTCCACCTCATTCACCCCCAGTTTTCCTCAGAGCCAGCTCATCAGAAGTCCTGTTCCACATCATATGCATGCAGACTTCCATCATACAGCGTCACCACCACCGGTGTCTAAACCCATTGTTATGTTGATTTTACTACAATGGGCTACTGATTGGTGTAGATTATCAAATAATTGCTTCATTTAATGCAGTTGCACTGCAATAACTCTCTTCTTTATGGTGAGCTTCCATGCCACTGATCAATAAATGCAGGCCCACTTGAACATTTCGCAGCTAAACAGCTAATCAATTGATCGAATCTCGTGCGGCCGCTCGTTTTCGCCTCAGCTAGGTAACCTTTCAAGATCCTGCAGGGTCTAGTTGAGGCAATTAATTCTACTCCCTATGACTCTTTGCAAATCACAGTCAGAGTGGAAACTGGAAACTGGCAGCACCGTGTGTTTGCATTTACAAATGGAGCTTGACACATTGAATAGCATTTGTTAATAAACCACTTGGCCTTTCTGTGTTCATGCTGATGCGAGCTCTTCGTTTGGCCACTCGTCCATATCTGCTCTCTCCTCTGATTACACACTGGTGCAAAGGTTCAGGAAGCACAATTACCCTCGTCAAATATAAATTCTCCACAAATTCAATTATCTTTGTCCACATGGCCACCCACCACCTAACCCTTGTGCTATCCTGTTCTCCTTCACTAAACTCTTCACCGATTCTTCTTTACTGCTCGAACCACTTCCTGCAAACTACATCGCATCCTCCCCTTCTCCTCTACTACACTCCATTTTTTTCTTTCTTCATCTTTGCCCTCTCAGATAGGCTTACCAGTGGAGTGGAAACACAGCAACTAATGACTCTCCAGCAGTGGAAAAACACATGAATATTTTGTGTGAAGAAGGCACAAATGTGGTGCAAAATCATATTCAAAAAATAAATGCAGAACAGAATTCACCCAGAAAAATGGCACTACTAAGAAAAAAGGGGTTTCTGTATGAAGAAAATAATTAAAGATCTCTGGTCTGCACAGTTCTGGAGGCACTTTTGTGCCGTGAAAGTTCTCCTTAAAGCATCCTTTAGTTAAATGCAATTTGAAGCAAATTACAATTCACCTGTCACCCACACTTCTTACCAACCAATTACCCTTTCAAAAAGGATTGCTCATATTACTTTCAAGTCTGTAGTGATGTTTCTTTTATAACATTTCCCTCATTTTTGAAAGGAATGGAAATACTTTGAGAAATAGAATGACTGTAATATGAACAGTATAACAGAGCAAAAACAAAAACAAAATCATATGTTTTGAAACGTCAGCGAGTGTTAGACCGATGACTAATCCACCAACTTCCAATTGAGCAGACTGCATTACAGTCAGGACCTCCAGGGATAAAAGTGCCTTCCTGTGGAAACTTTTTACTCTCAGAAAGCAGGGCTGAGTTTAGATTTATGGTTTAGGTTTAAAGTTCAGGTTGAAAAAATGCAGCTGTGGCCAATAAAGAAGTCTAAGATAAAAGCAGGGATTTTAGAGACAAGCATCAGTTCTCATGAGTAAGACAAGTGTGTGTGTGTGTGTGTGTGTGTGTGTGTGTGTGTGTGTCTAAGATAAAACGAGAGGAGGTTTATGATCACTGTGTACCAGGAGTATCTTTCAAACACAGGCACCAGGTAATACAGTTTTCCTGCTGCCCTCCTGTGCTCTATAAAAATGATTATCACTTCTGTCATCCAGGTCTCTTTGACCCCAGTTTCCTTCCATCACCAGTTCGCATTTTCTTGTCCTCTTCTGCACATCCAACTTCATTACACCCACTTCATATTTAAACTCTTGAAAGCACATACTGTCGTTGAGCTGGATGGGACCTTTTTGTAACCCAGTAGCTTAAGTCAGTGTAATTATGCTGTCATCTTTGGCAGTTTATCCAAACAAAGCCATATAAAAGATGATGAAATGAGGTGAGCTGAGCTTTCTATATTTTTTTTCTTATATCCAAAAAAAGCTTAATTGGCACTAATTGCCACACTTTTAGGTGCATCATAGATGGTAAATTTCTCTCAGTGCTGCTCTTTGTAGCCTTAATGGAAACGGGGGGGGGGGGGGGGGGGGGGGGGGGGCAGTCAGCGTTTCAATAACTTTATGAAATCTGCCACAAATTATGTAACATATTCAAAAATAAAACCCCACTGAGTGTTGTGCTCTTTGCGTTTTGCGTCTCTGAATAGTTAATTAGGAGACGCAACCTTCGTGGGCTCTGAAAATATGCTGCCTGCAGGGACTACAGCTGGCAAGAGGACAGCAATGCAAAATTATGGGGCTTCAATGAAATTACATATTATCCTAATATATTTGTGAGGTATGTGCAAATGCATTGCTTTCGGATGCCTATTGCTGATGCATCTCCGAGCTCCTCTGTTCCACTTTGTATGCACAGTTTGCATAACGCTTCTTTATTCATACATTTCCCTGTAATATACAACATCTAAAAGCCTTCCCTGCAGGGCAGGCTGTCTGGGTCCAGACATCACTTAATGCTGGCGAGAAAGCTCATGGTCAGAGAGCAGGAGGCGGTTACTGACCAACAGGGTGTAATTCTCTCAGCTGGCACCACTTTGCTGTCTCTCATTTAGACTTATATCCGGTGGATGAATTATACCTTCATTAAAAACTCTGAAACGTTTGCATGTATGAACACATACATGCTTAAATTCCAAACCTGTGACATTTATTTTCTTTCCGGCAAAGAAATTTCATATTTCTCTCAGATTAGCTTTTTTCCCACACAAGTATTTCTAGGATGTAGCGAATGGTCGAAAAAAGAGAAAATATCCAGTGAGCGTCAGTTCTCTGGGTTGAAATTACTTACTGATGCCAGAGGTCAGAGGAGAACGGCCAGACTGCTTCAAGTAGTTACTGAAATAACCACTGGTTACAACCAAGATGTGCAGAAGAGTATCTCTGAAGGGAGAAGCCAGTGTTGAAGCAGAAGGGCTACAGCAGCAGCAGACCTCACTGAGGGCCCTTCCTGTCAGACCAGAACAGAAAACTGAGGCAACAGTTGAAGACTGTTTCCAGCACCTTGTTACATCTATGCCACAAAGAATTAAGGCAGTGCCAAATAAATAATAGGTATACCAACTAAAGTATTGGGTGTCCCTGTTCTCAGACAAAAAACAGTTGTGATCTTACTTCAATGATAAAATTATTCACGACAAAAAAAGACAATGACAAAAAAAAAACCTTTTTGTTTAAGTCTTTATATACAAAAACACTATACACAGTTTGGACACAACAGTAGCTGTTTTGGGATATATAACATTGTAGTACAACTTCAAAGATGAATTATTAATGTCAAACAGAGTAAAGGTGGTTGGAGCTCATGTGAAATATCCTCTCCTCAGCCTTTGCTGCTCTGAGCACAAAGTAAATTCATTACTCTGACAGTTTATACATTACTGTATATCAGATTTATAGCATGATATTTGCTAAACTGCAGCAAATTACAATTTATTTTCACATGGTCAAGAAAAGATTACATGTTCAAGAAAAAAGGGGTGGTTTTGACTGCAGTCTGATTGTGGCTCCAGTCTGAAGTATAGATTTACATTCGGGAAGCAATAAAGGAAGCTTCAAGCACCACCAGCAGGAGACATTCTCAATGTAAACATTTTTATGAACTGGGGGAAGTAGACAGCATTACAAATAAACAGTAGCAGCCCAGGAAAAACAAGTGCCACTATGGCTGTCAAGAGAAATAGAGAAATACCTTCTGAAATGCAGTCTAACTATTATTACGTTTTCCACGATCACTATTAACACTGGGAAATGTGGGGTAGGCTTGCAGCTTCTTTGGGTAACGTGACTGTTTATTTTACAGCTGCCGTACAGATGAGATGAAACAGATGGCACCCATCAACGTTTTTAGATGATTCGTCCTGAATCCTGATGAATTAAGTGGTTATAGCTTAACACCCACATTCCTAATTTCGGATAGAAATATGGATTTTTGCACGATATAAATGCTGTTGATATTCCACGCAAGTATTTCGGTGGAAGCGGTTTCAATATTAAAAAGCCGTTCTAAAAGCGATAACACTAAGCTTTTGCCTGGAGAAGGTTTCTAAATATTCTCATTTGGTAATGCTTCATTTTAACCTCTATATTTAGCACTGATATGTACACCTATCAGCCACAACATTAAAAGCTGCTAACAGGTGAAGCGAATAATACTGATCATCTTGTTATAATTCAATGTACTGCTGGGAAATATTGGACTCTGGCCTTCACAACCCACTATTGCCAGGAACCTCTCCCAGCTGAACAATGCACCCTGCAACTCAACAAAAACTAATTACAGGAACACAACGAAGAGCTCAAGACCCCGACAGGACCTTTGTGGGGTGTGTTGTAACGAGGCACCTCCAACCTGCAACCGACAGGATCTAAAGGATTTGCAGCCAATGTTCTGATGCCAGACAACACAAGACATCCCAAAAGGTCCCGTGTCAATACCCTGATGAGTCAGACCTGTTTTGGCAGCAGAAGGAGGTCCTACACATGATTAGACAGGAGGCTGTAATGTGATTGATGAGTGTATAAATTGCTAAAATTACGTACAACACACTATAATGTAGCTTTGAGTAAATGCTAAGAAATTCCAAGTTTTTAATTTATTTTGATAACAGTTAAAGCTTTTCCTAATTGGTACATAATGAGTGATAACCCTGAATAACCAGTTTAATTGTAATTTTATTTGACTGTATACAGGCTGTAAATGATTAATAACGTGGGTTAGGCTACTCAGTGTGCCCCTACCGAGGTCATCACCTTGGAGATAGTTGTGAGAGTTGTTGACCCACCCTCCCATTACGCAATTTATTAAGTTCACCTGGGCCACTCACACCTTGACACACTTGTGACCCCAATGAACCACATCTTGATTCACATCTTGGCTCATGTTACCCTACCAACACCTCCGTTGGCAGGGTAGGTTAGATAGTATGTTCAAGCTAAAGTTGGAAAATGGAATTTCTCCTAAAGTCGGATTTCCAACTCAGAATGAATGCGTTGATCACAAATCCTATTTTTCCGACTTTACTACTGGAACACGCTCAACTCGGGAGTGATGCAAATCCAACTTCTGAGATAAATGGAAAGCAGTAAAGACTCTCAGGACCACCTCCAAAGACGCCTCTCATGCGAGAGATAATATATGTTTATGAACCTAGAAAAAACCAAAACATCAATTTGCCTCTAACTCAACTGGATGTATGACTTTTAATTTGTAATAAAAGCTCAAACTTCCTGGGTATTTGACTGCAGCTTTGGCTGACGGTGTATACCGTGTTCACCTGTGCTGGAGCCACACCCAGGCAGACTGTAAGTGATCAAACTCATATTTACTTCCTTTCTTCAGCTGCTAGTTTTTATTTCCAAACTAATTAGCATATGTAAACTTTACATATATAATACACTCTCTCTCTCTTTATATATAAATATCTAAAACCAAGTATGATTATTATTCCTATGTAAAGGATTTCTAGTTTGTGCAGATTAGAACTGTGGATATTTGTAGAAATAAATCCAAAACCGGATATTCCCAGAGATCATTATCTTTGTCTACGTATGAAATAGGTAGGTTATTATTAAAGACTGTGCTTGATAAATTGATTAAAAAGCACCACTTTCAGGTCAGCTGTAATCACTTCTTTATCAGTGTCTGGAGATGGTATCAAAAAATATAAAAAAAAAAAAAAACCCAACACAATTTGATTTTAAAACATTCACATAAAAGTTGTATCATATTATATTGGTAGTAAAAGTCATACCAATGTATGCACATGCTTGATATACATTCTGTACAGTACACACACATATATGTATATTCATATATATATATATATATATATATATATATATATATGAACAACAACTTAGACATCAACATGAATACTGTTGCTTCTTTTTCATTGCTATACATCTTTTCACTTTACAACCCCCGCACATTCAGAAGTGGAAACAATCAATCTGCCCTTTTCAGTTACTATTTGGAAGAATGACGAGTGTTTGTGGAGGTTGGGGCTCTATTATAAGAACACCGTCTTTTGGAGGTCAGCAAGCTCTATCTGTCAATCACTCGACAGCCAACATCTCCGCTCTTCTTGAGTAGGCATGGGACAAAGATATTACTAAAGCTCAGACAAAGATTCTGGCATTCTCGGAGAAAGAAAACACTTTTAATGGATCCTCTACATTTTTCAGAAACATGCATCTCAAGTATCTGGCAGTGCACGTAAAGTCAGCAAATCCACAAATCCCCCAAAATCCAATAGTTACCAAACCACCCGAGCCAGATTGCTAAAAAAAAAAAAAAAATCACAAATCCACACACTAGATGCTTCATAGCTCCACATTTAAACAAAGGAAATCCTCTTGACTCTGTTAAATATGGCATCTATTCAACCACATGAAAGTTGAAACATTTTCCCAATGATTGACCAAAACTGTAAAATGATCTAAAATGATTCTTATTGAAATAATTACCATGGCTGGAAATTAACTTTCCAAAAAGTGGAACAAATCCATCAAATAAACCTGATTCATGGTTAAAAAAAACATGTAATGACACTAGGTAATTTTGCTGGATTCAAGATGCATGTTAAAGCTAGATGTAAAGATATAATCACAAAAGTCACAAAGCACTCATGTCAACATTTCTTCTTTTTAAATGTGTTCTAAAAATAAAGTCACTTGACTAAATTGCAAAAGCATGTTCAAGGAAATGAAAATTAAAGCACTCTTTCACTCTCTGAAAGAAGAGGGCCGTTCGTTACTAGTGCTGAACCTCTCAGTGCCTGTTCTCTACGTAGTCCACCCAACAAAATGAAACCTGTAAGCCAGGGGTGTCAAACTCAAATACACAGTGGGCCAAAATTCAAAACTGTAACAAAGTCGCGGGCTAACGTTAATATTTATTGAAATATATTTATTCCTCCAGATATAAGAATGAATCTTTTCTTATGGACTCAAACACGTTTTGCTGAAAAACTGAATATGGAACAAGCAAAGCTTAATACTAAACAATATATATATTAGCTGTATAATACCAGTAGGCCAGCTCTGATAGTAATTTGGTATGGCTTCACGGGCCAAATGCAAGTAGGCTGCGGGCCAAATTTGGCCCACGGGCCAGAGTTTGACACCTATGCTGTAAGCGTTCCAACACCTACATACGATCAGGTTCCTGCTTTATCTTTGGCACCAAATAAAGAGCCAAGTAAAGCACCCCAGCCAAAAGCCTGTAATAGAACTAGTAAGAAAACAATGAGTACATCTCCTAAACAGCTAGCCCAGCACTTTGTGATTAGAGGTTCATAACCCAGCAGAGAATACATGATGATATGTTATCATCATGTATCATCAGGAAAGTGTGCTGAGGGATTAGAAGTGGCCAGAATGGGATTTGCACTTCAATATTAAAGCCTCAGGTGGCTCCCTCAGCTTTAGCAGTTTTAAATATAACACTTGTGGTTATTCTTCAGCTATGTGCACCGTCGTCTTCTGTAACTCTTAGGATACAGCGACCTCTAGTGGCAGAACTTAAAGCATGTTTTTAAAAAAATGAACTGCAGTATTTCTGATTCATCTCTGAGGGGAACATCTGAGCAGAGGAAACTGCCTCTCCTCTCCTGTGATCTGTGACATAGGCACTGACATCAGCATGAAACTATCCAATCAACCCCACTTCCTGTACTAGGAAGTTGCCCATATTTGGCCATTTGTCAGTTACTGACAAGGCATACCCTGGTAAGGACACAAACTCTACAGTACACTCACATTCACTACAACAGGGCTGACCAAAAACATACATACAAAAAAAAAAAAAAAAAGAAATACACAAAATATTTTGTGTACCAGCTGGTTCTGATACTCTACAATAAATAAATCTACTCTGAGCACAATACACGCCACTATCCTGACATTGGATATGTGCAAATGTTTTATGGGTGCCAAGAAACACACACAGATGTTATGATAGACTTAAAAGTTTCATCGGGGGCAACAGAGCTTTTTTACATAAGATATTCCGATGTGCTTCAGTAGGAAAAATGCAGGTGAAGCGAGTGTCACCTTCCTATCAATCGCTCTTCTAAAGTATGAGCGCACATCCAAGGTTTTGGAACTGGTTAACCTGAACGACACACAGCCACGTTTAAATGTTGTAAAGTACACCTGTGCTTCTCCTGCTGTGACAAGACAAAAAGTCCGCTGTGAAAAAGGTCGACTGAGTTCCAGAGTGAAGTGGACTGAGCTGAGCCTGCTGGGAGATGTGGACCAGAGAGCTTGTGGCGCTGACGTCGACGGGAGGAGACTTAGGGCCGATGAAATCTGAAAACACAGACACAAAGGTTTATTTACAACAGAAGAAACACACAGACAGTATAATAGAAATACATGAATGTATTGTCATTTATTAGCAATTCCTACTAACACTCCGAGTAGTAACCTGCACAGTACCTGGGAATAAACTTGCATCTGAAATCACTTTTCAGATCTTGAAAAATCCTCAAACACTAAACCAACTGCTGTCGATATAAACCAAAGCTCAGTGAACACTAGGGCTGCCAATTTTCATTTGAATTTCAAACTTGTATTTTTCTTTTTTTAACAGAAACATAAATTACTCATCTGAATTCAAAGCAACCAACACACATAACAGACCGCATCTTTAACTCCAGGAGGTGGGTGTTTACAAAATGCTTTGTCAGGCTACATTGTGAGTAGTTTGTGTGATCAAAGACAGTCGGTAACAGCAGTTTGTGGTGAGTTATTTGCTGACTGTAGACACTTAATAGTAATATCTTTTTACATAGTCGAGGCATCAAATAACAGAATGAGAATGAAATGAAGACATGGCTAAGCATTAAGCTGTCAGGGCCGCATTGATCTGCGTAATCCTTGTGGTGTCGTCGGATCAAAAATGGTCCCTAGGTGAATGACAGACAAGCATATGGGAATCCCGAGGACCACAAAGCAAAAAATAGTCATGTGAGAAAAAGGATTATGTGCAGTCCTATAGAAAAACTAACCATTAAATAAGCATTTCACCATCTTAAATCATCTTTAAAAGTCATTGAACTTATCTTGATGCTTACCTAGAAGCAATAACTTGAACACTTGTTTTTCTGTATGACTTTATCAATCTGTCACATCATTGTGGAGGAATGTTATGGGATCATTGTCTTGCTGCATTGACCCAATTACACTGCCAGACAGATGGTTTCACATTTGACCCTATAATGCTAACTCAAGACCAAATTCTCACTCCTCCATCGCTGAGACGGACAGCTGGTTCAGATTCCTTTTACAAACATGTGCTGCGTATGTATCCAAACATCTATGCCACTCTGCTCCCTTGCAAAAGACAGTGTGTCCTTTGGTTTGTTCAGATGCAACTTTGGAAACCTAAGCCATGTTCTTTTAGAGGCTTCCTCTTGGAAACTATTCCAAACAAGCCATACTTTTTCAGCTTTTATCTAAAGGTACTGTCATGAACTTCAACATTTAACATGCTGAGACCTGTAGAGTCTGAGGTGTAGCTCTTGGGTCTTTTCATGTGAATCTTCAGGTGAATTTCTATGAAAGATTGTGTTATTAACACACATCTGAATGCTCCACACCAGCAAACTTCTGCTTTGTTGATGATCAATTCATCAAGTGCATTTGATTTTCAGCCTGGCTGCTCCTTACCCTCTAAATTCCTAAGGAAGCAGTAATCGTGTAGATAGTTTTTCACCGGACTCTAGAAAGAAACTTATTCACATCACTGTGAGTGAGACAGATTATAATATGAACATTGTTTTATCATGTACCGTTGCTACGTTTCAGCGTGTTATCAGGCAAAAACAGTCAAACACGAGTTTCCTCTATCTTTGAGCTGCGGCTGCTGGCTTTAGAACGAAAATGGTGGTGGTGCATTTTAATCGTGCTGTTAATTGAAGTGTTTTAACAATAGATTTAAATCTTGCAGAAAAGCACAAGTCTACAGGGTTTTTTTTCCCTCTTCAAAAATATGGCACAAAGGAAAAACATTTCTGGGCATTGTAGAACAAATGACGCATTTCATTGATTTCTCAAAGGAAAATGAAAATCGTGGACCTTCCTTCAAATGTTTCCATTGTCAGACTCAAAAGAAAGGAAGCGTTCTGCTCATCTTTTTTTTTTTTTTAATTTCTTTACAAAACATACTTTTGGAAAGATTTCAGTTTTAACTTTGTCTTCTTAAAGCACGTGTTCTCATTCTCATCTCATTATATTGACTTTTGTAATGAATTTGCAGGTAAGGCATCCCCTCTGAGGACTTTTGCATGTGGACTATGTTTGTGCACAAGTTGCTTTTCCTCCATTTCCAGCCCGTGTACATTTTATATCAAAGTTTTCTTGTTCCTAAATGTTATCTTGACTTCTGTGGCTCACCTTTAATAGCATTTTTAAAGTCAGACAGGGAAAATTGCACCCTGGAAGCACTTTTCTTTCTCTTTTATACTCTTCTCCGTTGCATGACCTGCCCCTCAGCCCTTAACAATTTAATAAAGTCTTGAGGCAAAAACATTACCAGACATAATGCTGCCACTGCTGGGTTTTTTTCTTATTTTCTCTAAATTCATAAAACAAAGTATAATAAGATATGAGGAAATAACGGTGACTCAATGTCTCTGTTCTGCATGAGTTGCAGTAACATCTCTTCTCTTTCAAAAACATCAACAACTATGTAATTTCACAAGTTCAGAAAGAGGATGTAAACAAATATTGAAACATTTTGCGCTAGTTGTGTTTTTATTGAAAGGTTTATAAGTTCTTTTTGGTGGGCTCGGCACACCGATAAAATAACAAATGAGAGAGGGAACCTAACCTTTATTGTCAATTATTGCCTGAGGTAAATAAACTGGAGTCGACCCAGGAGTATATCGTGACTTTAATGTGGGACTAGAACAATATAAATATTGATCAATGTGACTAATAAACAGCAGCATTTACTGTGATAAAGCGATAATAAAGCTTCAGAGTCGGCTTAAATGGTCAATGCCATTGACCGCTTAAGTACCTGGTGAACTGTTTGCTGTCTTCATGAACCTCCATCTCTCGGCTTTTAAACTCATTCAGCTCCTTACGGATAGCAGCCTGGGGGGCAGAACACACACATACAAAGACACACACAGAAAATAACATCATTAGAAGACCAAGGCCAACTGTGCCCCCCCACCCCAATCACCTTTTCCAAGTAAGCTCATGATGCCTTTGAGCTGTTTCAATGTGAAATGTTCAGATGCTTAAGCGCTCTCATTTGGAGCTTTTAAGATGTTTACAGATAATTTCCATAAATCTGCAGAGCTACAGTCTTTGCTTCAGGGAAGTAGTCGGAACTAATAGTATATGAGTTAAAAAAATCGAGCAAATTACACAGCAGCACAAATGATTATTCTCATTCATTTTAACTTATAAAATAATGATTTTAAAGGGATTTATTGTAATGTTTGTAACCGACTCTTCCCTCAAGCCTCACATGAAAAGTTTGTTTTGTCTGTCGTCAGTAACATCAAGTACATCCATTTTTTGACCTGGTTGTGCAGGTGATGCTGTGAAGTCGGAGGTTTATTTTTAAAGCTGTTAAGGATTTAGTTAGACGTCGCTTGCTTTATTTGCCTGTCCATTCTTTTATTTGACAGTAATGAGTTTAGATTTGTGCGATCAGAAATAATTTATATGTCTCCAAGGCTGTCTGCGGTGTGACTGGTGACGGAGATTTCACTGTACAAATGTGCAAGCAGACAGTTTACTTTGGTTTGTCCATGCATCGTTTTCCCTGTTGCCCTCTGAATGTGAGAAGATATCCTAAAATTGAATATGCTGGATGTGGGCTGGAAGTCTCAAGGTCTGTATTTATGTGCTGTGCAGTTCTGAACATCAACAGCAGAGGGAAACCTTGACAAACTGCACACTTTGAGGGTCTTTATTGTCTGTGAGGATATTTTGTTAAGCCATGCTAAATATTCATACAGTGCAGATGGCACATATATGCAGTTACATACTGACTTAGTGTGAGCTAGGTGAATTTCATGTATATCATCAAGCATAAACACACAGAGACGTTTAAGACCATAATATGAAACACAACTGTGTACGCAGAAGGCCGTCCTGTTGAAACTAGAAAAAAACCTGCAACAAACTAAGACCCATACATAAATGGGTTTTTGATTTTGGCCTGCACAAGCTCTGACCCCAATCCACCACCTTTGGGATGAACTGGAACAGCGACTGCAAGCCAGGAAACATTTAGTGCCTGATTTTAATAATGCTCTTACAGCCCAGTGGGTTCAAATTCCTGCAGCCAAGATCTGAAATCTTTTCTAAAGTCTTCCCAAGAAGTCGAGGCCGCTACAAAAGCAGATGGTTGTTCGCCATATATGTGTGATTGCATGTCCACATATATTTTAAGTCTCTAATCACCAAAGTAATCAACATCACAAATTCACAAAATTTTCACCCTGAATAGAAACTGTAAAGGTTTCATAAAGCCCTAATAAATTAAATTATATCAGGAATTAAAAAGCAGTCTACAAGAGCAGTACCTTGTCAGCAGGAGTAAGCCGTGTCCAGGGTTTGTCAGCTCGTCTGTCATAATCCTTGGCGTCCGTTACCTCCACATATTCATTAAAACGAAGAATCCTCCTAGCAACGAGCTCTGCCACCGTCGGCCTCACGCTCAGCTACACACAGATGAGAAAGGAGGAGAAAGTAGACAGTCAGTCGAATCAAATATTAAACTTCAAAATGATCTTCCCAGTATTTTGGTTAATGTCTCAGTTCCAGCTGAGTCCACTAGATGGCCTGATCTCTCTATATAAAACAGTTTCTTTCTACTACCATGACTCATAAGGTGGGGCAAAACATATTAGTAGCTAAATATAGACGTGCTGTGTACTTTCTGTTCTCTTATGTGTGTGTGTGTGTGTGTGTGTGTGTGTGTGTGTGTGTGTGTGTGTGTGTGTGAAATTTACAGTACCTTTCTCGTGAGCCTCCTTTTAATCTCTTGCTTAGCTTCTTGTTCCTCTGCTTCATTCTTTTCTGCATGTAGAGAACCAGCAGATTGATTTCACACCTACTATGTCTGCAACAAGTTACTGCATCTAATTATATACACAAGCTATAATTTGCAATATTAAGCCAAGTGCATGGCTATGCAGCAGTGTGGCTGCCATTACGTAAACAAAAGCAAAAAGGCGAAAAAAGGGAAATTAGATTCAATCTGAACGGCAAATATTCTTGTGAAATATTCATTGAATTGCACCATATATACACACACACATACACACACACGCATATATATATATATATATAAACAGCTTGGTGAGGGGGCACTGGAGAAGTCAGTGACATCTAGTGGTCTCATCCAGATTGAAACAGAAGTCATGCAGGATTTACGACACCTAATCCTTTCCTAGCACAACACATACACAGTGTTACTTCTCTTCCTGTGTTTAAAGGAACACATGAGAGCCTTGCATTATTTCTCATGTGCTATGATGACACTGAGGCTGTGTGCTGCAGACCGAAACGTTTTAAAGTCTGCAAATCAACCTTTCAAAAAATAAATAAAATAATTAAATCAGAGGATAAAGTTACACAGATACCCAGTAAAGCTGTTGCTCTTGCTCTTGACACTTTTACATTACATTACATTATACACACAGTATTATATAATTTTACCAAATCTATTTGTAGATAAATTCTTGCCCACAAAGGGATGAACACCAGAAACAATATATCGGAACTTCCTTACCGCTGTTATGTATGTGGATATAACCACTACACGTATGGACTATGTGTATATCTGTTCTATTGACTGGGAATACAGGCATTCTTTTCACCTACAATAAAGCAGTATTATCATTGTATATTAGGGAAAGAGGTATCATGCATTTGTGCAGTTAGACCAAGAACAAATATACTGATTGAAGTAATGGGCAATTCTTAAAACCATAAAAGCCTGCACGAATGACAAATTTGAACTAAACAGGTGAGATCATAGCCGCTAGCAGAGTTATTTTATTCATGTTCAGTAGCATGACAAGCATGCTCGTTAGTGTGCGTTGGAAAACGAATGACTCAGACCAGCTTCTATCACTTCGGTATATGATCACCAAAGAAAATCCCCTCACAGTGTGATTGAACACATCACTCCACCGTGGGAGACACAAAGCTGCTAAAAGGCAGTAATTCATAATTTAGACAGACATATCTGTCTCATCCATCTGATTAATAAGACACGCAAGGTCGTATCTGAAGATCTGAAAGTGGCAGTAACAGATTGTGGCTGGGCAGCTGAAACAGCACAATACCGGCTTTAATGTGACCATCCTCATGATAGCTCTTGTGATATGGTTGCAGGTAGATAAATGACATTCGGGCTTTAAAGCATTATGACGATCATAAAAAAAAAGGTGTATCACGTCACACCTCTGTTGAAGAGTGTACTTACGCTTCAGAATGTTTCTCTGCTCCAGCTCCTCTGTGGTTGGTCTTTGGCTCAGGCGTCTAAAAAGAGAAAACTGTTTACACTCTTTTTACGAGCAGGTATGGATTTAATAATTCTGCAGGCTCGTGCAGAGAAAAATCCAAAATTATCAACACTTAAGATGTTGTTTTTTGTTTACACCTTTTGTTGCTGAGAATCTGAAGGCTGTTTTAACACCAGCCAATTTGGCTCATCTGTTAGAAAAGGCCAAACTTCAGGACACATTTTTAATGTGCATCATTTGTAACAGTATACCACCCACAGCTACACCAAAAAAATAAACAACAATCTCTGTTGTTATCCTAAAGCAATGCCAAGCTTGAGAAAAAAGTAACACCTAGCCACATTTTCACAGTCCACTTTGTATGCGTGTGTTTGAGTGTACCTGACTAATTTGCTGCCAATCTGCTGGCGTAGCTCGTGCCTCTCCGTCTCTGAACTCTGTGGCAGAATGTTTTTCTCTTCCAGCTCTTTCTTGCTGGGTCGGTTCCCCAGTTTAATGTTCAAGGTGTCTCGTCGGCGGATCTTGCTGGCAAGAGAGGCTAGAACAGAGAGAACACAGGCAGGGCTAGTAACAGTCTTCCGGGGGGTCAGCTGTGGATCATAATGAACAAACAATGAAGAAAATGAGACGTTTAAAAACCTGAAACATCAACAGAAAGTCCATTGTAATGATAAACAGATTAAATGCTGTTCACCAGTGCTGGTTAGTTTTGCAAGCAAAAGTTGCATCTTTGACAATTTTAACAGCATGACTGCACGAAGCAAACATTGCACCGTCACAGCAAGTTGGGCGGCTTCACAGTCTGACTGCAAACGGTTCTTTCACTTCATCTTGGGAGCAATGAGCCCTTGAGCTGAGCAGGATGTTAAAGCTATGGATGTGTTTCTGCAACCATTCAAGGGTTTATACACATCTGGTGACATGACATATTCTTTTACTGGAAGTGTCTATTCAGTAGCCATGAGCTGCTGGCCTACTGGTCAGTTCCACAACTCTGAATCAGGATACGCTGTCTTATATTAAAACCAAAGGTCATGTGTCATTAGGTAAAATATATATAAAACATATTTATTTGCAAAATAAATATGTTTTAACCATAGTAGCAGGACTAGCAGGGCTCTTTAGTTGTGAGGCAACAGTTCTAACCATTGACCCACTGCACTACATCCTCTTAAACACATCACACCCCGCCTGCTAACTGACATGTCGAAGTTGAGTTGTTTAGGTGAGCTTCTCTTTAAGTTCTGCAGCTGACGTGACTGTTGTCAAACATACTGTTTGAGTCCTCGTCTTCCTCCTCCTCTTCTTCCTCCTCATCCCGGTACAGGATTGGTCCGTCAGAATCAGAGTCACTAGTTTGGCTGTCTCTCGGCCTATCGGGTATCACGGTCACCTCGGCCTGCTCTGTTTTTACCCTGGGTCGCTGCGGCTTTTCTGCTTCATCCTCTGCTGACCTGCAGGAATCAATAACACAACAGTGTGACTAAACAAATTTTAATAGATTTATTGTCAGTTATCTAATTTCATATAACAGCAAATCATATAAAGATTAATTTGTGACTTTGTTAAGGTTACTGTAATGCATGCTATCAAACTTAGATAAAGTCAAAGTGAACATAAGGAATTCAAGCAATCAGCAACTTGCATGTACCAACTAGATTTTTACAGTACCTCCGGCTATTTTCAACAACATTCTCTGTTTCTCCTTTCTTCGTTCCACCTCCTCCCTCCTCTTTTGTCCTCTCCTGTTTATCGCTCTGTGAGCTGCCGCGCGCCTCTCCATCTGCGAATGATGTGTTTTCTGTAGCAGTGTTGACATGAGAAGACTGACTTGTGGTTCCAGGAACTGCACCTTTATGGGTATCTTCACCTGCACGCGATGCGTCAGGTGAAGATTTGGGATCTTGGACAGAGTCCCCCTGAGATCCCCCTGTGTCATTGCTTGAGACTTTAGATGAAATAGGTTTGGTGTCTGAGGAAAGGCGAGAAGCTTTTAAGTCTCCAGGTGGGTTAAGAGTCTCTGCAGAGGCTTTTTGAAGTACAGACGATGAAGTCGGAGTGTCTGATTTCCGGTTGGCCTTTGCATCTGTCCTTTCATTCTGTGCTGCAGAGCCAGTGTCCTTTGACGCACGAGAACGAGGTGTGGAGGTGGAGGTGGTGGTGCTTTTTGTTGTGCATCCCGTCTTCTTTGGATGAGAGGACTTGGCTGAGGAGGACAGAAAATCAGACGTTTTTGTTTTTCTAGATGCTCTATTTTCTGAAAAACCTCCTAATATGCTTATACAAATTCTATGTTGTAAAAGACAAATATTTATGTGTTTTAAAGTAAAAATGTCATCAGTAATATATGTAGTTAATAACACGCGTATGATAATGTGAGAATCATCCCAAAATATAAGCAATGTTTATATTCTGTTTAATGGCTGTTGGCTACTTAACCCAGGGAACTATTGCTAGTAGTCTTACACCTTCTGTTCAAGTGAAACATTTTGATTGGCTGCATGGATAAAACTGAAGCGTATAAAACGCGATGTCTCACTTTTGCTCTCTATTTCAATCAAAGTAGTTTCACCTAAAGTATGATCGGCCTTGAATTTTATTTTTCAAATGCATCACGTTTTTTGTCTAGGCTGTGCAATGCCAGAAAACGTAACCATTTTTGATTAATACATAATCCAAGTGTATGCAGCACATATGGATTCCAATATTTACCAACTCTTAAACTTAAACATAATAGAGTAACTATCTAAACATATCTTCTCCATTAAAACTGTGACAAACACAGAATACCTAAGGATATACTGACTACTAAAGTATGTTTTCAAGTCTATGTGAAGTGTCTTTGTGTGCTGGTAAAAACACCCTTAGGAGAGGGGGTGAACTTAGGATTTCGAAGTTATTCAAACATTAATGAAGCAACGTTTGTGCCACTTTCCTGAACACACCACAAAAGACACAAATATCCTCTGAAAGGACTACATGAACATCACATGCAGTGTTCTAAGTTTCGTTTAACCATGCTATATATTGCAGCACAGACACACACACATATGCACAGGAAGCAGGGGGATGATCATGCCCTGGTGTCATGCTAGTGAAACCACACAAGCTCGTCAGATTGCTCTCTCTCTCTTTCTTGTTAAAGTGGCGATGCTACACTGACCTCACTCACTTTTCTTGCTCAGCCCCTCTGACACACACACAAACACTGCAGACATTTCTAGAGGTTCACAGATAAATCTTTACTTCTGCTTTCTTGGAAAACAGGCAGATATTGTAAATGACATGCTTTTTATAAGGAAAGCACATCGTGAAGAGGGAGAAAAGGGGAAATACTAACCACTTGACAGAAACTTCAATAACATTTGCACGAGTGTGCACATAAAGCCATGCTTAGAAGGAACAAACTGCTTAATAGTGACTCCTATTTTCCTTCCAACAGTGAGAGAAGGGCATTCTCCATGCGGGAATGAGGGAAGGGATGAACACTGACAGGCCAGCTGGTTTCGGTTCTAACTATCTGAACTTACCAGTCCCGCGACCAGTTGTGTTAGTGTTCCGTGGGGGGTTAGCTTTAGCCTGTGTGGACGACCCAGTCTTGACAGTGGTTTTAGTTGTCTTTTTAGCCCCAGAGGCACCATCCTTGTGCTTTGCCGTGGCTGCGGTGCCACCGGCAGGTTTGGATGATGCGGGCGGAGTGGCGCTTGGCTGTTTTTTAGCTTGAGTCTCTCGAGGTCGCGCCTGATTTGCCCGGGTGTTAGGTTTAGTATCAGACCTTTCTAAATAGATGAGAGGGAGTAGGAAGGAAAAGTGCAGCAGTTACAGGTTAATATAAAGGCTGGAAGGAAGATAAAAGTTGCTGATCTGTGCAAACTGATGCACAAATAGAGAGGTGGACAAGCAGAGACAGAGGAGAAAATGAATGATACAGAAAGTGTATGACAGAGCTGATGATGAAGGGCTCTTGTACAGCTTTTCCAGAGAACTGATAGATAATATGTACCCATTAACCTTCCCAGGCTCCAGGGTAGGCGATAGTATGTGTGTTCAGTTGCTGTACTTACAGAGTTTGTTGCCTTTGCCTTTCTGATTATTGACAAATGAACAAACAAATGGCTACAAGTTCAATGCTAACAGGGTTGAGTTGAAAACAGCACAACACTTAAGCAGCATCAGACACAAGAACAGTGGCCTGTCTCCTCAGGGAGAGAGAGGCATTAGGAGGAGAAGATACAGCTCTGTTCAAACTGTGAATGCCTATTGCAGGCTGATATAATGGGAATATCTATCTGAACACATTAGACCCGCTCATTGATCCCACAGTGAGTTCAATGTCAACCAGAAAGCTGCTGCAGATACTAATGCATTCCACAGCCCAGAGGAAAAGACATCAAAGCACCTAAAAAAAGCTACAATATTTAGATCCAGTATATAAAAATGGAACAGTTCAAGGGCCGAAAAAGCCCCACATTCCACAAAATGTGAGTTCTCTGTAGAAGAGTAAAGTTTTCTCAGCATTTAGCACGTCTCTAGCGACAACCGTTTCTTGCTTTAATTTTCAAACAAATAACGACAATGCATCTATATATAATTCTTCAATATATGCAGGTGGAAGACTGTTACCCTGGGCTTGTAACTTCAACTAGTACAGGAATCTGATGGTTAGAGACTCCAACCAGCCCTGGATTACAGGCCAAAGTATGACAAAGGTTATATTGTGACTGGTCCAAAGGTTACCTGGTTTCTCCTCAGTTCTGACCGGGCCAGTTGCCTGTTCCTCCCGCAGTGTTTCTTGAGACTCAATGTCGACTTTGACTTCCTCTGGCGTCAAACTGGATGTGGCATGGCCGTTCAGATTTTCACTGATGACTGGTTCATCTAGGGGAGAAGAAATAAAAGCTGCTTTTTAGTCATTTTCTCCATCTCCTGATATGACACGAACAACATGTGACAAAGTAAAAAGGCTTTGAAGTGTAAAGAACAATAAAAAACATGTTAAGATGTGTCTTACAAGGTGAATTGCTTTGCTTTGTAATAAGTAAATGTCATAATTTGGGGAAGAAGAGGTGTGGCATTCAATGTGTTCTTGAGCATGGATTTGACTGAGACATAGGACAAACCTTGGTCTGGGATGAGAACTCCTTTCTTGATGAGCTCCTCCCTCGTTTGTCTAGTGGAGATTTTTCTCTCTAGAACTGAAAGACCAACAAGCTCAAGTTCAATATATTTATTCGAACACATCAACAACACAATGCCAAACCACATTTTACACAGTTTGCAACTGCATGACGTTGAAATAAGAGACGGGGTGACGAACGGGCCTGCCTACAATCCAGACCTGTCACCCCATGTAAACATTTTGCACATTAAGAAAAGAAAAATGTGACAAAGGAGACCACATAATGTTAAGTAAACGAAATCCTATATATAAACAACTGTGTGAATATATTTTATACTGTTTTCTAATAAATGTGGTGTTTAAATTACTTGTAAATCACCACAATCTGCTTTTACTGACATGGAAATGTGGTTGTGTACTGATCTCAGACCCCTCCCCCCCGAAAACTTTGACACCAATAAATATCTAATTATAAAGAAAGACGTTCTACTTCCCAGTTAGCACCTTATATATCCTATATATCTAAACTGCCTGAGCGCTAGCATTAAAGGGACATAGAGGAACACAACTTTCATATAAACACAGGAAAAGCAAAAGATAAAACCTAGCAGCTTTCAGGAAAAAGAGTCTCTGGTTTTTGTATTTACCTCTGTCTCTCTTTATTTCCCAGCCAAACCCCTGAGGAATCAATCAGCAAGAACTACAAACAAACCATTCACTCTTTTCCTTTTAAAGCTCTTCTGGGAGCAACAGTGCTCCATTTCACGCGTAATGTTCCACACAAATCCAAAAATGCAATCTGAGATATTGACCAGACACTTGATTGAGGAGAACAAATCAGAAGCGACTCATCAGCTTGTTGATACAGTGTCATTAACATACACATCCACACACGGACACACAAGACGTCCTACCTTTTGAAAGATCCTGGAACTTGTCGCTGGTCTTCTTCTTCCTCCACTTCCAGGGTTTGAAAAGTTTGCCCAGGGTTGACAGCTTGCCTCGCTGCTGCCGTGATGCATGGGCATTCTGGGCATTGGCAGAGCTGTCCACCGCCACGTCGCAGCTGGCCAGAGAGGTTGATTTCTCCAGTCCCTCAACTAGAAGACACGAAAGCAGAAATGCATATAAATAAGAGAAAAGCAATATCAGCGTGCAACCCAGGCAGGGCCCTTATATTTGCATATTATCCATAAGCCTTTGCAGCCTTTCTCTAGGAGAGCTGGTCTCTCCTACAACGGATATGCAAAGATAATCCTGCCATCTGAGCACAGGAGATTCTTATTCTCAAGACCAACACTTCCAATTTAAATAAAAATAATAATACTGGACCTTAATTTCAGTCAAACTAGTTTATTTTAACTCCTTCATACTGCACAATACTACAAGTATAGGCCATCTACGATGTACACATGTGTTATATGTTATAAAACAGATTTTTCTGCCTTTCTAATACTTCTTCTTCTTCTGTGATATACTGAACAGCCTGAATCCCACCCTTCAAATTACTCAACTGAAATGATCCGAGAAGGTGAAGGACCCTCTTTACTTAAAGTGCTCTCAAACATATGCAATCATCTGACCCCCTTCCTTCAGGTCACAGCAACATGATGCTCAAAATAGAGTCATAGCACTTAAGATTCATTTTTATTCCTGTAGCCATTTAAAGGACGACAGGAAAAATGGCTCTCTTAACATAATGGAAGCTTCCACAAACCACAGTGCACTTTATCTGGCTCTATAGTTTGCATTTTTTATGTGCAGGATTATAGCGGTGTTTATATTTTCAGTCTGTATTTACTGGAATTGTGTTTATATTTTAATAGTGTAGTGTTATTTAGTATTATACACATCTCTTTAACAAGTGATTACTGGTGTTTACTGCCGAAGGCTTGTTCCTGTTAGTTTCCCGATAACGCCCGCCTATATTATCAACTAAAAGCTTTAAATGAAGACAGATCCACACACGTTTTTAAGATGGAGTCAGCAAGTGTTAAAAAAAAGCTGAGAAATAGTCATATTTGTCGCGCTCTACAGGTCAGTCAGGGGCGAATATTTGTTTTTAACAGTATTTGCAGTGCGTGCGCTTGTGTGTGTGTCTTGGCGAGATCCTTGTCCTCCCACAGCTCCTCCTCTTCCTGCTGAAAGATTAGAAGAGCTGTGAAACTTCTGGGATAATGTCGACAGTGTGTGCAAGTGCGTGTGTGTGTGTGTGTGTGTGCAGGAAGCTTACAGAGGAAAGAGAGGTGGTGTGTGTGATTCCTCAGATTTAAGCAGAGGAAGGCTTTTGTTTTTGCAGCTACGTAACACTGCTGAATCACCGCTGACTCTGTGGAGCCCAGCTAGCGGCAAATGTGTATCATTTTTTCCGCAAAAAACTTTTGAGTAATTTATGTCTTTTTTCATATTTGCACTCCCGAAGAAAAGGTCAAGTTATTGCTGCTTGTAGGAAATGAAGTTCAGCGATGTGGAAATATTGAAGGAGCTGTGTGCTTTTAGCACAGAAGTGCTCTTAAATGACAGAACAGCCCCAAAACCATGCCTTTATGAACGCATGGCGCAACATAGAAGAGCCGGCTCCACGGGACTAACTCGGCCGTCCTTCTGCATCTAAAGGGAAATGGTCACTTTTTTGAAGATACCAATGTTCACATTTTGGACAGTTTAAATGAGGAGTGAAAGAAGCCATCTATGTCCACTGTGAACGACCATCTTTGAATAGAGGTGGTGGTTTATGACACCAACTGACTGCCATCTCAATCCAGTTCTGAGATCCCTTCCCAGACGCCTTGACGACCATTCACATCCTGTGCCATTTGACCTCAGGAAATCACGTGATAGGGTGGGGTTAAGTTTCACGATGAGCTCACCCGAAACCTCGGCTGATTGTGACCTACACTCGTTTTCACACCTTGGCTCGTGTGATTAGGTCGAGGATCAATAGGGGGTCCATGACCCTCTCAGGGACACTCCCACAGAGCTTAAATCTGGGACTCTCCATCATTTGACTCTTAGAACTGAAGAAGCTTCTCGGATGAGAGGTGAAACTTCTTCAAGCAATTTAAAGAGGTCCAGACGCTTTTCTTTCCAAGCTCCTCAGACTAAGATGACCTGGATGACTGAGAGCCTTCACAGACACTGTGCTGAACACTTTATTTTTATTATATTAATATATTTAAATGCAGTCAGACTAAGTAATAATAGATGTTTGGAACATTAATCAGCCATGTGCAGAAATTAAAAGTAATTACAAAACATCACACCTACAATTTGCATTACATAAAAAGCCTGGCTCAAGTTCAACTTCAGCTGATATGTCTTCAACACAATACTTGGATGTTTTTCACATGAAGTCATGGTGGTTGTTTTCTCCAATTATGTGGACAGCTTCAATTAATTCTGAAAACAAAACTTTAAAAGATGCAAGATCAAGTGCACGATCCAGGATCCTGGTTACACTAATCCATAACAATTTGTATTCTGATTGGCAAGAGGAAATATACTCATGAGCGCAACCTACATTTGTTGACATGGTAGCAGCCTGGTTTAAAAAACTAAAAAAAAAATTAACAATCATCGCAAAACCTCAATAGCCGAAGGCCAGGGACTCTCATGTCATCTGCAAACTGAGATAAACGCAATTATTCAAGGGAGACGATTTAAGGGAATTCATTAATTCATTCTTTCAAGTGCATTCTTAGAGAACTCCTAAATTTGCAAATGCTAGCTACACATGGAGGGAATCACTATGCCTGCTCAATAAAAATAATAATGCATTCCCACTCAGCTCATGTCACTCTAAATACTTGCCGACAAGAAAACAATAAAAGTTGGTTGAAAACAGAACAGTGCAGTGTCAGTACTGTTTAAGATGCTTATGCAGCCCCATTGTCAGCAAAAAAAAAAAAAGAAATCTGCCAGATTTCCACCAGACCAAAGCTTAAAAAACACTCAGCTTAGCTGACCAGATGATCCAGATGTTCATTTTGGCAGTAAAGAAGTTAAGTAACCATTTGCCTAACAGCAACTAAAGTCACTCAGTCAAGCATTTCCTGGCTAAGCAGATCTAGTGGGTCAAATCCATTTCATAACCTTCAGCTCAATTGAAAACTATCAATAGCCTGATGATTGGTTGGCTCTCACCAGCATTGGCAGATAGCTGATTCGCACTCTGCACAGATGGACATGGGCTAAAACTGATGAGTGTAAACTATCTCTGACTGCTGCTTACTGCTGATGAAGGATCAATGCATTGTTTATTCACACGCTGTGAGTAATTAAAGTCTACATAAGTGTACATTTTTTTTCTACTAGTGTTGTTTATTTTCCACGGTGATGAGAAAGTCTCTCTTTTTCCCCTGCATTACTGAAGCTAAAGTAAATGTGCATCGATCAAAATATTTGTTGGAACACTGTCAATTAAATATGATTAAACCAAATTCACACAGGTTTACAACTAACAAACTCTTAATATCTAACAAATAATATCGAATCTTCTTATTCTGTCTATAAATTTAAAGACAGTTTTGCAGGTTTTAAAACATTTGGTGGTCTTTAGCAGATCTAAACTAAATAAAGTAGGATTATTATAACAAAAAACTGATGTGTCATTAGCCTAAAGTGTAAAATGAGGGTCAGATAGTAAGAAGTAATATAACTAGAGCAATATAACCATAACAAAGCACTCTGCTTTGTTAAAGAATGCTCGTAAAATCATAGTTTCATTATTGCTCCCAACAGTATTGTGATCACCTTTATCACATCGAGTGCTCAAGGACAAACATGTACATAAAAACAATGGCAGTAAAGAGTGAAGACATGGAGAAGTGCAGCACAGAGCCCCCTACAACTCCCCTCAGACCAATGTAGCACCCTCTTTTTGCACACACACACACATACTTTGCATACACACACTCATTTCCTGTTCCTGTGTTGATATCAAATCACAACAATAGGTGCATTTCAGCAGCTACTCTGTACCGCTAATGATGGGAAAATCGGTAACAGCGATTATCATCACCATTAGGCCAACTATCAAACTTCCAGTGGGAACCAAACAGGGACAATGGATTGACTGACTACTTGCTGAGAAAAGAAAATGAAACGAAGAGGCAAAAGAAAACTCACTGCTTAGTTTAGAGAAGAAACAAAGCAAATCATCAAAAGAGATTCATCTGCTTCCCATTTTTCGGAACAGATTGTAATACAGTCTTTTCAAATTCCTGGTTTCACAGTTATGTAATTATCATAAGGAAAGGGGAAGATTTGAGATTCATGCTGTGTCGTGTAGCAATGCAGGAAATCTAAAGCCTGCATTGCTGTGACACATGCATGAGGTGCTTACACTTACACCGAATGTGTTCAACGGCAGAGATCTCACAAGTACAACAATAAGTCATCTTTTCCGAGAAAATTACACCTACAGTTAATTTATTGTTCTCACCTCACTCTGCAGAAATTCCAATCATTCCGTCCCCCAAACAACTGACCAGAGGCTGATGCTTGGAGGCGGGCAACCGTTAAATAACTCTTGATTTCCATCTTTATGTATACGACTATTATCGACATTTAAAGAAAAAAAAAACTTGGCGATTTACTGTAGCTACATTGTAGTGGAACAGAAAATAGTGAATATACGGTCGATATTAGCTACTTTAACAATTTCTCCACAGTAATTGAACCTGCAGCTGCAGGGTTGTTGTTTGTTCTTTAGTGAGAGATTGCATGATGGTTGATTAGTTTATGTTTTCACTGGGATTCAAAATGTATAGGAACCAGTCCTAAGGGTGCACTGTTCCGGTTAGATGTCACTAACAAAAAGACAGAGGTGGCGCTAGAGGTGGAGCTGGACTTGGCGGTGTTGAAAATGCTAAGATTTTTACTGGGAGTGGCTAAGAGGGAAATGATTAGAAAGTAGTATATCAGAGGGACAATCCAGCTTGAGCTGTTTGTGGACAAGATGGACCTGACACGTGCAGGGAAGGGACACTGGACAAAGCCTGTTGAATATGGAGCTGCCATGCAGACAGAAAAGAGGAAAACCTCAGAAGAGTCATGGGTGTAGTGAAGGAGGACATACAGTGTTAGTGTGACAGAAGAAGTTGCTCGCTTGTGTGCGAGATGGATCTGATAATCTGTCAGTGAGCTGATTTGACAACTTCTAAATAAAACAACTAAAAAAAAAGAGGACGATCTCATTTATCTGTACTTGTCTCATTTCAGCACAGTTTGAAAATTTCTAGGTTTGTGAACACTGTGACGGCACCTTATGGGACTAGCGATGTATACTATACCAGCGGTCCCCAACCTTTTTTGCGCCACGGACCAGTTTATGCCTGACAATATTTTCACGGACCGGCCTTTAAGGTGTCGCGGATAAATATAACAAAATAAAACTAGTACCGGTACCAAAAAAAGAAGATTTATTCATAACACACGTGAAAAGACCCAGGAAACAGAGTTAACGATAAAAACAATAACAAAATAACACTGAAAACCGATAAAAACCCTGAAAACCATACATTTCACGCCTGAGCCTCAACTCTCGCGGCCCGGTACCAAACGACTCACGGACCGGTACCGGTCCGAGGCCCGGGGGTTGGGGACCGCTGTACTATACTGTATACTGTAAACTGGGGAGGCAGGATTAAAAATAGTTGGAATAACCAGTCTTTGGGACTCTATCGCTTGTGTTAGTGCTGCTTTTTTTAGCTTAGCCTATGCCCCAGAAGACACAATATATATATATATATAAAACTTCTTTATTGTGAAGTGACACTGGGTAAAATGAAAACAATATATGAAACAATATGAAAACTCTCCACTGCACCCACTGTATGTGCTTCTTTTGCTACTTTTTAAATGTTTGATTGTTTATTTCGCGCTTGTTCCTCTTTGTGGTGAACACCACAGTTGTCCCATTCCTGTTCAAGCCCACTGACACGTCTACATAGTCAAATATAACGGTGACAAATATAATACCTTGAGGCAGACAATGTTAGTTTACTGTATGTGCAGAAATAATGCTCAACGACTGCTACATCAAACACAGCAAACGTTTCAGCTGTTCATTACATTACACAAACAGATAAACACCACTGCCAATCTTATTTGCCAATAGATCGAACACTGTCAACAAGGTAAGTACTAACAGATAACAGCTTTAAACATGTTGACTTCTTTTCAACTAAAAAAATTTTTTTGTTTGTTTTTTTTAAAGTCGATCTTGCCAGGCCTTAATCTATTGTATCTATTAAGAAAAATATACACCATCATAAATCAACAAAATCAGGTTTTAGGAAACCAAATCAGAGGAATTAAGATCTTCAGTTCATCAATCTGCTGTTTAACAGCAACATATGTTATGCTGTCAGTATTTGTTGTAACTGACAGTTGCTTTAAAATAGTGCTGTATTTGATCTCTTGAAATTAAACTGTGTACCTCTAAATCTCAGTTTAATTCTGGGACGTTGTTACACATTACAGATGCTGACTCGACTCCATTGTGCCACAATGAATTTTACACTGAAACAGCTGAAATGCAATGTCATGCAAAATGGGTGAGTCAGGACTTGGATATTTTGCAGCTGGGTGGGATAATTAGAAACAACTTCAGAGACAGCAGACGACCAAATAAAAGAGACTTCAGTTGCCAGTTGCCTTGACAAACTGCAAAGTCTTATATGTATCGCCTGATATAATATTTAAGGGTAAAAGAGATGTATTGTGACAGAGCCAGCAAACTCTTTTCAGACATTATTGCCTGAACATGTGTTAAGGAGGAGGGAAAAGGGAGAGGCTTCCTTCCTTCACTCCAAGTCACCGGGGAGGGAAGAAGCAAGCGTCACAAACAGAGGAAGAGGGATGGAGGGGGAGAAAGAGGCAAAAAGAAACAAAGGGAAGAAGAAAAGATGAAAGAGGGGAAACACAGGGGAAAAGGGACACTGAGGTGGGGCATGAGAAAATGTGGGATTAAAGAAAGAAGGAACAGGGAAAGGAAGAGAAGAAGACAAGGCTACAAGAGGTGCTGGACAAGAGTGGAGGGAGGGGCGGTGCTGGGCTCTGCAGTTTTAACACTTGGGTCATTTCTCCCAAATCTTTCTCCAGCAAAGGCTGGACAAGCATTATAGAGCTCAACTCATGATACTTGCACGACTTCAAAGCTCTGGCTAAGTCTGGAGTAACAGAGCAAAAAGCAGTCAAACAGGAAACCGACCATGTTTTAACTTCGGTAGAGAAGCTCAGAGATCTCAGTTTTATGTTAATGATCTTTCAATAAGACCCTGAGAGAAAGAATTCCACTTCTGCTCTTAGTGCTGTAGATTCAGCATTTAAAGCCCACCGCATCATTATGAAGTCGTAATGTAACCATGCAGGACGTATAGATCATTATTATAGCCACCAGGTTCCTTTGCATGTTGACTAAAGTGCATTACAGTTGAGTCTGAGTTTTAGTTTAAATGCTGACAGAGCCATAAAACAGATTTAGTTTTGTTTTCATCCAGAGTCATGTGTCTCATCCTCTACCTCACTGCCTTTAAGCCTTCCCATAAAAAGTGTGATTGAACATGAAGTGCCTACCTTTATGGCTCAACGAACCAACCAAGGACTACAGATGGGAAAAAAAGGCTTTGATTGTAAAAACAAAGCATTCGGGTTCAGTATTTGCCAGTGTTGCATATGAAAAAAGCTGATTAAAATGACTCTGGGAATTAGATACACAAAGAACTCCAACAGATTAACCAATGAACAATCAGTGCTGCAGTTTAGTATGCAGATGAAAGAACACAAACTACTCTTTTTGTTCAATCTGTAGCTCATAATAAGCTTCAATGTCATTATAAAGCTGATAAACACTTGATGGTTAGACTGTTTCATTTAAGAGTATTTTTTCCTTTTCTTTCTATTAGCTTCAGCTTCATAATCTTCAAAATCTGCATGATTCCTAGTTTGAAATGATAACACTTTGGTGTTGCCCCTCAGACTGCTTTGAGCTGACAGGAAGGCAAGAATAACCCAAATGACCACTTGTTTTAACTTCAAGTATCTAAAAGAGCATCTCTAAAAGTACAACATATGCAACCTTGCAGCAGATGGGCTACAGCAGCACAAAACCACACGGGGTGCCACTCTTACCAGCTAAGAACAGAAAAATTAGGCTCCAGTTTGCACAAGCTCACCAAGAGAAGATCGGACACACATTAACTGGTCTGAAGACGTTTTGATTCTGATTGCAGGGTTAGAACTTAAAAACTTTGAAAGCGTGGATACAGCCTGTCTTGTATTAATAGTTCAGGCTAGTGACAGAGGTCTAATAGTGTGTGGTATAATGTCAGTCCATACTTTGGGTCTCTGAGCGCCATTTAAATGGTAAATGGTAAATGGCCTGTATTTATATAGCGCTATCTAGATGCCACAGCCTACCTGAATATAGTTGCTGACCATGTACATCCCTTTATAACCAAAGTGTAAGCATGCCCCGCTGCAAAGTTCAGATCATCTCAAGATGATTTCTTGAACATGACAATGACACTGTCAAATGGCCTCCACAGTCACCATATCTCAACCCAACTGAGGTCTTGGGACACAGTGAAGCAGGAGATCCACATCACTGGCAAATCTTCATGATGACTGCATGATGCTGTCATGTCATTATGCACCAAAGATATGTTTCCAGCACCTCGCTGAATTTATGCTACGAAGACTTAAGGTAGCTATAAATGCAAAAGGCGGTCAAATCCAGTACTAGCATGGTGCACCTAAAAAACTAGAAAGAAATCTGAAGAAGTCTTCATTAAGGAGATAATTAACTCACTAAGGAGTTACATTAATCCATAATTTAAATAATAACAGGTTTAAACGTAGCTCAGAACTCCAGCACTTCTCATTTATCCAAAATTAATATCTTCTGTAATATTGCATTTCCTGCTGCTCTTCATAAAAATGACCAGGCCTACTTGTTGACTCACTGAGTGCTGCTCAACAGCTTCGTGACTGTATTTACTGTGCTCAGATAGACAGCTCGATCTGGGGTCTACTGTAGGGGCAAATGGTTACAAGTTTAATCTGCGCTCCTTCCGATCATCTCGACCAATGTCAAGTTGGCTGCTAAATACATAAAGTCTTCATTACCTAGTTACAACAAGCCAGCCTTTTAAACAGCTCTTGGGTTATACAACACTGCATCCTGTTTTAAGACAGGCTGTTTCACTAGTTTTTCTTTCTGCTATACAACAGTTGGTTGGCAGAGCCAGCGATAAATTTAGAAACCCCCTACACACACACACACACACACACACACACGGCGTAAAATGATGCAAGAATAAAATGAACACACATCTATTTAGCAAACTTCCACTGACGTTAACGGTATTTAGCGCTGCGCTTTGTTTGAACTGTGTCGAAGTTATGCGACAGAAATGTGAAAGAACGAAAACAAAAAACGAGAAGACTTCCTGAATAAAGATAGCGGATTGTGTGTGAGAGAGACAAGAGGAAGGGAGACTGCACACTGCACGTATACACACACACACACACACACACACACACACACACACACTCACCGCTTGCAGTCTGAGACACGGCAGACACGGCGGTCTGACCCATATTCGGCTTGAGCACCGGGCCGGACCGGGCCCCCTAACCCGCTATCACGGCTCTCTATCTCCGCATAAACCCCGTCCTCCACCGCCAAGCGAGTTCATTTCAAAAAAAGAAGTTTTTACGCCGTGATGGCTCAGTCACTGGAAACTTGGTTCACTCTCTCACTCACTCTCTACTACGTCGTAACTTCCCCTCCCCTCCTCCACCACCTCCTCCTCCTCCCCGCCTCCTCCTCCTCCTGTGAGCGGCTGAAAATGCCTCTCATTCCTCTATGCAGATTAGGGACGCTGCTGGGGTCAAAGGGCGAAGGGGTCCGACACTCTCAGCCGCTGGTTTACATCGGCCCAGATCACGAAATGATGGCACTAACCTAGAACTGCGCTCCAGTGAAACTTGAGGTGAATGTGACTCAATTACATAACTATTTTCACAAACCAATATTGTAGCCTTAGTGCATTACACAGCTTTTGTTAAAATTCATATTGTAACTATTGTATCTATCTAACTTTTGTGTATTGTCTTCTCTTTTTTTAAAAAACACATTATGCAGTCATTTGCAGTATTATCACACATGTATCCTTGTCACACTTATGTTTCATATCATCAAACAAATTTTAATATTAGAGAAAAAAAAAATAACGCCAGTAAATACAAAATTAAGTTTTTTAATTGCAATTTTATAGAGTATTATAATTATCATTGGGCAGCAGGGTGTCATGGTGGTTAGCACTGTTGCATAACAAGTTCCTGGATGCAATTTCACAATTTCTGTATGTTCAGCCCTTGGTCTGTTTTTCAGACATTTGTGGAAGAAGACATAGTTTTAAAGAGCTCCCTGACTTTGAGTTATCATTCTACTGTCACAACAAGTCCGTTTGTGAGATTTCTTCCATCCTAGCTATTCCGCAATCACTTGTAAGTGTTACTTTATCAAAGTGAAAGTCTTTCGGAACCATAGCAATTCAGCCACAGATTGGCATACCACGTAAAGTTACAGAGTGGGATTACCGAGAGCTATGCGTAAAAGTTGCAAACACTGCTTCCTCAATAACTGTAGTGTTACAAACCTCCCTTGGCATTAACATGAGCACAATAACTGTGCACCAGGAGCTTCATGGCATAGGTTTCCGTGGACAAACAATCACGGAAACCCATTACACTTTCTTAGTCCAATAAGCTGAGCTGAATAGGTGTAAGGTGTAATGTGTAGGAGGCCCAGTACGTTTGTGTATGTTGTATATTTGAATATAAATATTTTAACTTGTTTCTCCATCTGTGAATTCTTCACAGAGCAGGCTGGAAAACGTCTCCAGCTAATGCTAAGCTAATGACAGCAACAGAAAGCAATTAGAGTCAGGGGTGGGAAAAGCTGGTATCATGCAAAATTATGTCTGGGCGTGCACAATAAGTTGTGTGTTGCAGCAGGACATTTACCTTAAATATTAAATCCAATTTATTTCAACCTAGAGTACTTCCCATAAATGGGTGATGTGGTGGCATGACCTCATTAGAGCCTTTCACATCCTGAAATTTGACTCCGCTGAAGGAGTCCTGTAAGTACAAAATGGTCCAAAATTCCCCCTGTGATCATCAGCCATCTCTGACCTGCAGGTTCCTCTAAAGCCTGAGGTTTGAGGTTACAAAGGAGGCTGAAGCAGGTATTAAATCCAAGGGTTAAATTATCTTTTGACCTCAAATGAGTGTGCTCTATAAATATGTATAAATTGTGTGTGTTAGTAACTCAAGGATCACATTTCATGAACCAATGAATCTAGAAAACCAGGTAATTCCAAAGAGTTATGACAGATTTTCTTTCTACTGGATGTGCCTGTGAATTTTAAGCAAGTACAGTGTTTCTGGAACTTGTGATGGGTCTTTTACAATATTACCCAATATTAAAAATATATAACAAGAAACAAAAAGATGATAATAATGGCATTAATAAGTTGCTGCATTGCTAATATGATATGTAGTGTACTTACTGCACAATACGTCATACAGTGTCATTTAAAACCTGTGTGGCAGTGCATATCAGTTGTTTTTAGACCAAATTTAAGGTCCTCCTTAGCAACAAATCCACTCAGTGAATTTATAGTCACACTAAATATTATTTTATTGACATTCCAGCAGCCCAATAGTACCATCTAGCCCAATAATTAAACATCTGAGAGCCTATCTCAGAAACCAGGCTTGGGAAATGACAATATATTTAGCTTACAGCCTATAATTAATACATAAATGAGTTTACAGTCCAGCTCCAGAGGAAAAGCAGTAGGCTTTACCCTGCAGGCAATTTATTATTAAAAAGGAAGATGACAGTAGTGAATCTTGAACCAACCCAGCAGTGAGTCATTCAAAAGAGCGCAAAGTCAGTCTAGTGTTGTCATTAGGTGCTCTACTTGCAGCACGCACAAGTAATATCTGTTTAATATTAGACACAAGAGCACACATCACTGCTCAGTGACAACTGTGGCAAACTGTGGCAAACTGAGTCAAACGCTGCCACTGACTCTCAACACGAGAGTCAACTAACGTGTGTGTGTGTGTGTGTGTGCATGCATGTGTGACTGTGTGTGTCTGTCTTTGTGTGTGTGTGTGTTTGTGTTTATAGAAGAGAAAGCGCAAGAGAAAGAGAGCTTTGGCTATCATTACTGTCAACACAGTGTCAGTTGAGACCTTGCAGAACAGGGCTTGACAGAAATAAGCCATTAGTACACACGCTCCCTCCCACTCTCTACACACACAAACACACACAGACACACACAGCAGCAAGCATGAGCAAATTAAACTTGCCTGATCTGCACACGAAACGACTTACCATTTGGGCCAAGACTGCCATCTAGTGTTAAGCAAAGTAAGCATAAGCAAACTGACTTCAGGTTAACTGGGAGATGATTTGTCACAAAGTTGTTCTTGTTCCATTCATAATTCTGTTTCTATGTGGCAGTGCTGCCCTCGCTCCCTGATCCCATTTCCCCATAAGTCATTAAACATCAGGAAGCCACATGCAGTCCTGGCATTTAAGCAGCCACAGCACAGAGAACATTGTTCTTAAGGATTGTGGCAGAATGAGAAATAAAGCCAACATTGACCTTTAAACAAAACTAATTTTGGAAGTTTTGTTACAAAAATGAAGCAGTGTATGGATTTTGTGTGTGTGTGCAGACTCACTCACCACTTCTTGTCTGCTCTGATTTGATAAAACCCAATTACCTGCCCCTTGATTGTGGCTTATTTCAACCTAACTCTAACTCAATTCTTAAGGTGACACGGATGCCATCAAGTCCAAAGAATATGTGACATTTTCTTGATCCACCATATTAACAAATGACCCCTTTCAATTGCTTTTGTGCTGGTAACATGCAGTGTTACCATTCAATATACATTTAGCTTTGGAGCTGCCAAGTCAACCACACAGTTATGGGGCTGTCATTAGCGAATCAGATGGAAATGGATAATTGAACAGGAAGGAAGCCGGTAAAGAGGTGGGAGGATAAAAACTGAGAATGAGAATGGAAGTACTTAGAGAGGTTAACAGCAGAATATGACTATGTTAGCACTTACTGGGAGGTAATGTCATTTACACAATGTACCCACAACACATACTGAATTTGGAGCACATTTACACGTGTTAAAGGACAGAGATAATACCACTGAGAACACACACACTGATTTCCAGACAAGACAGCACAACATTCAGTCTCAGAGGGTATTTTCACTGGTTCCTTTGGTTACCATAATCCAAAGATTCTTATGTTTTTGCCTACACCACATTTTTAAAATTAATTATTAACAGTGAAAAAGATCCGTGTTGCATTTCAGTTAGATGTCAGCACAATAGCATGAGGTAACTTTTTTCCATAGATAAATGATATTCATTGAACTTAGTATTTTCCCTTTGGTCATCCACCCACAGAGGCTCTATGCTCCACCAGTGGAGCCATCCACATAGATTCAGAATAACTGAAATAATGCACAGAGATGCACATATATGGACTCTGTCCAAAATGGATCAGAGTCAGACATGCATTAGCTAATTAGCTAAAAAAGAAAGAATGAAAACTGAGCCAAAAAAGATTTGAAGATAATGAATCCTTACCCGAAACAAGCTTGATTTCAGCTCATCCCAACAAAAAGACATGAGAGGTCTAAAAGGATAAAGATGATGTCATTTTAAACATTGACTACTGAGTTTATTGTATGTGCGTGGTTTTATGGTTACACACAAGGTTACATAGATTAATGTTAGCATGTATGGTGGGATATTATATTTTAATGTACACCTTTATGCATTTTTATGTATAGTTATTTTTAATGCTATATTTTCAAATGGGTGTCTCTGTTCTCAGTGCAGGACAATTTTCATTTTTGAATTTCATGAGCTTTATCATTCACTGCCCATCTGCCTTAAAACACACACACGCACATACGTGCGCTCACACACTACTTGGGTATCATTTATATTGATGCACAGAGCCTTGACCCTGCCTGAAACCATCAAGTACAATTAAGACACCATGATGACAAAGAGTAGAGCTTGTGTTGCCTCTAGAACCAGACAGACAAATATCAGCTGACAATAGCAGACATTATGTATGTTTCCAATAGAGATGCCCTCATCCTGATGTCACACCAGCTGGTTTATTGACTACCATGTGCACTTGAATTCTGGAGTCAGAAGTGACCGTATTTGGATAAGGTGGAGCTGGTGACCCTGGAAACCTGATTCGAAGTATATACCTTTCTTTGCAGTTTAATACACACTTACTGATGGGATTCATTTCAAAAGGATCACAAGTTCACTGAAGGAGTGAGTTCAGACAATGACATTATATAGATTTTTTTTTTTTTTTTACATTATATTGATTTAGTGTTTCATGAAAACTGATTTTTTTAGTGACTCTATTTCAAGGGATTGCGAGGCACCTCTGCAGGGGCTTCACTTCTCTGGCCTGGTGGCTATATTTGTACTTTTTCTGTTAATGCTAGGCCTTCAGTGCTGCCACTTTCAGTTCTTCAGCTTTAAGTGTGGGGTTTCTTTGCTTTAATGTTTGGTTTTATGCAAGTATCACTATCAAGTCAAAGTGTCAGTAACCAGATCTCAATCAGACTGCGTTCCTGTAACTTGTTTCCAAACTGCTGGCTTAATCTGAGCATCCCATAAACGCCCGCATGCATACTGTTCCTTTTTTCACCCGTAGTTATTCTGCCATCAGCCTCGTCTCCTGGGGGCTTCCCATGACACAGCGCTTCTTCCTCATCGAACTCTTTCCACTCTCTATTCATACACCACTTTGCATTTAATCATTAGTTATTATCAATCTCTTGCTCTCCTCCACAGCATGTCTTTTGTCCTGTTTCCCTCTCCTCACCCCAACTGCTTACGTCAGATGTCTGTCCCTCTGGTTCTCCTGGTGGTTTCTTCCTCTTAGAAGGGAGTTTTTCCTTCCCACTGTTGCCAATCGCTTAGTCATTGGGGATTTGTCTAATTGTTGGTGTTTTCTCTCTGTTATTGTAAGGCCTTTATTTTACAATATAAAGGGCCTTGCTGTGAACATAAAATGAACTGAACTGAGCAGTGAAACGACCAAAACATGCCATGAAAGCAGCATCACCACATTTCACATGTAAACTACCTGAAAAACCGATTACTGATCAGACGCAAGATTTTGATTAGATGAAATTAATACTTGTGCTGTAAATCTGTGCAAGATTTTTAGGGATTTATTTGAAATCAAGAGTACTCAGCTTTGAGTATGAGAATGAATCTCTCAAGGTAACGCCTCAGGAAATGGACTCTGCTTGTCCTGACACTAAATAACTGAGACTAACAGAGGGAGATTGACCAATTCTCTAACCGGAACAGCAAAAGGAGAGACAAGAGAGGTGAAGGGGGCAAGGGGCCAGAGGAAAGGAAGAGAGTCATCAAATATTAAGTAGTAGCCTCAGCAGAACAAGAGATAATAATTGTTTAAGTGCTTCTTTTCAGAGCCTTTCTCCCCTCCCCTTGATTTATTTATTAAACAAAGTTTTTTTTCCCCCAGAGCACAGTCTAAGAAAATTGTCCTAACCTAATATTATTTTGCGCTTTCATAACTCTGTATGTGTGGCTGTCCTTTACATGCACAGCACAACCAGTTTAAGGAGGTCTATGTGAAGTTCACCTAATGGATTTTCTGTGTTATCAACTAACTAACCTTTTTAAGAGTCAGTGACGGGACTTGTCTGAACCAGGATCATGATTCAGACTGCAAACTGTCATAACAGTCAGGTGTGACTCAGCAAGGAACAGGCCCTGTTATACAAGCAAACTAAGCTGAGAAGAGAGGAACTTATTTTAAATGGTCTCAGTGTAAAACTAGTCATTCTCTGTAGTTCTGTGATGTTTCATTCATTTAAAATAGTGTCTGTAAAATATATGATCAGCAACACTTACAGTATCTTATTCATCTTTGCCAGGTTTGATAATGTTCAGTAGAATTCAGTAAATCAGCATTCTTTTTTTTGCATAGACTAGGAGATATTGCAGTATTAAACCACCTTAAATCATTTTCTCATTCAGCATATTACTATAGCCAGATTTTCATGCATAATTAGAATTTTTTTAAATAAAATTTCCAGAAAAAACATGAAAGATAGTCTCAATTATTGAACAAATACTGTGCAGCTCTGCTGTATAATAATATTAAGGGTTGGGCACACTTATTTTCCAAATGGATCGTTAAAACATTACAGAAACTGACAGTGTGATAAGATCTCATTGTTGATTGAATAAGTGCCAGTCAAACCTCAAATGATGGAAAACAGTTCTCTCTAATACATCAATGTTGAAAACAAAGTAGAAGTGGTTAAGAAGAAACTTGGTAATTGCGTTTGTTTCATGTAATAACTTGAGAAAGCCTTTGCCTCATCAGTTTGGTGCAGCGGAAGCTGGACTTTTGAGTCACGTGTTTCGTGTATATCAGCATTTACCCATTAAGACTATTTCCATTGCACTGTAACACATTTTGATTCCATCAATATGCCAACTTTTTGGTCAGCACCAAGTGTGGATACAGTTTTAGTGTCGGTAGAGGGAGGCCTTTAGTGAACTTTCACTTCAAACTTACTTCTTCTTTCATTAGGTTTTTACAGTACATAGCCACTAAGTACTGAGAAAGAATTTCCAGTTTTATAGTTTTTTTCCTGCTGATAATAAAAAAATCATAGTTTAATATTGGACAAATGTAGTTCTGCTCATGATCATCTCATCTCTACACAATGGATGTAAGTCTCAATACAGTATCTGAATCTAACTAATATCCAGTGTTATAAACACAAGTTTGCCTATTCTCTCCACTCTCAACCCTCTTATGTACCTAATAAAAGCATTTTTAACTGGTAATATTAACTGTATAATATTATAATGCAACAATACAGTAAAGGCTACTGTCATCCCTCTTTCCATCTGCCAGCAGGCTTGTCTGAAATCTGATCTCTTGTTTGTTGTATTCTGTTTGGCACAACCCATAAGCCGCCATCACTGTTAAAATGTTGCCTGTATAAATCAATAGTTGACATCCTGCCAGACAGGCAGCCGGAGAGCTTAAAAGAACGTGAGCTTGAGAGAGGTGAAAGAGAGCGAGAAAGGCTGAGAAAGAGGCACAGATGAGGACCAAAAGAGCTGAAGGAAAGACCATTAATGTCCTGTGGGGTCTTTAATAATAGCCATAAAATAATGGCCACCGTGGCAGGAAAATGTAAGAGCAACTGCACATAAGAGAAAATGGCAATGGCACGACTGTTTTAAAAGTGTGTGATGTGAAGGCTTAAGAGGACACAATAGTCTAACTATATAAGGCTAGATTTACCCAAGAGCTGCTGTTAATTACAAAAACAGCTGTCCTAAGCACGTCAGTCATGTTTGCTCAGTTGTGTTGTGTGGCTGTTAGTCAGGACATTGCTTCTCTTTTGAAGGCTAAACATGATTTGTTTTAGAGTAGACTCGCCGCTTGATGATGATCCTTTGGCCATTGTCATGCTAGCTCTTACTGACAGTAAGAGCTGTTTTGAAAAGGGTTACTTAAAAAGGTTAGATACCATAAAACAGTTTAGGTTTAAAATACAGAATAAATAATAAAACATCTTCTCCCCTATGATGATATCTTAGTGGCTCAAAGAGTGACATGAGGATCATTCTCTTTAAAAACTTAAGAGAGTTGTACTGATTTATCTGGTGTACCTGTCAAACAAGTACGTCAATCTGTCAGTCTGAAACTATGCTGTTTTACCAGGTCAAGTCTCCTCTGTCATTTAAATATTCATGTTTGAGAGAGAAACACAAACAAGCACAGTGGCATTTGTGGCATAACTGAAGTTAGGTGTGTGTGGTTTCCCCCCTCAGAAAGGTCATCACAACTTTAGCAGCTGAGTGCAGAGGTTGTTGTGTTATCAACAGTCTGTAGGAGTCTAACCTGCATCGATATAGTGCAGACTGCAGACGCAGTAGTAAATGACTCATGTTATACAAGCGTGTGCAAATCTGCAGACTGACCTTGTGTTTTCTCTAAAACACATGCATTCAAGAGTGGGCAGAGGAAATATATCCACACAGTAGCACTATGACCAACTATGGTCTGTGCAAACATATGCATATGAATGCACGCACACACGCAGATGCTGCTTTGCATTGCAAAACACTGTTTTACAAATTCACCGCAGCAATAATATTTTGTGTACTCATTTGGGTCTCAGCACAAGTCTGCCAGTGAAGGCAAAATCACACAATTAAAGGATGGTTAAAGCAGTTTATTGTAAAGCTTACCTAGGACAGCAACAATCATCTTTGTTCAAAATTTCTGTCTTGATTTATTGACGCATGACAGCAGGGGCTTTGGCTATTAAACACTGTGATATGTTATGACAACCTCAGCAAACAGTAATTAAACTACATTAGATAACATGGGACTGATATAGCCTGCCTGCCCCCTCGTGTTGTGTTTGACACCAACCAATGTACAGACTTACCATTGTCATGTTGGCTAGCACACCCAAGATGGCTTCCAGCCAAGCACATTAGGAATTATTATCCTTAATAAGTTTTCTATTCTCTATAGAAATATTTATAACAAAGTTACAGCCATTAGATGCAGTCTTCACTCAGTCATATGAGAAACCCTAATGCTATAATGCAACTCTGAACAGACTTCAAAAGCAATCATTTCTTTTTACATTAAGTACACAACGATCGGTGCTTCATGAACACTGCCAAAAACTCTTTCTGTCATCAACAAATCTGAACCTACCAGGACACTAGAGGTATAGTTAAGTGAAGATATGGAAACCCTTAATGTCATTTAGTCCTCTACAACACTCAATAACAATAGGATCTTATTAATATTCCAAACAGATGCTTGAGTCTCAAGTTTTCAAGCATATACTGCATGACTGGGTGTTGTCACTGGTATGCGCTGCATATTTATTTTAAATAATGAAACAATGCAAAGCGTTACCAGAAAAACTGCTCGAGCCTGAAGAAAGTCAGACTCTCATACAAAAGTTGCAAAATAATTAAAGGCTTTAATAATGGGGACATTAAAGCGCTATATGACCCCCATTTATTTCCCCCACTGTGTGCTCATTTCTTTCTTCCGGCTAAACACGAGCATTTTAACCAGAGTGTTTCATAACTCAGGTGATACAGACCCAGGATTTACAGCCTATGCCTACACTTAACATGTAAAGCAATCCTAGGCTAACAGGTGACAACCAAAGCAAAGGACAGCATGTTAGGTGAAGACCCAGTAGCTTCTGCTACTGCTGCACAGACACACAAAGTCAGAGAGACACTGGATCATTTAAAAAATAGAAAGATATACAAGGAAGTACAGCTTATTATATAAGGAGGAAACTTACCGTCATGTTCCATGACTTGACCCAGGGAATATTATCAGCAGTTTGAGTTGATCCTTGCCTCTTCCAGACACACAGCCTCTCTGCCTCCAGCCCTCCCCCTTGCCAGTTCCCCCTCCCTCTTTCTCACCGTCTGCCTGCTTTTCCTATTCTTTCTCTCTCTCTCTCTCTCTCTCTCTCTGTTCCTGTATTACCCTCTCTGCCTCTCTCTCTCAGTCTCTCTACACTGTCTGCTACTCACTTGCTCCTCCTCCCTTCCTCCCTTCCATCTGCATCCCTTCGCTCCAGAAAAGACCATTAAAAGTTAATGTTTGTTTCCATCTCAGGTCCTCGTTCTCTCTCCCAGTCCCATCCTGCGTTTATCTCCATCAAACTGTCAGTCAAGTTTTTCCTTCTTCTTACGGCTACCCAGTCTGGCTCCATGCTCATCTATTTTTTTTTAACTCTACCCCATCCCCATGGGTTAAAATCCCACAGTGACGTAAAGAGGAAGGAAGAAAAAGAAGAAGCAGAAGAAAAATATGGCACAGCAGATGCAATCATTCAAACACACACTCGCATAGTAGAAAAACTACATAGAATTCATACACGCCAGTCCTAATAATCTAATGCATTTTTACTGTTGTATGCTGTTTGTTGAAATTGCTAATGCTTTGGCAGTTGCATACCTAAACTTCCATGCTAGTAAATCAAACCAATATGATTAGATTAGATTAGATTAGATTAGATAGAACTTTATTAATCCCTCGGGTGGGTTCCTCTGGGAAATTCGATTTCCAAAAAAGCACAGCACCGACAGAAGTTACAGAGTTACAGAATATTATATATACACACACACACACACACACACACACACACACACACACACACACACACACACACACACACACACACACACACACACACACATATATAAATACAGAGACAATATAAATAAAATATACGAAGGGGATAAATAGAATGAATAGGAATAAAAAATAAATAAAAAATAAAAAATAAAATATGAACTGAATACCTGCATGGGTTTTCTCTAGGTTCCTCCTGCAGGTCAAAGACATGAACTGCAAGAGCTGAACTCAGGGGTGGGCAATTAATTTTCTCAAGGGGTCACATAAGAAACTGGGGTTGTTTTGGAGGGCGCCTATATGTTTATAAGAGATAAAATTAGTATTAAGCAGAATAAGGTAACTCAGTTCTGCTTAATTGATATTACGCAAAATTGGATTGACCAAATGGGTGCACTCCTCCCAGTTTTTTTTTTTACGTGGCCCCTTGGGAAAATGAATTTCCTGGTGATTGTAAGTTGTAAGTGTGTGGTTGTCAGTCTCTCCGTTTTAGCTTCATGATGATGAACCAGTGTGTGCCCCAATATCAGCTTGGAGAGGCTCCAATGCTTGTGACTCTGAGTTGAACGAGTAGTTAATATAATAAATGGTTGAATTGAAAGGAAAATAAGAGAAAAATAAACAAAAGGTAATGTATTGTGTATATAAATATGGCTCAAATGCAGTGATATAAAGCATCATAAAAGCCACAAATTGCATAGCTCAAGCACACGTCATGTGCTACCCATAAAAACAAAAAACAATAAGAAAAAAACACTTCCTCATACCAGCTTAACCACCATGGCCATAACTCAAGAAATCATACAGTAAAGCCTAAAGCAAAACATTAATACACGAAAGTCACAACTGAACTCACATATGAAACCTGAAAGGGGAAAGAGGAGTCCAAACACACAAGTCTTAGGGCATAGGTGAAACTAATGAGAAATCAAAAAGGAAGCAAAAATATCAGAGATGCACAAAAAACTCTTTACCAAAATAAAACAGGAACTGAGAATGATTAAAAACAAGAAAACAAACAGACACATAAACAGAGTTAGACAAAAATCAGGAAACACACCAGGACACATTAGGAAAATATGAAAACCAGAAACCCAAGAATGGATTTCAGTTAAATGAACAGGGACCGTGACCATGACACACTGTTATAATCCCCTTAAAAATGGAAAAAAAAATTCCACACTATAACGGAGGAATGGAAAGACAGATGTGGTCATATTTCACAAGGTTTTCAGATACTGAATTTTTACTGTCCACCTCTTAATTTAATTAATTACTAAGTATTAAGTACACACACTGAGTCTGAAAAGACACGGACGTAAACTGCAGCTGTCTAGTGGCCTTTTCCCCCTCCTCGTTTTAACCCCATTTATGGCTTATTGAATATTACAGTTAAGAAGACAGCTGAAGACTGTGGCCCAACGACAAGAATATAAACATAACATTTGTGAGAATCATATCTCTATAAAAATCAACAAACATACTCACACACAATGAGAGAGAGTCAGGTGAGGGCAGGTAGAATAAAAAATGCAAGAAAGATGAAGTGCCATGGCCTCTGGTCTGGTTACAAGGTTTTTGGGTGGTTTTGTTGTTTTCACTCTTGTTCTAGCGCTTTACATTTTTCATTGTGTGCTCTTGATTCTTGCTTTGATTTTTATCTAAATTCAACATTTCTTTATCTTTGTTTTGTGTATTTGCTGTATTCCACTGAGGAGTCTAAGTTTTATTTCATCTAGATTATTATCGTTATTATTAGTAGTAGTAGTCTCCCTAGTGTCTATGTTTATGCCTCCCTCTGTGTGCCTTTGTTCCTGACTTCTTATTAAATTCCATCCATCCATTCGCTTCCGCTTATCCTTTTCAGGGTCGCGGGGGGCGCTGGAGCCTATCCCAGCTGTCATAGGGCGAAAGGCGGGGTACACCCTGGACAGGTTGCCAGTCTGTCGCAGGGCCAACACACAGGGACAGACAACCATTCACACTCACATTCACTCGCACATTCACACCTAGTGGCAATTTGGATTATCCAATTAACCTATCCCCACAAGCTGCATGTCTTTGGACGGTGGGAGGAAGCCAGAGTACCCGGAGAGAACCCACGCAAACACGGGGAGAACATGCAAACTCCACACAGAAAGACCCCGGCCTGATGTTGGAATTGACCTTCTTGCTGTGAGGCAACAGTGCTAACCACTGTGCCACCGTGCTGCCCTTCTTATTAAATGTTTCTATTAAATTTTGTGTTTGGCTATTTCCTGTTTTACTTTGAAGGTTAGTTCTCTCTTTCCCTGACTGTTTGTACCTGATGTTAATGGTTTCCTCTAGTGTTCTGCCTGCTCCCCCAATTAGTGCTCTGTGTTTATATATAGCCCTGTGTTCCTCCTTTGTCTGCTAGTTCATCTGTTATGCTCCTCGGTGTGCTCTGTCTCTGTGCTCATCTTTGGTTCTATTTGTGCCTTTTGGGACTTTGTTAATGTTCAAGTTTCTTATCAGCCTTTTGTTGCCAAGCCTGCTTGGGTCCTTTCCTCATCGCTTTCTGTGGTACTAAGAGCCAGATAGATGGTTATTTCCTCTCTCTTCGTTTCTCCCATTTACACACACACACAGGCGCGCGCACTAAATAATTAAATAAGTTTTATATCAACAAAAGTTAGGATTATTGCGTGTCTCCTTTAGATATCTGCTGCATATTTATGTTGGCTGTGCACGTCTACTAAGCACAGGTGATTTTTAATTTTCTGTTTATTATAAAGCATATCTATTTCACATTAAAGTCCAATCTGTGGAAAGAAAAAATGGGTCAGAGCACGATAAAATGTGCTGATGGACTGAGAATAACAGATATGCGTGTGTGCATGTGTGCATGTGTGTGTGTGTGCATGTGTGTGTGTGTGCAAGCCAGTGTAAACAATGTAAGTTAAGTGGACTGAGAACAAATATGGTGTCCACACACAAACATTAGTGCTACGTGTCAAGTGTCAGTATTTTCCTGTATTATTGTATTTGACTCTCTTATTATTATTTAATTCTGTTCTCAAATGATATTTTTTTTATACATACATATAATTTATCTATCTTATATCTGTATTTTTTAATCACTAGTGTCTCTTTTCTGCTGGATTTTTTAATTAACATACAGAGTGATTATGTAATTCCCACTTCACGCTTAAACATACACTTGCTGTATGTAAACATCATTATTAGAGGCTGTGCAGAGTAATCATCCTGCTCATTTTCAGCCGAGGCGTTTCAACATATATTAATAAAGTTAAAGGCTTATTAAGTAACTGCACAAAGTTACTGTTAGACAGATGGAGGGGGAGTAAGAAACAGAGAAAGTGAGACTTTGACTTTTGATTCAGTCCAAAGGGCTCCCAATAAGCGAGAAGAACAGAAACTGGCTCATCAACTCCAGTAACACCCACCCACACAGGCACACGCATGATCACACGGAAAAGAAGCGAATAGATTAAAAAAGCATTAAAGTGCCAGTATCTAACAAGATAATCAAAAAGAGATGCAGTCTTATTCTCTTTTTCACAGTTTAATGTGAGAGCAACACATAAAGTCCATCCAAAACCTTACCAAGGCTGAGTGTGATTATTAAAAAGGAAAGAAAATCAGTTTCTTAGAATTAGCATTCAAAGAGTGTTCATGAAGATTTCAGGGAGTGTATTAAAAAACCAAGACAACAGAGCTGATCCAGAATAATTATTGGATTTGGAGTTGCCTTTTGTTTGTCTGCTGGCATAATCATGAGGTCATTTAAAATGCAGCAACAGCAGGCCGACAGGTTCTGATGAATTGCGTTCGGAATGTCCCTGTAGAGCAACACATAGGAGAGTTTACTGAACGTATGGCTTACTCACACTTCACTACTGAAAATGAAATAGGTTGTGCATCTGACATCGCTGCAGTCAAGTTTTGGTTAGATTTAAACACAAACTCAAGTTGATCAGGGATTAGGCAAGCTTGGTGATTTGGTAATAAATTATTAGTAAAAGGGTGGGCCAAATGTCAGTGATTGATACTGTTAAAAGCAAACACTGACTGTTAGTTAAAATAGTATGTTCTGTAGATCCATTCTCTGTATTGGCTTCTATGGAGAGCTTGTATATAGGCATTACAACTAGCTTCTCTTCTGCTAGCATGTTAGCTAATGTAACCTTTTATTTTTATTTTTAATATTCCAAGATTAACATTCATTGCAATCCTTGGTATGGGAGTATCGCCTATGTGACTTTTCTGAACAAATTTAAACTGTTTCACCGCTTGAACTGGATGTCACACCTGGGGGGCTTGTTGAAAATGGGTCAAAAGGCATCTTAAGTTATAAAAGATATAAATTTGTTCTTAAAAATCTGCCACTGATATCATATGTTAAAATAAAGCCTGGTTCCAGAGCTGTAGGCTAGGTTTTCAATATTTTTAAACTTTGACGCCAGAAACCAGAGTTAACCATTACCTAATGTCTTGCTTTGCTCAAAACAGGTATAATCACAATGACCCTTTGAGAGCTCGCTGACGTGTTATTTTTAGGGGTGGAATTACTGCCTCACAGCAGGGTCATTGATAAATTCAAATGTGATGGTATTATGTAAAAAACATATATCATCATAAATGTAGCTGAAACAAGGTGGTTGTATTTTGCTACATACTAGCCATAGTCAAATAAGTTAATAGATCCTAAACTGTCGTCTACATTTGGTTACAGACGGATTCCTCTGCTGCCCCATCACTTGGCACACATTTCATGACATCGCTACATCTATCCGTTGTAATTGGAATAAAAAAAAAAAATACATTTCACATTAAATATTTTCTTTTTAGAAGCTTTCAATTGACACAGCAAATATTAAACCAAAAATCCTTTCTCTGAATCGTCTATCTCCAGGATTTAGAAATTGAGCTCTCAACAAAATCTATTACAAATTAATGATTTAGTGATTTCCAATTCCATATGAGACTTTTGAAAAGAAAAAGTCGAATGTGGTTATAATAAGTGAACACTGCAACATAGATGGTGTTTTTATTCGCTCCAAAAACAAAAACCATAACTTTTTTGGGGTATGTCAGTGGCTGCTGCAGAAGCCACATCGGTAGCTAAAGATGTGTGGGCAGTGAAGGGGGAAGGGCAGCTCACTGCATTTCAGTACATTTTAACAAGCAGTTATCGCAGGCTAAAAGGGTCTGTAATCAATGTAATTTCGAGGCAAGTACCCGCAAGAAGCCAAGCTACCAGAAAGCTGACACTCCTCTGTTGTCTTCTTTGCTTTGGTCCTCTCCTCCTCCTTAATCATCCAGTCCTCGCATCCCTTTCTGCCTCCTCTCTGCTCTTCGCTGATTTCATAATGTTCCCTTGTCTGCATTCAAATGCCTCACTTGCTTTCCACTCTTTGGTCTGTTTGTTCACTGTTGCTCTTCTTTGTCTTAATTCGTACTTTTTGTTCTTGGCCTTTCCTTCTATCTTTCTCCTCTATTTTCTGGCCTCTTGTACCATTTTATCTCCTCCTCTACTTTATCCCTCTCTAATTAGGACAGCGAAACAGTACCCATCTGGAGGACAACATATTATTTACAAAGTACATCAAAGGCCATCTTAGCATGCGCATTATCCACATATAACCTAAGAGCCGTGAAGTGCATTGGTGTACATGCTTTGTTATTCTTATGCACATTCAGGAAGTGATAGAAAATTACACCAAAAATTCAACTGAATCTTTTGTCAGTCTTTATTCAGACCCACTTTACTCAAAAACTTTCTGCCTTGATTTTGCTCCGGTTACAATTTAGCCACATAATATCTCACAAGACTGTGGTTTCTTATTCATTTTTAAAGGGAATGCTTAGATAATTCACTTTTACTTAAAAGAGCCTATTTTGTTTTATCATTTAATTATGCTTCCTGTTGCCTTGCATGTTCTCAAGTATGTGGGCGGCATTTCCTTTTTATTCTCATATATTTTATAAACAAACCATACTTAGCATGAAAAGAACATCCCTCCCTTCTGCCATTAATCATGCTAATATTCCCCACCGGAGCAATTTTATATTGGGAAGGGACATTTCTCAGAAGCTCGATCAACTTCATCCCTTCTAGTCAAAAAAAAAAGAAAAGAAAAAAATATGATTCTGTAAAATGACAGATATGGTCTGTGTCATTTGCGATGTGTACTACACTATTTCTAATCTCACATCATCTCAGTCAAAATAAACCCAGCCTCCCACCATCAGTCCACACCTGGGTGACGTAATACGTTTGAGTTGATGTGTGCTGTTTTTAAGGATCATTGTTAGGAAAGGTGAAATAGCGCCCCCTGTTGCTACAAATCGTTCAGTTTACAATATAGTGTGTTTTGTACACATTACAGTCATTGTATAGTCTAAACCGGTTGTTTGGAACCTTACATATGTTTAACAGATTTGAGTGAAGATTACATATGTACGGGCACTTATAAGAAATATTTAATAATCTTGCAACTGGTGAAGTTCAAAATGCAAACTGGCAGGAGACATAAATAACTTTGGGCATCTATTTTCCTAACGGCTCCACTCCACAATCATTTCCTGTAATTACAGCCTAACGGTAAACACAGGACACTTACTGTGGCAACTGTAGACAAGCAATATAACTATTAACTATTAACGCAAATGTTATTTGTATGCTATAATGAATTGATCCCATTTAAGAAGAAAAAAAGTCCTCACCAAAAGACAGTGAATTAATAAATGTTATGTCTGCAAACTGTGTCAGAGCAGAGGGAGGCGTGTGAATTGGTCAAACAGCACGGCCCGAGTTAAAACAGTGTAGATGACTGATAGGAAGTGGTTCAAACCACTAAAGCAGTATATAGGCCTGCAAGCCACGGGCTTCAGGCAGCAAAACCCTGACAGTGACATTTAAGAAAGTCACCGCGGACACATGGTTAACACAGTGAAAGAGGTCTCACACTGCATCATTTTAACACCCTGTCCCCGAGTATTGGTTTTACATTTTACCTCTGAGACCTTTCGATATCTAATACCCAAAGAAATAACCGATATTGTTATTATACTGAAACTGCACACTTGCTAACTTCAGTTACTGGTGAATTTAATTATGTGTCACACCCTGACGTGACAAAGACGATCTCCATGCAATTTATTGTGTAACTTTGAGAAAAAAAAATAGGTGTATCCACTATATGGTTATGAATTACAAGTGTTGAATTACTACGGTAATTATTGTGTTCTATGTATGAACTGTATGAATTGTATGAACAAGAAAGCAGAATTAAGTATAAAACAAAACAAACAAACAAAAACTGGCTTCTTTATTTGCTTTTTTTTTTTTTAATTCAGCCCAAAATGTGAGAGGAAGAGATACGACGACTATTTTGGGTTGGAGAACAGGAAATCAGAGGAAGCAATTTGGAGATGTTGTCTAGCAAGACGTAACTGCTATAACTTGCATAACCTTAACTGTTGATTAAAGAAAGCTAGCTGAAGCCTGTTTTGTGCTTATTAAGCACCTTTGTCTCAAACTTCCTTATTCTTTTTTTTCTTGGCCCACTCGTGAGAGGTCTCTCCTACCTGAGCGGGCTCCCCGGAGCTTGAACAAAACTCTAGCTCGAAATCCGGAGGTATCACTCTGAGAGCGGCACCTGTGGCGGGGCCACAGCTGTGGAAAAAGCTTCATCTCCCGGTAGGTATCCCCCTCCTCTTCGTCGGCCATTGTCGCCTCGTCTGTCAACCCGCCAGGCGAGGGGAGTAACAAGTTCACAGTGAAGAGAAAGCGAGAAACCTCACAGGAACCTGCTGAACATCAGCACACCGCCTGCTCCTCCTCTTCAAAGTTTTCTTAGCCCGCAGACAGTACGTGTTCCTGTGTTTGTTCACGCCCATCATCTGTCGCTGCAAACAGGTTGGCTTGCTGTTATGACTAAGAGCAATTGTGAAAGGCAGTGGCAGCTGCCTACCCATTATCCCACTCACTGCTGAAGCTGTTTCCATTTTGCATGACTTAAAAGAAGAAGACGGAGTTTAAGCAATGCACATTATTGCATGCATTTGCGTCACACAGCTCTTAGCTGTAACTTAAGGCGGCATGCATGGAAAATAAATATCTTTAGTGCACAGAAACTCCATTACAATCATACATAAGACATTTACCGAAACTGCATCTGGATGCAGGACCTGCGAGTTGCATGCATTTTCTCCTGCATGAGTGAACCGTATGGACAGATAGCAGCAGACAGTTATATTTATTAAAGATAAACTAAAAACAGAAAATATGAGGCGCTTTTGCATAAAAAAAAGGTTTCTTTGTTACACATAGTATATATGCTTCCTCTACACATTTGTTACACATCTTACGCAATAACAAATTTCTATTTATCACCACGGGATAATCGCAGGACTCGGTCGATGCAGGCTTTAAACGTAAGATGTCGCTAAATCACTACTCTGCTGATTTCCGTCCAGGTTTACACCCAGTGCTTCATTTTCACATTATTATGTAGAGATCTCTTACTCTGCACTCATTTTTCAAGCACCAAATATTTTGATAATCTTTAAATATGACTGGTTTGACAGTGTTTGTGTGGCAGAAAGTGGTACACAATGCTAGCACAATGCTATAGTCAGATATATTATATTTGAATCTAACTCTCCCAGCTCCTCCAACAATAATTGAAAAGAAAGATGTTTTTTTTTATTGTGGTTACATGTGATAATCTTTTTATGTTCCCATTTACACTGTTATTTCAGCTGCTGTACTGCCAGCTTACAGTCTCTGGGTTTCAGTACTGCCTCTTCATATTATTTATCATATTTTTCATCATTTTTACTAAAATCTGTCAAACTTGACTTTTTTGGTACCTTGTCACTTTCCCTGTTGTGCATAGCATTAGACAGGCTGAGGCTGTAATAAAAAGCCTTCCCTGACTGGGGTAAGTGCCAACGCTAGTCCCGCAAAGCGGTCAAAATATGGGACATTGTGCCAAGATTTCTGACGAGTGGACAAGGCTTAAAAATACTGTCCAGTCCCACATAAAGAGGGACATCTGGTCACCCTGACATTTATACTGAGCAGATTGCAATTAAATCAAACCTATAAACATACACATATATTTACATGTTATTGAAAAAATACTTGCTCAAACGTCTGATGCAAACTAAGTATTTAGTGTTAGTTTTTATTTATTATTTAATCGAAATAATAATATATGACGAATTGTACTGTATTATACTCCTATTACACATGGATTCATATAAAAATTATAGTAAAAAAAAAACACAAATACAAATCTAAACGACATAGCTCTATCGATGTTTTTGTTAAGCGTCAGAGTGATCATCTTCATAATAGACGATCTGCGGTCGTCGCTCAGCAGTAGCAGTGTTGGATCCCTGTCCTGAATCGGAGGAGATGGGCTGAGGTATAGAGCACAGACCCAACAGCAACCGAGATCCACGGCGGTTCAGCGCACCACTTACAGGAGGGACGACTTGGGTAAGCTGACATGGGTCGTTAAACTAAATGAATTAAGCTAATAACTTTGTTGTTTCATACACTTGAAGTTGTCCGTTTAATATTTAACGAAGCGGGCTAGCAGGAGCCGCCAGTGTTAGCTCGGGGTTAGGTTAACGTTTGTGACAAAACTTCTTTCTCCCAGCTAGTTATAAACGGTCGAGCAGTAAAGAAAAAGCAGTATTAGGGGAGATATATTGTAATTATCCGTGTCTTGCGAATCGTTTTACAAGTTTGCGCCACGCTAAGTACAAGCTAACATGAACCATATCGTTCTCAGTTAAGTTGAGGCCAGGGAGCCACAGCCACAGCTGCTGATGCTGCTAACACAGCCGTTTTCAGCGTGTTGTGGTAAGCTGGAATACCCAACGTTAGCTAACAGTTTTTGGTTGTGATGTTATATTTACGCTGGGATTATGGACTCTTGTTTCCTAAATCCTTTGGTTTAGACGCGCAGGACTCAGCTAGTAGACTAAACCCACTGAGCATCTTCGTTTTGCCTTACTTTGGAAATAGAAAAATCTAGACTAGGCATTGCTGTGGTGCGAGAAACCTGGGTGACCAAGTAACTGTTAAGGCTGAAACCGGGCTCTATTTAAAGGTTTCTGGTGAGAAATTATTTGTTTTATTTGAACTAGAATGGCCTGACCCACAAAGAGCAAGTGAAGTCCCCTGCCCCTTTAGTTAATTACCTTTAATCCCTTACCATTGTTTTCTCTCCCTTTTATTTATTTCATTTGTTGCGTTTTTTCAATCCACATCCTGACACAAGCAGCATAAACCTTTACTCTGCAGTTACTATTTCCAGTTGCTGTGGTACTTTAGATGTTACAGCAGCAGTTTAGGACCATGAAAACAAAATACTGACTGTCCAGTCCTAAATGTTGACTTATGACTTGGGTATCTTGTGACAGTGTTTGTGTTAGTGAGGCCTTCCAGCAAATGTAAAGAGTCAGTCTACCTGGGAAATGTTTGACCTAGAAAGAAGTGGGCTGTTATCACCATCTTATCTTAAGAGGTTGACCTTTAAACTTGTAAATCTTCACTGTAGTCTGGTTAGCACTTTCAACAATTTATTGTAATGTTTCCTTGTATCTTTCCTAAATTTAATTTACAGTGAAAACCGTGCTGTGTGATCCCATACAGAATTTTTGCGTTTCTAAGTATCCTGGTAGTGATCTGTTTTGAATCCTTACTAGAGAAACCCAGATATGCTACTCAAATAGAGGCTGGGTTACTGATCACTGCTTGCCATGTGTGGATTGCTTTCCTTGGCACAATTATGCGTGTCCTGTAAGGAAAATTTTCAAAGATTTACTTGCGAGGGAGCTGAATTATCATAAGGATATTATGACCATTGACCCTGGACACAAAAATACCTACTGTGCAAAAACTGCACTCTGTCCATTCTGTATTTGCTCTTACCTAAGCACAAGAGGTAGCTTGCACTGTAACATATAGTAGCTTACAGCCACCTCCGGTGAGTTAATATGAACTTATATTTGTTATTTTGACAGTTGAATTACTGATGTGTTGTTATGTTCTATATATGTCCTGTATAATCCCCAGCGGGGGATTATATATCCCCCCATATGCAGACATACTCACTGTGATGAGCCCCTTTGACAAGGGAGCAGCTGAAAGTAGAAAGGAGTGCAATATATTTGACCATATTAAATCCAGCTCTTCATCACAGATTCATCAAGATCTTTGTAACGGTCAGTCATCACTGCTTCTGGGGAATGCCTTCTTTGGGAAACACTTGGCTCGGGAGCTGCCACCAGTCCTCACCGAGGCCTTCCCCAAACCGCAGTCTCAGACCTAGATCTAGCTCTCTGCATTCTCCTTTAAGAAACATTGTCAATCAAATTCAAGATGTGATAACTATTAATGAAAAGAAGTCAAACACAAACTTTAAATGAAACTGAAGTAAAAAAAAGAAAAATTATTGTCTACATTAACAAATTTCTTCTGGGGGCCCACATAGTTCAGATTCAGTCCCATAAATGTGTTGGTGTAAATAATTTCATCTGTATTTAAGGAGAAGGCTCATTTTAATAAATAATCATGCACATTTTTCCTCTGCAGGAGATGTTAGGGATGTAGCTATCTTCAGTCCGAGCCCTGTCTGATAGTGCTACCTTTGCTACACCACCTCTATTACTTGTCTACAGACCCCATGAGAACTTGGGTTAACAGCATTGGAATTTAGTCTGTGTTGTTATTGTGTGTGCGTTTTTTGTTTTTTTTTGTTGTTTGTTTGTTTTGTTTTTAAATGTTGACCCACTAGATTGACAGGTGACCTGTGACATATACATGTTTTTAATCAGCCATTTTACAAAACAGTCTTTTTGGGGGGGGGTCATGCTTACTGCTATACACCAAAATACAGTTTTTATTTCATATACGATGTGATTAGTTGAACTGATAAAATGTCCACTGTTGCTTCAATGTTTGATGTTAAGAGTATGTATGTTGACTTTAAAAACAGTGGTAGTGAAAAACTTTTTTTTTTATAAAAAAGAACTATAAACACTTAAACAGTTGACCTTGAGGCGCCGCTTCTCTGTCCTGAGCAAAGTTGTACAAATCTTTTTATCGATGAAAGTGCAATTTTGTAAACTACCATAAAGTTCAAAGTTGTTAATTGATCATGAGAACTGGATATTTGCTGTGTTTACTGAGGATATGATCTCATTGGTTTCAAGGTTGTCTCACCTGATCCAACAAGAGATAAACCAATAGATAACAGGAAGAGTGGGTGCATTCAGGTCCCTCCTGCTTTCAGTCAGTAAGTTTTAATAGGCCTTGGTATTACTCACCTTCTTGATGTGAACTCAAGTGACACCTAGATATATGCTTCCTCTACACTGTTTATTTAATCAACAATATTGCTGTTTATTTACACTTCTTAGTGAAATGCGAACTGTAAATGAAATGTAGATTTCTCAATACTGAGTGTAAGGCATGATTTAAACCAGTATGAAATGTTTTTGCATTATATTTAAAGGCTTGACTACAAGCTCTGCAGTCTTGCTCAGGCCTTTTTTATGGGATGGCAATGGCTCAGGACATAGATCAGGTCACCTGCTAATTGGAAGATAGGTGGTTGGCCAACGTATCCTTGGGCAAGATATAAAACCCTAAGTTCCTCCTCATGTGTTCACCGGAGTGTGAATGTCAGAAAGCACTTGGACATGTGTGTCTGGAAAGTATTCTCTGCACTTCACTTGTTCCACATTTTGTCATATTGCAATGTTATTGCAAAATGGACTAAATTCATTTTTCACTTTAAAATTCTACACACATTACCTATAATTACAAAGTGAAAAGGGTTTGCTTGAGATTCTTGCAGATGTATTAAAAAATTAAAAAAAACTATGCTGTGAATACACGTGCACTGTCGAAAAAAAGTACTGTTATAAATGTGTGTGAATGAGACATGTTGTATAAAGCACTTCGAGTGCTCAAGTAGAGTAAATGAGCACCATAGAAGAACCAGTCCATTTACCATTTACATCATCACACACAGATGGAACATCATTGATGCCCAAGCTGAATAACAGTGCCCTAATATTGATCCTTGCACGACCCCCGTGTTACAAGTTCTTGTGTGTGTTGGAATTAAAATAATATTATCTGTGTCATAGATTTTATGTAGATCCAGAAGCAATCATCTCACTACCCCACCTTTTTCTAAATTTGCCCTAACAACTATGGTTGTTAGAATTCAAATAGGGTAGAGTAGGCTGTGCTTTTCAGGTGTTCTACCAACTGGTCATTTGCAAACTTTTCAGCAACTTTGCAAACAGAAGCAAGCGCACAGGTCGAATTGTTTTCTTCCTGTCTGTCACCTGCCTTGTATAAAGGAGTTCCTACAGCAATTTTTAGAACGGAAGGAAATGCTGTATTTCACAGAGTTATTTATAATATAAAACATAAACAATTATTTATCTAGTCCCTTGTGAGTTTTTACATTTCATTAGGGGTTAAATAAATGTATTAACCTTGGACTCACCTGATTGATTGAAAGTTAATCCTGTGATGATATTTGAGAAAGCATGGAAATTAGATTCTCTCAAATATCTACCTGATTCTTCCAAAAACTAAACAAAACAATGCTGTGAGCTTAAGCTGCATACCCAGTCTGTATTTTCTTTGTATGTTTCATGTTCCCACATCTATACCAGCATCAGCCATACTGATGCAGATTCACTTCGGCTGTTTGGGTTCCCTAAGTAATTGTGAGGAAATGAAGTGCTAGCAAAGCTTTTGTTAGACGAGTCAAAATTGGTTTGCTTTTTGTTGGTCATATGTGGCTGATAAATTATTTTGGACTTTACTGCACTTTTTGTTTTTATATCTATAATCTTTTGGCTGCTGATTACATGTTTTTAATGGTACTTGCCATGGGTTCATCAGTCAGTGTTTTCTTACATCTTTTTGCAGAGGATATCTATGTTCAAGTAGGAGCTAAAGGAAGATGCCAAAAATGGGTTTTAAAAAAAAGTATTACTAGTAGGGCTGCACGATTAATCGTTAGAAAATCGCGATCTCGATTCATACTTATGTGCGATCTCATTTCCAAATGACAACGATTTAAAAAAAAAAAAAGAAAAAAAAGACGACGATTGTACCGCATTTTGGTCCGGGACGTAATCTGCATGAAAACAAGCGCTCACTCTTCCTGCTCAACAAATGACAAGGGCGGAGCCTTATACCACTGATACAGAAGCTGTGCCGTGTGATGCTAAAATTAGCAGGAAAAAACAACGGAGAGCACGTCAGGGATGACGAGAAGTGACAGGAGAAAATCGGTCCCGGTCAACCACCCAAACATCAATAACGGGAACCTTATACAGCGCTTCCCTATACACGTCGAACTCCCGCAGGCACAAAGAAATTACGGAGGCTATTACTTATCACCTGACCAAAGATATGGCTCCCATCAACACTGTGCAAAACGAGGGACTTAGGAAAATGATCAACACCCTAGACAAATGCTACACTGTGCTGTCCCGCAACTATTTTTTCTATTGTGGCACTACCTGCTCTATACACGCAGTGTCGAGCAACGGTGGAGACGGAATTTCAAGCAGTACAACATTTTGCAGCAACAACAAAACGTGAGACATTTGTTGTTTTTATGTTTATTTATTGTTTTTATGTTCAGTCTCAACTGTTACGAAGTTGATGTGCAGTTAATAAGTGCAATAAATATTTATACTGGAAAAGAAAATCGTGAGAGAATCGTGATCTCAATTCTAAGCCAAAAAATCGTGATTCTCATTTTATGCAAAATCGTGCAGCCCTAATTACTAGTGTAAAAAAACAAAAAAAAACAACCCTGTTCAGCAGAAGCTAGGAACTAAGAATAATGAAAAGCATTTTTCTACCTGATGCTGTGATGACAAAATAAATCCACATGATGTATTTAAATATGTTAAAACCCCCCATTGAAAGGCACTTTGGGTCAAACAAAGTCTAGGGGAGTGATCATTTTTTTAATGTTATATTGTTATAGTATGGAGGAAAAAAAACATACATTTTTAAAAATTTCCCTTATTCCCTACTTAGTACATATCTTGGCTAACAAAGCTGTTATCCATATTTAATTTTTATTATTATTATTATTATTATTATTATTATTATTATTATATCTAGTTTGCATTAAGACTTTTGATATAATCCTCCTTTTCTCTTCCCTATCTTTAAGTGTATTTAATTTCATCTTTTGTCAAATTCTTCTCTGCATCACGAAAATGGATGAGCATGCTTTCAGCTGAACTTTTGCAAAGTACTTTATTTACAGTGTCGCCAGTCTCCACAGAAACGTCTCTCACTTGACCTTCGGTGTGTACGTAGCGTTAAGATGGTCGTCTCTGACACTGCTGCTCCTTTCTGTAGCCTGTGTGTGAAATAGGATGACTCAGAAGCTGACTTTTATGGGTAGATGCATATTTTACGGGTAGATCCAGAAACTAACTGAGATGCTAACAGCCTAGACTCCCTGCACAACAAGCGGGCCTTTTGTCCCCTCCTTGCCCTCATCCACCCACACAGTGCTCATAATGTTCTGGAAAAAGAGCGCTTTATCTCGGCCTTCCACAGACTCATCTCACATATTGTAGGATTGGTTCAGAAAGACAGCAGCTTAAACAGGCTAATGTGACTATATCCCCACAGTAACACTGCACCCACCCACGCGAGTGCTGACATTGAGATGCGCACATTCAGACGTGTTGGTCTAAACATTTACTTTTCAGTTCATTAAAGGAGAGCAGCAGGGATGTGGCAGCACTCAGCAGGTTAAATATTGCACACTCTCTCCTGTGTGGGTCCTTTAGGTGTTTGTTTTTTTTTTTTTTTCCTCCCCTCTCGTCTCTCCTTTGTGTCGAACATGACTGAGCTCACTGGTATTTTTTGGCAATACTCAAGCGGTGCTTAGCTGCGGAGGCAGGGAGGCGGGTTGAAGGGAGGGGATAGAAGGGGTTGGCCAGAGGCTTGCCAAATCGGATGAGAGAGAATTTGGGAGGAGATGACTGAGAAAGTGAGAAAAGAGAGACACCAAGGGAAGAGGGATAAGGGGTGGGGGGCAAGCTAGGCTGGGTGGAAGAGAGAGTGACAGTGTCGAGTATGTTTTACAGGGGGGAAAAAAGAGGAAGAGAGAGCGGGTGAGGCTGATATAAAAGGATAAAGGCGGGGTTGTGGTTTGTGTCACATGATCCCCTCACTGGTTGTAGCCTAGTGAGATCCAGGTGGCAGAGACACCATAGATGCAGTAGATGAAGACAGCAAAAGAAAGGGAGAGCAAGACTCTGCACAAAGAAAACTTAAAATTCCCCATTCACCACGCACCCTCTTCACTCATTTTTCTTTCCTCTCTTTTCAATGTGTCCTTAAGGAATTCCTCCGTCCCGCTTTTCCCTTCTCTTCTCCCGCTCCTCTCTCTCCCTTCCCGGCCTAAGCGGGCTAGGGAATGTCCCGGTGGCGCGATGCCTTACGTGGACCGACAGAACCGCATCTGTGGCTTTCTGGACATCGAAGAGAATGAGAACAGCGGCAAGTTCCTGCGCCGTTACTTCATACTGGACACACAACAGGGAAGCTTGGTGTGGTACATGGACAACCCACAGGTAAAGACACAGAGATGTGTTAGCTTAGCTCTTAGCTTTACTGGAGGGTGGCCTCAGGGCAACCGTACAGGCAAACTGGGAAACTACATGCTGCAAATTTTAGTTATCATATAGATGATTGGCTTTCATGCAGGTGTATCTTGACTGTGAGCCACTGATAGCAGAGCCTCCTCTATAAATTATGTTTTTTAAAAATTATATTCTAACATGCTTGGAAAGCACATTTTACAGACAAAGGAGGATCTCAGATCTAATGCGGTGTCTGTGTTGTAACTATTGGCAGACACTCCTGTAAATCATGTCAGAAAGGGCTGTCTGTGGACTGCAACACAGGGGAGTAACTTGTAGCTGGAGGTGTGTTTGGTGCTTTTCTTACCTGCAGCAGAAGCTGTGTGGCTCACACATGCCCAGCGTAAGCCTAACTGATGTTAACCAGCACGCATGTGCAGCATCAGTATCAGCATGTTTTGAGGTTGGTGTGTTTTGCAGCAGTCGTGCAGGCTGCAGGTATTCATCCATTTAAATAGGGAATAGAATGTACTCATGTTGTTGAGAGGGGCCCAAAGAGACTACAGTAATATTTGCACTGACCGTAGTGGTTGGCCATCAGTGTCTACTCTGTGCCCCATAGTGTCACTTTTTATATAGTGTAATATGTCCTCTGTTGGCACATAATCTGATTTAGATTTGCTGTATTTGTTAAGTGCCCTGTTACATCAAGTATTCATAAATGATGTAGAGCAGGAAAAAAATTGTAAATAATTGAATAAGTCTCTTTCTTTTTATAGATTGAAAAAAGTTAAATTTTAATGACGTTAAATCTGGATCTCCCAGTTTCAGAAACACAGGAAGGCACTGACATTAACTGGATGGAGTGCAGCCAACACATGCTGTACTTACTCTATAATATCGACTGGCTTTGCAGAACCTCACCCCCAGACCAGATCACATTTGATCTTCTACGGCTAAAGGCCTGCCTTACTGGCACTTCTATTGTGTATTGTATTGCGTAATTGCATCATTAGCTTGAGCTTCCTTTTTATTGCAAGTATTTTTCTTTTCCACCTTTTCTCACAGAACTTGCCTGTTGGTACGGTCTGTGTTGGTTCCCTCAAGCTCACATACATCTCTAAGGTAAGCTAGATCATCAAATGAGCTACAAGGTTATATACAACTGGAAGACTTCACATTTTTTTTAGTTGAGCTTGAACACTAACGTCTGTGGGATTTGTTCTTATTTAGGTCAGCGATGCCACCAAGCTGAGGCCTAAAGCAGAATTCTGCTTCGGTAAGAAAATGCACGTCATCAAATCTGTTCTTCCAGTCAGGATATTAGCATAATAAAAGCACAGAAGACTTCACTCTTGTTTTTAACATCTTGCATTTCAAATATTATTTTGAACACATTTTCCAATGATGTCACTAATGAGCCTTGGATAATATGATTCATAGTATTATTCATACTAAACAGGAAAACATCTTGCGTCTTTATAAAAATACAACTTGACAAATGTCTGAACTGCTTTGAAAACATGAGCAATGATGGTGAGTTTAACCACATGTTGACTAAGCTGGATACCCTTAATATAACCTAAGGGAGGACTATTTTTTTGTCCTTGTCTGCTCTCTCAACATGGTCAAGCACAGCTTTTCTCAGGTTTTTTCCACCACTGATCAAGCAGCATTGTTCAGCGTTGCGTGGTTTGTTAATGTAGAAAAATGCACGATGCTCCAGCAGTTAATGGCCTGGGTTTTTTTTTAACCACGTTGAACTATTCTATAAGTAGAATTTATTATCTGTCCTATTTTAAAACAGTCTTTTGTGTATTGCTAAGGTTTTGCCTCATTCTTCTCACCTACTAGTTAATAAGGATATCCCGGGGCATTACCTATTGCTGACTACAATAAGTAAAACATTTTATAAAGGCATAAGTTGCTGGTGTCTTCTTCTGGTGCGTTGTTAGCTAATCTTGATGCACATTGATTCTGCAGTCTTTAGAAATGAGTCGCATTACTCTGTGCTTGTGGGTCCCTGTGATTAGAAAACTGACTCTTATGCAAGAACTTTCTTACTTACTATCTTTAAAATGGACCTACTGTGCTCTTTTCCAACTCCATAGTTTTATTTTTTGACTTGACAAGAGTAGCTTTAGCAGCTAGTGTAGTGGGTAACACGTTTGTCTAGAAATCCCTGGGAGGGTTGTGTTAGGAAGGGCATCCAGCGTAAACATCTGTGCCAAATCAAAAATGTGGATCCATCCGCTGTGACGACCCCTTGTGAATATGCAGCAGCGGAAAGAAGAAGACTAGAGTTGTTTTGCATGATTTATAGTACAAAATATTCTTTATTTGTCTAATTCTGGGCCTCCGTACAACTCCAGAGTTATTCCATTTCTATCCTTTTGCTTTAAAGCCATCCTTCCTTTAAGCAAGCTGATTGGCTGCCTCTTGCAGGCAGAAGGTTTTAACAGTGAATGTGTGGGGCTTCAGTGCTCAGTTTAGTGACTGAGATGACCCTGTTTGGAATAACTTCACAAAAGAAACTGAAAATGAGCGTATAGAGCAGTCTGTAGCCTGAGCTTTTACTTCTCCATACGTTGATCTTATTAATTGAAACTTTGTGTAATATGAACACTTCTGGTAATGGTATACGGTAATTAATTTTATATGTTAAAATAAAAGGGTAATAAAGACACTCATTTTGTATGAGTGAATTATATAATCTTTGTATTTTACCTGGACTGGGTATAATTTATGGGGTGTTGATAGCTTTTTAATATTGTTTGATGTCCTCTTTGCAATGTCCTTCAACAAAGAAATACATAAAGCCCTATTTGTACTTGTCTTCTTACCTCATGTGGCCAAGATGGGGAAAAAATATTTAATAAAAACTATTAACTACTGTCAGATGTATTTATTTTTTAAGAGTAAATCTTCATCGCAGTGTTTGTTTACTAGCCTAAGTCTTCATCTGTCCAGTTCAATAGCAGGAAATACTAGTGTGTGACAATATGTTCACACTGCATGTGTATATCTGGCTGTGTACACAGCAGTTGCCTTGTTGAAGTTATGACAGGATGCCGACATCCTAATCAGAACCTGATTCGCAGACGTGAGAAGCTATTTTTAAATTTTGTCTGATATCCATGAATCGTGCTCCTCCCCTTTTCCTGTGTCCAGCAAGCCAAGGCATGATATAGGGTGAAGCAATGTTGACATTTAATTTATAGTTTAAAAAAACTCAAACAGACTTTTGTTTGCAGCTCATATGCGATGGAGAAAGATTAAGAGCAACTGTGTGAACTTTGGCTTTTGTCTGCATTTCCCAGCAGCATGCATTGTTTTGTTATGTGTAACTATGAGTCAGATCTGATACCCCTTCTCCCAGATTTCATTCCAGCGCCAAAGATACCACTGCAATTCCACTACTGCCGAATAGTTTATCACTCCCACAAACAGTGGACAGATTTTAGCTCAAGACTGTTGGACAATTTCCTCCTGGTCATCTGCTTGAGGCCAGATAGACAGAATTATTTTGCAGGAAAGTAGTGGAATAGTGTATTGAGGTGTCCAAGATCTGGAATAAATACACAGAACGGGGAAGAATGATCTTCATTGTGACACAGTTTGCCTTTTGCCTTTTCACAGCTCTCCCCCGCCTGATTTACCAGGCCAGCTTTAATGTAATTTATTGCTATGGTGTCAGAAGGAAATAGAGGAGACACAGGGACGGTTTGAGCTGCAGAACTGAAGGATTTATGGCAAAGCCAGAGAGAAAAGAGACTTTATTTCTTTCAGCATCTAAATCCTGATCCATAGCTAATCAGCATTTGACCCAAAAATGTCTTCATGATTGAAATGCAGTTTTCTCATGTTCATGGCTGTAAAACCGTGTGAGAATATTTGGTTGTTGGTACACCCCCCCCCCCCCCCGTCATGGTTAGACGTGGGTAGGTGGTGCCAGACGGAGACAGCTGAGTCTAGCTGGGTCATCATCGCCATGCAGAGAAAATGCTGCTGGGTGTGTGTGGGAGAGTCCCTTGGCTCAGTTGTTTTTCACTTCCAGAGAAATCTGTGGCGGTGGATGTGTCCTGACACTGATACAAGAAAGGGCTGAATACACTCTTCAATATGTCTTTGTATGTGTATTTGTTTGTAATTCAGAGGGTGTATTGTAGCCTGATTGTGACAGAAGAATGTACTTTCACTTTTTCTTTTGTTCCCAATGCTCTTTTTTTTTTTTTTTTTTTTTTTGTCACCTGTAAGTCATCAATGCTGGGATGAGGAAGTTCTTCCTGCAGGCCAATGATCAGCAGGACCTTGTCGACTGGGTCAACGCTCTCAATAAAGCCACCAAGATCACTGTGAGATGATAAACAAAAGACACACACACATCTCAGATTCAGCTTTTCTAATCTGCTCTTTCTGGTTTATGTTTTATCACTTGGAAAAACTTTTATTTCTTCCTCTTTCAAGGAACTAGATGGAAGTTAGTCAGAGCATGATTAACAGGATGCTGCTTTGTACAGAGTTCTGGGATAAAGGACAATGAAGTTTTGGGCATGTGGAGGGGAAATGGGGATAAAAGGCTTGTCAGAGTTTGCATGCATAAAGTTTCATGAAGCTTGGCTTGAAGTTTGTAAAAAAGAGGCTATTTATACCTAAAGCTTTTGTGTGTGTGTGTGTGTGTGTGTGTGTGTGTGTGTTTGTTTGTTTGTAAGGTTCCAAAGTTGTCTGATGGCCAGCAGAACTCAGAGAACCAAAAGGCTTTGCCAGATGTTGCAGGGCCCAAAAAACAAGTCTCCTATAAGACTGAGATAATTGGAGGAGTGCCCATAGTCACCCAAACACAGGTAAACTTTACCCGTGAATGCAGTGAACCACATATTGTATTTGATTACATTTGCATGTATACATATGATAACATGTACTTTATTTATCCCACCTTTGGGAAATCCTTCAAAAGAAAATGTGTAAATTTGTTTTTAAACTAGACTATTCCCAAAATGCTGCTTTTATATTGTATCTGTTAGAATGATTTAGTCAAGCTATTTCCAACTGTTAGATCATTAGTTTTCACCTAGCAAAAGTGCCCAAAGAGAGCTGCGTTCAGGCTCTCAAACGTGTGAAATTTTCTGCTTCAAACACAGAACAGTTTTTCTACAGTTTTAACCTGTCAGATAAATCGACCAATTTAAAGACCTCACTTTGATCTTGGAGAAACTGATATCTCTATGTTCTAAAGTGCAAAACTATTGTTGAACCAATAAATGATTAATAACATTTGATAACTACTTTAATCCATAATTTATTGATAAAGGAAATGATCCTTAATTTCTGATGTTGAAACTACTGCATTATCTTAATATCTGTGCAACAGTCGTCGTAATGTTAATCACAGGTTGTTGTTTTTTTAACAGTGATTATGCATTCACCAGTCAGGTCACCAAATACACCATGCTAGTACAACTTTAGATGCCCTTTTACCTTCAAAACTGCTTTAATTCTTTGTGTTAGAGATTTAACATGGTGCTGGAAACATTCCTCAGAGGTTTTCATTGACGTGATAGGATCAAAGATGCAGATTTGTCTGCTACACATCCGTGATACGAATCTCCCATTCCACCACATCCCAAGGGTGCTCTGTTGGATTGTGATTTGGGGACTTTGGAGTTGATTTGAGTACAGTGAACTCGTTGGCATATTCAAAAGATGTTATCTTAGGAGTAACCATTAAAAGATAAAGGGATGGACATGGTCAGCCAAAATACTCAGGTAGGCTGTGATATGAAAATGCTGGAACCCAAAATGGGGCAATAAAATATCACCCACACCATTACACCGCCAGAAGCATCCTGGATCATTGATGTAAAATGGGATGAATCCATGACTACTTTTGCTGCTTTAGCACACCTGCTTTATGGTTAGTTGAGCTAAGTATTCACAGCAGGCCTTGGTTGTAACAAGTGGTTATTTAATTTACTGTTGCCTTCCTATCAGCTCCAGGTACTCTGGCCATTGTCCTCTGAGAAATGTCACTCACTGGATATTTTCTCTTTTCTGATCATTCTATGTAAACCCTATAGAAGTGGTTGTGTGGGAAAATCTCAGTAGATAAGCACTTTCTAAAACACTCAGACCAGCCTGTCAAGGCCACGTTCAAAGTTACTTAAATGTGATGCTCGATTTGACCGTGTCTTCAGGACTAAATGCATGCTGCCATGTTACTGGCTGATTAGATATGAGTGTTAACAGTTGAACAGGTGTACCTAACAAAGTGACTGGTGAATATTTTTATTTCTTGACCAATGTCTTTTTCTCAAAATTCAGTTAACTAGGATCATTGTCTGATCGTTTGTCATCACAGAATCCAAAGTGGCAATTTGTGGTGTTTGCTTTTCACAATGAACTTCAAATTGACATTATTTTATGTCCTTCACCCTCCAGCATGAAGGAGGTGATGGCGCAGATAGAGCTGAGCGTGAGGCCATGCAGCGTTCCCACAGCCAGCTGCCTTACTTCCTGGGGAGGCCAGCTCAGGACCACAATGTCATCAAGTCAGGCTACTGCGTCAAGCAAGGAGCTGTGGTGAGCACTGACACAACCACTGACACTGTTTTTGGTTATTTATTTATTTTTTGCTTAAAATTAGTTAATTTAATTTGTCCTTGTGTTGGTGTTCAGATGGGTTCCCCTGTGCAGTAGTTCTGCTCAGGGACCCAATTAAAAAATAAAGTAGGTAAGCTCCATTACAATTAATATAATGATAATCTAAGAAAATTCAGCTCCTCCTATGTGTACAGTTCTATACTTTTAGAAAGACCCAAAAGTAAAGTAAAATGTGTAAGAAGTATAAAAAGATGTGCTTCTGTAATCTGAATCTTTTTTTTTTTTTTTTTTCTTTTTTTTTCTCCCCAGATGAGGAACTGGAAACGGCGATATTTTCTTCTCGAAGAGAATTCAATGAGTTACTTTAAGTCAGATTTGGTAATTAACTGTGATTAAGTTACATGAAGCTTTTATGGAATGTTTAGATTTGTAGTACACACACATTTGATTTTCCTCCAGAATCCGAGGGGGAAGTATCTGCAAACACAACCCCGAGTTCCAACATGCTTTATTCATAGCCTGTGGAATTCAATGCCTTCACTGTACATGTCCGATCATGCCTTCTTCCCTCCGGGTTTTCTTACTTGCACACACACACTCACACGCACACACACACACAGACTGTCCTCTGGATAATACTGTACGTCCCTTACCCTGTCCTTGTCTAGGTCTGCCCTTATTTGACAACTTTATCTGTCTATTTGGCTATCAACAGGCCTCAAGGACACAGACTCTCTGTCTGCTGTATCAAAGTGCTGTGTCAAGAAAGTTGCAACCATTAGTGTTTGCAGTTTGCTACTTCTTGGAAAGTTAACCTCCTTCCCCTGTGAACCAGAAACTCTGCACCTTTTCTAGCTATCCCATTAGATACAGCATTTTAAATGTGAATGCATTATAAATAATATTTGTCCTGTGTTATGAAAAGTTAATTCTTTGTTTTTAGGAGAAAGAGCCTCTCAGAATGATCCCACTAAAAGAAGTTCACAAAGTCCAGGAGTGCAAGCAGAGGTATCTAACAAGTCCCAACATTTTTCCATTGTACAGAAAAATGTCTTTGTCTCGGTGGTTTGTGCTTACCTTTTCTGATAAAGATAGAGATGAGATCAATTTGATCCTGTTTTTTTTTCTGCTTCATTGTAGTGACATTATGATGAGAGATAATCTATTTGAAGTTGTCACCACATCAAGGACGTTTTACATACAGGTATGCGACTCTCTGTGATGAAAAGAATGGCTCAGACGTGAGTGCTTACTAATGTTGATGAATCTGGTATTCAGTCTTGTCTGTCTGCATCTTTACCAACTACATGTTACCCTTCCCGCCACTTCTGATCCTGATTTCCACTCCTTATGTTCTCATTCTTTCCTTCATTTCGTTCTGCCTCTTTTCATGTCTGTCTCCACTAGGCGGACAGTCCAGAGGAGATGCACAGCTGGATCAAGGCTGTGTCAGGGGCCATTGTGGCCCAGCGGGGCCCTGGGAGGTCAGCTGCCACGGTAAGTATCTTCTACTACGGTACAACACAAATCCACCATGGGAGGGAACATAAGTCACTGCAATTAGGTTAAAGTTTAACATCGAAAGTAACGTCAGCCCTGAATTTTACTTGCATGAGTAGAGTGGGAGACTTACTGAGTGACGTGGTTTGTAGTAGTCAAGATGATATGGTTGATTTGTGTGTTGTTTCACTTGTGCCGCTTGTTTTTTCTTATTCTTACACGTCCTCACGCAATTTCAGTGGCAATCTTTTTCTTTTTTTTTCTTTTACTTCTTTGTAAACAAATGCATAATAGGAGAATTGGCTGTGCCGTTTTTTCCGCATGACATTGGTTCATCCTATAATAGTATTTTAACAATATTGTGTTGTAGTTGCATAGTACAGAATGGCATAGACTTGTAATTTCTAACTCCTGAGCTATGGACCTGTAAAGGGGATTGTGATGTTTATAATCGGGGGGCAAATTATAGCTTGAACTTTGCTCAAAACGGTTCTGAATGTTCCTCAAGCCTCTTCATTACCACCTACAAACGGGATTGATTTTTATTTTTAATACTACTTTTTTGAAATTATTTTCTTTAAATGTATTTGCATCAAAGTGAGAGCGATAGAGAGACTGATGGCATGCAAAAAGTCTTCAGTTGGAAACAAACTGTGGACACTGAAGTTCATGGCTACCACTTAATTCCAGTCCCATTGGGTTGCCCCTGAACTGATTTAGCTAAAGTGGGTAATGGATAACCAGCTGTCACCACTTGTTGAGCATTAGTTACTTTTCAGAAGTCTACGTGCAGGGAGCCGAGCAGCTTGACCCGGTAGGTGAGCAGTGAAATAAACCACTTCCATTGTCCTCACTGCAGATGAAAACCAGCCTCTGCCACATTTGGGCCCTTTTGGTTAGACTGAAGTCATTATCCGCAAGCGTCTGTTTCTCTGTGGTTTCCTTTCTTGCCTTCTGTGTCTTTCTCTCTAGCTTGTCTTTCCTTCCCTGTGCCTCTTTTCTCGATCCGTTTCTCCCTTTCTTCCTTTCACATTCTTTCCACCTCTTCTTCTCCTTTCCCAGTGGGCAGATGGCCCATCTGCTCTAATCCTGCTTTGCACTGTGTTGTTGCAGATGCGGCAGGCCAGACGGCTGTCGAACCCTTGTATACAGAGGTATACGTCCCGAATCGGGGAGTGCAGCAGCACGTATGTCAGCTCGTCTAAATCCCACTCCCTCCCCCTTTTTTAAGCTCTGGGTTCAGCTTTTTAATACTTTTTTTTTTTCACTTATTGGCTGGTCCTTTTGTTTGTGGACGAAGGGGAACAGATCAGATCCGACTGCACATCTGATGCGCTTTTCTTTTTTCTTTTTTGTTGCTTTGAACCAACCACACCCTACGTATGGCTGTGATTACCCAACAACTGCTCCTCCTCCCTTCACATCCTCATTCTCGCTGCTTATCTTCACCCCTCAATCTCCTTTGCTTTTTTTTTTATTGTTTGTTTTGTTTTGCAGCTCTCTGATATCAAGCTTAGCATAAAGTTTAGGGGTTTTGCATTTAGAATATTTGCAGCTAAAGGGATGCAATTTGTGCGTCAGGTGTTTTAAGAGTCGAGGTGTGCTTGCTTCTCTTGCATGTGATGGCTGTTGTCACAGGCATGGCAGTGCAAATCAAGCATACTTCAAGTCTTTCAAATGCTAAAAATGAAGGGTTTTTTTCTGCCACAGTACAAAATGACTCTAAACTGACCATCACAAGGCCCTGCAGCCTTCATCTTCATCCACAGCTTTCTTATGTTTTCTTTGTTGCTGATGACATTTCAGTGCAAAGTTGGAAGTATTCATGCACAAATATGCTCTGACTGCATGAACTGTCTGACCAGCTTAGCTATGAATAGTTTAAGCCTAACTGTATCTGTGTCTTTATTACTGCATCTTTCACACCTTCTGTTTCTCTTCCCTCCGTGCTCTGTTATCTCTGCAGTCTGCTGCAGCTGTGTACCTGTCTTAGATGTGTGACATCCTGCTTGTCTCTTCTCCTCCCTCCTGTTCGCTGCCTGTATGTTTATTTTATCTTTCTCATATGTTCCCATACAACAAAATCCTTGTTTTCATCTTGACTTCCGAAAGCACATCTCTGAATGTTGTGAATGTGTAACAACAACTCACCAAAGCTGAATCCACAGGTCCAGAGTCACAAACTCAGTTTTCATAGTGACATGTTGGGGCTTTTTTCTTAAACAGCTATCGGTTGGGCTGATATATTGGCCTATATTAGCTATTTGTTGATATATCAGTATTGGCATTTGTGACTGTTGATGAAAACAAGGGAAGTAATAAAGGGACAGAAGGAAACACCCTTCAACTGTGGCATGTTGTTACATAGTTTGTCCACCAGAAGGCACTCTGCAACTTCCCAGTAGGCAAAGCGGATTCACACAAACACAGGTCAATCAACACTTGTTGCAATGATGCCGTTTAAAAATAATCTTGTTTTATTATGTTGGTATGTAATCATAAATAATGACACATAAAAGAATAAATAGTGTTTGTTTTGTGTGTCTGAATGAAAAGAAAATATCGGCGGCTATATTGAATTTTTAAATCACAAAACATCAGGCTTTAATATCCTGTTTCGGTTGGGCTTGACTCTTAACAAAAAAAAAAGTCAAATTTAGAGCAGGTTAGCTTTAAATGCCTACAATGGATGACAACTGGCACTGCAGTAAAGGTTTGGGTTTTCCCAACCCTTCATACTGTGAGATTGTCTAATCTTTCCCCTCCCACTGTCCGCTAAATTTCGACATGAGCTTGATTTTGGACATTTGGATTCAACGACGAGAACAAAACAAGAACTTTTAATACACTTGTGATGCTTACTGTGGTTTTCTGTCATGTTTGTGCTACAATTTTACTCTTAAATTTTATGACGCGTAAGTGATAGTTAGGAAGTTGCACAGGCCTGCAATGTCATATGGTGTTACCGTGAATAAGCATCTTGGTGAAGAGGCTATGTTTAAAAATATACAGCCATAAAGGTGGTGCTTTCATGTGCACATTTTGGTGCATTACAGAGCATTGCAGAGTGTTTGTCTAACCTACATTTCACCTCCTGCTGACCCTTTTTTTTCCTACCTGTACTGAGTTTTTTTCTTTCTTCTGATACATCTTTTTTTTCTCAGAGATTGAAATCTGAAAAGCTGTGAAATAATGAGCAACAACCAACCACTGCACTCTGTTTGAACTTCTACTGCAACCTATTGAGACTACCAAAACTAAAACCTCCTGACACTACTTTTCCTGCTACCTCTACTTCTACTGCTACTACTCCTACTGCCGTCATCTCCATATTCTAGCAATGCTTCATTCTTGAGCACCTACAACTTCAAGCTGCATCAGGCCTCAAATGCGGGCGCTAATTCCAAGTCTGTAACTAACTTTGGCTCTTCTCACATGAAGTACACACGTCAGGATTTGACTCATCTCACTAACAACAACTCCTCTTGTCTCCTTCATTCTTGCTCTTTCTTTCCTCGTGCTTTTTCTGCTGCAGGAACACGGCAGCCGTTCCACTTTCTACCGCACCCCCACGGGTCCCCCCGTCCCTCGCTCGCCCATATCTGCAGTGCCACCATGCTACCCAGAGTGGGGGAGTGCTGTCACGTGCGGCACACGCTCACAGTCTGGCATGGGACAGCGAGCACTTCATGAGCCTGCTGCCACGCCCCAGTCACAGCCACACGCCAGCACGCCTGTCCCTGCAGGAAACACGCCTGGCAAAGTGACCTGCGACGCTCCCGTGACCAACGTCGCCAGCTCTGAGGAGTCACCGTGGCGCCGGCGGAGCAGCTTTGAGCCCCACATGCCTGAAACACCCCTGAACCTAGAGGATGCTGTTCTGCCAGTGAGTGAGGTCTAACCCGTTTAACTGGACATTAAAAGTCAAGCGGAAGTTGACTGAGATCCTCAGATAAAGAAGAAATCCTGTGAGCAACATTAATTTTTTTTCCCAGTCAAAGCTCTGTCACAAACTCTTTGGAACTACTCCATCGGTGTACAGGAGAAACAAGTTGGCTCACCTCTGAACTGCACTCTTGTGCCAAAGTCAACCCAGGCTCTACCCACCCAGCTCCCCCCCCCCCCCCCCCCCCTTCCCGCCTGCTGTCATAGTTCAAATGATGTTATTATTTACCAAGAGTTAATTTACACCTTCTACTTAACTTGTGTCAATTAGCACTCAATAACAGCTTTATTTTAATCTGTACAGGCATAAAGAGGTGTTAAAAGCATTTAAGTGTTGAGGAATTTTGCAAACCACTTTGTGCCAAGAAAATAAGGGAGCTTTTAAGGGTGCTAGCTAATTCCTCACATCTGAAAAGAGTGTTCAAAGTGAGCACTGGCATTTTGTCACCTCTCAGATCTACTTGTACTAAACTGTGTGATCCATTCATACTCATTATTGTAACACTGGATTTGTGTACTATCGCCAGTGTTTATTTTTTTGGAGCAGGCCAAGTCAGAGATCAAATCCTCACTTTAATGCAAATTAAAAGTTGACAATTCTGGACTGGGCTAGACTTAAAAAATATATATATATAAAAAATGGAAATAGTTATGTACAATCCGATGTGTGTAATCATGCAAGGTGAAATGTATTGAGTCTTTTTTTTTTTTTTTTTACATTGGCCAAGCCACTGACTTAAATCTGTTTTTAAATATACGGGGATGGTTAAGGTCTGTTCTTTTTGCAACTGTTTCCTCAACAACGTTTTGGTTGATTGAGTTGATGTTACTGACAAAATAAAGTAGTCTTCTGTGTACTACTACTACTACTACGACAGTAAATAGTTTTAACCAATAATCCACTTGTGGTAGTAAAGGCAAAGTGCCGTGCAGATGAAAAAAGAAAAACTGAAAGCTTTCACAGCGTGTGCACCATGTCACAACCCAAGTCACTCTTTCTGGTGAATCATATTTCTCTGTATTATTGGAGTCTTGATGACGGCTTAAAGTAGCAAGTGAACAAGAAGACGATGAGGACTATGCTTCTATGCATTTTGTAATTAATATTGATTTAAAAAGAAAAGCAACAACAATATGGCAGAGTGAGCTTTAGCTCGGTCCTGAAAGACATATTTGCTTAAACCTGTGTTTACTAGTTTGAAGATAATACTGAATTGATCAAGTGCATACGTTTTAATTCATAGTTTAACAGAAAAAGTATTCAAGCTCAGCCACTTATGTTGCATGCTAAGGTTTTAATAATACCTAAAATTGTATTATTTTTTTCTAATCTACAGATGTTTTGGTTGTTGCGTGTTTGCAGACTAGAAACAGATTTATTTTTTATATGCTTTTAGGCATGTCCTGTTCCTGTTCACTTTTGTGTTGACAGCCTAGTAGCAGGAAGCTGCCTCATGGTGTTATTTAAAAAAAAAAAAAAAGTCCCACTGTAATCCTTCTAAATAATACACACTAATCTTTTTTAAGTGCCTGCCGCATTAGAGCCTAGCAAAGCCAAGCTATTTCACCCTCTTTTCAGTCTAGTGTAATTGGTTTGAATTGTCTCTATTTATTATGTGGATGACTTGAAAGAAATAAACACTGAAAATGTGCTCATGTTTCAGTATTGTGCTTATCTTTATCCAGGAGAGCATGAGTCTGGTGGAATATAAGAGGTTTACAAAGTCTGCAAAGAGAGAAACTTTTGGCAGCATCCACAGTTTGATTTGAGTGTTTGATGTGATTGTAGAGAGTTTCCTCTGCCCTCTTGTGGCAAGAGAAAAATCTTCACTTTGTCATTGAAAACATTCCTGTGCTCTATAAACCACCAGTTATGTTTTCATCACGGATGACTGCAAAGGTTTCAGTTGATGGAGTGCAAAGCACCACACACGAGAAGCATGAAACAGATGTTTCAGCACAGACCCAGCCAAGAATCATAACAAGAATCATGTAAGAAGCATGCAAAAAGCCACATTAACAAAAGAGGGTGTGTCTGTGAGCTTCCCCTAATTCCATGTTTACAGAAATATTAGCCTCAACCAGAACAAGCCATCAAAATAATTACAATAAATAAGAAACTGACCATTTTTGGATCCTTGAATAAAAGCCATCAACTCCACACTCCATATAAAAGCCCTGCATTAACAATTTATATAATAGAATATAAATACACAAAGTATCAGAACTTTTGCAAACATAATTCAACTTTATTTTGTTATAATCCTATAAAATGTGTTTGCCGTTATATCTGACTAAGGTGGGCCTTTCCTATTTGCTTGTTAAAATTGAATTTGAAATTGTGCGTGATATTAAAATTCTTCCTCACAGCTTGATGATAAAACCTAATCTACACTACAGCTGAGTAAAAAGAGACAGTCATCTTCATCGAGGACCAAAAGTATGAATGGAAACTGTACAAGTAAGCCAACTTGGCAATGTAGAACAGTTGGTGTACATGGAGCAAGTATTTCCGCTCCAACATCGATGATAAAGCGTATGTATGAGCATCGTTTGTCATCTCTTAATGAGGTGCTCCTTACATATTCAGCCTTGAGCTTGATATGGTACGTGTGGACTGAATATTTAAAGCCTCTTTAATCAGCTGGATAATGAGTTATGGCATATTCAGGGGCTTCGTCTCTATGTGTGCAGTTAATTGTGAATGCTGCATGTGTGGACATTTTAAGGTACATGTGGATGGTGTCATTGGAAGAAGCAAAATCATTTATAATTAGCTGGTGTGTTTAAGTATGAGCTTGGATGTACAGCTCTTTGATATTCCATATATACCATAGCTCCTATGCTCATTGGAGGATGCCAGACTTTGGTGTGGCTTCAGATGTGGAAGTACAGCTCCATTTTGGTCCTTCAATGGCCTCACTCACAGCCTGGACAAACTTGGGAGGCGAGATCACACAGACCTCAGTGTCGTCCATCATTGGCTACGTTCACTGTCCTCGGCTGGAGGATGGGTGTTCCTTATAAATGAGGTTGCTTTCATCTGCAAGTTTTCCCACCGTTTCTCGCCTACGTAGTGCCACATAACGGAGCTGATGATGTTGCGTGGGTTTCGGCCGTTTTTGCATCAGCCAACAATGTGTGTTGTCTTGGACTGAAATTAAAGAGCGTTCAGCTTCAGCTCTGTTTTTTTTGTTTTTGTTTTTTCTGCGAAAAAAATGAATGAACCCTGTCATTTAACTCTTAACATCAGCTCTGGGTTACAGTCTACATTGTAGACTCTGTTTCCTGTGCTATACAAGAGTCCAGTCTGTTTCCGTTATGCCCCCCTTCTAATTGCCCCAAAGATACAAAAGATTTGGGTTTCCTGAGCCCCAGCACACCACAGGGTCCCAAGCAGGGGACAAATATTCTGCTGTATTTGTCGACCACATTTAAACCAAGAGGCACATAAAAAAGAGAAAAAACAAGCCTGTCTTAACACAGTCTATCAAACTGTGTTGGGTATTTTATGAGGCTGATTTATAGAGTTTACTGGACTCTTACAGCTCACCACAGACATCTTAATCTAACAACGGTTTGCTGTTTGCCAAAATTAAAATGTGCTACTCTGTTGCTGGAAATGTGTCAAGAGTTGATGTTTACAAATATTTTGAGTGATTAGTTGTACAAAACGATGTTGATTGCTCTTGAATTGAGTGCATTCTTTATTTGGATACCTGTACTAGACTTGTTATGCCCCTACTTGCTGGGTGCTTAACCCTGCATCATGATAAACAGGCCTAGATAAGTTATGTCTTCATGCAGTCTTCCAACTGGAGCAAAGTTGGCTGTTTATTAAGTGTACATGAACGCATAAAACCCACAATCCACGCAATTATTGTTCCACCACTGATTTTTTTAATTAGCCATGAGGCTTGTGCGGGTGCCAGGAGTGACTCACAAGGAAGCATTAGAACAGGAAAATAAATAACTACAGCATAAGGAAATAGTGACGCTGGATGTGTGGAAGGCTGTATAGCGTAAAACATCTGGGCTACATGCATCCTTATTCTGCTATTATTCATTTCATCAGTCATCGACAGGAAACACTGGTGGACTAAAATAGTCTCGATATTCTCAATATTCTTGCTTGTTTTCAAGTTGACCTTGATATTTAAAGTTTTGTAATAGGCTGAAATAAAACTAATATATTTAAAATCACTTCCTCCCACCAGTCATGGCAATTTTCTGCTCTTTCCTCTGATTATTTATCTTCACGCTTTTGGAGACATGTCAGTAATTTAACTCTTCCGATTCAGTACGTCACGTAAAGCCACCAATCACCCTGCTTGTTGTTATTATCTAGAAAGTGAGTTGCATGTTTGATGCCGTGCCAGCAAAAACGTAAAATCGCGTAATTGGTTACGCAGTGGAGTTTCTGTTAAATGCCTCTCCAGCTGGGATGACTCCCCCCTCAGCACTGAGCTCTGTCATCCCATAACACTGCTAGCACAGAGCGACCTTTTGGAACTCTTTAAAAGTTTCTGGTGAATTTTTAGGGGAGCTTCTTTTTCAGTCTGAAACATGTTTTGGTTGCTGTTATGCGCAATCGTAGCCTTTGCAGCCGTGCCGGCGGATGCGCAAATCTCCAGCCGTTATGTTGTCGGATGTCCTTCCCGGTGTGATAAGTCGATGTGTCCTCGGCTACCAGCGGACTGTCCGACAGGACAAACCCTCGACGCCTGCCACTGCTGCCCGGTGTGCGCCTCCGGTGAAGGCGAAGCCTGCGGCGGCAGTGGGAAGCTCGGCGACCCAGTGTGCGGAGAGGAGCTGGAGTGCTCGGTCTCCGGCGGGATTGCATACACTGTGACGGTGAGGAGGAGAAGCAAGAGTGGGATTTGCGTGTGCAAAACCACCGAAGCGGTTTGTGGAAGCGATGGGGTGTCCTACCGGAATATCTGCGAGCTGAAGAGGGTCAGTCGACGGGCGCAGAAATTGCAACAGCCACCTGTTCTTTTCATTCAGCGGGGAGCCTGCGGGAAAGGTAGAACTCACACTGTTTTGATCAAGACACCCTTAACCCAAAACACACTGAGATATTGATAATAAATAGGAGGGAGTAGATTCGACGTTTAAAGTTAATTGATTACAGTATAGTGTCAAGAATCATGAATAGGCTACTCTCTTTTGAGCGTTGTGAGCCAAAAACATTAGTTTTGCAGCTGAAATCAATCGTTGCACATTTTCTGTAACATGGTGTCATTTTTTGGCCGTTTTACCTTAGTTATTTACAACTTGTTGTTGAACGTGATCCCATCATTCCTCACTGGGCATTTATTGTCTCAAGGTCGCACAGATGTTGTAGCTCAGCGCTGCATTCAGTGGCACACAATCCCCATGTGTCTGGAACCACAAGAGCAGCCATTCAAGTGCAGCCCTTGATCCTGCATTACAATTAGACTTGATCAGAGAGGGCTTTTCTTTTGTTTTGTTTTCTTTTTTCCCCCCATGGCTGAATGAAGCCACGAGTTATGCCCTGTTGTAAAGCTTGATGTGAACCTTAGGATTACTCTGGCATGCATGACCAGCAATCACCTGAAATATGTGCATTAGCTGAATAGAATGGAATGTCAAAACCTGATATGTATGATATAAACTGTTATTAAATATAACTGGAGATATATTTATAATGATAAATGGAAGTGTTTCAGTATGGACCTGCATTTTGTCATAGTGTCATATGACAGGTATTTTGTGCTAATCAGTGAAGCTCACTTATAATGAGACTTCACTCTTTGCATCTGCTGCTCTGTGAAACAGCACAGTCCAAATGAGAATGCACATTCTGTACAAAATGAATCAATGAGTCATATATCATCATTAGTAGTGTAATTGTTTACAATTTATGCATGACATAAAACATCCAGGAATGAAAAAACGATCACTAGTCATGCTGCAGGTGGTAAAAACATTGTGTCCTTTACGGTTTTTACTGTTACTGTGTACGTACTTTTTCCCCCCTCAGATTTGGCAACATATGTGCACTTAAAAACACACAAAGGACAACATTCAACACCTGTTGCATCAAAGATCTATAACTTACCTCAAGGCTTGGAAACTTACTGAATCCACCCTGCCACAGCCCCCCACCACCACCCCAGCTTCTTCCTCTCTTCTCTTTTTGACTGTGGAAGTGTCTTTCACTCCTGGTCTGTGTTGTCACTCATAAATCACACTTAACAGTCACATGAAGGAATTCCTGGCACTAATTCCACCTCTGTTGAAGACTGTTTAAAACAGGCAGGAGACATTGAGGAAAACACAAAATTAGCAACCCATATTTTCGGGAAAGTTGTACATGTACATCAAAAACCATGTGGGCACAGTGGAAGGGCAGACTGCATCGCCACATTTGTTTGTCAGTCATGTAAGCAGCTTAAATGGTTAAGTCATTCCCGAGCAGCTAACCATGTCTGAAACTGAGCAAGACTGTGGTGAGTGCTATTGATTTTCCAAGATACCCTGTGAGAATTTCCATAGCTGGAAGTTGCATTTTATTTCGTGCATTAGATTTGTCCCTGTCCAGGCTGGTGCTGACTAAGACTGTAGCAGAAGCACATATTTTAAAAAGAAATGTCAACTTTAACATAAATTGTGAACAGGTCTGTTGACTCAGAATGTCAAGAGCTGACACTGAAAAGAAACTTAAACCCCTCTGAGTGCCTTGAAATACACCGCAACCTGGCCTCATGTTAAGAAAACATGTGAGCGCAGTTGCATGATGTCATTTCGTGTCTGGACAGTAAAGGCGTAGCTCATTTTGGGGGAAAAAAGAAAGAAAAAAACTAGGCCAAAATTTGACTGTGACCTTGGTGTCATAGTTGTTAAAAATTTTCTTTTTTTCTTTTTTTTTAAAGTGCAGAAAAAAAACTTTTTGGCAGTTTAAAAGCACTAATGTGACACAGACTGACAGGAAAAGCGCTGAAGAGTATTGGAGATCAGAACTGAATCACTTGGTGCCTCTCAAACTGTGAACCAGAACTATGGAGGGGTTGCATGAAGGTGTGAACGTGAAGGTGAGGCTGACTTTCTTATAATCTGTTTAGATTTTAATCCAGTTGAAAACCCGACACAGTTTGTGCTGCTCATAATTCAGAGCTGATGTTGCAGACAGAATGTACTCTGTGACTCCAGCGAGTGACATCTGCTGAATACGCACATTCTTCAGCAACTTGTTTCAGCCACTCATGATGTTAAAACATCATTTTTGGGCACATGCACGTGACTTGTTTTTGTTGTTCTACTTGTCAGTGTCTGCTTTTGGTTCTGAATGTCTGCCTGTCTGCTTTTCTCATCTGTTCTTTTTCCTGTTTGATGTCTGTAATTCTCCTGCTTCCTTCATTCCTGTCTCTGCTAAACTATATTTGCTGCAGCCTCTTCCGTGCTCAGCCTCTTTTTAATGTCATCTAATACTGACCGCAACATAAGCACATTTGTGTATGTCCGAATTTCCTAAATTGCACTAATTAGAGAAATGTAATGCTTTTGCACCACACCAAATTGCTGTACCTCCATTCTTGTCTATGGGCCACGATAAGTGTTATTAAACACTGTACTGAATATTGCATTGGTTTAATATCTTTTAAAGGGTTAAAACCTGCTCTTGCAGCTGCTGTACTGATCGACATACATCATTTTCTAACAATAAAATGGGACATGGTTTTGAATGGGTTCTCCATGCTGCTCTAACTGCCCTGTTACTAACTCAGTGTGAGTGTTTCTGGTTGTATTATGTGCTTTCAACCTTAGATGGAGTTCACAATGGAAAAAATTAAGTTCACTGGATTAAAATAGGGTAAATTGAATCAATATTGGGAATGGAAAAATTGGGTTAATTATAATCACTCAGTGAGTCATTTGAAACAGCTGCCAGTGTGTCATTGTAGTATTATAAACAGCGGCAAAGCTCAACTGTATGCTTTCATAACTGGGGAAAAAAGCCCCATCGAAACAAAATGATTCATGGTCTTAACACTGTAGCAAGCTCATATGTTCTGAATCATTGAAGAAGTACAGCGAGCCAAAATCAATGACCTACTGGAAGTAATTTTATAATAACATATGCACTAAGGCACATACTTGCCATACTTTTTAAGGCCAAAGAGGGGCCATACTATTTACATTTTATTGGCTTTTTTTAAACAATCAGTACTGTCCTTTGACAACAACCCATTTGACGTAGCTTTACTTGCTGACCTTACTTTCTTTTCACTGACTGGTTCCTTTAATCCTCTATTCCACCTGGCACACCTTGTATGCGGGCTATACACCCTTCCCCTCACTATTCTCATGCTAATGTGGAGTGAAAAGAGTTAATTTATTAAACATTTCTATCTTTAAGTTAATGATTTACTCTAAACTTATTTTGGCTCTTTCAGAGCTTATATGAGTTTCCCCTTTGGTTAGTTAAATTACCTTTGATCTAAAGGAAAACAAACCTAAAATTCCGGAGAATAACTGATGGCTGTGTTCTTTGCATTCTGACCGGATGTCCATGCTGATAACGATCCTTTCCTTTGCCCCTCCTTCTTAACATATCTGAAAGATTTGCTAGTGCATTAGCTTAATTCCAGCTGGACTGAATCCACTTTGTTCACATCTATGTTTTTTCATTTCTTAAGGTTTTTTCTTGGGAGAACACAAATCGTCTTTTAGTCTGCAGGAACCAATAAAACGAAGGGTCCTATGCATGGGAAAGCTGAAGAAGAAAAGACACCCTGACCTGTAGCTCGTGTGTTGAGTGGGGAGGGGTAATGGATGTATGGGATTGTGAGGTTAGGGGGGGCTTTGAGTGTGTATGTTGGGAGGGGAGAGTACTTTTAAATTAGGTTCCTTTTAATAAATGTTGTTTTTGAATGGTTTTCCCCACATAATGCTTGAACTGACTCCAAAAAACTCTTTCCGACATCTGATTATTGTTAATAGATACTTAAATATTATGAGGCTTTCATTAGCAGTTACCACACTTCTCAATATGTCTTGCATATGGGTGAAATCTTAACTTCATCAGGTCACAGAAACTTAAAGCAGGTTTATTACTGTTTTTATGTCAGTATATCATTTAAATTGTGTGGTGAGAGTGTGTATACGCTTCTCTGTCAGGATAAGTTACTGCTTAGTAGGAATGCCACCCTCCCACATAAGAACAATTTTGTTTTTGGACTGCTTAAAAATCTAAACACCACATCCACTCTATATTACATGCAACTCACTTGACCCATCCCCACTTTTACCTTAAGTGCCATCTCCAAAATATCTGCTGAATAGCAGCGTAATGTCTGTGATATTGACAAGACTGTTCATAAGTCTCAGTCTGCCATTGCCCTGAAACTCAAGTGATATTTTGTGGTGTGCTGCTAATCATTAACATTTACAGTATTACTGTTTATCATATTATCATACTACTTTTATAGTCAGTAGTTATTTCTGCTAATGCTTTCCTATAAACCGAAGCAATTAGACTAAGTGTCTGACAGGGTGAGTCGGAGTAACAAGAGTGTGTACTTGCTGTTACACCAAATATATCGCTTCTTAATTTACCAAGTGTGAAATACTCCACTTCCAGTTTACTTTCTATAAAGTTGTTTATGCGTCTTTGGTGCACACAGATATAGTCACCAGCCACTTTATTACACTTGTTAGTACAAGTTTGGGCCTCATTTTTCTTTCAGAACTGCCTAAACTCTTTGTGGCACAGACTCAACAAGGTGCTGTAAACATTCCTCGGTTTATGGCATCACATAGTTGCTGCATATTTGTAGGCTGCACATCAATAATGTTGCATCACATTGCGAAGGTGCTCTATTGGACTGAGATCTAGTGACTGTGGAGGCCATTTGAGTACAGTGAACTCATTGTCATGTTCAAGAAGTCACTTTGAAGTGATTTGAGCTTTGTGACATGGCATATTATCCCGCCGGAAGCGCCCGGAACAAAAATGGGTACACTGTGGGCATAAAGGGCTGGACATAGTCAGCAGTAATGCTCAAATAGTGTGTGGCAATTAAACAATGCCCCCTTGGTATGAAGGGGGCCAAAGTGTGTCTAGAAAATATCCCCCACACCATTACATCATCAGCCTGAACTACTGATAGAAAGCAGGGTAGATCCATGATTTCATGGTATTTACACCAAATTCTGACCCTACCATCCACATGTTGAAATCACATGTCATCGGATAAGGAAACATTTTTCCAATTTTCAGTGTCCAATTTTGAAGACCCGATTTGAACCGTAGACTCAAGTTTCCTGTTCTTAGCTGACAGGAGTGGCACCTGGTGTGGTCTTCTGTTGCTCTAGTCCAGGGGTGCCCAATCCCGGTCCTCGAGAGCTACTATCCTGCAGCTTTTAGATGCATCCCTACTCCAACACAGCTGAATCAAATGGTTTGATCTCTTCAGCATGCCATCATGTTTGGCAAAGGCCTGATAACAAGCCATTCATTTGATTCAGGTGTGTGGGAACAAGGATGCATCTAAAAGCTGCAGGACGGTAGCTCTCGAGGACCGGGATTGGGCACCCCTAGTCCATCTGCTACATCAAGGTTCAATGTGCTGTGCATTCAGAGATGCTCTTCTGCATACTCTGTTTGTAGTAAGTGGCTATTTGAGTTATTGTTGACTTACCTATCAGCTCAAAGTAGTCCGGCCATTCTCTGTGCTTTGCCATCAACAAGATGTTTTCATCCAGAGAACTGGATTTTTTTCTTTTTCTTTTTTCCCAGCAGATTCTGCAGTTTCTGAAATAAACAGACCACTCCATTTGATGACAATGACTATGCCACATACAAAGTCTCTTAAATCCCCCCCATTTTTATATTCAAGTTGAATTACTTTCAGCTGGTGTCACCATGTGCACGTGATATGTGACCGACTGGTTAGATATTTGCATTAACAAGTACTTAAACAGGTATACCTAATAAAGTGGCAAGTGAGTATATATCTCTATATGATCAATCTGCATGAAAAATGCTTTTCAGTCTATCATTGGTCATTCTGTTATTATATGCCTATTATATGTGTTTATGTTGGTTTTGTCGCCTATGAGGAAAAACGCTATGTTACTTGGATTTCTAGTTCAATCTGCTTTTTGAACTAAAAAGCCATTTGCCTTGTTTATTAGTGACCTACAGCTTACTTTTACATTAGCTTCTAAATGATTGCCTTTAGGTAATCTCCAAATAGCTCCTGCGGGCAAATTATGCCCATTAAATTTGCATGCAGTTATTTTGAAACTGCATGCAGTTTCTGAGTCTATTATAATGTACTCTGTGACACCCTAAACAAGCCCATTTTCAAAAGAAGTTGAACGCACCACTTTTCACACCATCAAAAGCATGTCCTCTTTTCTTTCCTTATAATGACTCTAATTAAATGTATAAATGTCACACACACATAAGCTGTTTAGAAAATTACCTTGCAATCACAGATCCCATCTTACTATAGCAGCAGTTCAGCAGATGGAGAGGTTTTTCGTGAGCAATACTTAGATGAGACAGTGATCAGAAGCCTTTAAATCCCACTTTCTCTCCACATATCAAGATGAATCAGTCACGTTTTGGCATCTAGACGCTTCTTTTCAGTTTCGCTCATAAGTCAACTTAATTTTCCAACAGTAAAGTCTTTCTAAGCTTCAGCTGTAAGCTCAGTTGAGCAATGAAATGATCTATCTCACTATATAACTCAGGAGAAAATGGCTGATTCATGACATCCTGTCTCTACCAAATCACCACCACTAGGCCTATAAGTTTGCTATCATCACACTGGCATTGTAGTGGCAGCAGAGTGTTCCTGGTTTCCGCATGTGTGCAAGGAGGCCTCACTCATTATAACATGGTGAAGTGGAAGAGACTGGGAGCCTGTTTGTGCACTCCAGAAACAACACAGATTCTGGACCCCGGGCCCTGCTTTCTCTCACAGTAATCCTATCAGAGCTGACCACGAAACCCCCCGGGTTTGAAGCTAGCAGGGAGGAAATTACTCCAACATTTCCATCTTTTCTTCATACTATTGCAAGAAGGTTGTTTGGCCTTTATAATGTTTAATACTTGATTTAAAGTTCAGGAAAATATATGTCGGGGTTGGGGGAAAAAAAGGGGTTACATTTATTTATGAGCAACTTGGTTTTCTTTTTTCTTTCAGTGGCTTTTAGCTCTAAGAATAGCATTTGGTACACCGTATACCCAGAAATAATCATCAAGCATTTGATGGATTATAGTAAAATTCTGCACAGGCAATCTTAATCGCCAGATGCCCAGAAACCTGCTAACTTTGGTGAGCCCCTCGTTTGTCCTTTCATTACAATATGAGGTGGGCATCTGAATTTTTTTAGAGAAATAGCTTGACAATTATTAGCAGGACTGAAATGGATTTCAGTACATACATCCGTGAGGTGAAAAACTCCACAACTCAAAAAATTTCTAGTAAAATTATTGATTTGGATTATTGATTCATGATGCTCAAAGGGTTTATCTTGAAGGAATTTTCACCTCAAAATGTACTTTATATGTTTTCCTCCGTACTGTAGCACTGTTCATTCATCTAGACTGTTTTGGTGTCCAGTTTCGGACATATTGGCACTTCACTTTAATTTATTAGAAATAAATGATATTCCTTGTGCTTAACTCAACAACAGTGTCTCTTTCCAAAGAGCATGACCTTACTGCCGTTGTTAATATTTAATAACATGAGCAAAAAATCCATAAACCTTACTGCAAGTAAATTCATGTAGAACTGTTTTCTGTCCACATCCAGTGTAAAGGAATTTGAATTACATTACAGCTCAGCTGAGGGAAAGTGGGAGGACAATATTACCAGAATCACTACTACTGTGAGCTTCTTGTCGCAGGTGTGCATGCATGCATCTTTCTGTGTTTATGATTCAGTTAAAAACATAACAGTTTATAACCAAGGCCCACTTTTTCCTGAGCTACCATTGTGAAGTGTCTGAGCATTTTAGCTTTTAGAACTGGAAGTGCTGGAAGGGGTGGGTCCAACACGGAAACCACATACTCATCAGGAAAGTGTTAATCCAAGTAATTTTCCTTATGACTTCTTCCAGCAGGGGTTGGTAATTAGTTTTTCCAAGGGGCCTCATGAGAAACTGTTGTGAGCTGTAGTGAAGGGCCTCTCCGATAAGTTAAACTCAGTTCTGCTCATTGTTAATTTTATGTCTTCATTAACTTTTCAGTGTGGCCCACTGCAACAGTCCACTAGAAAGAGATCTGGTTTAAGTCACTTCTGAATTGGCGTTGCTTTTCAGATACAGAACTGATCTGTATCCATCTTTTATCTTCAGTTTATAATGACGGTTGCTAGCTAACAGAACACTTTCACAGCTAACAAACTCCCGCTAAACAAATTTTGGTGCTTCACTGCGACCACCAAGACTTCAACCACATGCAGAAGAATTTACTTCCTGCAGTTTGTCAAATGTTTGTGGACTGTACTTTTTAATGGTGTTCCATACAGCAGCATGATGCTCATTAAATGCTGGTGTTAGCTTAACTGCACCTCAAGTGTCTCTTTGTTGTTTCTTTACCCTTCAGTGCAATCACTGATATCCAGGGGATTATACTTTTGCAATTTCTGTCATCTAGGAGAAAGTAATGACTGAAAATTGTTCTTGTGAGACAAAATAGTTCAAAGTACGTGGCAAAATAACAGCTTATGGATGGAAGGATGAAAAGCAAAGAGGGAAAGGTTGGGGACGTCTTGATTCATAGCCTTGCTTAAACTGTCATTTGAGTAGGATTTAATGAGCAGGTAAGTCAGTCAGCATTTCCTGACTTACCAAAGCTGGATGGGTGATTCAGTGAATTTGGCAGTCCCTTAACATACAGTGTCACACTGTCTGTGTGTTATACTTGACAAATGAGCTGCGGATGGTTTTAGAACTGCTCTGTTTTCACCCTTAACCATGGGGTAAGATAAGGGTAAATGTCAGTGTGAAGTGTTTATTTGTAAGGTTTATTACCAGACTCTGTAAATGAGTGAGTACATGTGTGTCAGACCTAGACCTAGACAGTCTCAACCGCAGATGAACTGTCATCTGTTCTTTTCCCAGATGTGTTATGATGAAGGGTAGTTTAATGTGTTGGTTCTCTATCCTCACACAGCTCTTACATCATGCAGTATTTCCATGCATCTTTTGTTTGTTTTTACCAGGCTGACATCCTATTTGTGTATTTGTGTGTGCATGATGTATTTCCAGCTCAAGACAATCCAGACAGCCCGAGGCACAAATACAACTTCATTGCCGACGTGGTGGAGAAAATTGCTCCGTCTGTGGTTCACATTGAACTTTACCGCAAGTATGAGCCGCGTACCTGTGTGTCTGTGCTCGGTGCTGGGGAGGGGCAGACTGAAAAACCCTAGAATTTACAACCTACCTGTGTACTTAAACACACTGCACCAGTTGGTAGAGCACCTTATTCTCAAGTTTAGTCTTTCATCTTCTTTTTAAAAATCATCCGACCAGATTTTTGTGCTTTTTAATCTCTGCTTCTTGTTCTTTGACACTTTGATTCTTCATCTGTCTCATCTCTCTTCTGTCTGTCACCATCACTTGTGAAGTGGTTTTTTTGAAGGTCAAAACCCTCTGATTTTCAGATTTCTGTCTCTCCTTCATCCGTCGTTGTTTCACTTAGATCTGTCTCTTGTTTTATTCATCTCTCCAGCTTAGCTTTATATACTCACCTTCTTACTGTTTATATATATATATATATATAGTATACATACTTTTGGTTTGCATTTAACACTTCTATTACACCATGTACTGCTTTATTTTACTATTCTGGAAAAACTGTTAAAGGGGAGAGGAAAGAATACCAGTAGTCTAACCTTTTCCTACTCTTTCCTAATGTCTCCCTTTCTTCCCTCCACAGGATGACTTATTCCAAGCGTGAAGTGGCAGTGGCCAGTGGTTCTGGTTTTGTTGTGTCTGAAGATGGCCAAATTGTGACCAATGCCCACGTGGTGGCCAATAAACACAGAGTGAAAGTGGAGCTAAAGAGCGGCGCCTCCTATGATGCCAAAATCAAAGACGTGGATGAGAAATCAGACATCGCCCTCATTGAGATCGATGCACCGGTTAGTTAAAGTGTCAGACTTCTAGAAACCTTGCAAAATATAGGAGATGTGGTAGTTAGAGGTGTTCTCAGTGAACACCATTAATTTTTTGTTCGCTTTTGTTTTTCTTGCTTCGTATCTAAGCAAGCACACCATAAAAGGAATAGTTTTAAATACTGGAAATAGTCCTCATTCACTTTCCTGCCAAGAGTGAGATAAGAAGATCAATAAGACCATACATCTGTCTACATTAAACATTAAGCAAGAGCCAGATGTGCTGATTAGCTTTGTTTTCAGTGTAAAGACTTGGCAGTAGAGACTCAAAGCAGTCATGCACTTGGCTTCTGTTCGCCAAGAAATAATATGAGCATTTAACTACTTGTTTATAGTTATTTGACATTTCTATTTATGTACTGATTAAACAAACGAGACAAATGTATGCTTTCAGTATTTCTCTGACAGTCTTTATGCGCATCTAAGCTAATTGCCTTTTGGCTTTTATTCTGCAGACATGAGTGTGTTATTGAACTTCTAACAATATCGAATTTTCAGGTATAGAAGTATTTTCTAAAATTTCATGGTAAGTTTTTAATGATTTCTTTGAACTATCTGTTTTGCAGGGTGCAATGACTGTACATGTACATGTTTAATGACTTTAAATTTGGTGCACAAGTTTGAATTTATTTGGGATTTTATGTCATCCACACAGGGTCAGAATTATACAGGCTCAACTATATACAAACACCCTTATTAATATGTGGTTAATTTCCCTTAGCAAGTTTCACCTTTTGTTCTCTTGCTGCTGTGGCCAAATATCAGTCTTTGTCTCGTCTGACTGTAAAACGTTTCTCTAGAAGACATGTGGTTAGTGCATGTTGGCAGCTGCAAATTTTAGTCATGCTTACTGTTGTTGCAGGGCCTTCTTTCCTGGTCAGCCCCCTATTGGTCCATGGTGGTGTAAAACTTTCTTTTCTATGTACAGTAAAGCTGGTGTTGCAGTAGTTTCCAGTTCATGGCAGGCTTGTTTTCTTGGTATTTCCTGGGTTGTTTTTAAGCATTTTAACCAATTTTCTCTCATCTGAGGGTGACACTTTGGCTCTTCTTGCAGACTTTGGCAAAGTTGTCACAATTCTGATTAACTTATACATTTGTTTGAACTGATGATCTTTGAATATCCAGTATTTTAGAAATGGCTCCAAGACACCTTCATAACTTGTGTAAAGCTGCAATTCGTCTTCTTACATCTTTGCTGAATTCGTTGGACTCTCCCATTGTTCTTTTTTCTTTTTTTTTTTTGTTCTGAGTATTGGTCAGCATTGATCATTGAGTCAAACAAATCCTTTTTATCCTGACAAAGACAAACTACCAGCTGCAATGAATCATGATCACTGAGAAGTTAGTAGACCTTGGCCTTTTCTTTAACTTTTCAAGTTAATAGATCCTTCAGAACCTTCAGTCACTTATTAAATGATTTAAGTAAATGTATGTATGTATATATTTGACTTTTGACTGTAGTGATAAAATCTGAACCAATTCTTGTTTTTTAAAATGCTGTACAATTATTCCACCATTATATTAGCATGTTTTCCATGCCCTTGATGACTGTACATAAATGTCCCACCATATCTGTTTATCTAGTCCCATACTGCAGTGACTGTAAAGGGAAACAGCTTTTACAAAATTACAGACATACCTTTGTGTGTCTATTGCCATATATGTACAAGTCTCTGAATTGGTTTCACTGAGTACTGTACTGAGTTCATTTGGCCAAATTAAGGCTTGACAAATAAGCATTTATCCAATGAGTCCTGAGTTAGTTGAAGTGAAAAAGTCTGCAAAGGTATTTTTGACCAAGCTTTCTGAAGTCACAGCCAGCACAACAGAATAAAAATATTAACTCACGGTTTTGTAATTCTCCCGTTAAACTGCTGTTAAAAAACTATTTTGTTGGTTTGGCGATTCAAGTCTGGAATGACAGTGTTCCAAATTTAGCCTAGTACTCAGAGTGCAAGTGAAGCAAAGTGAGCATGCAGGTGCAACCAGATGGGTCTTTAAAACACAGCTGGCTTGCAGTCAGTCCAGATCTTGTTAGTGTTCATACACAACAAGCTGCAAAAACAACTAACAGATACTACAATGCTTGTTTCACAACCAATTTGCAGAGACACTCACTTATTCCTGGCAGGTAAAAATCTATGGACGGTGTTGATATTTAAAAGAAAACGCATTGCTTTGTAGCACATATGTTTGTTGCATTTTCTCTCCAGTTCTCTCAATGTCCCTATCTGTCTGCGTTTTTGTCTGTCTACTGGACCAGAGGGATCCACGTTGCATGTTAATCACAGCCAGTCATGTGAAGGAGTGTGTGGCAGAGAGCCACGGCCTATTGACTGCGAATCATAGCAGAGCTGCATTAGGGAGCTCACTCTCATGGCTCTGTGACACAGCTGAAAAGTTGGTCACGATTGCAGAGCGAGGTATGTTACAAAGACCCCCCCCAACCACCCTTAAGTCTGAAGAGGTTGAAGCATTCAGGTTTTGTTCGGTGCACAAATTGAGCAAGGAGTGCAGAAAAGAGCAATGACATGTGCTTTGTATTTGTTCATTCTATGATAAAACCTGTTCAGTCTGTTGATGACAGTCAGTCTGGTCTTTATTGAGGGGGATTTCCCCTGTTTGTTTGCAGCACATGGTCAGTGGCTGTGCAGATTCAGGAATGACTGGTACTTATAACATGTAGTAACATAAAGATATAGGCCGTTTAAGAATCTTCATCATCATAGAAACCTTTCACTGCACATGCATTTGAAACATTTCGATGCATCAGACTTTTTCTTGATAAACAACAAACCTGCTTTACTAAAAATTGCCTGCAAAATAAGAAGCAGGTAATTTGAGTAGGTTTGCTGTAATTCAAGACATTCAACACTATGAGTATGAAGTGTTTGTTTTATATGAAGCCAGAATGAGTTATCCAGACCATGTGTCAGCGATGAAGCCCCAGAAGACCTGTGGTCACTTTGCAAAGGCACCATTATTTAGATTTTCATTTGGAACTCGGATTTCTGTTAATGTGCAGAACTTAGCGTGTGGAACTAGTGAGAGTTATTAGATGGAAAATTAGACGATGAGTCTGTTATAATGTGAGGGCGGGAGGGCAAGCAAAGTTGGTTTGCATTAAAAGGGACATTGAAACCATGCAGAATAATTACCTCGGGTTGTTTAATTATAGCACCTAAAGTGTAATAACCACATATTTCAACTTCATAATAGTCTTCTTTTATTACCACAGTTTTAGACGACAGAGTAATGTCAACATAAAATCTGAGGTATGAATAGGAAGACTTCAAATAAGCCATCGTGATAGTAGCCAAAGGTTAGTGAAGCCTCCAGCACAGCAACTTAACCATCAGCATCTTAGTGTTTTCAAACTGGATGTTATGAGTAAAGGGGCAGTTCTGACCGTGAAACCAAAGACTTCCCACTCATACTGTTGAACATCCTACTTTGTACTACATTTTACTGTAAAGGTGAGTCTGTGGTCACAGACTAAGTAGCCAAAGGATCGTTTTCCCCTAGACTCCTCTGAAAGCACACATTTTTGTAACTAGAGGATCATCCACTGCTGGCTATTAAAAATAAGATTTAAAGGGACGTTAGGAATGGTTTGACTTTCAGATCCAAAAGCGACATCCATCTTTTATATATAGTCTGTAATCCATATCATTAAAATGACACGATCTTTTAGTTTTGAAGATGTTAATAGCTGAATTTGGCAGAGAATAATTCATTCAATGCCTATTCACTGTCTATGAATAAATCAATAAAAAGTGATGTTGGCTATATCTATATCATATTCATTTTCAGAGTAAGTAAGAAAAAGCAAATATTCTCTTGTTTAAGCTTTCTATTTTTTGTGTTCAGAAAGATTTGAGGGATTTTAATTTTTTAAAGCTACAGAGGTCAGTTTTCAGCTATTTTGTTGCTGAAAGTCTTCCATCGTCCCCCCCATCAGTCATCATTTGCCTTTGCTTACCAGCCCCAATAGTGTTCTTCCAGTTAAATAAAAGCTAATTGTTTACAATGTCAGCAGTATAGAAGCAGCCAAAAATAATCAATAAAACTCCACAATGGTACAATTGTTTCTGAGTGAGAAAGTTTAAAGTTAAGTTTTCCCTGACTGTATAATGAATCTCTTCTCTTTTCTTTCTCTCTCTTTTTCTATGTGAAACTAGAGTTTATTGGTAGCAGGGCCCAGTCTGTTCCTGGGGCTGTGGTCTGCCCCTCAGCTCTGGGGAACACATTAGTCTGTCTACAGCAGCTGGAACTTCAGAGGGGGACGGAAAGAGGGGGAAAAAGTGCTGTGCTCACTTGTTCCTGTGTAGAGAGTATGGGGGGAAAGAGAAAGCAAGAGGGACAGAGAATGAGAGGGTGATGTGGCCAAGGCCTGGAAAATGGATCCACATGTCTGAAGGACTTTGTGAGCTAATAGGTTAATGATTGCACTGTGTGATGCGCGTGATGGAGCCCATCAAGCTTTAGGTTTTTAAGTCTTTCAGACCCCTGTTCACTTATACCTGTAAGTGATTCCAAAGCCTGTTGGACATTTGTTTACTTAGGCTGATAGAGAGCAACACAGACTGCCTCGTTAGAACTTCAAAATGTTCCAAATGTCCCGTGCAGTATGTCATATTTTTTAGTGTTTCAGTTTATGGCTTAATCTGTGCAGTTATTAGAAAGTGATTTGGTTGCTTTAATGAAATGCAAATGTACTGCCATGCATTATCTTTGACTCTGCAGCTAAAAAGCCTCTTACCTCTTTACTTCAAAGTCCCTTAAGACTACAGCTCTGTATAGTAATCCAGTGCGAGAGCTCTACTTGACCACAGGAAGGCTGTGGTGTGTGATGTGTGTGTTAGGAACATCCATACATCCATCCATCCATTGGGGCAGGAACTCGTCCCTGACCCAGAGTGGGCAACCTTTTCCAGCTGAGGCCATGGCCTCAGATTTGTAGGTGCTGATTCTCATTCCCAGAGGTACCGCCCCTGATCTCAACATTGGAGAGGCGTGTCAACCAGGACAGCCCAGCAACATCCAGAGCCTTCAGGAACTCAGGGCAGACCTCATCCCCCCCCAGGGGCTCTGCCACCAAGGCATTGTTTAACTGCCTCAGTGACCTCGCCCCCGGAGATTGGCCGATCATCCCCCTCGTCCCCAGACTCTGCTTCCTCCACAGAAGATGTGCCAGTGGGTTTAAGGAGGTCCTTGAAGTATTCCTTCCACCGCCCAACAATTTTCTCAGTCAAAGTGGGGCCCTTTTTTGGGCTGTGCCCGACCGGGCCCCATGGACTAAGGCCTGGCCAACAGACGCTCCCTAGCCCTGGCTCCACGCCGGGGCCCTGGTAACCCTATCCCGAGCAGAGTGAACTGTTCCCTTGGTGTTCTACTCATGGGGGTGTTCTGAATTGCTCTTTGTCTGGTCCCTCACCCAGGATCAATTTGCCATGGGAGACTCTACCAGGGGGCAGAAGCCCCTGGACAACATAATTCCTGGGATCCCTGGGGCACACGAACCCCTCCACCACGATAAGCTAGTGCTTTGCATAGGGGGTGGAATAGTGAGGACAAAATGTTAAAATTACCGAACTCTACCTTACTTTCAATGATAGTCATCTTCTAAAGATGTTGTGAAAGTGATTGAGCTTTTTATTCAGGTATATTAAAATTTAAACTGCAATTGTTAACAATGGCGAGGGCATGAAATAGAAAGTCTTGGCGGGATATTCATTATCCCCTATCTGGATATCCTAGGCCTTGAAAAATAGGCCACTGCCTCCAGAGAAGTGAACAAAGTAGCTGAATCTGGCCATCACATTTTGTATTATTTGTAGGCAACAGAGCAAGCAGTCATGATTTTAGATAGTGCAAACTGACCCCTGCATACTAAATTAAAATCTGCTTTTGCCCACTTACATCTGAAATCACCGAGAGGCTAAATGATGAGCTATAAATGTGCCATCAATATCACTGTAAGTGTAAATCCTAGAATGGGTGAAAAAGAGCTTTTTGAAGATAAGGTGACTCAAAAAGATTCAAAGTTAATGAGTCATTAACTTTTTCTCAGCTTTACAAGTGCTGTATTGTGGTAAAACAAGTCTTTTATTCTCCATGTGTTCTCATGCAACAATAGAACTGTTTTTACTGGCGATCAACATTTTTAACCAGCCTCTCTGGGAAATTTGCCTGGTGTTGGTTTGGACAGGGCTGGATTTTGTGTGCGTCTGTGTCTGTGTTATGTGAATGTCTATAAAGCAGCCTGCACTGATCTGTTTATTTTGTCTGTTTATATTAGTAACACTGGGTAAATATTTCTGCAGAAGATGCCCACATTTCATTTGAAATCCCTCAATTAACAGAGGTGATAGACAAAAGCAGTTATTCAAACCATTATGAAAGTGTATGAGTCCGCATTTGTCCACATGGGTGTAAGACAGCTCACTGCGGGGACGTGGAGGTCACGCTCCTCTGCCAGTGGAAAGACACTGTGTGTCGCCTTTGGAGACAGGCAAAAAGGAAATGAATCACTTCCTCCTCCCTTCCTGAGCCATCTATTCTCCTTCATCTCTCTCCTCTGTAACCAAAAAGGTTCCCAGGCCTAAAGATGCAGTAGTATGGGAAAAGAGCCAAGGAAAATGGACACATAGACACACATAGTTTTACCCGACTGGGTGTTGACACTCATTGTCTTGGCCTACTGTTTTGATGTGTAATTGTTTTCTTGGCAACAGCCTTGCCCACGGGATTACCGGCATATTTGACTCAGTGCTGATTATCAATAACCTTTATTGTTTCCCTAATGACACAAGGTATGATGCATCTTCAGCTATGTAATTATGAGACAACTGCAAGCTATTTTAAAGGCAGCTGAGTGAACCCGTGTTTTAAGGTTAGTCCACTCAGATTTTTTTTTTAAAAAGTCACATTTGCTCCAGTGGCATATAAACAAGGACACAGGCTTTTGTCCCTGTTTAAAACCCTGCTCTGAAACCAAGCACACTCGCTACTTATGTTTAAGTGTAATTAGAGTTTTTACATTCATAAATCAGCAGTGACACATCTTCCGGGAAACAAATGAATCTACAGATTGCATTTTGAATCTTTTTTACAAGTTTTGTTAGCTTGTTTGTTTCATTTCCTCAGATATATCAGGCAATTAATAAGAAGCCCGAAATTGTAGGAAAATGCATAGCTTTCGGTTCTCTCCACTAACACAGAGATGTAACATGTAATGTCAGATTGATTGTGCTGATTTGTGTTGTCACCTGACAAAGGCCCTCTCTGAACCAGAAAAAAAAGGTTTTAAAAGTGCACTGTTATAGGCTCCAAAATGTAAACACCACTCATATTTATTGCATTATCGGGGACAGATATCTCAAATCCAGTACAAAATTAGGCTAAGGCATCATATATCTAGGTATAACTGTTTGGTTCTTAATCTGGATAGATGACACATTACCTTTAGCTAGTTTTTCCTGGCTATTATTTATTGGCTTTTAATAGGTCTAATAATTGGCATGAAAGGCAAACAGGAAGTAAAGTGGCCTCTTTTTCATTGGAACCATTTCCATGCACTGCTAGCACCTGCACGTTACCATCAAACGGGTGAGCCCAAAGTTGGAAACACTGATGTCAGTGGCTCTGGGAGGTGTCATCGTAGTTAATTTGCCAATGACCTGCAGATTCTTTTTGCCATGATTTTTTTCCTGTCTTTTTTACCCCAGCTTTTGATACATAATGCTATATAATGTTGCTTGTCGATCTAATCAAAATGTAGATTGCTTCTCCAAAGACAAAAGGCAAAACTGGCACCCGAGCCGTAACAGTAACAACACGGACACGGTGTCGGAAAATGTGGAAAGGGTCAGGGAGAATGTTAGGGGCAGATAGATGGTTAAAAAAATGAAGCTTGAGGACTTGATCCATTTTTTATATCTCCTGTTATACTCAGGGTCAGCACAAGTATGGCATATTCCAGCACATACTGGCCAAGAGGTTGGCTCAACCCCAAAGTAGCTACCAGCCTTAAAAGAACAGAAACATCTTGAGCGCCATGTAAATACTTCAAGTAAAAGCGAAATGAACCATATTATGCTGTCAGATCTCTCCCCTGGAGCAAACGAACCCACTAGACCTCCTCTGCTCTCATCACTGTGATTTGCACAGTTCGAAGTTTTGCGGTGTCTAGCCAGAACTGAGATGTCCTTTAGTGCTCGTAAGCGTTCATGCTACAGAGTGAAATGTGTCCAAATCTCGCAGACATATGTTTGCTCTTATTCTCAAGAACATATGGAACCTATAGTGGAGTGGTTTCCGCACTGGTGTCAGCAAGGATATGGTTTCACCCAGTGTGACGTGGACACCTACGAAGTGGGAAATGCCTATTTTATGTGCTGATTGTGACTTTACATACTTCTACAAAATTTTCTCAAACTATAAATAGTGAAGTAATTACCTATTTACTTATTTTGTACTTGTGCTATCATTCATGTAAACGAGTCCATTGTACACCGTGCAACCACTCAGGCTCACAAGCACACAAACACAGTCAGCATAGCCTCTTTCAGTCTCCTGAGCGTGATCTTCTTATTCCCTTATTTGATGTTATGTACTGCATGAGCATGCTGAATCCTGCCACATTTTTAACTGCATCAGCACAACCTCGAGGGCAAGTTCAGCAAGTAAAACCCTATACCTTAGTGTACTTATGAATTTTGTAAAGTAGAGCTTTGTAAAATATGCCCACCTTGCTTTGAAGACACCTGCATGAAGGAAACATTAGAGGCCATGTGACTGCATATGAGCTTTAATACAGTTCAGGTCATGCACTGACCCAACCCGAGCTTCTGTTTCTGAATATGTGTATTTTGACGTGGTCTAGCTGTATATCTAAGCAGTGCCAGGTGTGTGGGATTTAATTTACAGACTTCAGTTTGTGAGGGTTCACGCTTAGGCGACCTCCTCCCTTTCTCTGAGTGATTATATGTGTGTCCACATGTGCCTTAGACACTATTAAGCCTCAGTCCATCTTAGTTTGCCTGGAGTTAAAGTTTGCACCTGGTCTAGTCATAAAAAGGTAGTTAGTGTAATGGCTTTTAAATGAGGCTCCAAACGACCCAAGCTTTAACATCAAACATTGATAAATCCCTTTATAGCAACTCTACAGCTATTTTCAAGTCTTTCTGTGGGGTTGTCAACCAGCATATTCTTCTCACTGTCCTTTCGCCAAACCTCTCTGTGTGCAGGCGGTTGAACAAATACTCTGCTAGGCGACAGCAGATTTTACAAAAGCTTAGAATTTTTCTCAGTAATGTGTCGCTTACAGCTGCCTCTTTGGGTAACATAAACAAAGCTGTTTAAATCTCCTTTCCTCAATCTGATGGCCCACTTCTCTCTATTATCTAAACACTCAAGAATGTGGAAAACACAGATTCTTTTGGGCAAGAAAAGAGAGGATAATCTATGGCATCATTGCCATAATATGAGGTAATGAAACGGTCTCAAACCTAACAAAACAAGAGCCCTTTATTTAAGAAGAAAAAAAAATCTATCCTCATAGACCTCATCAGATCAGACTTTTTTTTTTTTTGTTGTTCTATAAATGTTACCGTGGCTGTCGTTTTTATTTTTTCTACATCTTAAGCCAAAAATATTTTTAGGGGTAATAAGCTGGCTCCTGACGTAACTTTGATTCACTCTTTCGTCTCACATTCTCAGACTCTCTTCCTGTGGTTTGTGGTGTTTGTTGTTCCCTTCTTTCACCTTGCCTCTTTCCTTTAAGTGCGGCTATAGTGTCTTTGGGTAAAGTACCAGTGCATCTGAAATAGCACGGTGAGTCACTTGGGTGGTCAGACGAGGCGGACTCACATGGCGAGATGATTTTCCACAAGTGATTCCAGATTGCTGACTAGTAACAATTAGTAAGTGATATGTAAGCTAGGGGTCTCTCGAAACTTTGGGGAGTCCACTCGCTCTGTGTTTGCTCTGCCCTCTCACCTAGGTGCTGTTTGCATGTCAGCCAACTTCTGCATTTTGCCCTGCATGTGCATGCTTTTTGTGAATGCAGTGTGATTTTTGCATGAGTGTGTGTGAGACCCAGGGTTAGGTAGAAACTTTTAAGCCGCAAACTGCTTGCATTTAATAAAGTCAGATCAGGTGGTAAGGTAGCAACAGTCACCATGACACAACCAGTATCACTAACTGTTATCAGAATCATGGTGACAGGCAGTGGGTAAATGCCTTAGCAGGGACTTGAATCCACCTGATGTCCTCTCTCTCTCTTCGCAGCGTGTGTGTTTCTTTTTCTTCCTGTCTCCATCTGGTTATACTCTTATCTCACATGGAGTGTGACGGGAGGGGGGAGCTGGAGTGATTAAACAGACTGCTACTCCTGTGTCAGGTGTCTTTCTGTATGTGAATGTGCATGCCAAATGCTTGTTTGTTGGATTGTGCGTACAGTTATGTAGCTTGTGCGTGTTGCCATATTTTTTTGTAACAAACCCTACAATGTTGAAACAAACTCACACTAATTGGGAACTAATCCTGCAACATTTATAGTAGTTGTGTTTGTATTTCTATATCTGTGTCTCTGTCAGCATGTGAGGTAAGATTGAAAGGTTCTCATCCTCACTATCTTTGTCATGTTCTAATAATAACTTCACCATGAGCACTGAGATCATTTACAGAAAGCTTTAACACGGTATCACTGAAAAGATTTGTCTCTGACATTTTCCTGCAGCTCAGTTTTCTAAATGCATTTCAATTCGCTTATGAGTCGCATGTCTTTATTTAATCTACATCTGCAAACATGCATCGATGCAGAGAAAGTGTTTGCATGCGTTGGCAGTTAGGTATCCCCGATATAATGCTGGGAATGATATAATTTTGCAAATTGCTTCCTATATGATCCCTTTGTCTGTGTACACTAACATGTGCTACTGTCCCTGTGAACATTCACCCTCCTACGCCACCTATTTATAACCCTGAGTAAACAAAATGGATTCACAAGAGGAACTCTTGGGATAGGTACTTTTTTCCCCTCTAAGAAAGTTGCCTCCCTGCAGGTTATTGGGTACAACTGTATACAGACCCATGTGGATGTGGCATTACACATGCTTTGACTATGGACTATCCAGCAGAGATGATTTCATATAAAGAAGGAAATTGTCACTGTGGATGGATAAATATATTCTTTCGGTGTCTGAGGCAAGCACTCAGCAGCCTGGTTTCTACAACCCAGTGTAACAGGACCAACCATAGCTTAAGGTACTCATTATTGACTGTAATATCTATCCATTTTCTAGCATCTGTGGTCTGTTGGCACACATTTGCCATTAGGAATCATTTCTCAGCCGAGCTGCACTTTCAAATAAGCCTTTCATCGTGATTATCAGTATTTTAGATTGTTTGGCATAAATTTCCCTTCCCCTGTGGTTTTAAAGTGGTAATTGTTTTTGTGTGGGAGCAGGACCATGCTGCATTGAGTGGGTTATGTTTAGAAGACTTGCAGTTTAGCTGTAATTCTTTTTCTGCTGTCCACTTATAAAACACCTGATCACGAGAAATGCTCAGCAGAGCGACTGCAAATGAAGCAACACTGAACTTGTGATTTTCTTTCAGAGTTACTTTTTACATATTAATTAACTTTACATGGAGGATGTCGAGGGAGCAAAGAAATATAGTTTAGTTTTAAAGTGAATGCATTAAGTTAGTATAAGAATAGCTGAATAAGTTTAACTGCATCACTTGTTTTGTTTTCTGTTATTCTGTGCATAACTTGTAACTGAAAAGATGCAAAGATAAAAGTTAAAAATAGCAGATGACAGAGTAGCGTAGGCTAAATGTAGATGCTAGTTTCACAAATGATTCCCTATTCCTTTTATGGAGTCTGTCAAATGGCTAGAAAAATATCTGTGTGTGTGTGTGTCTGTGTGTGTGTGTTGGGGGGAGGGGGGTTCAAGACTATAACTCTACAGTAAGCTTATTGAGCAGAGAGACTGGACAGAAACGTTAGCATGTTTACGTTTGCTGCTAAAATGCTAATACGCATATTAGCACAAAACACAAAAGGTGCTGGAAGTGTTATTAGATTTTGCAGCATATTTGGCCATAAAGTCAGGTAATCACTAAAAGGAATGCAAATTATTCTGAGACATGAGTGGACTAGTTTGCAGACCATACTGTTGAGCTGACGTTGCGCCTCTAAACCCTATCCTATCAATGCTAAAGAAATGCTTTCTTTACCTGCAAGCCTTGGATTCCAAATATAAACATACTGACCCTCTGTGTCCCACTTGCAGACCAAGCTTCCTGTACTTCTGCTGGGCCGTTCGTCAGATTTGAGGCCAGGAGAGTTTGTGGTTGCTATTGGCAGCCCATTTTCCCTCCAGAATACGGTTACTACAGGAATTGTTAGCACTACTCAGCGAGGGGGCAGAGAGCTAGGCCTTCGCAACTCTGACATGGACTACATTCAAACTGACGCCATCATCAACGTAAATAAATAAAGCTGAATTGTCATTTCTCACTGAATTTCTTTTCTCGGATTACTACAGATAAGTTATTTACTTTTTTGGTTCACAGTACGGCAACTCTGGAGGGCCTCTGGTCAATCTGGTAAGCCAGAATTATATATATGTTTTTATGCTTCTACAATTCACCATTTACAGTCACTGAGTTGAGGTTTACTGGCATAGGATGGTGAAGTGATTGGGATTAACACGCTGAAGGTGACAGCGGGCATCTCCTTTGCCATACCCTCGGACAAGATTCGACAGTTCCTGGCCGAGTCATACGACAGGCAGTCCAGAGGTATGAGCTCTCACTGACACATTATTAATGTTCTCATTTTACTGGCTCTCTTCAATCACTTTTAGTATAGAAGCCAAGAGAGCTGGACCGTGATCTCAGTTAAATGAGCTATAATTCAGCTCACTAGTTCAGGAGTTTTTTTCGTTTTCATCTTTGTGTGATCTCTTGCGATATGTTCACTGTATTTAGAGCTATGGGAATCCATGCCCAGCATTACCTAATAGAATTTTGACATTACAATAAACTAAAAAGAAAAATCTGTGCCAGTGCATATTGGTTTGTTTGTTTTTATTTTATGCTTTTTGCCCTTTTCATTGAGTAGTGTTTCATAAGAAATGAAATTCAGAAACTTACCTATATAAAGCAGACTTCACCTGATCCATGCAAATCAAAAAGGAAAATGCAAGTTGGTGTTTTCAAAAGCTTTTATAGACCAGCACTATAATACATATATAGTAAGTACATTTGATAATACAGCTATTCCTCTGACAGCAGTTGCCTGTCTGCAAAAGTGTCCTGATAAGCTGTTGAGAAATTGTTCACCTTTCCCAGATGTGTGCAGCCTGCAGCTATGCAGTGGACATGAAGACCCAGCCTGTCTCAGACATGTTTAGTAGGAAACATATCAGGACTAAATGCTTGCCAAGAAAGTGCATGAATATCCTCCTGATCCAGAAAGTCCTGCACTACTGTGTCAGTGTCAGACATTGTTCTACTATTGTTCTACTAGCAGGGTGGACAGCTTATCTCAGCATCTCTGTCCAGATTTCCAGAAAGACCAATCAGATCAGAGGTGATGCTCATATGGAGATGCAAGGCTGCAGCAATAACTCAGACATGCATGCCAGCATCCACCATGCCAGCATCCCTGCCTTGGTCACAGGTGCAGCATGGTGGCACTGATGACAGTATTGAGCATATGCTGTTCTGAGGCCACTGCCTTGAGAATGCAATACCCTGAACCAATTCTGAGGTGGACAAGTGAGTTCATGTAATTGTTTGTTACACAAATGACTAATGCCTCCGCTAAGTAAAACCAGTGAACCAGAACAGAAAGCTACTCACGGGTTTTCTAAATGATGTACTGAGAAAAGGATCTCAAACAAAGATTCGAAACATATTTCACAGCGCAAAACCTGCATTTCTTATTTTCTTTATACCCTTTGAGATTGTTCACAGATTCGGCTACGTTTGAATCGCTCTCTAGAAGTCCTGTTGTGACACTCACTTGTAATGTATGCTGGCTGTCCCTCACTTTGTCAAAAACAGTGAACCTTCTAGTTGGATGAAAGGGACAAAGACACTGGGAGCTAAATATGGCTCAAGTAGGGCTGGTGAAAGGTGAAGATTGTCTCAGTCCTTCTGAAAACGTGCTGTCTTTTCAATAAAGTGCATATGCTACAGTTTTGGGAAAGTCCCTGCCACTTTGTTTCCCCTCTGAGGCCCCAGGATGTTGCAGTATAACTCCAACTTGACAGTCTTAGCCTCGAGGTCGAGCTGAATTCACAGTGCACATCCCATTGAATGCTTGAAAAAATGATGATGATTCCCCTGGTCATATTCCTTTACTAAAGCACTGCCTTTGGGCAATGAAACTGCAGACTCCAACACAGAAAAGTGCTGTTTGGTCTCTGGTTTGTAGCTAGAGACCCAGGTTAGAAGATAACTGAATATTCTATGTCCAGCCTTAGGGAGAACAGAAGCAAAGAAGAAGTATATTGGTGTGAGGATGATGACTCTCACTCCAGGGTAAGTTGCACACTTTTATGTACATAGCCATTGTGTTCAATCCCCAGAATGCAATAAATGAAACATTGTATTATACCCAGGTCACAGGGAATTGCAGAATTTTGTGTTTAACTCTCTCCTTTTTTCCCCCTACCATTAGGCTAGCCAAAGAGCTGAAGACTCGACTCCGCGACTTCCCTGACATCACCTCGGGAGCTTATGTTATGGAGGTCATTGCAAAGACACCAGCTGCAATGTAAGCAATATATTATAAGTTTCCAAAGACAGTGGCTCTGTAGAAGCTAACTTGATTGTAACTTTATGGATCTCAGTGAAGTGCAAATGGAGGTTCTATCTGACTCTAGCTATGGGATATTGTCTTTGGCTCGTAATACAATACATCTACACTAAATTCACACAAGACTCTCATCACTCTCCACGCAGCCCCTGCTCGCCTCTCGAAATGCAAATAGATAGTATATTTCATTTCCTTTCTTAATTTTCTTTTCCTAGTTTAACCATCAAGAGGTTGCACACATGCCCAGAGCTTCCTACATAGCTGTCCTACTAGCATGTGAATTAATGGCTCACTCTAGCATGTCTAGAGTGCTTGGCCCTCTAAAATATCCCCCTCCTCCCACAATTGCGGCCCACTCCAATCAGCCACCACCACAACTCCAGCAGAGTAGGGCGCGGGAGACGCTGAGGTCAGCTATTTCCTTCAAACCTCATGCAGGGAGGTTAGTAGCTGAACTGTGGTTTTCCTGCGCCTGCTCACCCATCCCACTATATAGTGGTCTGTCCTACAAGGTTTCATCAGTGTTTACTCATTGCTTAAATAACCCACCCTTTTGCATTATAACATTTCTGTGGTTCCTTTTATATTCTCTGTTTTGTTTTTTCTAGGCTCTGCTTTTTTCACTTTTGATCTCACTCTGTGTTATGTTGGTTTATGGACTTTGGAATCTTGATTCTTCTGTAGGGAAGGGATTGTTTCTGTGGCGACCGAGTGCACTGAAATCCCAGTTTCAGCTCCGTTAATTGATGCTGTTGCAAGTGAAGGTGTGGTGGTCTATGTTTACATGTGGCTATGATTAAGCAGTTGTTTTAAGAGTCTGCTTTTGATATCACTGCTGGTTACTGCCTCAGTCTGTGCGTGATCCCCATTTTACTACTTTGTTTTTTACATTGGAAGTGTGCTTTTAGTCAATGTGTTTTTATTTTTTGTTGATTTAGAGGCTCACAGACCTGGAAACAATCCTACCAATAGCTGATTATGGCTATGTAAAATGAAGAGTATTTCACCTCTATATTTTCTTTCCACTGAAATCTAAAGAGGGAACTATAGTTAAATTACATAAGAAGATGTATAAATTGTCATAAAACTAAACCACTAATGTGTTAAGGCATCTACACCCATGAACATTTATTTCATTTGATCATTCAGATTACTTTAATAGCTTAATTCATTTAAAAACATCACAGATTTTCTTAAAATGTAACACAATGGAGGATGACCAAATATAAGCTTCAGTTCATATACGTGGAAATAAAGAATAACAATCAGTTCAGTGATTGGTATGGGATTTATTAACAATAGGATAAAACCAGTGGACTGACATTTTTATTTCCTACGTTCCTATGATTTTACAGTATTTTGTGCTCTGTTAGTCAACATACAAAAAAATAGTGTATACAGTGATAGAAGGTGACATGGAACAGCTGGACTTGATAAACATCTGTACACCTCCTCAGAGGCTAAAACTGTGCCTTGATGTCATAAAACTCAACTAGAATAGCCGGGCTCCGAAAACAAAGATCATCCTATTCGCACATGTTTTTCCATTTATGAACCCCTCAATCATTCTTTCTTCTTCTGTCCTCCAGCGCTGGACTCAAAGAGCATGATGTCATCATCTCGATCAACGGCCATAGGATTTCAACAGCAACCGATGTCAGCGCCGCCATCAAGAGAGATGACACCTTAAAAGTGGTTGTGCGCCGTGGCAATGAAGATGCCATCCTCACTGTTGTTCCCATTGAAATTGACCCTTGACCCTCCAGAAATCACACCACAGTTGCTGGAGCTAGCTTTTACTTATCACCAGTGGACCTTATATCGGAGGGGTTTTTTACTGACGCACCCTCTCCCTGTGGCCAAAGGCCGGTGGTGCCTCACATCCAGGAAAATTCTGGCATTGCCTTGAAAGGAATGACTGTACGGATGCTTTAAAAGCAGCGCTGTACTTTATTTTCCCTGTGTGTTCTCATGTTTAGACTTTAATGCTTTGATCAAAGCTACTACTGTGTGTTCTTAAACCTTAAAAAAATAGTCATTGGCATAGTGTTTTCACCTGCTTACTCGTTTTGTTGTTGTTGTTGTTGTTGTTTTTTTAATGTACTGTTGCTCAGTCAGGCTGACTGAAATTTGAAGCAATTTTAAGCGACTTGCTGAGCAAATCATATTTGTAAAATTGTTGTTTTCTAAACTCCCCCTTTTTTTTTTAAAGTACTGTAGAAATACTTTGTTGTTTATGTGATGTATACTGGAGAAGAAAATAAAGGTTTTTTACCTCCATTTGCTTTGACACTCTGCTTACTGCCTTTTAAAAAATGCTCTTTCCAGCTCTCTTTCATTCAGTTTAATACACACATAAACAGTGTTGGCCAAGTTACTTGAAAAAAGTAATCAGTAACTAATTTCTCTCGTGCATATGCACACAGAAAGAGGGACATGGAGCGTGTTGGGATCTGGTTTAAATTTGCTTTTATTGCCTTCATATGGGCTTGATAGTGGTCTGGTGTGATTGTTGGGACAGGGTCTCCACAGACTGACCTCAGAGACAGGAGTGCGAGCCAAACTGAGATCCGACCCATGATGCAGTGGTCACAGATGTGGGGCTCGCATAAATACATTTAATGTTTTGGTGGAGATTTTTGTTTACCACATATAGTGAAGTAAACCTCATGAGACCTGCAACTGCAGCTTCAAGCTATACAATACAAAGTCAAACGCACCGTCTATTATGCTGCATGTATTAGAAGATAAAATTGCACTTCAACAGCTTTACGAGTAAGTCTAAATGACAGTAGAACATATTTTGTCATGCAGTGGTCGGCTTCCTAGTTTTTACTTTTAAATTGCAGACCATGTGTCCAATAGCTTGTGGAGCTTTATCTCGCCAACTGCCCAATTTTCCATTTACACAAAGCACATGGAAGCTATATTACAAAGTCATCCTTTCAAATGTCAAGTAGCCCAAAGGTGTATAACGTAATTAAACATTATTTAAATGACATAATGGACATTTTAATACATTTGATAATGACATATACTACATTTATAAGCACTAAGCAGTGTTGCTGCCATCTCATGGATTTGTCTCAGTGTTGCAGTCTGTCGTTCTAGTTTAAAAATCCAACTTTGCTGTGAACATTTTGGACAGATGTTACACTCAGCATTGAAATTCAATGTCTGCATTTCACTTGGCGATGCCACAGGTTTGTGACTCACTTGCTCCAAGACTGCAAAACATCCAGAGGTTACAGAATACATACGGTGCATTTGAATGAGCTGTAAAGTTTGCTCGTTAATGAAGTCATGACTGCCAGATTGCCAAGACCTGAGCTCAGAACCATCAGTCAAACATGGTCGTATTACCTCACCACCTCTGGGCTTTTGATGTGGACTGACTGTCTCTTTTCTGGCCCAAATACATACAAATGTTTGTATGTTTAACTGTAATTAGGTTTCATCTATCAGCCTCTTAATGATCAACCATGTTATGTTTGTCCAAATGTTACAAAAATAATCACGGGAAACAAAGTGACTAAACATTTGGCTAATTGTGGTCTATGAATCCTCCGATAAACTAAAAAATATGTCAGTGTATTATGTTGACAGTTTGTAGTTTATATCAGGAGATTAATTAGTGTGACAGCTGTTTCCCAATCACAATATTATATTAACACTATTTGTGTTATTTACTTTTTTCATTAAGTGAAATGGGTGGGATCCATCTGAAATTCAAACATTTCAGGCGGATCCTGTGGGAAATTAGTGTCTTGCTGTTTCTGAACTGAGGCCAGCCATTTCCACAAAAGATTTTCATGCTTTTAAGGAGATGTTGTGAGGTTTGTTCTGGATGAGTAATGCTCAGTTCAGTGTTGATACAGTTGGGACCACTTGGCCCTGAAGACCCAGGCTGTTGGAACGAACTATGTATTCATTTGACACCATCTGTGCCCCAGGCTAGTGCCAGCGTGGGTGATATATACATGATTTCTGTTTACAGTATGTTGGATGTGTTTAAAAATTCACTCCACTGGGTATAGAACAATCAGATTTGGCAGCATACAACAACATTTATATTGATCGTGTAAGATATTATGTTATGCTAAGAAAACAACTAGAAGAATTTAAGTAACATAACACTCTTCCATGTGTCTGATATGAAAATCAAGATAAAAATACTGTGAAAATTGGAATTCTTCCTGTTTGGATGTATTACCTTAAGTATCCTAATTTGAAGTAATTACAGAAGATTGTTTTTCCTGGATTAAAGCATTGGCTCTTTCAAATATATTTTTTTAATTTTCTCACTTAAATCTAAGTGTGTGTAGCCATCATGTGCCTTTTTGTTTGAGACATAATTGCAAGTGGCCCCATTAAAACACATCCTCAACACAACGAACTTTTACATTTGGGTCCAAAAAATAAAATTAAAAAGGCTCAGCAGTGCTGTGCAAAAGTCTCGAGCCACTACTCTTTTCTTCATGAGTTCTTCAGGCTATTTGAAGGTCTTTCAAACATAAAAGGGCAGGGAACAGCCAGTGTTTATCTTCATATATTAGACAATTTTGCCAAGACATAATTTTAAACTGTAACTTTGGGCATTTTGTTACGAGCAATGGGTCACAAAAACATCTTTTGTTTCCCTTTTTTTATAGAACCTTTAAAAATTGTGAAAGATAACACAGTTCAACAGACATAAAACTGTATTTTTGAACCATAACGTTCATTTTCAAAGAGCTATTTGCTGAAAACTTTGCATACCTCAACATGGTGTCAAGGGTGTCCTAAAAAATTGATAAAGCTGGATAAGTGGAGGACAAAAGAAATAGCTGGCCTAAAAACTGCCTACATTAAATGAACAGTAACTGAAAGTCATGTCCTTAAGAAATAGGAAACAATATTTAAGCAAAGACCAGACACAGCAACCCGGCGGTGTTAATGATCTTGTCAAAATGTATCACAATATGAATGCAGACCTGCCTTGCAATACTGAAAAGCATCTGTTTAATGAAAAATAACTGTTTAATTTTGCAGCATAAAAACAATCCAAACTCACTGCTAATGTAGTAAAACATACTTGCATGGAAAAACACACAAATATAAATGAGAGGTGGAATTTACACAGTATTGCATGTGTAAAGGGTTTCATTAGAAGATTAGATTCGGAAATTAGACCCTTTAAGCTGTTCACAAATGTATAAATTGAGTGGACCGATGCAAATATTGAGTGACCATTTTTTAATATTGCATCTGTTCTTTCCCAAAGAAGGTCTATGGATAGAACTAATGCCGATCACGGCCGTTCATTTAGCTTCTCTTTGGCACGTCTTCAAGTTCAACCCAAGTAATGTGGTCCTCTTGCGCCCCCTATTGTTTGTTTTGGTTTAATTTTTAAACCAATCGAAGTCGCGTTTGCTCACAAAGTCTCAACGCACAGGAAACCTTTCCTGTTGCTGGTTGGTCGATTGCCTTCGACCAGCCCTTTACATGAGGGTCTTGCCAAGCATCGAGGAGGGAGGGGATATTTTAATGGCCGTCCGTAGCACTACAAAATGCAAAAAGTCCGGATTATCTACCATATATAGACTGTTACAGGCACCGATGCGTTAAGTACGCATTTCTGTGTTGATAAGCATCGCTGCGTGGACATATTCGGAATAGAGATGTCTTTGTAATGGTGTTTGTACTCTGCTGAGCGGACTTTACCCGCTTGATTTGTGTGCGAGTGGGAAATCAGGCCTAGCCGGCTGGCTAAAAAACAAGCGGACGGTTAGCCTTTCGCTGGAGTTAAAAGGTAACACTGCATTATTACTCATTTGTAATTACGGACGATTTCTGCACCATAGTATTTCCATTCAGACCATTACGTCAAAAGACTAAAACTTGTTTCAAACGCAAGGTTTCTGACATTTGAGGCAGCCAGGTGAGAAATGTAAACAGACTTACGTTAGCATAGTTAGCCATGTTAAGCTAATGGCTAGTGGCTAACTTTATAGTAGTTAACTTTACAAACAAGGGCTGACTGAGCTAGAGTTAACACAGTACTTAGCTGTCCTGTAAGTATGTGCTGATAGGTAAAGAGTTTCAAATTGTATTAAAGTTGCTCTAAATCGTTCACGCTTTCTGTCGTGTTGCTCACATTTACCGATGATGGTTTGGAAAGCTATACCGCTTGAGCTAGCTATGCTAACTTTGTGCGCTACCAGCCAACAGCTGAAACATAACTTAGCCGGATTAATATAAATAACATTCCCCAAACCACTCATGACGATTACAGCCTGTTTTTGTTTTATGTTTTTTTTAAACACTCCTTTGCTAAGTCGTTCGTATCAATTTAAGTGCGCAGATTATAATGTTCTTGATGATCTATTGGTATAGTAAATGTTTTATTGTCTCTGCTGCTGTTCACAGGGAATATGTAACATAGAGCAGCCAACATGACATCCAGATTCGGCAAAACGTACAACCGCAAAGGTGGGGAGGCTAACTCGAAATTTGAGGAGGTCTTTTCCAATAAAAAGCCCACTCTGACCACCAAATGGGGGGAGACCACCTACAAGGCTCAGCTCGGAGCCAAACGGCCTTTGTTAAAACCTGACGTTTCTGAGGTCCCCAAAAGGCCCAGGCTTGAGGACAGTGATAGTGAGGAAGACCCGTTTGGCTTTGACAGTGATGAAGAGTCCAAGACTGTAACCTCCCACAACGTGTCGCAAGCAAAAGTTGCTGAAGGGGAGGTGATGAAGACCACCACAGTGCAAAGCACTGGGACAGCCGCTGTTGTGACTTATGCACAGTCCTCTGCATGTTCAACAGCCACATTCACGAGTAAGTTTTCATTTTTTTCCATGCACTTTTTTAAACTCCTTATCCAAATTTCTTTTAACCTGCTTATTTAAGTTTTACAGTGATTTCTAACTATTATAGAAGCATAGTAGTTCCTGTCTTTTGTTTAAACAAACCTGCATTTATCTTCTCTTTTGTTCAAAGGCAAACAAAAAACAGAGGAGAAAGTAGGTAAAAATAACCAGCCGTGGTACAAAAGTGAATCACAGAGCAGCCAGAAACCTGCATGGGGGACCTCTTTGTCAAGCACAGTCCTCTCTGATGATCAGAACTTCTCCCAGAGGTCCACCTCCTCCTCTCCTAATATAGACACATCTGTTAAACTGTTCACTGATGTGCCAGGTGGTAGCAGGGACTTCCAATCCTCATCTTCTTGTGATGGCTTGCTGTCAGATGAAATGAAAGGTGCAGAGGTGGAGCCTTCAGCGGAGGCCCCACCAGAGCCAGTGGACAATATTCCCCCTTCCCCATTTACCCTGAGGGCCTCAAATTGCAAAAAATACCAGCGGCCAGGCCGTCCTGACAAATCATCGTCTGAACTTGCAGAAAGTAACAGCAACAAGTCCACTGATGGTGCAAGTGCCCAAGATAAGCCCAACAGTGCCCTTTCTGCTGGTGCAAGTAGTACTGCTGCCAGTGCTAAAACAGCAGCCAAGCCTGTGGGAAGGGGTGGTGGGAGGGTACGGGACTACACGGTTCTCCACCCTTCCTGCCTGTCAGTGTGCAATGTCACCATCCAGGACTCAATGGAGCGGAGCATTGACGAACTGGTCAGCCTCGCTCCCCCAGCTGACCTTGGAGAAGCAGGGCAGATGAAGAAGAAATCAGATGCACCACCACCCAAACCTACTAGGTAAGGCTGATAGTTCTGTGTCTTAAAAGCCACATTGCAGGGAGAATTCTCAAAATACTATGTTCTGAATTCTTATTTAAACAATTGTAGCCTATCCACCATTGCTAATTACATGGATGGGTGACTTGAGTATATTTTCTTGTGTCATTCAAGATTTTGTTTTTGTAGTAAATATTTTCAGGTTAAATATTTATTACCGTGTATACACGATACCATAAGGCAGCCATCATGTGGTAGGTTAGTAATTTAAATATAATAATACATACTACCTTATATCTTACTTCATTGTGTGCTCATACACACTTTGCTTCATCTCTCACTAGTACTGGGTCTTATAAAAATGTCATTCATTCATATTCTGAGGAACAAAGTGCAGACGCTACTGAAGTTCAGGTTTAATAAAGATTTCATTGGCACTTAGATTATGCTTTCATGTATCGTATTGTTATACAGTATTGGCCAGACTTTTGCTCTGAAAGAATGTGCTTTACCTTGATGTGTCCCTGGCTTTAAAATTCAAAGTTTCGGGTCATACTTTGAAGTTTGATATGTTCTTGCGCTTTCATTTCATTGCTTTTGAGAGGCAGGTCAGATTGAATCACCAGTGGCAAGAGAGGCAGCAGGGAGTGAACCTTTAGTTTGTTAGATTAATGTTAAATCCCCTCTAACAAGTCAAAATGGCAGATGGTGGCAAAAATGTGTGCTCTGTCTGTGTCATTGTGTGTGTGATCTCATCTCATGTCAGCCATTTATACGGAATTAACTTGATAAGAATTATTTTTAAACTAAACTATTGACATCAACTATTTGGAGAAACGTGCATTAGTGTTTGTTCTATATTGTAAAGTCTACAGTTTTTTAGATGTCTCTAAACAGTAACATTTATTGACAAAAAAGCTTTCTATTCACTCAGCTAAGTAATTTTAGGCACCCACTTTGAAATCCCATTTTCTTTTCTTTGTTTCTACAAAAGAGTTTTTTCTTTGTCCTGCTTCAGTTTCTATCTCCTTTGAAAAATCCCATAAGGCACAATACTTCAAAACAAAATAATCTAAAAAAAAAAATATTCTTCTTGTTTGTAGGTTCAGACCCACACAGACAAAGACCAAGAAGACCAAGACCGAGACCAAGCTAGAGTTCTTTGGCTTTGAGGACAAAGAGGACCAGGAGGGGGAGGAGGGTTCAGAAGCTGGCAAGAGTAGCTACAAGATCAAGTACTTTGGCTTTGATGACCTGAGTGAGAGTGACAGTGATGATGAGAGCTCCCAAGCCAAAGAAAAGAAGGCCAGGAAGACAGCCGCAGCCTTAGCTGCTTTGAGCTCCAGCGTGGATAGCCCTCATACCAGTGACTCTCAAGACAGTCATGCTAGCAGTAATACAGGTAAAAGCAGTCCTTAAAAACAGATCTGGTGTTGGTGTAATTGTCATTTTATTGCATGATCCAATGTAACGACATAAACTTCAAACCTCTCTTTAAATTAGAAGTGCTTGGATGACCCACTTTGGTTAATATTCCATCCATTTACAAACTCATGCTTTTTTTTTTTTTTCCCTTTAATCATCAACAATCTGGTTTATCCAGCAGATGCCTTTGACTTTTCCGATGACTCAAGTCCTGGTGGTACCGAGGGCCAGAAAGCACGCTCAGGGAAGCCAAGTGACAAATCCAAGGACGTCGGCAGTGGACTGAAAAAGATTTTCAGTGGACCCAAAAAGGTATTTAAGCATGTTTTAAAATTGGCCGTGTGTTTCTTGGCTCGCTTTTCAACCAAATGTTTTCTTTGTCCTGTGCCATCCAGTGTCTTTGAATATTTGCCCATGAGACTTTTTTTTTTTTTTTTTTTTAACAACTGCATAGACAAGGGATAGGCACAAACCTTTTAACTGCAGTCTGATCAATCTAAGTGTCTCAGTACAAGTCATCTAGCACTTTTGATGACCTTACTCCTGACCAGGGTTTAAAGCAGGTCTGACACGTCTTGGCTTATTGATGTTTAGATGACATTTACATAACAGAATGCCCAGCTTGTCTGAAAATAGCCTGAGATAACGAGAGTGAGGAGAGCATCAGAGAAAAATAGAGCAAGTGGGCGGGTAAGAGGCTCGACTGAAAACTAAATTTATATGGTTGTCATTTTATGTAATCCAATTCTGTGATTCAGCAGTGATGCAGGTTAGAACTACAGTCAGAGACTTAAGGCATTGAACTGTGATGCCCAGGGAATAACTTTTGACAGCAGTCTCATTTGAATCCCATAAATGTGCGTTCAGTAGCATGCATGGGTTTCCACTTTGAAGGGGATTTGGATATTACCTCTTCATCAGGCACATATTTTCTCATAACTCTGCTTTGATTTGTAATGCTGTGCTGTTTTGTGTAATGCCCACATTTTCTCTCTTTATCTAGATCATGTTTTGAAGTGGCTTTGGGTTATTTGTAGTCTGTCTTACTAATTCTGTGTAGTTATTCTTTCTACTTCCTCAGCAAAACTTCCTACATTGTCTTTGTACGATATAATTGAGTTTCACAATCTGTCATTTTCAGGAAATGTTTTGTGCTGCTTGGGGACTGTTGTGTTCTACACTGAGGCTGCTGTTGTCTTAGTCTATCAACATGAATTCAGCATGCAGTGTTTATGGGTTCAGTTCTGCTCATTTACAGCTGGAACGTGGTATTCTTTAGAGAATAAAATATTGGCATATAGGTTGTTGTTGTAATTTTTTTAATTTATTTTTTTTAAACTGTCATCACTGAAATGCACCAATCTGAAAGCACCATCAGTATTTTCTTATGCCAGCTGTTAGTAATCACTAAATATGTGTATCCGTTTAGTTAACTGACAAATTTTTAAGTTCTTGCTGTGTTTCAGTCTCCTGCTAAAGCTGTGTACAATGCTCGCCACTGGAACCAGCCCGAACCTGAAGAAATGCCTGTGCCTCCAGTCTCTCGATCTCAGACTGCTCCGGTAAGATACTGTATTTTGCCTGTAGACTGTAGACTGTTAGTAAAAGATGGACAGAATGTGGCATCATCTATTAGCTTCTTAAACCTGCATTTTGAAGCCATAATATTTGTGTTTTAGCTGCTGGTATGTTGACTTTGTTGATGTAGAGACCATATTTAGGCCAGTTGGTGGGGTGCTAAATCATCAGCTGATCCTAGCAAAGCACAAACACGGGTATCTGCTTATTAACAGAATTATAATACTTGAATTTCAATCACTGAAACTGAATATCAAACTTTTCGGATGGGCTGTGCCACCTGGCAAGCCATATTACTCATCAGATAAGTACATTAAAAATGCTTCAAAAGTTCAGTCTAGTCCAGTTGAGTACTGAAGGTAAAGTATTGCACAAAATCCACTGTAGCTAATGTTAGCACGCCTTTCAGTTTTAAGCTATAATAAAATGTCAATGTGAGCTATTAAAAAATCAGATATTATGGGGGAGGAAGTTGGCTATGTAGACTAAATCTGTTCTTTGTGCCAGGTGTTCTTTTCATGGCTGAAGCTAGGCATTTTAAAATACCACAAGTCAATCACACATTGATTAATTTTGGAGCCAAACTCAAATTGCTATAAGAGAAGCCACAGTTTTTTTTTTTCCCTCGTCTTAATTTTTCAGCAAGGTTACTGCTTGGTTTACTTGTCAGGAACTGGAACAAAAATGTAAATCTGTCATTGTGAGTAAAGAGTGTATTTGTATGTTTAAAGTTCTCATTAGGGTGTATACATTCATTTTGCACAGAGAGGGTAAACACTATTACTGGGTTATTATGTAAAGAAAATGCTATTAACTAGCGCCATTTATTTGTGTTTGTGTTCTTAATGTCCACATATTAGGATACTGTTTACTGGTCTCTTAGTAGTCAACAATTTCTGTATTAATTGCTCTAATTAGTATTGCTGTTCAAGTGAAATTACTTTTCCAGGCAAGTGAAGTTTGCTTGTATGTTTTGTATTGAATTACCCCAATGGAAATAATGTTTGTTTAGAGACTAGCTAAGCAGACTCTGGCGACTGGGATTTAAAAGTTATTGTTAACTTTGCACTACCTCGTCTGACATCTGTTAACAGCACTTATTAAAGACTTGTGTGGTTAACAGACTGTTCAGCTGTGGTAAATCTTGTGGACATGTCATTAAACAGATTTTGTTGCTTTGGTATGAGCCCCGTTTCTCAGCTTCTTTTTTGTCCTTAGGCTATTTTATCGAGCAGCAGCAAGGACAGCAACTCCCATAAAGATGACGGCTTGTTCAAAGCTCCTCCACCGCCACCCAAAGTCATTAAGTCAGAGACCATCCCCACACGACTCAACCAGGATATTGTCACAGCACTCAAATGCAGAAAAGAAGACAAGGAGGTGAGTCCAGGTTACACAGATTTGCTGAGTAACAGCAGTTGTTAGATAAATCTTTCTGATCAGTTTTTACTTCACATTTTGTTTGCTTGCCAGTATGAATTACCCCTAGCCCCCCCTTTTCCCCCCTTCCTTTTTAAACACTCAGCCAGTGAAGGGTTGGCATTCATTTGATGTGTGCCAGTGCTACTCCCATACAGCCTGTGTCATTTACAGATGGGCCTTCTGGCCCCAGATCAGGCTGTTAGCCACAGATCCCCTGAGGTTAAATGGCTTCAGCTACACTAAGCTGTCACCACACACTGATTCTGTTATAAACCCAGGTCCTCCATCCTGTGTCGTGCTGAGCCCCCTCACAGTGTGACTGCTGATATAGATATACATACAGTGTCAACTGCTGATCATACTGACCTGAAGCTTTTGCTGGCTGTGAAACCAATAGAGGAATTTAGAAATGTGAGCAATTTGCTGTGTGTGTGTGTGAGCAATTTGAGGGTCTGGACAGATGCAGTGCTTCTCAATTAGCTACAATTAACCCCATTTCCCTTACTACCAGCTGTATACTGTGGTGCAGCATGTGAAACACTTCAACGATGTGGTGGAGTTTGGAGAGAATCAAGAGTTCACAGATGATTTTGAGTACCTGGAGACGGGGCTCAAGAGTAGTCAGCCGCTCAACACAAGATGCCTTAGGTAAGTTTAATAACCAGCTGGGAATTTTTCTTTGTTGTGTTGTAGAGGAACATTTCTATATTTGGTCTGATTTTAATTTCTTTGTTGTGACTTGCTAAATGTTACTTAGTTTACAAAGTTCAGTGACTGGTACAAGCATATGCCAGTTAATATTTCATAAAAGTACCTAAAACCAAAATTCATAAAGTAAGTTATTATTCTTGCAACAAAGTAGTAGGAGGTAGAAAACGCAGAGTTAATACTTTAAAAACAAGCACAGATGATCAATTTTAATTGAATTGCACTCCAGCCCAGAGACTTCATGTGTAGCTAAAGTTCTCAATCATTTCTGTCCCTTTGCATATGCTCGCCTCCCTTCCACCGTTGTGCCTCAGCCTGTTAATCACATTTTACTTCCAATTGTGATTTTTCACTTGCAGCGTTTATGAATAATAAAAAAAAAATATCCAAGATTAAACTAATATTGTTCTGCGTTCATTTTCACAGCATTGCTCTCTCATTGAAACCATGAAAAAATAATTATTGATCATGTGTCACTGATTAACTAAATGTGATAACAAAATCACATTTAGTTAAAACATTGAAACTATGATGTAAATCACACTTCTTATCCAATGTTTTCATAGGATTTAAGTGATTTTATTCATAATTTAAACTAGAAATGCAGTACAGGTAGTTAATGTGTGGCCATACACCACACCCAATCCGATATTTACATTATGTCTGGGCTAATATATGTAAAACATTAGCACTTCTGAAGGTGTCTCACACCTGGGACACCAACAAGTTTTCACTGTATGTTTACAATGTTGTACATCAAACTGGTCAAGTAATGACTGAAGAGCTTCAAATAACTGTCATAATGAGTTGAGATGATGATGATGATAATAAAATTATAATTAACTATAATAATAAACTAAATTAGTTTTACATTGTATTTTTTTTTTTCGTCCTATAGTCTTTTTTTTGTATTTATTTGTTTTTACTTATTGCTACCTATTGAATAAATTGGACATTTTTTTTTATTTGTGATATATGAAGTTACAGAATTAGAAAGGTGATGTTTAAGTCAACACTGACATTTCCTTACACATAAAAGAATCATTCCCAGTCTCTTTCTCACACTGAGAAAAACAGCTTAATAATTTAATGCTTGCATTGGATCCATGCTGTGCATCAGCAGAAAGCCAAAGTCAGGCTGTTGTTGTTTTATACCATTAGAACATTGGATTGATGCATAGCATGGGCAACATTGAAGCCTTAGTCTTTAAATCTTTCCCTATATTTCTTTAGTTTGCCATTTGTGACATTTTAATTTAAAAGTAGGCTGATTTCATTGTCATAAATCTATCTTTAACATTCCCTCTATTCTCCACTTTCCTCCCTCATTTCTCCAGTATAATCAGCCTGGCCACACGGTGTGCCATGCCCAGTTTCAGGATGCACCTGAGGGCAAGAGGGAAAGTCGCACAGGTCTTCAAAATGCTCAACGATGCTCCACAACACCCGGTCAGTCAAAGTTTTGTTTTTAATTAATTATTTTTTTGTCACCTCTTGCCACAATCTCTTTCTATCATCTCCCTTGAAGTTTTGACAGATGGTAATACAATGTTTGAATAACTTGTGCTTTCACAATTTATTTTGTGACATGAACCATTACTTTTCCATCTAAGATGAAGTGTTGAATCACGAGCCCTGTTTCTTCGGTATTAAATTATCAAAATGCAAGAAGAGTGCAAGGAGACCTCAGTAGTTATTCAAATGACATCCCAGGGTTAGATATGCACACGTATAAATAGGTTTGTGATTTTATTTTTTGCTCAACAAGTAGGTTTTCTGTTGTTAATGTAGTGTCTTAAAATATATTAGTCTTTCCTTTAAATAAGCGAAGAGCTTGTGGTGGGTATTATGTTTTTATGATATGGCAGTATTTGTGACCGGATGGACCTTTTTTGATGTCAGTTTGTCTTAATCTTTATTTTATTTATTTCTTTTGTGTGTATTTTCTGTTTTTCTCTTGGTGCTGTTTTTAACATATTCTTTGTATTCTGGTTGTAATCCTTGACTGAATAGCACTTTGAATCAACTCATGTTGTTTTTATATATATCTAAGTATAAATTTTGTAATTTTGAGAACTATGTAGTGAAAGTGACACACAATAAGCTTTTTCTTACTGATCCAGAGCTTTCTCCATATGATCTACACTGCCTGCACCCCTTTGTAAAACCTGATCTGTCATTTTATCAGAACCTCGCTCTGTGCACGGCTGCACTGATGTACATTTTGAGCCGGGATCGTCTTAACATGGATCTGGACAGGGCATGTCTGGAGCTAATGATCAAGCTGCTGGAACTAGACCAGGACTACTCGGGTCACCAGGATCAGCTCACAGCAAAGGAGATGGCAAAGGTCAAAGAGAAGATCAGGAAATTGTGCGAGACTGTGCACAACAAGCACCTTGACTTAGAAAACATCACGGTAGGTTGTCCATCAATAAAGAAATCATAACATCATCACATAACTGGTGAATCTTGGATTTAATCAGTAACCACAGTCTCTTGTTCATATATTTATTGAATAAGCAACACTATGTACATTTTTAAACTACTTTAATGGAAAGGTTTTTCATAAAAATATAATCTGTCAGTCTGACCTCTTTGTATGCACCCCCTTCTGCATGCAAATACACTAATCTTACTGCAGCTCAGCTGTCAGTTTTGACCTGTCACAACTGATCGACAATATTTCAGTCAGAAAAGTTGCTGATTTGATAAAATGACAGCATTAATATTACATATGCTTTACTACCTAGTAATGTTTTCTTGGTGAACTGGTTTATATTTCTTCTTATCAAGCTTAATTAGGGGGGGAAATGTGTGTTTTAGTGTAGACGACTTTTACAATAGTGGGTTTGTAATACAAGCATACATAAAATTCCAGTGATGTTTTTTTTAAACATGCTTCTGTCCTCTATCCCTGCAGACAGGGCACCTTGCCATGGAGACACTTCTGTCGTTAACCTCCAAGAGAGCTGGTGATTGGTTCAAAGAGGAGCTCCGGCTACTGGGAGGCCTGGACCATATTGTTGACAAAGGTGGGTGTTGGATACTAATGTGCTCAAAGCCATGCTGTACAGTGCATATGTGTATACCTATGCAATGATTTTGTTTGTCACGGTTTGTAATTGCCACATGTCGTGTGTGTTGCATTGCCACAGTGAAAGAGTGTGTTGACAACCTGAGCCAAGAGGATGACAAGGAGAACCTTGTAGCATCTTTATGGGGGGCTGAGAGGTGTCTGAGAGTGCTTGAAAGTGTAAGTACAGTTCTGTCAAGTTGGATTCTCTCTTGCACCAAAGTCACACTAGAGTGAGCCAGGACAACAGTAATTGAGTACTAAGCTGTGAATTGGCTGGTGACCTTTGTTACCCGATTAAATGCCTCTGCTTAAAGCACTGAATGTGTCTTTATCAGCTATATCTTAAAATGCCATTCAGCTTTCCGAGCTAAACATAAAGGGTCTCCCTTAATTTTGTGTTTCTTGTCTTGTTTTCAAGGTTCTTGGTGTACTTTTTCCCTCTATTGATTTCATTTCTCTTTCATCTCCTGCCAACAGGTTACAGTGCAGAACCCTGAAAATCAGAGTTACTTGATTGCCTACAAAGACTCTCAGCTTATTGTCTCCTCTGCCAGGTGAGCACCAGCTACTGCTTACAGCTATTATTGACTGTCTACAGACATACTGGGACACAGTGGCTATCGTGACAACAGGTCCTTTTCACTTTGTCTCTTTTACTTTTTGTAAGATCATTTTACTCATCATCACCTCGGGGCAATTCTAAAGCTTCTCATGCCCATCAAAAACAACATTAGGGCAAATAAAAATAATCCTAGGATAATAGATTTGGATAAAGGTAACCACACCAATAACCAGGTCTGTGGTTTCTAAAATTGATAGCAAAAGTTACATCTTAGTTTTAACCATGGATTCTTCTTAGTTTGCATTCATGAACACAGTATATCGAAGATCAATTGTGCTCAAGCTCGTTGCACTTTCTGCATTTAGGATTATCTTTCCACTCTGCACTTTAATATTTTTCTTTATTTCTGTTATGTCACTTTTTACTTTCTGTCAACAATATCTTTTTCTTACTTTTATCAGAGCTTTGCGATACTGTGAGGATATGATCCAGCGGTACAGCAGGGCATTAAACAACACCTCTCTGTCTTCATCGGCTGCTGCACTGCCTCACTGCAGCTTCACAAATGTGGGAAAGGCGGTGGAGGACTGTATGAGGGCTGTTATTGGAGTGCTGCTCAACCTTACCCATGACAATGGTATTCTCATTCCTTTTTCTTTTCTTATACTATTTATGGAAAACTGCTAAAACTCAATTTACTGTAGTTTTTTTGTTTGGATTGTAGTTCTATAAATATACAAAGATGAAATGGCTCATTGTGTACTTCTGTACAAAATGAATATATTCGTGTTAATGTGGTCAGCTAGAATTCAGTTGTATCTTGTATGATTATAGTCTGTACCGTGAGCTATAATATTCAGGTGCTTAGCAGGGAATCATGTTGACATGTGTGAGCAGAGGTTAATAATAAGGTTATTTTTGCCTACAGAGTGGGGAAGCACTAAGACGGGTGAACAGGATCAGCTAATAGTGACTGCTCTAAATTGTGTCCTTCAAGTCCCACGCTACATCCCCCAGGAGCAGCGATTTGACGTGCGTGTGCTGGTAAGGTTCTCTTCAACAACAGAAAACATCTTCGCAACGGCACAGTTGCTGACAGTTTATGTATGTATGTGAATGTCTCATTTGTGTATTCTGTGGTGTATACCAGGGTCTGGGTCTACTAATTAACCTTGTGGAGTACAGCTCCAGAAACCGCCACTGTCTGGTGGACATGGAGTACAATGTCGACGACACCTGTCTGGAAGACAGCCTCATGCAGCCTGCTGACCCAACGCAATCTGACACATTGGCAGAGTCAGCTGAGACTCAGGCAGATACGGCTGACAAGCCCAAGTCCTGCGGTGCTTTGGCTGCCCTGGTGAAGGTAGGAACTGTGCCAGAACTCATACATCAATATTTTAGCAGTCACTGGATGTGGCTCTCTTTTGTCTTTTTGTTTAAAAAAACAAACCAAACCCCCACAAAACAATAGTTTAATACAGTTTAAAGAGCTGAATACATCTTTCCTATTCTTAATTTAAGCAGAAACAAAGTGATTGGGTGTTGTGTTGCAATTTCTTTTGTCTGTATCATAGAACTCGTGAACCACTCATTTACCTGGTAACACATCTTTCTCGGGAGTGTTAAACATCTCTTCACTGCTTTAAATGCACACCTCTGTTTGCTCACAGTATTGAGTAATAAGCAAGTGTAAGTAAATTCTTGCTTGTTTGTGGATTAAAATTTCAAAATTAGGTTTTTATTTAGGTTTTTCTTTTTTAATCAATGTCACTGCAGCCAGAGTTCTTGCAGATTTTCAAAAAGTCTGGAAACTTTTAAAGAAAAAAATGGCAATTAACCTCAAAATTACTTTTCATGCCCAAGTATTACAGGCTAGTTTCACAGTATTTGGCATGCCTATTTGCTTCCTAACTTTGCCAAGATGAAATACCTTTGCTGTCAAGCTAAACTGCCACTCTTTTATTCCCTTTGAATTATGAAAAATTTGCTGTGTTACTTGGCTCCTGTTTTTTGGCTTGTGTTTAGAGTTCACATCTGTTTATTTCCCCTGGAATCCCAGCTCTTCCTTGAGAGGGAGCGTGCTGCCATCCTGGCTGAGGCAAAGACTGACGACCTCATCAGTGAGGCCCCCAAACCGGCACTAGACCAAAGCGGAGAGTGGCAAGAGACATCAGGAGAGATCCAGTGGGTGGCATCCGAAACAAATGACAGCCAACCCGAGAAGAAAGAAGAGGAGGATGAAGAGTTGGACTTAAATAAAGGTAGATATTTTGGGGTTTGTGCGTATAAGAGGAGCTGTTTGTAGCTTTGAGTAAAATTACAATCCAAATAAATGCTGACTCAATTTAAGCATGAGTTAATAATATCTGCAATAAGGATGAAGATACCAGTAACTATAAAGCTTTGAAAAATATCCCTATTAAGAATTCATTAACCGAATCTCTAATAAGGCTATTAAGGGAGACCACACTTGTCTTCAATAACAAAAACTTGTTTTTAAAACTAATTTATCCAACATTACTCAGTTCTGGCTTTTCAAATGACATTCTCGCTGAATTTTACACACCAAATGATTGGGGGTGAGGAGGGGGTAGATTCACAACATTTATCCATAATGGGAATAATTTCATTTATTAATCCATTCATCTTAAAATTCTGAGTTTTGTGTATAAGCTGTGTAAGAAATTGTGCAGACAAAGGAAGGGCAGTTTCCTTTGAGATGACATTTCCAGTTTTTCTTTTTAATGTTTCCCAAAGTTTTAAAACTTCTAGATCGACATGGAGAAAACTTTTTCTGTTTTTTTGAACTCGTAGATTCCTGATCTTTAAATTACTATGGGTTAGGATGGCCAGGTCGCACCCGTGCACATCCACCCAATATTTTAAAAATATGTCATTGATTATTCTCTGTCTGTGTCTTTGGTAGGATTTTATCTCGCTGCATCACTTTTTTTTTTTTTTTCCCAAAGAAAGGAAAATTGTTAAAGAAAAATCAAAGTGCTGTCTTCACAAGTTAAGCTTGTTTATAAAAGCCTGAATATAACACATAATTTTCAAATTGCTTGCTCTTAGTTTTTATTTATTTATGCCATTTAAAAAAACAAAACAATGATTTTTATTGAAAATAACATGGGAACCCCATAAGTATATCTGGGGGGGGGGATTGTTACAAGTCTCCACCATACTTTCTCTGGTCATTGAGTGATGTTGTGTCAGTTTGTCATGCAAGATCAACAGCTCTTGTTGTTTTGCCTTCAATGTTCTTCTCAGGCTTTGATGTAGAGTGCTGCCATGATTTTTGGCAAATTGACTTCTACACTTTAATCTGTTTAGCTTTAGCCTTGATGCTTTTCTCAGCTGCGTCGTTAGTTTCTGCCACAGCGCATGCTTTGCATCATAACAGGCTTTGCTAATGAATAATGAAACCTGTGTCCAGCTATTGTTACAGTTGATTAGTTTTTGCAGCTCCATTGAAGTTTAGGTTGCGAAATACAAACCTTTGTTCTTTAGTACTTGCTAGTCCTTTGAATGTGACCTCCATGAGCACTGTAAAACAGGAGTTAATGTTACTCTTGTGAACATCATGGACTCATTGTTTTTAATGCTGTGTAGAAGTGTTGGGTGAGCTGATCAGTGAATTACAGCTAAATATATATTGGGAAACCTTGTCTTTCTCCTTTGTGGTTACTGCAGCTCTGCAGCACGCAGGCAAGCATATGGAGGACAGCATTGTTGCTTCATACACAGCCCTGCTGCTGGGCTGCCTCTGTCAGGGCAGCCAGGTAAAAACCGGTGCAGATTTATACATTTTGTTTTGTCCAGATCTTTAAAAAAAATCTATAATATGTGTTGTTGCTCACTTCCTTTTTTTGCCATCCTCAGATTAATGTGACTACTGTGAGAGAAAATCTACCTAAAGGAGATTTCTCCATCATGACAGAAATGCTGAAGAAGTTCTTGAGCTTCATGAACCTCACTGTGAGTGTGACTATTCAGATCAGCCCTCTGTTATCAGTGTTACGTGATGATGCATGTTGAGATTGACGAAGTTTAAAATGATCTACAGTTATGCAAATACATGATGAATTATACAGGCTCAACAAATCAAAGTGTTTTTCTTAAAAAACAAACAAACAAAAAATACTTATATTTTAGTGACAGTGTAGTGAAAATACTGACACTGAAGGTCTTCGTCCTTTTTTTTCCCCTCCTCCTAACGCCTCTGAGTGTTGATGCAATCCTTGGCTTCAGGCAAATTAAACTGAAGATACGAAAAGCCGTTTAATTGGACCCATTGAGCAAAAGCACATTTTTGTGCAGTGAAGTGGCTTGGATGAAATAAACATTCTTGAGGCCCAGTAATTCTGTACAATACCACATTTTCCCTTTTAGTTTCAAATAATTGCAGTTTTTCTATAGCTCAGTTCAGCTCCTTTCAGAACCCCCTAGAAAGTGAGTGAAATGCTGAGCCTTTATTTCTGTTTATTAATGAAATGACTTAGGAATTCAAAACATTTGAAAGATGAATAAATGAAAGCCTTTCTGATTGTTGCTCATCTTCCAAAAAATAAAAAGCTTATAGTAGCACTTGGCTTTTATGAAGTACTACTTCTTTATAATACTAAATGTATTCAACAGATTATTAACAATTCAATATTTTTTTATGTCCAAGAGGCATAATCGAAATGCTAAAATTTGCAAAACATAATTTTCAAATAATTCAATGATTCCTGTGATGCTAGCACTACCACGCCACAGATGTGTGTTTTGCAGCAGCTTTGATTGTGACACATCCTGTCAGAGCTGAAGATTGGAACCATCTGTTTCATAAACATCCCCTTTGAACAGAAGCATCCTGTTATCATCAGTGTTTGCATCGAGACCTCACAAGTAAAGTTGTTGGCATCCTCACACACTTGTTTTTGTTTTTCCTGTTCTGTCTCCACACAGTGTGCAATGGGCACCACAGGACAGAAGTCCATCTCACGGGTCATCGACTACCTGGAGCACTGTTAACAGACAGCAAACTATCGAGCTCTTACTCCGACTGCACATTAAACGGTTTCCAGGTTACTCTTGTTCTCCACTACCCATTAGAAGCCACAAGGGGCCATTGGAGTCTTAGCAGCATTCTCTTGACTTCACCTGATCAGCAGATGTTGCGATCACTCTAAACTCTGAGGAAAAAAGGCATACACTGACATGTGCGTAAACACACGCATACAGATATACACAAGTTTCACTCCCTGTCTGGAGCACAACCCGAACCAAAGCCCTGCTAGCTGACAGACATGCAGACAACTTCAGTTCCACTCGGCTAACAGCCCATTTAGAGTCAGATCCAGATTCATCCTCAGGTGAGAATCGGGCAGACGCGAGGCTACATCCCCGTAATCCGCGGAAAGTTAAACGAAGCAGACGTCTTCACACATCGTCCCGAGATGTGTGACGGTAGCAGGCCACTGAGGAGTCGTCTCCCGTTTGCTGCCGGGTCTTGATTTCTGGCTGCTTAGCTGGAGTGTGAACCACTGAATCAAATTTTATGGATCATTACATTTTCTTCTGTGCGTGTCCACGTCCAAGCCAAGGGTGAAATCATAGATTAGCATGAAATCATTTTCACAGACGTTTGAATGATGTGTCTGTACGTAAAACCTGTATGGAATGATTTTTGAATGCAAAATCCCATTGACTTACACATTTGCAATTGGCTTGAATGTTTAAGGGAAATCGAATTTCTAGCTTATTTTCTAAGCTTTTCATTTTGTGCCGAGTAATTTTTGGGAGCTTGATTTTTGTAGGCTTTGGCTCATTATATTTTTAGATTTTTCTTTTTGCCTTGAGGGCATTTCTCTACCAAAATTATGAGTTACTGTTAAAGAAATCAGGACTGCGTGACATACTGACTTTTAATAGGATGTCCGTTATTTGACTGGTGACGGCACTCGGAAAATTACGAGCTTTTCTAAAAGTTAGAATTCTTCTCAGCCATTGTCTGTTTGCTCACATTTTAGTTTGTTTAGATTATTTAAAGTTCATTTAATTCAGCCGTGTGTAATTAGAGTATGCATTTAAACTCACTGGTATAACGTGATGGATTACTCAAAATTATGATTGTTGTGCTTCCTTTATGTTTGTAATGAAGTTATTTTTAATGTATTTAATTTAATGCGTTCTCCTCTTGTGTAAAATGCAAAGCCTACGTAATGAGATCCCAGTTGTGTCCAACATCGCCTCATTATAATCCACCCCTTGTGATACAGCTGTGTGGCTGGGCACAGCACATCTGAGTGGCTAAATTTATGCTTAAATTGTAGTTTTTAAACATCAATCACTAAAATATTATGCACATGTTGATCAACATAAGTGGGATGGGGTTAGGGGCAGAGATGGGCAGTAACGCGTTACTGTAATCCGATTACTTTTTTCGAGTAACGAGTAAATAAGGGATTACTATTGCAAAAACGGTAATTAGATTACCGTTACTTTCCCGTAGGAACACTGCGTTACTAAAACCGTGATTTTTTTTTTTTTTTTTTTTTTTTTTTTTTTTGCGAGAATGTCATGACAGTGACGTAAGCGAGTGCGACGTTCGTGACAACAGCTGTGTGCAGATCAACAATGGATCATATATTGAGTGTGGGAGAGAGTATGAGCGTGCAGCGTTTAAAGCGTGGAAGTACTGACCTTACTTTGAGTTTGATTCCATAAAAAGTGACAAAAACATTAGCGTCCATCGTGCGTGGGAAGAAAACTTTTTTACAGCGAAAAAAAACCCTAAACTTCCAAGCAAGCACCGAGTAGCTACGACGTAATGAGAAACTCACAGAGAAACTCGCGGATTCTTCCACTGACCACTGCGGCACACCTGCACCAGGGTAAACCTCCGCCTATGCCACTCCTGCTTTACAGGTGAAAATAGAGCAACAGGACCGCTGAGTCTTTGACTTTATTTATTTTCTGCTGTGTTTTACTTGCATCTATTTGAAAGAGTGAGTGTAAACACACAAAAAAATGTATTTTATGTGCTGGAATGTGCAGAAAATAGGTTTAAATATTAAACAAATTTCTTCCAGTCAGAGAATGTTGCATATAATTAAATTTTTGCTTGATGCATAAAGTTAAAAGATTAAAACTGATAAAACAAGTTTTAAAAAGAGACTTTTCCATTTGATAACATTTTGTATGATGGATTATGCAGAAAAAGTAGAATTGGGCTGAAAGATCTATCACTTTATCACCTATTCAGGTTGTAAATCGTGTTTTTAAAAAATAAATAAGTAACTAAATAATTAATTACTTTTGAAAATAAGTATTCAGTAAAGTAATGAGATTACTTTTTGGGGAAGTAATCAGTAATTCGTTACTGATTACTTTTTTCAAGTAACTTGACCAACACTGGTTAGGGGAGTCTAATATTTTCCTGTGTCCAGCCACAAGCAGCTTCATGTTTTTGCTCATGATATGTTTGCATTGGATAACATGCATTAAGCTCCCATTTATTTATTCTATATTGGTGTCATTTAAGCCTTGATGATGATGTTGACCTGATCCTTGGAAAAGCCTCTGTCTTGTACTGCTCACATGTACGATCACTGATTTGAATGACAGCCATACCTGTAAAAACGTTAGTTTTATCTGCTTTGTAGGGCTGCAGTGAACAGAACTGCAACTGCATTTTACTGTTAATCACTTTGAGAAAAAAAAAAAAAAATCTGGTCCGAATGTAAATACTCCTGTACATACCAGTTAATGGACATTTCAGATGCTTAGACTACTTTTTTCCCCTGAAGCTGATATTTTTATTTTATACAATATTTCTGAGTTGTTTTAAAAACAAAAATTGCAGGAAGAGGAAAAAAATGTTTGTACCCCTTTCAAGGACATTGTCTTTGGTTACATGTAAATAGTTGTATCTCAAAAAAGAAAAAAAAAAGTTGCTACTTTCAGTACACTCCCTATGTGGTTTCTTCCTTCTATTGTTTTCTTTCATTCTGAGCAAGTTAAAAAATGTTATGTATTCAGAGCTACGGGAGGTGAACACTTTACTAAACACAAGTGGTGTTTAGCTTCCTTTTTGTATTCATGTATGTGTAGCAGCTGCTGAATGCTTAACTTTGTATCCCAGTTTGTGCCTGTGTGCGTGTGGATGTTCAAAACCCCCTGGATCTCGCTCATCCCTGACAAACTGGCTGGGATAGAGTGAGAGTCCAAAGCATGGTCACTACACTTAACAGCACTCAGCGGTGACAGTTTGTGAACGTGGCCCCTCAGCTTGACTGACTGCTGCATAATGGAAACAAAAGATTCTTGTTGCAGTTGCTAGCCAAGAGTCAAACTTACAAATAGCTTGGGGAACGAGGGGAATGTAGTGATATACTATCTGACAACACTGATTTCATACAGGCGACAGCTGTGTCAACCACGATTCAACAAACGCTGCCTCGAAATGTGAAGCGTCAGGAATTGTCAAGACAGGGAAACATGTTGAGTAAACATTGCACAGATAACATGTAATTATGTCTTTATGTTTTGTTGCCCAACATGCAAATACATGATTAGATGCAGGCAGAAGAGCAGATTAAAATTCTAAAACGCATGATTGCAGACAATGGGCACCTCTGCCTTCATCCGCCTGCTGTACATTATAGCTTTCATGGCAGTTTCTCAGTAGTGGGAGGTCAGAGGCAGAGAGAGCATTCCCTCTGTGATGATCGATGTGGCAAGGAAGTGGATGAGTAAACAAAGAGGAAAAACGCAGCATTTCCAATAGCTTAACAAGATTCGTAGGATGTCCTCCGCTGTTGGTGAATGTGAGGGAGGAGAAAAATGGGGAAAAGGAGAATGCAGAGGCATGAGATTAACGTTTCCAACTTGTCAGTCCAAACCCTCTCAGTGAGGCTGCGCAGCCTACGGCGAGCAACTACAACTGTTTTTTGTTTTTCTGTTTGTTTGTTTTTTCCCCTTCCCAGCATTCATTCTTTCATCCCTCTCCATATCTGGACACATTTCCTCCTGGCTTGACTCGTTTGTCTTTTCAGCATCTCCCCTTGCGCACAGGCTGCTTTAGATTTTCAGAAACCGCTGTGTTCTGGTTTCTGCGGTTTTAATTATGGGAATTACTTTGGCAAAATGCAGCTTTTTTTTTTTTTTTTTTTTTTTTTTTTTTTTTTTTGACTCCTTGCGGCTCCATTTGATGCTTTATCTCACAGTTTGTTGTATGTGGAGGGAGTGAATAGGTGATTAGCTTGCAGGTGCAAGAATTGTTTTGTTTTTACAACTTCTTGACAAAAAGCAAAACCAAAAGGATTCAAGGCCGTAATGCCACTAGGTGGTGTGAGTACTCAGCCTCTGATCGCAGTGTCTGAATGGTTGAAGTAAAGTGCACACACCCACACGCACAAGTATCTTCTCATCAGTGGTGTTGTCTAAGGATTTTCCCCTCGAGCTGTAAGAACTCTGCTGTCTTTGGAGAGAGCAACGCGCTGGTCTCACTGATGCAGTCACGTGCATGCATGCTCCGGAGGGAGGTGAAACATTTATGAAGAGGCTCTGTTGATGCTTTGCTGACCATTAGCGCCCCTGTTCACTTAAATCAAGCTGTCACATGAAGAAATCGTCGTACCACCTGTGCACCAACACGTGAAACTCAGATGGGAACGTGCAGACTCGTTCGTCTCCTCAGTCTGTGCAGCTGCAAGTGCTCCTCATGACAGTTATGTGGGTGAAGAAATGTTTTTAGAAAGACTCCTGCTTTCAGAGGTTTTATATATTTATTAATACATCGGTACAGCATTTCTAATGCGTGTTTTCACAGTTTTAATTCTTCAAGGATACAAACTAACTCACCCTACCTTTGTCTGAAGATTAACTGAGGCGTTTGGGCAAAGAGGAAATACTTGAAGAAGTATTCTAATCCAAAAACAAAAGTTTTGCCTTCAAACATTTCCTTAAGAAGTAGTACAAGAGTAATGTCATTGAGATGTAATTAAAGGATAAGACTGGCAATAGATCTCTTTTATTATTTTTTTTTATTTAATGAGTTCATGAAAAAAAAAAGATTCATCTTCTGAGTGCTCACCTCACAGAAAAAAGTCAGGACGTTAATAGATAACACTATGTAGCGAGTTTTACTTTAATTACCCCAAATGGGGTACTTGGTGAGGCATCTGTGACAGGCTTTCACACAGTTCCGCAGTTTTAAAGTTTTAAGTTGGAGTTTCCGAAAACTCTCAGTTTCCCAGTTGTAATTACAACTTGGAAGCTGGTGGGAATGTTATTTAGAGCTTTGAAACTCAATATAGTATTAATGTGGCATAAGCCCCAAGACAAATGGTTCCTACTGAAGATCTACATATTTAAAAATGACTCGAGTCTTGAGTAATTTACTTAACTGGCACTGAAGTTTTTTTTCAGCAGATATTAGTCTGCAAACTAAACTGCACTGAAACAGAATTTTTATGGTAGTATATTGCAGGTCTGGTTCTCTGGTACAGCTGGGTCCATAATTTTTTGGACAAAAGCTGAAGTTTTGCACCTTCAATCAAGATGTGATTAAAGGGCAGACTGAGTTTTAATTTAAAGGGTTTTACAAATATTTTTGCATTTACTGTTACTGTTACTGTCCCCCCTTTCATGGGCTCAAAATGAACTGGACAACAAACTGAACAATGTTTTAATATTTTAAAATCATGCTGGTTTTTAAACTCATGGTCGAAACTCTGCATTTCCTTCCCTCCCTCGAGGTGCTCTAAGTCGTTACTACAGCCACGTTCAGTTGCTGTTGGTTTTTTAAAATTCTTTCTTCATAGAGTTTTGTATTTAATAACTGAGAAGCACTCTCTGTTGGGCTTTCTTTGCCTTGAGAAACTCTTGGGTTGCTTTTGCTATACGTTTTGGATCATTATTCATTTGCAGGTTTTGTCCTGTCAGTTTTTGAGTATTTGTCTCAGTCTGAACGTCAGGTCGAGCAGAGAGCAGCTGTATATGCTTATAATACTGCCTTCACCATGTTTAATAGATAATGGTGGCATGCTTTGGATCATAAGCAGTTCCTTAGTTTCCGTAGTTCCGTAGTTTTCCATCATTCTAGTACAAGTTAATCTTAGTTTCATCTGTTCAAAGGTTATTTTTATTAAATTTTTAATTTAATTAAACTGTGCAGACTCCTGTAGATGTTTTCCAATCTGATCTCAGCGGGCCTTGTTTATTCAGAAGTTCACATGATGTTTCTTTGCTTTTTGAATTTTCATTTCCATGATGGCATCTCTTGGTAGTAGACCTTGACAATGATACACCTCCCTCCTCCAGACTGTTCTTGACTTGGTAAGATGCTGTAAAAAAAGTTCCTTCTTAACTTTTGAAATATTTCTGCTATCATGCACTTTAATTCTCTTCTGCTGTTTTTCAGGCCCTTTGGTGTTGCTCAGCTGGCCAGAGCTGGCCTGAGGTATATTAATTATTTTGAAGAGCAGACTGGACTGTTGATTTAAGCAAAATTTTTGTCTCTGTCTCTAACAATATTATTTTGTTTTTTTCAGCCCAATGATGGGCTCCCTCACGTACACTGACATGTCCCCGGGCTACATATTTGAAATTAAAATGAAAAGAATATATAAATTCAACACTTTGAATCAACTTCAGATATTATGTCTGCTTCATTTGTCATGAGGTAACAAGGGACAGACCTCACCTAGCCATGAAACTGCTTGTCAGTCAATTGTGCAATTAATTTTTGACCTCTGGGGGTTGGTTCATAAAAATGGCTGTAATTACTAAACAGTTATTATTTAAATTTTATTTTATTGGTACGACCCCCGCCCCCCCCCCCCCCCCACCCTGATTTTAAAGCTGCATGTCTGCCAATTTAAAATCCACAGTGGAGGTTCACCAAAGTACAAAAAAACTGTTTCTTTGTCCATCAAATTCTGGACCTAACTGCAACATCAATAACATCCTGAAATTGTTTTGTGCCCACATTTAATGCAATCGGACCAAATGTCCGCCCCAGTGTGTGGCTAACCGTTTTGTGCTTTTATTGTGGAGGTCACGTTTTATGTTGGTTTACTGGATTATTCTTACGAAACATTTCAGGAGTCAGTCATTTGTTAAAGAAACAGTTACAGTCAAGTTAGATATAACATGTGTCTATAAATGCGGAAAAATTGTAGGAAGTAGAAATGGAGTGAACTGGAGTGCAAGTGTGTCCGAGCTGTACTTAAGGACAGTGTTGGAGTTAATGTATTTTGTTAACTTCTGCCACTGCTGTTAAAACCAACTCCCTCTCTCTTGTGCTCTCCAATTTATATGTCAAGACAGATTAAGTCAGAGGCTAAACACTGAAGCTGAACAGAGCGCATTATCTTGAAACTGCAGGGGAACCAAGAATCAACCCTGAGCATCACACTGTCAACTGAATGAGGAATTTTGCATTGGCCACAAAGCTGAGCCAGCACGCACTGATTTCTGTACAAGCCTGGGATTATTTAGCTTTCGCTACAAAGAGTTTATTCAAACAGTTTGTCCACTAGTGCCGCCCTATTGTGCTGCCACAGCAAACTGTGCTCTACAGCCTAAATGAATGCTTTCACCGGTGTCTTGTTTACTCACACGCACATTTGAAGGTACACACACCGTCAGCCAGGCCAGGCACATGAAAGAATACACACACCCCTGCAAACACCTCGCAATATAAGCACTGAACAAAGAGCCATCACTACGGCACATGTGCTGCATAACAAATGTGTAAACACAAATACATTCGCATTTTGTCCAAACAAACGCAGCACACAGATCACTCTCTGCTCATTCATAGCCAGGTTGTTTCTCTTGTCTAATCTCACCCCTTAAATCATTGAGTGGCAGGGCAGAAAGACTCACCAGCCCATCTGTATTCCTGGGTGTGCGTGACCTGCACTCTAACGGATGGGCTTTGACCACAGGCGAGCCAGATGAGGAGCAGAGCAGAGCAGTAGTATTACTATCCCACACTGGCTCTGCCTTTTGCTATTCTCCACCTCCGGGCTCAGCCTTCTTTCTCTCTGTGCCGGCAGGGTGGAGCCTGATGAGTGTTGTGTGAGGTCGGCTGGGTTCCTGTTTGTGCATTTATGGCAGTCCATCTGTGTTAATGCGTTAGGGCAAGAAGCAGTTTGTGTGTGTATGTGTGTGGATATAAAAAGGGCATGAAGTTCTTCATCTGAAATGGCCATCACTGTAAGTTTCTTCAGGGTTTTGCATTAGCAATGGAGATTCTGCCTTTTTTTCTTTTTCGCACACATTATATAATAAGCAGACAGATATTAATTATTGATCATCATTTTTACTTTGGTTTATGTTGATTCAAATTTTTGCAAACACATTTGTCTTCAAATCCTAGGAGATTCGGAGGAGAGGCAAAGCATGTGGGTTGAGTTGCAAGAATGCTTTCTGAAGCCCAGTGTCTGTGCAACTGCATCAGATCCGAGATCATAAGGTCAGGGGAAAGGAATTTGTACAAAAATAGCAACTGGCAATTAACTTTCCCACAGTGAAAAACTGGCATCGGCCCGGCTATTTGTTTTTTATCATCACCCTATTATTACAGCTGTATTTTTGGCTTTATTTTTCAAGGCTGATGAAAGATGGGCAAAGAGGCAGAAAAGATCCCAGGGCACTCGGATTTGAATCAGGCATTGGCAATTATCAGTGTGTCTTATCTGAAATGTCATTATATTCGCAGAATCTTAGATTCCTAAATCTCCAATCTGCAGTGCTGTACTTATAATTTGTCATATGACGTACTACAGCACATTCATTTTCACTGTAGATAGTAGATAATAAGGTAGAACAGAGTTCTGTTTCCTTCAGCAGATCATGATTTGTGTCAGGTATTGCTGCAGTTTTTTAAAACCCACTCCTGTGATCCTGTTGCACTAATGTAAAGCGGAGATCTTTAAAACATGTATGCATTAAGCTCCAAAAACGCCAAGTGCAATACTTAAAAGCTGCAACCAGAGACTCAGGCAGATACTATAACCAGCAGTGTCTTTATTTCAGCACTTCAACAAAAAACCCAGTGCACACTTTGTACTCCCTGCCACCACCATTTTCCATTGAATACCTGCATGGTGCTCTCTCTCTTTTTCTCCTAAAAACAGCTAGCTTTATTCTTATGAACTATATATAAATGTAGTTCACCATAAGCTACATCAGTACACCTTGCATTGTATCTTGCATGGAAATAAAACGATTGTCCTGTAAAAATCAGGGCAATAAAGTAATTCTGATTAAACAGAAAAATATAAAATGTATTGTAGAGTTGATGACAACAAAAACAAAACTGTTAAAAGTGGAAATTACCCACAATAAGAAATAATAATGATTTTTATTTATCTCTCTCTCTCGATAGATAGATATAGATATATCTATATCATTCATTCTTTCATTCTTTCTTTACTGTCCCCTAGTGACACCACGATGTAGCGGTTAACACAATGATGTTCCCATTTCAAGATTGGGAAGAAATACAAACCCAGCCTCAGGGAGTCACAAGCTACTGTACTCCAGTGCTGGTCCCAAACCTGGATAAATGGCAGAGTTGCATCAGGAAGGGCATCCCTCATCAAGTCTCTGCCAAATCAAACATGCAGTTCCATCTTCTGTGGCAATCCCTTGGGAAATAAACCAGTAGCTGAATGTACCTTTTGTTGTTTGCTCTGTCCTGGCATTTTATTCTCAGGAATTTTCATCAGCCAAAAAGGTTTGCAGACTTGTTAGCTTTTCTGCCAACAGGACTGTGAGTTTGTTCGAAAGATCTACGTGTACCATGTATGACTTTCTCATAGTTATTTTTGAAAATTCTATTTTCAACAATTAACTATGCTGAAACACTGTTCTGTTTCTCAAGCTGGGATTAGTCATAAAAGACTGTGTCTTGCTAGGTAGAACTATTGATGCATCTCTAGCAAAACGGTGCAATGCAGCTTGTTTTTTGCACTCAAAACTAGGGATGGGTACCGGGCACCGGTTCTGACATAAACGGTAGTAACCAGACCAAAAAGCAGCGCACATTTCGGTGCTTTATTTCCCCCTGAGCTGTGATACACTTCTAGCCAATCATTTTACATTTCCGAGGATAGTAGGCAGGGCCAGGTACGTACGTTATTTTAGAGCAGAGCTACAGATTAAAAATGCCCAAGGCAAAGCGGTCAAAAGTCTGGCTATACTTCACAGCAAAATATGCAAACTCAGCAGCCTGCAACAAGTGCTTTAAGCTGATACTGTCAAATCCGATGAAACACCTGGTGACGCATAGCGTTTTTTTTTTTGTTTTTTTTGTTTTTTTTTTTTAAGCCGAGAAATGCGCTGTATTTGATAGCTTGCTGCGAGACCTCACACCGAGCACATCTACTGCGGGTGGGTTGCCTGTTATCGGACTCGGATTTAGCAACATCCCCCAAAAACACAAAGAGTAGAGTCCTGGCCCCTAGCCCTGCCAGTGTAGCAGAAATGATGACTGATGATGATGGCCGCAGCAGCAGCCGTTCTTCTCTGGGTCAGTAGCTTAATGTTGTTCGTGTGTAATTTACGTTGAGTAGGCTAACCACGTTATTACATTAATGCATGTAAGGTGAACTAGCAAACATCATCATAGTTACATGCGGCTGTCTTCTTGTTTGATGGCAGATACTTCCTTCACCCTGGCCAAAAAGGCTAAAATGACCAAAGAAAAAGTGGAAAACAGTTAAACATGAGAGGTTTTTGGACCAATTTTGTGTTCTCCATTCTTTAAGCACCGGTTTGAGCACAGTTTAAGCACCGGCACCGTTTCAAAAGTACCGGTTTGGCACTGGTATCGGATAAAACCTAAACGATACCCATCCCTACTCAAAACACAGCTGCTGTAGGTTCATGGATGGAGGCTTGTCAGTGCTCTGCGTATGGCTTATTTAGGCAGTCATAAAGACAAAACAGTGGCAGCGCAGATTACAAGTTTTACTGTTTACATACACTGCTGCCATCTTACATTGTGAAGTCGGTAGGGCTGTGCTGACTTTGTGAGTTGGGAGTTTGGCTTCCAGACTTCCAGAAAATTCTGACTGGGAACACAGAAATGACAACTTTCAACATCAAATGGAATGCACCAATAGTGACCCCCAATAGTCAACAACCCATAACCAAGGAGTCATGAAAGTAATCTGTGCTGTTTCATTAAAATGCAAATATATATATACAGACTGGGACAATTGGCATGTTTCACAGCAGCCATTTTTTACATCAAATAGCAGTTAATAGTGTTACTAATGAAATTCATGAAGATTCTGTAAGTTCCATCTGTCCATTTTCTTCCTATTATCCAGTTCAGGATTGCAGGGGTTTTTTGAGCCTATCCAAGCTGTCATGGGCTGAGAGGCAGGGTACACCCTGGACAAACCACCAATCTGTGACAGTGCTAACTAGGGATGGGTACCGGTATCCGGTGCCATGATGGCACCGGTTCTGACATAAACGGTAGTAACCAGACCGAAAAGCAGCGCACATTTCGGTGCTTTATTTCGGTGCTTTATTTTGGTGCTTTTTTTTCCAGAGCTGTGATACACTTTAGATTCTAGCCAATCATTTTACGTTTCCGAGGATAGTAGGCGGGGCCAGGTACGTACGTTCTGTTAGGGCAGAGCTACAGATTAAAAATGCCCAAGGCAAAGCGGTCAAAAGTCTGGCTATACTTCACAGCAAAAGATGCAAACTCAGCAGCCTGCAACAAGTGCTTTAAGCTGATACTGTGATACTGTCAAAGGAGGTAACAGCTCAAATCCGATGAAACACCTGGCGACGCATAGCGTTTTTTTTAAAAGCTGAAAAATGCACCGTATTTGATAGCTTGCTGTGAGACCTCACACATCTACTGCGGGTGTGGTGCCTGTTATCGGACCCGGAGTTAGCAACATCCCCCAAAAACCTGAAGAGTAGAGTCCTGGCCCCTAGCCCTGCCACTGTAGCAGAAATGATGACGGATGATGATGGCAGCAGCAGCAGCCGTTCTTCTCTGCGTGAGTAGCTTAATGTTGTTCGTGTGAATTTACATTGAGTAGGCTAACCTAGGGCTGCTCGATTATGGCAAAAATGATAATCACGATTATTTTCACTGAAATTGAGATCTTGATTATTTGACGATATTTATTTAACCCTTTAAGACCTACTATAGAACCAAGTCCGCCAGAGCTTATATTATTTTTTTACATGTTGTAGTGCCATTTGTGGGAGCATTTGAAGTTGGTATACAACTGTTGTAGCCCATATTTTAATAATATGTATGCATTAAGTCCATAGTAACTACATTAATTGCAAAAAAGTGCAATAAACTACAAAAAAATTGAAAATCGTTTTTGTTTTTTTTACATATTTTCTACTTGGAGAAATTTAAGAGGCTTATCCCTCAAAACTTTAAATACAAAAAAGTTGCAAAAAATAGTTTACAACAACAGGAAATTTATTTTGAGTGTCTTCATAGTTTTATTTTGGAGATACACCAATTTTTATATACTGCAGGAAAAACAAAAACAATCCTATGATGCAAATTTGCAAAGAAAACAGCAGGTGCATCAAAATAAACTATTTCCAGCAGTGCAATTCGAGTTCTAAGCATCCCAGAAACTATTCAGAAAAGTCAAACATGACCAGTATAGGCTTTTAAGGCCTACAAGTAAAAAAACTACATTTTCCACGAAAATGACGTCACTTCCGGTTTCAGGCAGGAAATGGCGGACATGCCATAGTTCGCGCTGACGTCTGTTTCACTGTGGGAAGTGTTATGAACAGCTGATCGGATCAGCAAAGCGTGTTTCTGGAATATTATGTTTTTGTTGCTGCAAGTGCTTTTTATGCAATTTTTGCAAAGCTTTATGTGGAAGGAAACCGTGACCGAGGACAAGCTGATGGCATAAGATGTAAGTACAACTCCTCTGGTTTCATATGTAAAACAAAATATTGCGCTAGCTTACACGGTTCAGGTTCTACAGGGATTTAAAAATAGTTACACAAAACTGAGCGTGCAGCTCTGACCGGCTAAAGGGTTAACAATAACAATGTATTGAATAATGACTTTAAAAAATAATATAAAATAGTGTGCAACACCACTGAAGGTTTTTTTTTTTTTTTTTTTTACCTCTCTTTTCAACCAACGGCAGTCACTCTCCTCTCCAAATAACTTCTGCTTAGCTTTCCGAGCTTCCCTCGGGTCCTCTTAATCAGCGGTCTCCAACCTTTTTTGCACCACGGACCGGTTTATAAGGTGTCGCGGATAAATGAGGGAGGGGCTAATAATCGGCTCAGTCATTTTTAATGATCGTTGAAAGCCCAGATCGTAATCGTGATTAAAATTCGATTAATTGAGCAGCCCTAGGCTAACCACGTTATTACATTAATGCATGTAAGGTGAACTAGCAAACATCATCATAGCTACATGTGGCTGTCTTCTTGTTTGATGGCAGATACTCCCTTCACCCTGGCCAAAAAGGCTAAAATGACCAAAGAAAAAGTGGAAAACAGTTAAACATGAGAGGTTTTTAGACAAAGTTTGTATTTTTTTCCATTGTTTAAGCACTGCTTCCAGCCAAGAGTGATGCCATAAATCCCCTATAGCTGCAGAAAAGGCTAACATTGTTATCTTTTTACAAAAAAACAGCTGAACATGAGAGGTTTTTGGACCAATTTTGTGTTCTCCATTCTTTAAGCACCGGTTTGAGCACCGTTTAAGCACCGGCACAGTTTCAAAAGTACCGGTTTGGCACTGGTATCGGATAAAACCTAAACGATACCCATCCCTAGTGCTAACACATAGAACAGACAACCATTTACACTCTGACCTAAGGTCAGTTGAGAATCACCAATAGATCCAACCCCATGCATGTCTTTGGACTGTGGGAGGATGCCAGAGTAACTGGAGAAAACCCATTCAGACATGGGGAGAATTTGCGAACTGCACACAGAAAGGCCCCACACTGCACAGCAAATCCAGCATGTCCAAATTAACACTGTCGGATTTGATTTCAACACTATTAAAGTGTCTATATGGGTCCACACCAGAGAGTGTTAATTTAACTCTTTTTGGAGAGTTGGTACGTTAACTCTGATTTAGTGTTAAACACCAAATCTGTCTGGAGTTGATAATTTAACACTTGGTGTTAAGAGTTTATATATTAACTCTCAAAGAGTATTTTAGTTTAACTACGTAAGAGTTATCTTCTAATTCATTCTAAAAAGCAGGAATTTTCCTGTTCTGAACTTCTAGAAATTTCTTTTGGAAATAAACATTTACTAAAAAGATGCAATGGTTTTTGAAAAACATTTATTCTGAACTGTGCACCACAATTTCAAAACATTTTCTGAAAAATGTAACAGTATACATGTTCTCACTTTCATTAGAATTTTGTTTATCAAAAGGTCTGACATGGTAAATGCAAATAACAGCATTCTCATCACTTATTTCTTCAATACAATATGCATGTCCTTCATTCATCTCTTTGTGGAACTTCAATGCACATCTGCTCTCCCCCATATTCCATCTTCACAAGCATATCCTGTGCGGAGATTGAATAAAAATTAGTTGACACTAATTAATGGCACAAATAATCCAGTAAACAATTGCAGCACAGTTAAAAAAAAAAAAAAGGAATCCTCTTTGAGCCATTACTTGTGTAAAGTATTTTCCCAAAAGACAAAGACACAGGCAACAGGTAATACTGAACTAAATGTAAAACCTCAACCTTTTTCATTTTTACCTAAACCGTGTGCACAAAACTCTGGAGGGATCTATGCTAACGTAGAATCCAGTCAGGACGTCAGCTACTGCTGTTTGCTCGTTTTTTTTTTATGGGCGATCGTTTTCAGGCTTCAAGTAGCACCATTATACCAACATTTCACATTCTAGACATTGTTTTAGGCGTATTTGACCAAAGGTTTGACTGAAAATTCACATGCAAGCTTTTTTTCAGTGCTGTGGTATTTGCCCGCAAACAATACCTTTCAGCTAGCTAAAACAGAATATTATGCTATCAGCGAGCAACATGGCTAATGCCTTTCACACAGCTTTGTCTCAACTCCAAAGAGCCACAGAAGTAAAAACTAATAGAAATAATTGAAACAATCTTTGAAAAAATGACTTACCAAGCATGGCAAACAACTCAAATATGTAGAGCAAAATGTTCTGAAACGGCTTCACTTCAGCTTCGATTGGAGCCGTGCTGGGGGCGGAGTCTGTGAATTTACTCTGTTGGTGTCATAGCCCCTGTAGGAGTTCAGAGTTAAGAGGTCAAGAGTTAATGTTTCCATTGTAACACCTCCAGATTTGACAGAGAAACACTCATTTTTAACACTCGATTTTAACTACTATCATTTTACACCTCAGAGTTACATTCAAAGAATGTGACTCTGCTTAGAGTAAAATTAACTCTACTTTTGCAAGAAGACTATTAACACCAAAACACTTAACACTTTTGAATTTGCTGTGTGGATTCAATCCCAGGACCTTCTTGCTGTGAGGTGGTAAGAGTTTACCAAGAGTTTATGTGATTTAGTTACACCTAATCTGGGGCGGCTGGGGCGATCGTGGCTCAAGAGTTGGGAGTTCGCCTTATAATTGGAAGGTTGTCGGTTTGAGCCCCGGCTTGAACAGTCTCGGCCGTTGTGTCCTTGGGCAAGACACTTCACCCTACTGGTGGTGGTCAGAGGGCCCGGTGGCGCCAGTGTCCGGCAGCCTCGCCTCTGTCAGTGCGCCCCAGGGTGGCTGTGGCTACAATGTAGCTTGCCATCACCAGTGTGTGGATGACTGGGTGTGTAAAGCACTTTGGGGTCCTTAGGGACTAGTAAAGCACTATACAAATATAGGCCATTTACCATTTAAATTTTATATCAAGTGGATGTAGTTGTAGATGTTGTTTTCATCATTTGATATGATTGAGACACAAAGGGGAAAATCTGTCATGGAATCATTTCACCGTTCCTGCTACTGCATAGCTTGGCTTATTAACCATTCAGCTAGAGAAATATTTGACTTAGCCACAAGTCCTTGAATCTGAAGATTTGTTTTTCCCATAAAGGTCCCTGGCCCCCTAACATTTTTGGACAAATGGACAAACTGGATGACGTGTTGATATTATAACAATCTGTGTTCAGAGATGCTGGTTTGTAGAGATCTAAATGGTGTTGTGACAACTTCAGTCGAGAGGTCAGTAAACATGCTCTCATCTTAGATGCTGTAAAGCCTGTGAAATAGTGTCTGTGATTTGCAGGGTTTTAAAGGGATTGGCTGTTGTTTTTATCTGCTAGTTCAAAGCAGGGACTTAGTCTGAAGGTGCTTAAACAAGAAGCTGGTCCAATGCCAGCAGCGTGGTGTACGGTTTTTGTTGTTTTGAGACTCACTATGTCCTGATCTCCTTATTGAAGGTATGCTATAATGTTTGTACTAATGAAAAGTAGGTTTTTATATTGGGAAATATGTATCACAAAAACAGAAAATAAAATGTAGAAGGTCTGGCTACTTGCAATAACAATATTTACCTTTTTATTTTGTGCAGTATTTCTTTCCTTGTAGACTGTGTGTCTATTCTCAGTCATGCTCTTTCTGCTCTTTTATGTATTTCTTTCTCACTTTGCCTGGTTGGTTTTGTTGCTGAGATCTAAGTGATTAACTGCCAGTGTGAAACATTTCAGGGCATGCCAGCCCAACTAGCAGAGACCCTTGTGGCTTCAAAAAAGCAAACCGAAACATCAGCAGCACAAGGCTCTAAATGGAGCTTGAAGACCTCTTTTTTTTCTTGGTCTAATGGTCCCTGTGATACTTCCCCGGAGGCTGACATTCAGCTAGGCAAAACTTTGTGCAGCGCTGAGCAGAGGCGGAGGCAGACATTTGATACACCCAGGGCTTAGAGTTTTGTTCAAAAAAGAATGACTTCATATAGGGAAAATATATATATATCACATCTGCAGGACACCTTAAACTAGTTTTTTAATTAAGCAGCAAGGCAGAACAAAGTCGGGGCTGTATCAAGACACGAGGACTAAACCCCAATTCAACCAGACCAAGAACTGATCTGGAATTAAAACAGGACTACAACAGTTCAAAATCAGGACTACTTAGGACTTAACCAAGACAGAACCAGAATCAGAACTAGATGATAGTAGCACTAAAAATAATCATAGACCTGCACTACACTTATTTTTTATTTCTACCAAAGTCCACTATTTAGATTCAGAAAAGTTTATATAATTATTCAGCCTTGTTGTGCAAACAAGCCTGCAGAACTTAATAATTGTAGAATTTGAAAAATAAAAAACTTAAAAAGAAACACTAGGTACGATGAGTACCTATGATACGGTGATACTTTTGGTAAACGACCATTTGACTAACATGTCTGTCTCACCTGCTCTTGTTCCATCTCTTTTCTGTCGTCATTCTCTCTCTCCCTCTCTGCTTCTCTCTCTCTCTCCCTCTCTGCTTCTCTCTCTCTCTCCCTCTTTGTGCTGACAATCAAGCCAAACACCAACATCATCAAATATACAGTTGAAACCAGATATTTACATACTCTTCAGATAAAAACACAAATACTTTTTTTAATTGTAACATCAAATCAGACTAAATGTTTATTTTTTTAGGTTGATAAATATAAAAAACATAGTTTCTCTCTTTACTCTTAAAGTTAACAAATATCTGTATTTCTTAATTGTAAATGGCACCAAATTGTATTCAAAATTGAGCCACACTTATGGAGCTCCACAATTCTTTTCCTGGTGTTTTGGTTGACATCTCTTGATTTTCCCACGTCAAAGAAACAGGCTCTGTGTTTTGCCTTATATGCATCCACAGGTGTGCCACCTGTTTACTCACATGGACTCTACTAACCTATCAGAAGCTTCTTCAGCTCAGAATGGAATCGTCTGGAGTTTTCTTATTAATTAACAATAAACTTAGTGTATATGTACTCCTAAATTTGATGAAAGTGATAAAAATAGACAGGTCTGTCTCTCTTTATTCTGACATTTAACTAATTCAAAAGATATTTCAATATTTATTTATCCAAAACAAAACAAGTTTACTCTAAATTGATGTTGTACAGTAAAAAAAAAAATGTTCTTGTGTTTTCCATAAAGTGTCTGTAAATATCTGGTTTAAACTGTGAATATACTGCTGTGTATTGAAGTTCCTCTTGTTTTGCATAAAAATATACTAAACAACATACAAAGCATAATATATAAAATAACATCTACCAGAGTTTTTTCTTTGAAAGAAGCTCCTTATGTCCATTCTTGTATATCAGTGCATTACTGAAACCGATTTATTTAGCCGTGGAGGGTAACAACTGAAAATAGGAAATAAACACGCATGTAAGCTAAGACTCCAAAGAAACAGCATTGTTGTTGTTCGGCTTTTCGTTTCGCCATTTGTTGATTCACTCGAAGAGCAAGTAACGTAATATGGGTCAAGTGATCAGTTTGATATCAATCTTTTGTGATTCACCGTCATATTTACATTATTTGTACAGTACGAATGATTTGCTTTGCTACCTGGTCAAACTTCAGTTCTCCTCTGTCTGCCTGGCTGCGTTTCTCCAACAGCGTACTGGCAGGCAGCAGCTCCCCCCACCCCCTCATGTCTGAGCTCGGATCATACCAATATTAGGGGGAATTGACGCACAGTCGTAAATTCCCACAGCGTGCACTATGTGCTTCGAATATTGTGTGTAGTTTTTGTTTTATACAGTTGTCAGCCAGGCATGTAACTATGAAAAGAAATTACACTCCAAAAGACCCCGGACTTCTGAAAAAACAACTCTGGCTTAAGCCCAGTAAGCCGCCCCCCTCCTCCCGCTCCGCCTCTGACGCTGAGAGGTGTCAAGTCAAAAAAGCTCTATCAATACTGAAGTTTTGTTTGATGACAGATTCATGGTGAGGTTTTAGTTGTATTATACATTAACAGTGGCATTATTTCCCAGATGTGATTACCCTTACACTCACATGTTTCACCAGCACAGAGAAAAAGCTCTCTCGCCAAAGGTGCACACAAGCAGAAAGGGAAAGAAAATCGCTGCATCAAACAATCCTGCTCCAAATGGCAGATTTTGGCTTTGTGTTTCTGTGTAGGAAGTAAAACAGACCTGAAAGACTCACTATTTGCATTATCTTGCGTAATCTCTGAGTAATTGGAAAGGAATTAATATTAATCCTTTCCTGTGGCACGGTGCCCCATAAAGCTGTTGTGCCTAAGGCAGAACACAGAGACAATGCAGAGAACATGCCAAGATCCTCTTCAAGTAAAACATGCAGCATCACTGGATGGGGTGGCTGAACTGTGCTTTGCAAGGGTTTGACTAAAGAGCCCTTGAATGCGTGGGCTTCATAGGGGGGACGTAATACAGAAGAACCTCACACCAACCTTTAAATCCTGACTTGGTTGGGTTACATTCACACAACTGCCTGCTTCACAGCAGCTCAGGAAACAGTCGGAGTAAGTGTGAGTTTCCACATGACAGGGAAAGTGGTACTTGTTCACAGTGAAATGTAGACTATAAAGTTTTACTTACCACATATAGTAGAGCCAATTTAATGAACATCGCACTCCTGGGACCCTTTAGCACTTTACAGTGTAGTTTGCAGAGGGAATTTGCTGAATGCAGAAATGTGTGGAGGAAATCAGAGGTTGTCAGTGTCACAAGCCCGAAGGCTCAGCACATTATGATTATTTTTTTCTTTTCTGATGCGTTCTGTTAAAATGAGCTTTTCACACACTTTATTTTAACCTTGCCAATTAGCGCTTCATACTTCAATGTACACAGATGAGGAATTTAAAAGTGTTTTTGTCAGTAATTAGAAATTCTCCTATAAACATCAAAAATCAGCAGTTAGTGGACATTCAGTCTGGGCACTCATCTCGTCTTGACCATAGACAACATATATTACAGTAACATCAACCACTGGTGAGTGAAGTCACCTTGTGAAGTCTCAAGGAGAGAGTTTTCTTCTTCATCATTTTGGTGTTAAGAAACTGGATGTGATGACGAGCGTGGCGGAACTAACTGAGGAACTAAGGGACACTGCATGCTGCACGTTACAATGTACTTTAGGCTTACCAGAACACAAAGCCTGCTTTATTGTCCTTTTTTTTTTTTTTTACTCTAATTGGGGCTGTAATTTACACAATAAATATCACGCTATATTTACACCTTATCTGAAATTATAAACCATAAATGTATAGTTCTATAGAAAAGGATGTCTTTTTGAACCCAGAGGAGTTGCTTTGGGAACCACTAATAACATTTTGGTGCTTCTGGTATAGCAAGCAGAAAGCCCAACCACAACTTCCTGTTGTTTATATAAATAATGTAAATTAAATCTGCAAGCAGCAATGATAAGGCATTTGCACCTTGGCACACTCAAGCATGCTGCAGTGTGGCTATCTAGGATTGTGATTGGCTGTTGCACAAACTAGCACTTCCTATGCACACGAGGTGTTTTTTTTCCTCGAGCAAACGCACAGAATAATATGCCATGTTGCTGCATACCATGTGTGGAACCCACAATTAAAATTTCAACATGATGTGTATTACCACTTGCTGATTTCCTGTTGCTACTAGATGGCGCTATAACATTGACTAAATATTCGCAATTTAGCATTGGCAAGGTTTACTATCATTAATTGCAATGTAATAGAGGGTGATATAGAACTATTCTGGAATAATCATGTTTGTGTCCCAAAAAATATGTATTTATCACTAGTCCTGATGCATATGCTAACTATAACCCAAAAAAGACAGTTAATTTGCACAAAGAACCAGAACTTCTCACAGTCAGTGCTCACACCCTATCAACTTTTTTATATGCTAAGAAGACAGGCTTTGACAAACAGGTAAAAATAGAATATTGGAAGGGAAATCTAACACAAATTCACTTATATTAACGGCTTTTTTTCAGTAAAAAAACAAAGTTGTAAAAGAATATTCAGTGGTTTTGTATTAATAGAATGTATGTCTGTAAAGTGTTATCCCTTTCCTACAGATTCTGTACATCTTGTTTTGAAAATATCTGTTTATAGAGATTATAGAGATGTAACACCAACTATATCACATTTGAAACATGAGGTTTTGTGATTTTTTTTTTTTTTTTTTTTTTTTTTTTTTTTTTGGAGAAGTTTACGTCTCCCCCTGAGAAACCTTTGAATTGCACAATAAATTCTAAAGAAATAAACTGCAAACAAAATCAAATAATTAAGTAAATAAATAAATAAATGAATGAACACTATTAAAAAGGAGAATTTTCTGGAATTTACTTGATGGTTCAGGGTTTAAAGTGTTAGAAGGTTGTTTAAACATGTTTAGACTTATGTCTACAAGCAATGCGGACATGTACACGTATTTTTTAGAAAAAGTATTTCAATAGAAATGTTTCACCTCCAGGTCCAGCTGTATTACTTCTTCCAGAACTTTCGGCTACATCTCGCCCTCATTAGTGGAAGAATTTTCTTTTTTTTATATAAGACCCCAATTATCTACTGTATTTTAGCAAAAGCTGCTCTTCTGGGGTTCTCCAGAATAATTTTAAGAATGCTTCAATAACATCTGTGCGTGGATATTATTGAAGCCGCGAGTGCTGCGACTCAACAAAGAACGACACTAATAAACCTGCCTAACACAAAGCTTCATACACCAATTTCATCCTATAAAATAACTGGTGCCATTTTAATAACTCTTCCACTAAATCACAGTTCAAAATGGGAGAGATTGCTCTCTAAAAAAAAAATCTTTATAATAATAATAATTAACAGTTTCTTGTGTAAACAAATACATTTTTTAAACATAGCGTATTACATTTTGGATTTAAGTGCCATCTGTCTAAACAAAAAAAAAAAAGGGGGGGGGGGGTGACCTGTTAGTTAGCAGTTGGTGTTTTACACATCCAGCAGGTACATAGTAACATTTTATTTGTTTGGTGTCAGTTGTCCTGCCCTCTGCTTGTTGTTAAGATCATTTTCTTACTTTAAATTCTGTTCCAGTCTGTCTGCATGTTGGATGAGTTTGAGATATTTGTGCAGGTGTCTGCTGCATCTAAAAGAAATGCCAATTATGACAGCAGTGAGAAGAAATCAAAAACAGCTGGACTTTGAAAACCCCGAGCAACACGCTAGAGCTGAGTACTAATATCTAATGTGCTCTTCACAGTGACCAACGTCTTACACATGCACAAGGTGTCATGCCACTGCTCGTGGTGTATATCATAGCTGTCTGGTTACAACTACGTTTTTTTGTCATAAAGCACACTTTGTTTCCTGTGAGTAGATGTTTTTTAAATGGAGTTTTTAAACGTTGTGAAAACTAGGTAAGCCGCCTTTGGAAAATATAGGTAACCCTATTCCCTGTTGTTGAAGGAGAGTCTTACTCCTGAGATGCATCTAGTCTGCTACCGAGATAGAAAAACAAGAAAGACGGGGGGGAAAGCAAAGAACTTTAAAAACTTTTTCATAGTCAAAAAATGAAATAAAAACAGTTTCACCCCTGAGGGGAAGGAAAAGTTTGTGGTTGCGCACTTAACAAAGGAAAGCATTGATTTGGGACTGTTTTACCGCCGCGGTCGCTAAATGGAACATGCTTTGCATTTTGACTGAAATGATTCATTGCTGGACTGCTTATCATTTTCTTAACACACTAAACAGAACAAACCTGCTAACAGCATTTAAACAGTGAAACCTTTACTGTCAGAGCCTGTTTTAGATTTTGCATGTTTCCTTTTAGCAGAGGAAACTTCCATACGCGCATTTAATTCCCCGTGAGAGTGTTAACAGTTTAGTGCGAGGCAATCATTCGGGCCGGCATGTCCCAAGAGTTGCCTTTCGCTTCTCGCCTTACTGACTACAACTTCTAGCTGCGTGACAGTGCTGGAACATATGAGTGTTTCTAACCAAGTTGCATTGTGTTATAACCTTCATCTGTTCGCATTCATCATTAAAATTCATCTATTTTTCAGATGTATAATAATGAATCCAGGGAGCAGGTGCAGTGATTTTTAAGTGAGCTCGTATTCACTGAGGTTCTTATCATAACTGTCAACACAAAGACTTTTACATAAAGTAAAAGACAGCTCTGTTCAGCAGAGTCTGAAAAGACTGAAGAGATGAAAACCCCTTTAGGCATGTTATACCACTCAGTCCAGCACTGGTACATTATGTGTCTTCAGGTAACTGATTTTCTAGTCTTCCCTGCTTGGTCAGGAGCACATTATGAGGAAATCTGAAATTCAGTATTCGCTGCAGAAAGCTTCTTCACTATCCAAATTAAAGCACAGATTCATTATAAATAAGACTGCCTCATGTTTATTTTATGACCCTGTGCAGCTGTAATTCAAATGTGTAAACATGACTGACTTTTCACAGGGATACAAATGAAACATTAAGCATTTTAAATGTGTTGTGATTTACAGTCATCAAAGGAGACAAAATTATGAAATTATAAATACAGTTATTAATGCAAAATAACACTGAGACTCCTTGATGTAGATTGTAGATCTTAAGAAAATACCAAAACAAAATGGCACGAAATCTGTACTCGTAGAAAATCTTGAAATTGCTGAAATGAAACTGTTGGTCATGTGGTTACACTTTTGAGTCCTTTCTCAGTTTTAATGCGATGCAAAACATTTTGTTTGCAGCCTTTGTACTGATGACAATGACACATAATAATAGGCTTTTAGGGTTTGCACTGACATTTAGCAATCGAAATCCACAGCAGCACCTCTGATAGACCATGATGCAATTGAAAAGACATGCAGTGCTTGAGTAAAACACGTATCCTTTCTTTTAGGAAAAAAAAGCTGTCACTATCTTTGTCTCATTATGCTATTGCTATACCTGTCTGTATCACTACTTCTCTTGCTGCCATAACCCACAGAGAAATTCTCCAAAGTTGTTGAAAGCAATTCCAGGAAATATGGAAAGTCTGTGTGAGGTAACTGTAGACAAGATTTTTTTTGAGAAAGTCAGAAGGAAAGCTATAAGTACAAAGGATCATTGGTCCTTTCTGTACATCCTACACGTAGGGGAACTAACGTACTAATGTTAGTACTACAAAAATGCTGTGAAAGTTATTTCCAGTGTGTTAACTGTTGTATATTATTATCCTTGTGATTATGTTAGACATAAATATGAAATTAAGCATTGGTACATGTGTGTTTGTTGTTATTTTAATACATCTATAAACTGTGTTAAGTTAAATGCCAAAGTCTTCCTAGGGCCAATATTTTGGTTGGAGCCCTGTTTGTGTTCTCAGTTTCACCCCTGTGCCATGTCACACAGCATCCGCCCACTATACATACTGAAACTGCTGACAGGTGAGGTGAATAAGATCGCTAATTTCCATAACAATGCAATATTTTGCTCCGAAATGTTTGGACCCAGCATTTATATGGATGGCACTCTGACACATACCACCCACCTGAATATTGCTGCAGATCAATCACACCTCCATGGCTACAGCACTCACAATATGTACTCCATCACCCTGCAAAAAACAAAACAAAAAAATCCCCCAAAAAGCATCCAGAATGGCTGGAGTAACATGACAAAGAGGCCAAAATGCCAGTCAAGTAACCATTTTAGCAAGTATTTTCCTCAAACGTTACAGATCATCATCTGCTCAGTTAAGAATCAGAGGTTTTGGATCAGTTTCATTTGCTTTGGTGTTCATGAAATGAACAACAGATGCACTAGAGAGGCAACAATAAGACAACCCCCAAAATAGGAAATCTACAGGTGAAGGCCACTGACAATTTTTTCCATTTGGTTAGGGACAATTCACTGCTGGTAACATAGGAATACATGAACCCTACAGAGGTTGCACATGGCATACATGAAGATTTGCTGTGACTCATAGACTCAAGAACACAGAGGAGATTCCAGGAGACAGGTCGTTGCTCTAGGAGAGCTTGTCAGGGTTGTAGAAGGTCCTTAACCCATCAGCAGTTCCGGTATTTGCTCCTTTGTGCAAGGAGTAACAGGATGAGCACTGTGAGAATCCTGTTGTGAAGGTGTTTAACCAAACAATCAGAAACAGACTTCATAAAGGTGGCCTGAGGGCCCAACATCCTTTAGTGGGCCCTGTTCTCACTGAGTGGTACTAGTTGTGATTTGCCATAGAAAACCAGAATCCACCACTGGTGCTCTGTGCTTTTCACAGATGAGAGCAGGTTCGCCCTGAGCACATGCAACAGATTTGGAGAACATGAAGCTGCCTGTAACATCTCTGAACATGGATGGTTTGCTGGTAGGTCACTGATAGTCTGCGGAGTTATATCTATTGAGGGACACACACCTGTGGAGGCTAGGCAACGGTATGTTGAAAAGTTTTTTTCAGTATAGATATCCAGCATGATTTTTTTTTTCACCCTAATACATTTCCAACACGTTCCTTTAACTTTTTTTGTGCAGTATTTTTATATGTATGCTTTGCTTTTGATACTGAAACATCAATACATTAAAAACTGGAAATCCTGACCCAGATCACAATGTCAAGTCATGGGCTCACTTAAAATCAATAGGATTTGTCCACATGGAACATCACTGCCTGTGGAAAACTGCACAGAAATCCATCTTATGGATGTTGTGAACACGGGAACACAATAGATTGCCATAAAGCTATGCTGCTATGTTGCTTAAAATTGACTTTTTTTTCCCGTTCAAAGGCAACCTTTATGCTTGTTGTCCATCATGTCATCTAGAGCTGATTAATGGTTGCAGGAAACACAAATGGCCAGGTCAACTCAGAACATTTGAAAGATGAAGTGTCCACAGTGTTTTTCCATTGCATTGCTGCATACAAAGAAAGAAATATGCTTGGAAAAGCAAAATGCTTCTCTGCATTCTACAAGAACAATGATGGACAACCAAACAAATGAATAAAATCTTCAATTTGTTTAATTAAGTGTTGCATTTGCCTGATAAATGTATAATAAAAACACAAGAAATGACTTAATGGTGAGCTCATATTTGCCTTACAGCAACAAATTAACAGCTTCACTGCTGCACCCTTTGATATACACATCTTTTCAACATGTTCATGTTAATGACTATGAACCGGGTTTGAACGGTAAGACCTTGAATGCTAAAAAGAATGATAAGTTTATCTACTTATCTTCCCAAATGTATCTGTGGAAAAAAAAAAACACCAGAAAAGATAATTAGCCTTTGGTGAGTCAGGAGGTCACTGATGTGAAACTCTGCATATGTAACTACAACTCTCATTTGTTCCTTTCAAACACTGAAAATTAGGCAGGAGGAGGTCTTTCTGTCTGCAATGGTGGGCCCGTCCATCTCCAGAGTGTTTCTATTATTGATCAACGCAGAGTAACACAACGGTGCCGACACCCATTTTGCACACCTTTCTAAGAGCGGAGTTTAGCTTGCCAGCCATAAAAACATTTTAAACTGAGGTCTCTGGTGTTAAAGTGGCTTTGTTGTTCTTAATCCATGCATGACTAAAAACATTTGCATGGTAAATCCAGAACAACAATGTGTGCTTCCTTTGCTCTCCTTAAGCTTCGGCTTGTATTGACACAGCCTGGTAGACTTTCCAAAGTTCACGTAGAGTTTCTACATCACTGCTCTGATAATCCTCAGTTGTCCACTCTGAGCTACACCCAAACCACCAGAAAATTTTATCAGGAGGAAGAAAAAGATGAGAAGGGTGAGAAAGAATACATATCCATTTTTTAAGCTTAATATGTCTCCTCTGTCTTTCTTTGTGTCCTACTTCCTCCCCATTCTTATTTATTTGCACAATCAGACTGTCTGCAGTCTTCCCAATCAATTTTCTTTTATTTTGTTCTTATTCTGACAGCACAGAGATAGTAAAGGTACGGCCACAGGCTGCTGAAGCATGAATCCATATAATACACACTAGAGAGAATGAAATATATTTTTGCAAATACTCTAGCACTTTGAGTTTTGAAGAAAACATTGGATTTACTAGAACTGTTACAATGAAATGTTGCTTTAGCTTTTTTGTTCTTGCCTAAACCTAAAACACAGAGGAGACTCTGGTGTGAGAGTCACAAAAGGAAGCTGTATTTACCCTCTCGCACTCATAAATATGGTTTGTCATTCCTTAAGAGGGCCAGAAATTAATTTTAGTTGTACAGAAGTGTAATTTCCAGGCGACAGGGTTATGCTATCATGCTTCTTCCACTGGTTGTATTTGTTCCTCTCATTTCATCTCTTGGCCCCTCTGCAGTTACAGTCCAAGTCCATTTACCATTGGTCCACCAGATGTCCTCAGATTGTCTTTCCTTCTCACATCCACGTGCCACGCACTAACCCCTGACCCGCTGATCTGTCACACCCACTCACACACCTGTTTCCAATTTTCCCAGCCAGTTACACTTTCTTCCTGTCAGATTGGTTCTCATGCTCGCTCTCACCACCTTGGCAGTTGCTTCTTCCTGCACCTGCCTGCTGGCATCCTTTTGTGTAATATTCCATTAAAGTCAGTTTGCTGCAACCGCCTGCCTGCTTTCCTGTTGCCTGCACACATAAATAATGTTACAGTTCATTGTTGCTGCTGTATATATATATATATATATATATATGTATATATATATATATATATATATATATATATATATATATATATATATATGTGTGTGTGTGTATATATATATATATATATATATATATATATATATATATTTATTTATTTATTTATTTATAAAAGTATGTGTGCCTGTTGATGCTGTGTTTGTCACTTGTATTTTTATATAAATGGTCTCTGTGATCAGGTGTTCATGTCTCCTTGTGTTTGTTACTGAGTATTTCATTGTTTGTTTGGCGGTATCCATGGAAGCAGTGGGCTTGTATAAGATGTCAGATGAACATCTGTGAATGTTCCTCTGACTGCTGTGTGGATCTGCTTCAACATTTACTGGGAGCTAAAGCCTTTTGTATTACCTTACATATTTCTGTAGTCATACATATGAAAACCGAACACGTTACACAAGAGACCCAGATCAGTGTTACACCTTTCTACCACTCTTTCATCCCAGTCTCATCAAACACACAAGCACACACACAATGTCTCATGCACTATTAATGCTCTCATCTCTTTTAGTTACCCTCTCCATCATAGCTTCAGCTCAGCAATCAGGCAAGGGACTATGTGCCTCTGGGGATCCCCAGGCTTGCCCCCTACTGGGATGCTGCATCTAATTTCCAGGCCTGCAGGACTGTTTGGTTGCAGGGGCGCTGCATCGACTGACACTGTGATGGGGGTTTAGTGACAGCAATAATGACATCAATGCTGTCTTAAAAAAATGACACCATCATATTCCAGAGGTCCTGTTATGGCATGAAGGTCAAAGACTGATCTGCATTTTCAAATGGGGCACATCTGGGGAGGATATGCATGAGTCCACAAGTGTGGCATAGCAGTCCATTCATTAGGTTTTTCTTAATGAAACAGAAACAGAATGTACACTCCACTGCATGAAATCACTAATCAAACAGCTAATTTCATTATGGTCGCCTCAGGAACATCCTAATCATCCCTGTGAATTAGAAAATAATTATATCAGATTTACTTAACTCAAATTTGAGCTCTGATGGGTTGATGTTAAAGATGTGAAGATCTGCGTAATTGAGCAGGGTGTTCGGAACACTTTGCAGGTTTCAATTTTTCACAAAACTAGTGGTGGCCTGCCTTAATCAATATTCTCCATTCATTCTTAACGGAGCCGGATGCATAAACACTTTCTGTAAGAGAAATGCATTTGTTTCTTAATCGTGCTTTTCACTACAATAAAATGATGCAAAAACAGGAAGTCTAAAACATATTCAGAGAAGCAAACAGATGCATCCAATTATTGTATACATTTTGCCCAAACATGCCATTATATCCTTCCTCCCCTCTACATGGCTCTTTACAACAAACCAAAACTGAAACTGGGCTGGACAAATGGGGGGAAGGCACAACAGACACAGCACTAGTGTGTTGGGGGAAGTAGGTGTGACAAGCTGGAGGGGATCAGGTGTGGGATAGCTTAAGACTGCTGCTGAAAACAGGAAATGAAATAAAAGGGCATATAAAGGCACTGAGATACTGTGTGAGTTCAGTACTGTTATGTTATTGAAGCCACATTGTATGGCATGAATCTCAGCTGTGGGTCGCACTGATCAGCGTGTCATAACGCACTTTTATTGGCTGGTCTCATTATCAGATGGTCATCCTAAATTTCTCACACTGAGAATTTTGTCCTAGATTTTTTGGGGCACGAGTCCTTTACAACAGCCAACTTTGAACGGCTCTCACTTTGAAATGTAGGGCTATCGCTTTGAAGCCAAGAACAAAGATATCACCGCAATTCCTTTATACTGTTCATCTCAAATAACCCAGAAATTTCACATTGTATACCCAGCTTTATAAACTGATAGGAATGGGAAGCGCACACAAAAATGCCTGTTTGAAAACTGCATGTTGACAATGTAGCACAAAGGTTTCTCAAAATTAAATGCTACTTTCAGGGAAAAAAATGGTATAACCTGAATATTAGCATGCATTTCTTTCAGGTGCTGGAATTCCTTCCCCCAGTTCAAAGACTTGCCAGTTATGTTAATTGGCAAGTCTAAAATTGCCTGTAGGTGTGATTGAGAGTGTGAAAGGCTCTCTGTCTATATGTGTCAGCCATGTAATAGATAACATACGATGTGTCCAGGGGAAATGCAATCTCTCAGTGTTGGCTGTAATGACTCTAACCCCCACAGAGATAACCTGGTAAAGATAATGGATGGATAGACAAATTGAATGATGGAAAGGAAAATCCAAATTAACACAAAATGCATTAGCCTGTTAGACATACAACACAATGCTGCACATATTATATTTTCAGATCCAGCATGAGTCTGACTTTCATATTAATGTAAGTCTCACTTTCTCTTAAAACAGCATCTGACTGTTTATTCACTAAGCTGTAGTACTGACATTTCATCACCCTGAAAAGTCAATATCATGAATATTTTAGCAAATCCACACCAAATTGTACATGCAGCTGACCTATGAAAACATTATAATAAATTTTTCTGTGTTTTTTGCTGAACTGATGAGTGTACAGGTGCAATAAGTCTCATTTTAGCTGTGCTCTGTTTAAATAAAGTAATACAAAATACACTTACTGGCCACTAGTTGTACCAGCTTGGACCCAATTTTGTTTTCAGAAATGCCCTATTTCTTCATTCTATAGAAACAAGATAGCATCACACAGCTGGTCATTTTTGTTATTCTGTGTGAACTGTAGCATCAGTTTCCTGTTCTTAGCTGCTAGAGGTGGCACCAGGTGTGGTCTTCTGCTAAATGTAGCCCATCAGCTTCCGGGTTTGGCATGTTGTACATTCAGGTACACTCTTCTGTATTCCTTAATTGTAACAAATGGTTATTTCACTAGCTGAGACCAAATCCTCATCTAGATTTAACAACGGCAGATGGAAAATTGCGAATTGATGCTGTGGTTTGGGAACGGCCTAAGAGGGGACTGGCAGCAGCACCTGGGCTGGGTGGATCCACATAATACTATTATATAAGTGAATTAATTAAAAAGGGAGGGAGGTGGACCACAAAACTGACAACAACAGGTTTTAGTACAGGAATAAATAGACAGACACATACATCTTCTGAAAGGGGAGCATATGAGGTGGGGCTAGTTATCTCCACTTAAGTTGCTATCAACTTGAAGCAGTGTAGCCATTCTCCTCTGAGCTCTGATATCACAGAATATTTTCTCTTTACTGAACCTGTAAGGCTTTGTCATGGTCCTGGGTCGTGCGACCCAGTGTTTTGTGTTTTAGCCTATTTTGATGTTTATTCTTTGTTTAGGGTCACTAAGGCAGTCCAGCCATTTGTACATACTACCCGTGTATTAAGTCTCCCTTGCCCTTCGTGTGGTTATGTCATCTCCCCTGTACTACGTCTCCCCGGTTCATGTGTCTTGTCTAATCTCCATGTTTCCTGTTTTACTTTGAAAGTCTGTATTCACGGTCAATGTATTCAGTTTCACTCCTTCTGTCCTGTCGTTAAGTTCATGTGTGTCAGCTGTGTTCCCATGTGTGGCCACTTCCCCTGATCATCCCTCATGTGTATTTAGTCTCTGTGTTTCATACAGTCTGTCTCGCGTCGTCTGTGTTATCTCCCCTACCCCTTGTCATAGTATCCCAGCCATAGTTTGTATTTTGCAGTCTAAATCTCATTAGAGTCATAGTTTCCCAGTCTATGTTCAGGTTTTCCCTCAGTTACTTTGTTGTTCTTTTCCATGAGTTTTCAGCCATAATAAAAGGCTCGTTTTGGTTGGAATCCACTCCTGCATCCTCGTTTGTGTTCGCACCTGGGTCCACCACACACCTTTCCGCACGGTCTGCCTCCGCAGACCTTGACAGGCTTAGAGATGGTGTGGGAAAAGCACAGTACATCAGCAATTTGAATTCAATTAGAAGTCCGGGAGGTTGTCTTGACCATGTCTACATGTCTAAATATACTGAGTTGGTGCCTTTTGATTGGCTGATTAGATCTTTGTGTTAACAAGCAGTTGAACAGCTGTGCCAAATGAAGTGGTTGGTGAGTGTATCTGGCTCTGTGTTTACCAATTTGCAGCTAAGTTTGCTTGTGTTGCTTGGGTTAGCTAGACATGCAGAAGGCTTTTAGAGGCTTCAACACTAAAACCAAATTAATGAGACTGAACTAAAAAAGGGAAATATTTACACTTCATCAAGACAATAAGCTGAAAACTGCAAAACAAACAAACAAACAGAAACAACAAAAAGAAAAAGTGTAAAAGTCTGTAAAATACTTAACAATGAGTTACTTGAAAAGATTGTTAGAAGCTCAACACATTTCTAATACCAAATTTTCATGAATCAGCATGCCAAGTACTTTCTTAATTAATCCTTCCTAATAAGCTCTGAGTCAGCTGCTAAATGGCACATGACGAATAATCAATCATGACATCCTTATTAGCGATAACTTCTATTTTTGTGCCTCCTTAAATAAAGTAATACATCACGCTGTTTTTCTAAGGAATGCGCTATTACTGCCTGCCTCACTGTTACTACATATATTAACTCCCTTCAGTATGCATTGTTCTGCTAAGCCAACAAATTAGTTCCTGATTGTTTTTTCTTGCTTGTGACTGTTCTGGGTTTTGTGCACTTTATTCTTACGATGTTAACATTCCTAACAGGCTCACAATCAAGATGTATTGTTGGATTGTTATTTTTGGCTGCATGCCTTTTCTTCTCCCATGTTCATTATTTAATTTTAAACCTCTCATTAATTTTCTTTTCATCCTGCCTTCACCCTCCCTCCCCCTGTCTCTTCATGCTTTATTGGTGTTCTGTCACTCAGTATGCTTATCACAGCAGCTCTCTGTGAGTCTGGGCCTCACCTGGAGCCATCTTTTACTACGACCAAAATAGTATTCAACCTCACAGGGCCTTTGAAATATATTGTGCTCTCAGAAAACAAAGGAACTCAATGGCCATCAGGGATGGGAAGAAAATCAGCTTTCATGTTTATGCTTCAGATGCACTGATGATGATATCCACCCTGCAGTAAACTGGGATTTGACTGTGAAGAGACAGAGAGAGACACTCTGATATGTTCACTTTATGCTGGAGCGCAGAATTAGGTTCGAGAAGCTTTAGGACGTTCAATCAAAAACGCCGACTCTGATGAATCTATCATGAAATTGACCTGGATATGTGGGATACTTTGATCTTATGATAGAAGTGAATCAGAGTGTAATGAAACATAAGTACCTACCTCGGTGGTGTCTGAAGCCACCGAGATAGGCACCCCCAGCATTTCAATAGAATAATATGGAACAAAAGTGGATGAAACTTTCAATTTTTCTATAATTTATTATAATATATTTGTATTCTAAACAAAATAAAGTATTGTCATTGTTGTTTTGGGGGTTTGTTGTTTTAGTTTAAGTTTTGTTATCCTGGATTTTCATCGTTATGCTTGAGCGTTAGTGTCATTTTTCTGGTTCCTGTCTGGTGTTCATGGACTCGCAGGTAGGGATGGGTACCGGTGACCAGACCGAAAAGCAGCGCACATTTCGGTGCTTTATTTCGGTGCTTTTTTTTCCTGAGATGACACTTTGGATTCCAGCCAATCATTGTACCTTTGCAAGCATAGTAGGCGGGCCCAGGTACGTACCTTCTTTTAGAGCAGAGCTACAGATTAAAAATGCCCAAGGCAAAGCGGTCAAAAGTCTGGCTGTACTTCACAGCAAAAGATGCAAGCTCAGCAGCCTGCAACAAGTTGTCATGGTCCTGGGTCGGTGACCCAGCGCTTTTAGTTCGTTATCATTTTCTTGATGATGATTGTTTAAGTTCTATGTGTTATATTCAGTCTGCCTCTGAGTCCGCGTCTGTATCTGTCTGTCTATGGTGTCACCCCATCTGTTTGTGAATCTGTCTGTTTAGTTCAATGTCTTGTCTGGTTCCATGTGTCTGAGTTTCCTGTTTTATTGTGAAGGTCTGTGTCATATGTGAGTGTGCTCAGTTTACGTTTCCCCTGTCCCGTCAGCTCAGATTCCTCCCAGCTGTGTTGCCCTCCTGTCTCTCATCCCCTGATTACTGGTGTGTGTATTTAAGCCCTGTGTGTTCTCCTGCCTGTTGCCGGTTTGTCTGTGTTCCTCCGTGTCAGTCTGTGTTACTCGGTGTCCAGCTCGTCTCGCTGCCTCTCATCCCCTTTTGTATCATCTCAGGTTTGTCATTTAGCTTTCCCAGTTCAGGTCTTTAGTTTTGTCTTCCCTCTTGCCTGTTTGCCTTCTCACCCCTGTATAAATAAACTCACCGGCATCTTATCCACTGCCTGCATCTTGGGTCCTTCTTCTAACTCCACACGGCTCGCCTCGGCAGCCGTGACACAAGTGCTTTAAGGTGAAACTGTGAAAAGGAGGTAACACCTTAGAACTGATGAAACACCTGGCGACGCATAGCGTTTTTTTAAAAGCTTGCTGCGAGACCTCACACCGAGCACATCTACTGCGGATGTGGTGCCTGTTATTGGACCCGGAGTTAGCAACATCCCCCAAAAACCCGAAGAGGAGAGTCCTGGCCCCTAGCCCTGCCAGTGTAGCAGAAATGATGACGGATGATGATGGCAGCAGCAGCAGCCATTCTTCTCTGGGTCAGTAGCTTAATGTTGTTTGTGTGTAATTTACGTTGAGTAATAAATTAATGCATGTAAGATGAACTAGCAAACACCGCGTCTTAGTTACATGCGTCTGTCTTCTTGTTTGATGGCAGATACTCCCTTCACCCTGGCTAAAAAGGCTAAAATGACCAAAGGAAAAAGTAGGAAACAGCAACAACAACATGAGAGGTTTTTGGACAAAGTTTGTGTTTTTTTTCCATTGTTTAAGCACTGCTTCCAGCCAAGAGTGATGCCATAAATCCCCTATAGCTGCAGAAAAGGCTAACATTGTTATCTTTTTACAAAAAACAGCTGAACATGAGAGGTTTTTGGACCAATTTTGTGTTCTCCATTCTTTAAGCACCGGTTCGAGCACCGTTTAAGCACCGGCACCGTTTCAAAAGTACCGGTTTGGTACTGGTATCGGATAAAACCTAAACGATACCCATCCCTACTCGCAAGTGCCTGTTTATGATAACTGTTCTAGTGTAGATCTGTCACTTTATTATCTTCAGTTTCTACTTTGTGTTCGTAATTTCTAATGTGTTTAGCTCCTTCAGTGTTTTCCTAATTGTTCCTTCCCCTGTCTCATCCTTGTGTTCTGCCTTTGTCTGCCAGCACTCCTTTGTCTCTGTCTTCATGGAAATGTGGGTCTCCTGGTCTTGGTGTTGTAGTGTTTATCTCCCCTATAGTTTTTATTTTCACTTTAACATTTTGTCCTAAATTAGATTCACTTCCTGTCTCCCCTGGCTGTCTTGACTTTCTTCACCTGTGTGTGTGTGATTGCTTTAACCTTTGTCTTTGTAACCTCCTGCTGGTCATTCTCTAATCAGCCCTCTGCGTATAAATAGTCTTGTCATCACCTTAATCTTTGTCACAGTGTCTTTCTGGTCTGCAAGTGGGGCCCAGAGAGGTGTACTATAAAGCTACTATGTAGCTTTTTTAGATGAATTGCTGAACCCTAAAAACTCAAGTCAGGGGTAATAGGTTTCACAACTCTGGTTTTCAACTTTCCTTGTTAACTCAGGCTTTCCGCATCAGGCTCTGTCCACATAAAAAGGTCATGCCTACTTTAGTCATTGATATTAGATATAAGTGAAATTTTGCACTTAGAAAAAATAGGAAATTGCACAAAATTAAAATTGTGTAAATAAACAAGGTAACAAATATATTTTACTACTTAGTGCTGCAATTTATCACATTACAACTGCATATCACAGCTCTGAACCTGAATCATTTAAACATAAAAAGCAATTCACTGCATTTAGATCTGACTCTCTGTAGCCTTGAGATTTTGAACTTTGTTCCAGATCAAAGTAAAATTCATTTTACTAATTGAATAATTTTGGTCTTAAATGTTAACAAACCAAATGGTCAACCTTTTAATCTCCATTGAGCTGCAATTCCAAATTTGACTTGGAAGCCGATTAGGATCATACATAAAATCATCCACTTTCTGCATCACCAACCGAATACACACATATTTCTCTGATGCAGTTTATGTTCCTCTAACTGCCACATTTATAAAATGGATTTCTTCAGTACATAATCTGTATTCTATTTAAAACAGCAAAGCAAAAGTAAAATGTGTTCCTTCAGCTCATTACAAAATAAAGCTGAACATAAACTGAGGAATGTATTATGAAGGATGTACACAGGCAGGCTTGTGTTAGCTGGCTTGACAAAACCTAAACCCAGAGTCTGAGATAACAGAGATGATGATGATGATGGTTCTCAATTTTCTCTATTAAGCCAGGCTTTCTACTTCAGGATCATGCTCACATAAAAAGGGACGTTTCATGCATCATATGACTTTTCTTCCTTCCAAAAGGATCCCCCTGAGTGCTGTCAAATGATGATGAAACGGGTGATTCAAGTTATAAATAACATAGAAAAACAATAAAATGCAACAGTGTTGCAAATAATATGAAATTAGTGCATAAGAAATTGGTTAATCTTGGGATTTACTTCACAGCAGTAAACTAAATATTTATATTTGAGTTAATTATTTTAATGCTGAGTGCACTGTATGTACTGCTGTTTATTTCTAAGGTTACAGCATTTTTGATGTGTGTTCTGTGTTTTAGTAGTTGCAGTTCCAGTGGTACAAAAGAGACTAAGAATTATACAGTTTCTGCATCACTGAATGAATAGAAATGCATATTCCAGTCACAATGTGAAGCATACTTTGCATTGCTGCACCTACAGCTGGGCAAGGTATGGTAATGTAAGTTAAAAATACAAAGATAACATAAAAAAATAAAACAGAAGATGAAATATTTAAAATATCCAGAGCTTGTGCCCAGCACAAAATCCACATAACACTTAAAACATGTTGCAAATAGAAGAATCAGTGAATGTGACCCTAAAAACTGAGTTTGCTCAACATCAGTCCTTACCCATTATTCTTGATTTGAGGTTAAGCCTTCTGTTTTTCCTCACTCTTTGCGTTTTTGATATATGTTGGCACTACTGGACTTTGTTTATGGACTTACTACAGCATTTAAGGCTTGTTTTTTATTTAAGTCACTCAACACATCCTCATTAGTATACATTACAATTGAATGGCACAGTCCATTGCATCAGCTCTTCAGTTGCTCTAGGTTTAGTAAAACAAGGCTTTTTGAAAATTTTGTTCCAGATTATCATGATACACATTTTTATGTCAAAGTCTTAATTGGATTTATTCAGATCTATGCAGTTGGTGTGATCACTGGGTGCAGGGCTTGACTGGGCAAAAATCGGGCCTGGCATTTTTGATCAGACGGAGCATCATGATTGCTCAAATTACAAAAAAATTGGCTGTGCGATACAGTGTTGGTAGTGAGAATGGAAAAAATTGGGCATGCACCACCGGGTGTGCACTTTTGATCCATTGGCCTAAAAGTGCATACCCTGGGTAGTAGGTGATGGCTGAAGTAAAACCCAGGTGTGAAAGGAGTTCAGAGAGGCCATGGAAAAAACGCTTTTGGACTGTTTCGAAGAGATTCCTTCGCCCTGAGTTCCTGAAGGCTTTGGATGTTGTAGGGCTTTCTTGTTCTATGGGAGGTGCTTCGGGAGTAGGGGTGTATTTTCAACCAGGAGGAGACCCTGGGGCAGACCCAGAACATGCTGGAGAGATTTTATCTATGGCTGGCGAACACCAAGGAGGAGAAAGATAGGTCTGAGGTTCTCAGCTTAGGCTGCTGCCCCCGCAACCTGGCCCCAAATAAGCAGAAGAAAATGAATGGATTGTCCTAACAATAGTGTTATTATTAGTAGTATTATTATAGTAATAATTCAAATGCACAAAATGTATTCACTACTTTTTAAAACTACTAGATAACAGCATTGTTATCGGAAGTTGTGTTCAGAACAAACTCAGACAAGATTTATTTTTAAACTGAGCAGGTATTTCATGTATAAATATGGTACATAAAGGGATATATTTCACACTACAGCACTTCATTATATGCGTCTGATTTAGTTAAATGCTACATTTTAAATATTTAAAATTCATGACAAACCATTTTTTCATGATAAAATAACACTAAAAAGTTGCACTGTGTGAACTTTGTGTTTCTCATAAGTGTTCCTTCAAATTTTCTGAAAAACATAGACTTGAGCTTTGCTGAGGTTCTCTGTGATTCTTGCCTGGGAGGCAACTGAACTCCTACAACTGTTTTTCCAGACAGTCTGTTTTATTGTTTGTTTGTAGAGAGTGGTTCCATAGTGTAGTAGTTAACCTATTTGTTGTATACACAAAAGATCTCCAGTTTGAGACTGGGCGGAGACGTGGTCCTTTGGGAGGATTGTATCAGGGTAAAAAACAAATACACAAAAACAAACAAAACAAAAACTTTAGTACACCTTGCGGTAATAGTACCAAATTGCAAAATGTACTAGTGCTGGTACCAAAGTTTTTAAAAGGTGGGTAGTGATACCATGGTACTGGCTAGCAATTCAGCTCCATTTCAGCACATTTTTAATCAAAGTTAATTATCAAATTTAAAAATTAAGCATATTAAAAAAACAAGCTAATATAAGCTAATTGTTTGCATCACATGAATTTTAAGTTTTTTAAAAAAAAACAACCCCAAAACAAACTGAAACAGTGGTAACAAAAGAGCACAAATGTATATGTTGAGTTGATATTTAAAAAAAAAAAAACTATAAAGACTGTGTGTGTGTGTGTGTGTGTGTGTGTGTGTGTGTTCAGGAGTTTTCAAGAATAAAAAAATATTTCAAAATTATAATCATTCAAAAATAAATTAATTCTCAATGTAAAATTGCAAACTTGTTGGTAATTTCATCATCTACAGTACCATTAAAAATGTAAAGAGTCTGTAAAAATCTTTGTATGTAGGGGCCAATGGCCAAAACCAAATATCTGTCAGGCGGAGCTGCAGTAAAAACAAGCACAATTCTGATGTGAAAATCACTGCAGGGTTCAGGAACAGTTCAAAAACCATTGTCAGTAAACACAGTTCTTTGTTGCATCCACAAATGCAAGGCAAACCTCCTGCAGTCTCTTGGTCTGACCATTCAAAATGTAAAAATTCTTTTGGAAACCATGGATGATGTGTCCTGCTGGCAAAAGAGCAAAGGGAGCATCTTGCTTATTATCAGTGCACAGCTCAAAAGCCACCATCCGATGGCTGGGAAAAACATTTCACTTTCAAAACTACAGCAATTGGTCTCCTCAGTTTGAAAACACTTAGAGTGTTGTTGAAAGAAGAGGTGATGCAACGCAGTGGTAAACATGCCCTAACCTGACTTAAAAAAAAATGTTTTGCTGTCATCAAGCATAAAATAAATGTACATTTTTCAAAAAGCAAGAAAATTAGTTTTTCAACATGTTATATGTGTTGTTTGTAGTATTTCCAATTAGAACATAGGCTTTAAATCATCTTATTTTTGTTATTCCACACAGCCTCACAAGTGTTTGAGGAATAGGGGCTGTGTACTATATATGTGCTGTGACTCACGCCTTGTTTTTTTTATATTGCTATATTTGTGGTTTTTCCTGGGATGGGATTTATTTTCTGGCACAGAGCTGGAAAAAAAAAAAAAAAGTTAGGGCTGCACCTTCAGGAGCTGTAGAGCTGGATGAACATGATTGCCGGAGAGAAGACTTTCATCATTTTAACAACTTCAAAGTTGTCGGCTTGTCTTCTCACAGAAGTACATGTGAGTGACATTTAGGGTGGGGCAATTTTGTCTGTCATAGGCAGGTGGACCCACGAGGCAATAAATGAACATTCAGTAATGAAGTTTACCGGTTTGGACAGTTTTTAGAGACTAAAAACTGCACAAGTCATCTTTTCAATCAATCATGCTCTCTAAGATACTCCCAAATATTACAGTACAGTAAGGCATACAAACCCAGAAGATATACATAGTAATTGTTAACAAAATGTCCCCCTGTGCCTACATAAATGTATTGTTACTGTACTATACTGCTACACTCTAGTAGTGTAATTACTTTGTATTTTGCAGACTGTAATCTAAAGTGTTACCATCATTTGTTTTCATTTGGTTCAGCCAGGTCCCCAGCTTACCTGCAAACATCCCTGTGAACTCACTTACCAGTCCTCCCATAAATCATTTGCAAGTATGATTTGGAAAGGCTTGTACTGCCGGTGCAGATTGCAAAAAGATACAAACAGACAAATACTTTTGAAAGACTTTGATTTTAGCTTCATAGTTAGAATATTCTTATAGCTATGACTGAAAGAGGGAGGATACAGTGTGCTGCTGTGTTGTGCTGCAGCTAATGTTGAATACACATCAGGGGCTTGCAAGACATAGAAGCAGCCAACCATATCCTGTGCTAAAACGTCTGTTTGTTTTACTTCTCATTCCGAGACACCGTGGTCTCGCCTCTTCACTCTCAGATCTGGGGCTCCCAAAGTGAAAGCGGCATAGCAATCTCTGGGCTCATTGACTGCGGGGCCTGAGGGGTTTTGTGGTAAAAGTCTAGGCACGTATTAGTTCTGCAGCGCTGGCTGACCCAGGCTGGTCCCTGGCCACATCAATGCTGTCTCATGCCTACTGAAAGGGCTTCTGTGTTGGAATGTGTCGGCACGGAGCCTGGCCCCTCTGGAACATCATCCATGGGCTATCCAGAGCTGGTAGGTTGACACTCAGGTATGTAGGCAAAAGGTTGCTGGAACGTGGCCTTGCTGCTATGTTGGATCATGCTTAAGATGTTTGTAAGGTTGAGGTGATTGTATTCCCTCCATTATTTTCTTTTCCTCATTCCTTTTCATTGTTGCTCTTTTTAAAATCAATGTTTTTTATTCTTTGGTGCAAATCTCTATCCATGTGCAAATCTCCATGGTCTTCATCTGTCCCAATCTCCTTGTCATATCACTGACTCTTTCGATGCATGCTACATCTGACAGCCTCAATTGTGTTATAATTAATGGATAAGTCCCCAGTCTTCCCATCATCTTGCACAGTTTTTCCTTCCCCTCTTCCCACCTCTTTCCTGCTATTTGCTTCCGCTCTCTTCATTTCCCAATCAGCCCCCTTCTCCTCACTTCCTCCTGTATCCTCTCGCTCATCCCGTCCTCTCCTCAGTGTAGTGCTGTTTCCTTACCTAATTAGAAATGCCCTGTAGGTTTTGGTTCCAGAGCAGCATATTTACCGTGAACAGTTCAGCCATGGGTTTCTGGGTCATATAAGGGGACAGGAAGAATGATAAGCCTGAAGACTTGGGTCTAACATACCTAATTGATTACTGAAGAACACAGTGGTGTTGTTAGCTCTTCTTTATAAAATAGTAAACTAGAGAAAGCAGCTTGCATTAGATCTGGAACTTCAACTTCCATGGCACTTTCATTTTGATTCATTGACTATTTAATGTCGTTTTGAAAAACGTAATAAGCACACGCAGGCGTGAGCTGTTACCTAGCAACAGCTGCTGTAAGTGAGTGAAGATGGATCAGCACTGTGAGGACAGATGCTGGAGTTAGCAAATTTAAGAATGGCATGGGAGACTGGATGCCTCCAAATATGAAGACAGTGTCATTATTTTTGAATTGTTTTCCTAGAAATTCATGTTGTGGTGTTTGTGGTAGTTCTTCACAATAAACTTGGCTGTAATGCATACTTTACACAAATGATGCATATTTTTTGTTTTTGTTCTTAACACTGGGAGCAATATATATTATTTATGCAGTCAGACTTATTTTGTAGCTCTTCCTTAAAAAGTATAGACTTAGTTTCATATTGATATACTGTTTATTGCAATGCTTAATCGAACATTTCCTTGTTTTTGACAAACTGAATAACCTCAAGGTCTGTTTCATAGATTAATTTTGCACAGTTTTGATAAAACCTCTGTTGTTTCTCAGCACTTCACTGCTTTATCATCTAGAAGCACATGGTGCAAGGGAAAAAGGTTTTTCTTTGATTTCTCATTACACATTAGAATATATTGTAATATATTTGTATTAATACTGCTAATTATGCAACAATGCTCTTATTTCAGGCTGTTTATTTTTTTTCTTTTAGATAACATACATAGCTTCAGTTCAAATTGCTTTGAAAAATGGCAAAATAAATTAAGCGAGGCAAAAATAAATAATTTCAGAAGGCACAAACTTGAACAGTGATTTTAATTGATGAAACTTCTATAGTATTATAAATCTATGCTTGTTATGTGGATGCATTCATGTTTTCAATTCACTCACCTGATCAAACGTACATCACTGCAACACCACATTATGATGAAGTTGCTGCAAATAATTAGGAATCTTCATTGAAAACTGTTACACTCAGCAACAGTTGCCCTGACGACATTACTCATCACTTGCTGTGCTTAATCAGATGAGTGACAGGTGACGGAGGTTAAGCATGGCAAATTTGATTGACATGAATAGGAAGAAACGCTCATCTTCCCAAGGGGCTCAGAGTGTGTCATGATTGCTGTGTGATGCAATTAAAGAATTCCCAGTGAAGGATTTAACTGCTGTGCTGGAGCTACAGGAAGTGCTTCAAGAGTAGCACCTTGAAAGAAAGAGGAGATTAGAAGCAGCTCATTTTTAAGTCATGGATGTTTTGCAGAATGGCTGTCATACCTGAAAATAGACCTGGTAATGTTAAAGTCAGTTATTAGACTGGCAGAGGCACTAGGAAATAACATACTTCTTGCACTTGCACTCAGATGGCAGGCATTTGCGATGTAGCTTTGTACCTACAAGCATTTTTCCTTTACAATTGCAGTACACTGGTTATAATGACAAGCCGAATATCTCATTAAATGTCTTATTCTAAATCTGGAGGTGGGCAGCTGAGGATCAACAAATGTCAGTGAGATTTTAGTGGGTGTCACTGAAAAATAAATACATAATGAAAATTTACTTTAGCATTAAACACGTTTTGTATTTGGTTTTAAGTTTCCTTTCTTCTGAACAGAAAACTAAATAATGACTATAAAGAGCTTCGTGAACTTTTCGAGACCAGGCTTCTGTATAATTAGAAGAGTACAGTAAGGTACTAGCTGTAGTGTTTTTAAGTTAACTTTATTGGTGGCTGGTTTTGTGCATATTGATCTTACACAAATGTTGTGCTTTTTTCTACTAATTCTTTGAAGCTATGGTGAAAAGAGAAATACAGCCCACTGTATCAAACTGAAGGTAATGCCATGTGATAGTACAATTAGTTATACTTATATAGTAGGGGTGCAACGATACTCGTATCGATATTGAACCATTTGATACAGTGCTTTTGGTTCGGTATGCATATGTATCGAACATACAAAATTTTTAATTTATTTTATCAGCTTTTCTTCTGATGATGCTGTCTGTGTTGAGAGCTCAGTGGATCTGCGTTCGACTACTCAAAAGTAAAAGAGTATGTCGGATGTGCCACGCAATGCTCAATTACATGGGTGGGAACTACTGCGTTAGCGCAGTTTGCTCGTTAACGTGTTGACGCCGTCCAGCCCCACGCGTGGGGCGATCCGCGGTAGCTCGTTAACGGAGATTTGCCGTGTTGTGGCGTTAACGTCATTTCAGATTAATGCTGACAGCACTAGTGGGAACACAATGGTCGTGTCCAAATTCATGGGCTGCATCCTCCTGAGGCCGCATTTGTAGACCAATTACGTCACAGCGACGCGCCGAAGGCTGTCCAAATTCGTAGACTCCTCCTAATGTGGCCGACAAATGCGTCCTCCTTTTCCCCGAATTTTAAGGATGGGTCGGGTGTGTCCTTCATGGCCTACCATATCCCAGAATTCATAGCGCGGCCCAGCCAAATTCCAGTTTCCAACAATGGCGGCCGCTGCTAAGTTTTAAAATTACTCATACTAATCTTTCTGGGTCACAAAATAAACTTTTAACATATTTTCAGGCGAGGAAGTAGTTGTGTAAACATCAAATATCTGCTCGGTTTATCAAGATATCGCATATTTGCAAAAGTGCGTCGACGTTTTCGAAGGCGTCTGCTACCCACCAGCTCGACAGCTAGCCGGGAGCTCGAGGGTTACTGATGCGGCCGAGAACGGCACAACTCCCGGCACATCATTTTCAGATCACCGCGGACTTTCGCTGCTCGGGTTAAACGTAATATATAAGTCACTTAGACAACCTAAAAATGTTATTGTTGGGTTTTTTCCAGTGGTTTGTTTGTTTGTGAGTAAATCGGTTTGGCTGAGATTAAAGTTATTAGATACGATTAGATAAAATAAAACTTTATTATTCCCCCGGGTGGGTTCCTCCTTGGTTTTTACACAGCTGACTAAACGTCAAACAGAAAACTGATTAAACAGAAGTATGAGACAGTCGAGAATTTACGCCAGTGTCCTGTTATATTTTAGATAGCAAGGAGCAGACGACAGAGTTTATTAAACTCCACTGAGACAGCGGTGACGCTAATCAGAACTAGACCGTCCAATTTCACGGCCGTTTACTTCCGGCCTACCCGACCTTCTGAGGACCGGTCTACGTGGGCCACGTAGACCGCGAAGGCCGGGTCCTCAGGAGGATGCAGCCCATGAATTTGGACACGACCAATGAATATGACTGCACATTTACGCCGACATCATCCTTGTCATGATCTGACGGCGCCCTGACCGGTCGACCTGCCAGTGTGTGTATATCCGTCTGCGTGTGTATGTGTCTCTCCTATTGCCCTGTCTTCCCCTCCGGCTCTGCTGTGATGTGTTAGGAGGTAACCTAGCAACAGGCTACCTCCGACCCGGAAGTGCTGTCGCCCAGAGCTGCCGCACCTGCAGTCAATCCACCAGCTGCTGCCAATCAACTACCATCTTCAGCAGGGCTACTTAGTGGTGTGGCTGAGCGACAGACAGCGCTGGAGTATTGCACTAAGCCTGATAATGTTTTCGAGTCGCTAACGTTATTGAAGTGCTGTCTGATATTCTTACTCATTCTGCTGTCGTGTGTGTGTGTGTGTGTGTGTGTGTGTGTGTGTACCCAGGGATTGACGACACTAAGGAAGCACTTGGAGGAGAGACGGGCACTCACTATCACGCACGGGCTTACACGGAAGGAGGGACGCACTATCACCATTGTTGCACATTTGAACTGTTGTCACCTTGCTGCACTGTAAATAAATGCACTGTCATTATTTCTGAGCTCCGTGTCTGAGTCCACCGTGACAATCCTAGTGCAAAGACAAGTGGAAGCAGACAAACACCAAGCACGCATGCTACAAACTTTACCCGAGTCATTTAGACTGCCGTTAGCACATGATTCTCCTTATGGGGACCTGATATGTTTAATATGCTGCTGAGAATATAGCCCAGAAGAAGTGTATTGTACAGCTTTTATTTTGGAAAGAGCCATTTCTCTGTAATTAACTCTCTTTTCCAAAGATGAGTGATTTCTCCATCAGATTAATTTTTTTATTACTTTGTTGTTTCAGCAACATTAAATTTAAAAACTGTACTTTTGAGTTAAAATATTTATAATTTTAATAAATGACAAATTAAAAAAGCATGAACATTTTTTTTGTATCGAAAAATATCGAACCGTGACACCAAAGTATCGAACCGAACCGTGAATTTTGTGTATCGTTGCACCCTTATTATATAGTTATGTATTTTCAATTCCAAATGAATGAAAAATGTTTTGCTCCAATGCAAACCATATCTGCACTTTTCTCTGGGTTGTTTCATTGGTATTGTTGATTCAAGGTGACTCTGCCTATTGCAGCTCAGCCACAGGTTCACGTAGATGTCACCTGGTTTGAGCTATCCAACACCTGCTGCATCTCATGTCACTGGGATTTGTAACCTCAAACCCTAAACCAAAAATATTTAATAATAATAATAATAATAATAATAATAATAATAATAATAAATAATAATAATTATTTTAAGGATCATAATAAATAGTAAAAAATGATAAACGATTTATGCGTGATGTCTGCTATATCTGTAGGTGTTCAGTCTTCCTTTAGAGAGAGGTAAAAAAGCTGAGGATAAAATACTGTACATTTCTTGTGTATCAAGAGAGGCCATCTGGTGAAATGTACACGCATGCGGAACTCTCAGTAAGCTACAGTAACAGCAGAGGGAAATATTTTATCTCAAGGCAACATGAAAATAACCATGAGAAAGCGTTTAAACAGATTGACACATTTACATGTATATACATATTAGCACCTAACGTAATGACAATTACGGACCCAGGAATGTATTCACTATGTTTTTTGCTCACTACTGACTGTGGCTTTAAATATATTATCTCCCCCTGCTGGTAATGCAATTTCTGCATGTGTGTCCATTTCATGTTTCGGAGAGGCAAAGCGTGAAATGGACACGTTGAATGGGTGTGTCGATTACACGTTTAGCAGCAGTGAGAGCAAGAACACTGCTTGTTTCATCGCATTAATGCATGTTAAATCATTTTCGTCACTCTCCAATAATTAAACATTATGCACGGCCAGCTTCTAGGAGACTTTTAAAAGTCATAAAATGCATCAGTTAGCGTGACAATCATGGTAAAATGTGGAAGTTGCCAGCTACGTGCCGTGTTTGAATTGAGTTACTCTGACGAAATTCACGCACTCCACAACTGAGTATGGAGTGACCACAGCAAAGAGGGTCTGCATGATAATCATGTGGGAAGTTTGGTCCAAAGTTTACCAAAATAACCACTTACGGTGTAGGCTTTTAAAAAAATATTTTGCAGTGATAAATGTAGTTGTGTAGTACAAATTTAATTGGTGATTTAAGACAGATCCTGCTAATTCACATCTAAGGTATTACGGAGTTTATCAGACCGTGTTTCATCATTCAGCCCAGCAGTCAACAGGAATACTGGAGCCCTAGTTCTTACTTTGGAATACACTGGTTTGATCCTTGGCTCCCTGTGTCCACATGTTGCACTGTTTTAGAGCAATTCAATGAACCCTAAGTCACTGACTTGAATGGCAGTCCCTTTGCTATTGAACGAAGAGGCAAGAATAACAAAGCCCTTTATCTCTTATGATGGAAAGTATTTGTAGGTACAGTCAATTTGCTGTACTAATACTAGTCTTTGTTGTTCCCTGATGCATGTACAGTATTTGTTTTCTTGTACGCAGCGTTGCAAACACGTGATTTAAAATGATGGACAAACATCTCACATCACTATTGAGAGCATAGGCATTGTTTGAGCTATAGTTGCACAAAGGTCCCGTGTGAGTACACACTGCTTCTCTTTCACAAAACAATTGCATGTTGTCTATACGTTTAAAAATATTTTTCATCAATCGCCGCATGTTTGTTATTCAGGGGTTCTTGCTTCTCAGCACAATGGGCTGTCTTGAGCGGAACACTGAAAAACAAGACTTTATTGATTTCAGTATCTATGTATTAATGCTGTGAACATTTGTGCGAGACTTGCTTTCACACATGAATACCTGCCTGTCATGCTCGTTGAGAAAACAGAGCGTGCTTTCTTTATACAACGACCAGCCAGAGCTGAGGGATAGGAGTAGGTGTATCATGTCAGATTTATACCTTGTCTGTAAGAGATGGGAGAGTGTTTTCATGCTGTTCACCAAAATCCACAGCAGACTATCTCGTGAATAATGCAGTGCCTTCGGTAGAAATACAGCCTTGGGCATTTTTATCCCTTGCAGTATGAGTATCCAGGGAATTTGCATATGAAGCAGTTCTTTTCAGGTGATTTGTGAGTATACTACAAATTGGAGTATTTAAGCATGCTTGGTTGGATTTCCTACAGTGGTAATCAATTCTCTGTATATTTATCTATATAATTAAATATTTTAATGCAGAATTAAATAATGATTACAAAGTGGGACACAATAGACAGGTTGAAGGATCCAACCAGTGGAAAAGTTTAGTCAAGAAAAGTCTGTGCAAAAGGCAGTCCTGCCTCAAATGTATCAATCAGAAGTCTCAATGAGAAACTGGATTCAAATCAAAGGACCTTGAAGTCTTCATCTTTTGTGTGCCGGCCAGCTGAATGTGGGGCTGCAAAAAATTTTCCCCCCTTCCTCATCTGATGCGATGAAGAACATGCCTTCAGCGGTTCCTCCGAATTCAGAGGAGACTTCCGCTGAGTAGCTCGACCTCACAGCCTAATCACCAGATCTAAAACTCCAGCAGAGCTCCAGGCCGCGCCGAGAGGGATAAAGCCCCCTCCTGCTGTTGCTTCCTCCGGCCCCACATGCTAGGACACAATTAATTCATACTGCTGGCAGCCTTGGACTATCCCAGTAGTACTCGCATCCCTTGTGCGTGCTTTTTTTTTTTTTGTCCTTATTTGCATAATATCAATTTGGTTTGTAATGGCCTATTGAGGAACACAGTCTGCAAGTTTGCATAAATAGGAATGAGAACTGCACAGATATTTACGGACTGAGCACAAAGCTACATTTCTAGAGGAGTTGATAAAAGTGTGCTTATATGAGCAAAGGGCAGACTTTCACGGAACTTAGTGTACAGGAGGTTTCTGTGTGCGAATCGTTTTCTAACAGGGAGAGAGCACTAATGGCAACTCTCTGAGGAGAATCATGTGTTGGTGTGTGGAAGAATGAGAGGGGTGCTGATGAATTTAATCACAGATAGGCAAGCTGACCGTGGGCTGAGTGAGTGGAAGAAGCTCTCTGCCTTTCTCTAGATGAATAATCATAGTCCTGCCACACTCCTCCTCCTCTGCTGACTTTTTCTGAGGAACACGCGGCGCTGAAAGTAAGAAAGGGAGTCACAGTCAGAAATGGAGAGACAGGCAGGAATAGAGAGATGAAGAGAAATAGAGCGAGAATGATGAGATGGTTAGAAACAGTGCAACAGCAGAGAGGAGAAGATTAGGTGAGGGCAAAAACTAAATCTAGAAAGCAATCCCCAGGCAGGCACGCGCTTACAGTGGAGCCAGAATACATATTAACAAAGCTCGCAGGCATGGTAAAGACAGGATCGTAGTACATCATAAGACTAAATATAAATCAGCAGCTTTGTTCTCATGTCATTTATACCAATAGGAGACAGACAAGAGGAAGTGTTACAAAAGGCGATTTGTTTGATTCTATCCATTTATCACCTGTTTTTTTTCTCTTTCTTTTTTTATACCAGAAGTTGGGCATATGTGTGCAAAGTCGAAAGAGTGGAGGTGTCTACAGTGTGTGTGTGGTTTATGATGTAAGTGATCCCCCTTGGGACTTTTCCCCGCAGGCGGAATAATGAAATGAGCAGCCCATGACTGATGTGTGCTTCTATGCAGAGCACAATTACAGACAGGCTGTATTTCAGCTAATGTGTCTTGATCGCCAAAAGGGAGGCTCATTTTTCCACTTGTCCCTCCTCTGCAGGGAGGTCGGGGCTCAAGATCTGCTTCATGACGATCATCCAGGAGACATTCTGCTTCTTTCTAACATACACTCGAGGAGCTTGTTGATTCATAGTACATAACACATTTTTTTAGGCTAGATATCATTTAATAAAAGCAAATCATACAATATTTACATTTCATGCAAGACAAAGCCATCCTAAATTTGTGTGTAATCTTTGGAGGCTCGGTACTTCATTCATTATATATATATTTTTTATTTGAGACTGTCAACCAAGCATATTTTAATTCAACCAAGACGAGAAAAGTGTGTGGTTTCAATGAACTATCCATCACTACTGTCAGTCCGTTTCATCTTTTTTCTGCTCATGTACTGCGTTCAGCACTCTCCCAATCCTGTCTGCATATATTCTAAATATAGTAGTAATACTAGGGCCAGTACTACATTACTAGTTTTCAAATTGTACATGGTATTTGGTCAAGGAAAGTCAAGGTGAGACGGAGGTTTGTTTTAGTACTTGCATTCAGTTCCTGAACATAAGTACTACAACATATGCTCTTCCGGTGGCTGTAGCTCAGAAGGTAGAGCAGGACAACTATTAATCAGAAGGTTAGTGGTTTGATCCCAAATATCCTTGGGCAAGAAGTTAGTTAGATAGAAAGCACTTAAGCATAGGAAAAAAGTTCTTGGATGAATTAGGTAAGTTGTTTAAAGCTCTTTGAGTGCTCAGGTAGAGTAGAAAAGCTCTCTATAAAAATCAGTCCTTTTGCTATTTACCAAAAAACTAATGGCTTAGCTGCCACAGATATTGTGAAACCTATTTTATTTCTTCCAGATATGAAGAGTATTAAACTGGAGCAAACAGTATTTTGCCACATTTATTAGAATGTTTTTGGCAGCTTGACAGATATATTAATCACCTATATTACCATATAATTTGAATCCTAGTATTATTTTTGCACCTCCAAATTGAGGATCTTAATGGAAATACAAGATCTCTAAGTAGCACATGATGTCATATTAAGAATAAAATAATATCTTAATGATTGGTGAATTCATTGATTGCACCATTTATGAAATCTCAAAAACTCTGAGCCAAAATAACCAAATTGGTCATTTTCCCCAAAATACCAAGATATTCAATCCTCTGTTGGAGAAAAAAAAAAGGGCAAATTCTTACATTTTAGCAGCTGTAACCTGTGAAGCTACAAATATATGCTTGGCAAAGCCCTGAAAAGATTAATCAATTATCAAATTAGTTACAAATTAATTTTATCGCAACTGTCTATTTGATTAATGCACTTATTGTCTCTGTTCTAAAAAAGAAAGCGATCATTTTAGGCTGTAAAGCATTTCTATTTGTATTTTTCCTTTGACAACTGCATAACTCCTCTGTATGATGTTCATTTTCATTATATTGCCTTATGATCCACCTTGCCTCTATATTTTGGAAGATGGTTCATTAAAATAGTGTTGTAGCTGTTTCATTAAAAAGTTGAATGACTGCAATTTTTCTTTTGAGCTGCAAAATAATCTTGGTCAAAGCCCCCTTCTGTATTTGCCAGTGCACTCCAATGTCCTAATCAAACACTGGTAGAAATGTACTCATGGATTTATAGAAAAATCTGATCAAGAGTGTGCTTACATATTCTAACAATGCAAAAGAGCACAGAGTGGCAGTGCATTTTAATATGAGAGCTTATCTGACTTTATTTAATGACTCTACAATACCAGAAATGTGCAATGGCTGAAGCTTAAAATGCCCAAAAAAATAGTTTTTCTTTTAAAAAATGTAGTTATTCATTGAAATAGATGAACATTAAAACTTATTGTTCAGATAAAATGTAGACTATACATATCATCCGTATGAGATTTGCAGTTTGTTGGGAGGATTTAGTTCATTATTCTAACTGTAGTTTTGTGTTGTGAAAACTGTAATTTTGATGAAAGCGAATTAAGCTTAAAAAACCAAGTCCTATACACGCATTAGTGAGCTGCTGCTTGTAAATCCATTTATCCTTTGAAATGTCAAATCAAAGTTAGTCTCGAGATCAGAGTGCAGAAAAAAACAAAAAATATTAAGTGATGAAGCTCAATGCATGAAAGCAGGTATGTTGGAGATGAAGATCTCAAAAAATATAAGAAGGATAATTTAAATAAGAGGCATCTATCTAAAGCAAATGTAATAGTGATGATTGTTTTATCTTTATTTATTTCATACTGACTGAAATATCTTAAGAAATACTTAATGGACTGTATCAGAATACTGTGCAGAGACGTCCAAGATGTCACACTGACTTTGTGGTCCTCGAAGTGTTCTCATGAGAGATAAATGTTTGACAATGATGCTAATTTTTTGTTTATAAGATTATTTACAAACCAAAGTTTTTCAAAAACAAAAACAAAGCATGCTAAACACCAGCATGTTACTGTCACTGAGCATGTTCACATGCTGATTTTAGCTCAAGGTACTACTATGCCTGGCAGCCTCACTAAGCTGCAAAAAGTAAAGTTTTAATCTTTGTGATCACCATAAAATATGACTTAAATGGCAGAGCCTCCAAATAAAATCCACTTTTTACATTGCATAAATGTAGACATCACCTCCACAGTAGCAGTGCTATTTCCAGTGGTCAGTAAGTCTCCATTCAGCTGGGCTTCTGAGACCAGTTAGCAACAAAATTATACACCGTGCTACAACAACACCAGCGGGGCCAGCAGTCATACACTTCTCCCGTCAGCAGAGCTGCTCTATGCACTGAGTATCTGAAAGCAAGGAACCCTGTTGTAGAGCACCGTTATCTGCTGTGCACATACAGTACACACATACTAGACGCACTTTGAGCAGTTTTCTAACCCTTCACTGTTTTGTTTGCAGATGTTTGTCCACGGGCGCCTCTTTTGTCAAATGCTCTTGCTGTGGTGTTGCTTTTGAAGACCTCGCTTCTGACCAGGAGTTATGATAATGTTGAAAATAACCTCATGTAGTGTTATCATAACCCTGAATACAATACTTGAGGCCACAGCCTCCCTCTCCTCCTGTCCTATTTATGTAGTGTTTTTAAGCAATTTGCGACTGGGATTCGGCAGGGCAGCACACGAGAGAAGACAGGCGACAAAATGGGCATAATGACTGGCCTTCGGGGGGGGGGGACAAAGAGCACTGAAACTGTTGACAGTTTTAAACTTGTCAACAGCAAGGGCACATCTGAGGGCGGGGAGGTGACTTACAGACTGATTAAAAGATAAAGGTTACTAAACAGCTTCTGTAATCCCAGTGCACTCAGCAGACTTCACAGAAAATATGGCTTAACAGCGATAAGGAGAGTCTGAAATACAGCAGCTGTCTTAAACACTATATACACACCCACACACCTTGGTGTACTGCACCGTCATGCCCTTTCTTGGTAAACAACTAATTGTGTTTTATTGCTCTGACACACGGAAGCACTTTATACACAGTTTGATTCCCTACATGCTGCAGTATGCATATGTTTAACATAAACACCACAAGGCTGAAAAATACATTGGGACTTTTTTAATGATTTTTTTTTTTTTTTTTTTTTTAAGGTTACTGAAACATGTACCCACCCACTCACACACCCCCAGTCCTGTGATGTTAATATGGCTTTCTATATTTATGGAGACTTACTTTCTTTCCTTCCCTTTTACTTAAAACTAAATTTTACTCCTCACTGGAATTTTTTCATGAATCTCATCAGAAACAGATGATCTTTGGAGCTAACTGAATTCTGACCTGTTTCTCCTAAGACTTTAATTTGATTCTTTAGAACATTTCTGATATTTATATAAGCCAATAAGCTTTCTGTCAGATCTTACTGTTATCTCCAAAACTGATTATCTCAGACAAATATCAGTGCCGTGACAGAGTTTTAAACGGGCCACTTTAGGAACTTAAACTGGGACCAGCCTCAGTGTAGAGGAAGGCTGTTTCTCAGGAGATGAATGTGAGAGGTGTACCGATGTTAAAATTAGCACAGTTATGTCTTATAGAAATAGGAAGGACAAAGAAGAGATCCTTTTCTTTTTTTTAAATCTTCCTTTCCACTTGATCATTTCAAATGCATTATTTTCTACCTAAAAACAACACAGCCAACCCTGACTTCAGTATTTCTGTGTAACTATTGAATACAGTGCCTGAAGCAAATCCTAATCAAATTTTATTGAGTTTCAAATGTAACCAAGAAAGCCCTAAGTAATCCAAAGCTAATTCTATTCCTACTTTTAATTTTATTCATTTCAAGTTGGGTTTTTTCTTTTTTTTGTGGATAACTGTTTGCCCTACAAACAGAAGTATAAGAACACACACACATACACACTACAGAAACACAGGGACACCTACCATATAAGTCCAAGTAAATCTTTTTTATCGTGCAGTTAATCTCCTCTGTCTTTTGCACCTTCCAGGTCATTTGGGAAATCTAAATGACCCCATAAAACCCATACCACATTTTCAAGCATCCTAAACAGAACATTATATGTTGTATATGCAGATAAAAGGTTATATAAATACAACTGCTTCCTGGTAATAAGCTTTGGAAGTGGGAGAGAATTGCTGTAATTTTTCTCTACAATCTCACTTGAACTAAAATAAAGGTAAACGTACACCGAGTGCACTGAGGTGCCCATTATTTCGGTTTTAACTGCAAGTGATATTTTTAACACATACGTTTAAATAATTACATCCAAAAAAAGGTCCATACAAGAACATGCACCTGAGCTCATTTTGTGCATGAATAAATGTGCATAAAAAAAGATACATAAGGTCAAAAAAACATAAAGATGTGCTCAGGTAAATAGAAAACACACATGCACAGACTATGTATTGAGTATATGCATTCATTAATGCAAGAACATGCCCCATGTGCAAACAAACACATTTGAAATGGAGATAAGCTGTGACAGTATGGCTCCATATTGAAAACATCAGCTTAAAAGGCCAGTGGCAGCAGTGTGCAGCGATGCCTGGGAGGAACAGGGCAGCAGACGCACACCTATAGTATTCATCTCACAGTTAGAGCTGCATTTTCAATATCACTCACCTGTTTGCTTGAGTAAACAACCAACAGCAATGTAGGGTTATTCCTACTTGATATGGGCATCCATATGAAAACTAAATCTAAACACAATTTTCCAGTCGAACGTAACTATAGGAATAACGTATGAATCAAGTATACTGGGTTTTTGTATAAGTAAAAATCCAAAAGGAGGAAAATCATAGCATGCATACTGTTGGGGTTAAAAATAGAAGAGGTCTGGGCAAAACTGCTACATAAATCAAAAGGATTAAGCATCTGTGCTGTGGGGTAGTTTTTGGACAGCTTGTCAAGGTTCAGCTCCAGTGATCACAAATTACTCAGCTGAGCTGTAAACTGTTGAAACATAAACCTGTGGTTGGTATGTTTAAAGTGTTTTTGTTGGTTTTTCTTTTTTGGTCACTTTGTTAAACAAAGTGGACAGTGCACCCGTTTTATACATGAAATCTCAGCCTGTGAAACAGTCTGTTTTTTCTTAAGTCTTAAATCTGAAATGAACATAGAAATGTTTGTTTGCGTGAGAAGCAACAAAAAGATAACCTGTTACAACACAGTCACAAATCCCCAAGAAATAGTGCTGTGCATTTATTTGTTTCACTGTTGGTTCTACGATGTTGTTACCAAAAAAGGTTTTTTTTGGAAAGTTTAAGCAGGCATGAAGGCTCAAATGAAAGAATATATTATTGCAACTAAAGTGTTGTGCAATTTTGATGTAGTTCACTAACAATTGATTTAAAAACAAGACAAACAGCATATCTCTTGCAACTCTTTTAACAAATTAGTAGGCATTATGTTCCCAAAAAGTGGAATCATAAATATTGGCCTATTATAACCCCCATTTAAAAAAAAAAAAACAAGAGATCCCCAAAGACATAAATGCAGAACGATTACAAAGAAACCTTCAGCATAGCATAATAAAGTTGCATTAGATAACGCAATATATTATTGGAACATTGTAGTGATAGTAGCTCAAATCAAAAATGACTCAACATTACTGATTAATTAAACTTTACTTAAAATTAAAGCAAGTACATGAAAAGGAAAGACATTTCCAAATAATCCTAAACTTTTGCACCATAGTGTACATTACTCTGAGAACGCTGTTTTAAAAAAATGTGCTGACATTAAATTACTCTCACATAACCATTGTGGCCAAGTCCTGTAGAATTTACCATTAGAACAGAACAGATGGGAATATCTAATGGGTTTCTCTGGTTGGATAAAGGGAAAGGAGGATGAAGGTTAATGTCTCTATCACCTTTCTTTTGTTTAGTACTCATAGATATAATTTAAACTCAATAACTCTGTCTGACCTCCAGGGAGACAATGTTTTAGCTAAAGACTGCTTAAGGCTCTATCTTGCACAGGAAAAGGCATGTGCATAGTCTGGCACTCATTATTAGACACCTCTGTACTCGGTTCCCTGTGGCAGTGTGCATCTGGCATATTTGTATATGTGTATGTGTGTGTTACAGAAATTATTTTCATGACAGCAATGTGTCAAATGACAATATGAAAAGCACTGTTGTGATTAAACAACAAAAAATAATTACAGGAATCTTCAGCTCCCCTTGGTTTTACAGCGTTTTGTAGCATTACAGCTCACTCTTTAGTGGTACAATTTACTGTTCAGTACCTACAAAGCAGCGAACAGCAGGCAGACACAGTTAGTGTTTAGCTGGTGAATATAGTGGAGCATTTAGCAGCTAAACAGCCAGATATTTCCCCCGGGAGCTGCTACAGATCAAAAACAGAACTAACAAGGAGTATTCCACATTAATTTGGCAGGTTAAAAAAATGTAATAAATAAAATGACTGACTCTGTGTCTGTCAGACTGGTAAATAAGCAGCTGTTTAACTTTTTGCCACAAAAATCACTTGTTGACTAAATCGAACCACAAGTGGTACTCAGAATGTGAACCTCGGTCTGTGGTTTTGGCACGTGAACACAATCCAGGCTATAATTGTTTTCTTTTATTTGTGACTGGAAAAACCATGGAGTGGTATAAACGTAACTCCTAGAACAGGCTGTGAAATGTGATATATCTTTGATTACTCAGTTATATAGGTTGCTTTAAACATTTAGGTTAAACCCTTTGGTGTTCAGTACATGCAGCTGTGACACTTCCTATCACTAGGACTGCATTTCAACTACACTGTATTAGAACTGATAAAGAATCACCTCAACCCCACACCCCTCTTACCAACATCTCTTCTAAGGTGAGGGTCTTGGATAAGCTGCAGTATCTATTGCAGTGCAGGTTGAAGCCTTTTTCACGAATGAATATTGGTGTAATTCTTCTTCATATGACTTTGTGAGACAACCATAATTACAAGCAATACAAACAATAAGATTTTTTTTAATTTCTAAATAATTCAAAAACTTTTACAGACAAGATATGTTAAGATATGATTTAGAGTGGTCTATTTATAATACCCTGAGAACTGCCAGGCAGTAGTTAGATTTGGTATTTTTAAACTTTTGTTCAGGCATTAAAGGGGATCAGAGGTGATTGGGCGACTGAGAAAGGCTCTAACTAAAAATAGATCCGTTTGAGAATTTCTCTTTCCGTCTTTTCTATTAGGTCTTTTCAAGCAATCAATGGTTCTTGAAGAAAAATTAAGAAAAGGTTTAAAGCTCATGTTAATTAAAGAAAGAATCTTTTCTTAAAATATCATTTATGTGTTGTCAGTAACCTGGTTTACCTGCTTTATTCTGGCCTCTGTTGATTGTTCAGCTTCTCTTCTGTCGATGGGAGTTTCAGTGTCGTTCTTCTGGAACAGGTTGCGCTTGTTTCCTCAGAGCATCCTTTTCCTTCACAGATGGAAGGGGATGGTGGTCAGGGTCACATCTGTTCACTCCTGTTTATTCAGATAACTTGCTAAATTGAGCTTGTTTATTCTGTCGTTTTAAAGTTTTTAAAAGACCTTGTGTTGTTTTTGATGTGAACTATCCATTAGGCAATACATGTTTTAATATCTGAGAGTTTAAATCTGTCAATCCATCCAGTCTGAATCATCCCACAATCATCGATATGAAGGGACTTGAATGTTTCTTTTAAACCGATTAATGTAATCATACTGTAGTTTACTGGTCCTGCACAAATCCTGCTGTCAGACTATTTCCTGACTTTAAAGATTGCTAAAGTGCCTTCAATCTACTCTGCAGGTGCTTCTTTATGACTTAGAAAAGACCTTGTGTAGGATGATGCTAAAGACAAAAAGACGTGTGCAGCAGTAGTTCATGAAGCGCATATTTGGGGTTAAGTGCTGATATTAGACTAGTTTGGCGGTCTTTGTATAAAGTTCCTGTATCATAGAAGCATGGAGACCTAGAGTGGAGGATGGCACATGGCACTGTAGCCTTTGTTGTCAGTGCAGCCGTAGAGGACAAGTGTCCAATTTGTGTTTGTGCTCTCTTCTGATAGCCCTTTTTTTTTCAGTGGAGATGATTTGTTTTTCTTTTTTTTAAGCTTTTACATTTTGTTTTGCTTTGATTTTGTTCTTTTTTTAACAAACGTGTTTTGATTACTTGGATTAATCGGTCCTAGAGAAGAGTCAATATGAATTTACTGCATGTGTAGGAAAAAAAAAGAATATATTGTATATAGTAATTTGTTATATTTGAACAAACCAGTGAACACAAATGCAGAAGTGCCAACTGGCAAAGTGCAAAATACATGAGAGAGCAAGAGAAAGACATAAGAATCTTACCTTATTGATGTGATTTTATCACCGATTGTCAATTTTTAAATTACTTGTTTTTTTGTTTGTTTGTTTGTTTGTTTGTTTTTTTTTTTGGGGGGGGGGGGGGGGGGGGACAGTGCAACAGAAAACAGTGCTGATTACAATGGACTTAGGGTCCAGACAACCCTAATGTATTAGAAACAGAATTTAAAAAATGCAAACAAAATCTCTTTATTATGGGGACTTGGTGTACAACGTAAGATGAGTCTCACAACTGAAAAGCCATTCTAAGAAGCATCTGCGCACTTATTTTAAAGCATTAATTACTAGTAGGAACCCATCCATTCATTTGCTTCTGCTTATCCTTTTTTTTTTTTCAGGGTCACATGGGGCGCTGTAGCCTATCCCAGCTGTCATAGGGCGAGAGGCAGGGTACACCCTGGGCAGTTTGCCAGTCTGTCGCAGGGCTAACACACAGAGACAAACAACCATTCACACTCACATTCACACCTATGGACAATTTAGAGACTGATCAATTAACCTATCCCCACTAGCTGCATGTCTTTGGACTGGAGAACCAACGCAAACACAGGGAGAACACGCAAACTCCACAGAAAGACCCCGGCCTGATGGTGGAACTGAACCCAGGACCTTCTTGCTGTGCGGCAACAGTGCTAACCATGCTGCCCTAGTAGGGACCTACATTTAAATAAATAAATAAATAAAAGTAAGGAATGATCTGTCCCCGCTGCTTTTTGTCTCTAGATTAGCTTAATAAACTACATGCTATTTATTAAAAATTTTAAAGTAGAACAACATATAATAAACCACTTACCTTCAGCACAGACTTCTGGACTTCCTATTGCAATACTGTCCTCTGATGAAGCAGTGAAAGTCAAGGCAAGTCTGCTGTTCCTGTATTGCCACATTATGCCTTTCTGAGGTCCAGTTTACTGGACACTTGTGTTTTGGTATGTAGTCTGGTTTTGATGTAGCTTTTTCTGAGTGGTGTATATCAAAGTCATCCAGATTGGTTAACGTAATGAATTATATCTTTGTCCTTTTCTCTTAATGACCTATAATGTCTTTGCTCCGTGGTTAGCATAAAAAACAAAAACAAATATCTGTTAATGTACTCTTCATCTTGCTTCTGCTTCCAGTTGCTGGCTTTTTAAAAATGCTGCCCATTATGGTTGTCTTCTTTGAGTTCAACCTGTCAGCGCTGAGTGTTTTTCAGGGGCTGCTCAGAGTAAAACCGTCTTCTGTTTGTTCACTGGAAATGGCCTTGAAAGAAGTTCCACAGATTTTATTCCTTTGGTCAAAATATACCCAAAGATGCCAGACTTCAATAATTTCTGAAATACTTTAGTTTGTGTTTTTTATTTGAAAACATAGACATGTCAGTTTTTGTAACTGGATTACATACTGCACAAGAATTCCCTTTTTCAATGATATGCTTTTTTTTAAATTAAGGCTACTTATCAAGCCTGACAGGAAATCAATAGGATATTAGTCTTTATGTGGTGCAGCTGCGTAATAATCTAAAATATTTAACTGTGCACTTATACTATTGTGTGGGAGCCTTTTAAATACCGGACACGTCATCAGTCCAGAAAGAACCGTATTCACTTAGAATTTTTTTTCTTGACTCGAACGGTGACCTGTAGCTAAGCTTACAACAGACCATTAAATGAGCCTGTGGGATATGGCTCTCCTAATGGCTTTTCTTTTTTTTCCCCATCATATGGGCATCAATCAGGTTCACAAGAACAGATAGATGCCTTAAAACACACTGTGCCTGTCTGGTCTGAATATAAATTAGGTCGAGTGACTAACAGTAAGCATTTGTGGCTCTAATTAATTCCAATGTTCTCAGATTATACGAACCTCGTTTCAATACACGTTTCAGTAATTTAATGCACTCTATTTTGTACATCACTGTGGAGGTTGTCGTGGAGACTGGTCATGGAAGTTCAGCTTTCCAATCTAGTCTAATTAGAAAAAAACAAAATTGAAGGTCAAAACAGCTTGGTGTATCTGCAACATGGTCAACAATGAAGAAGATCTGTTCAAAAACATTTTGTTTGTTTTTTTCTAGAGAGAAAAGAAGGATAGCTTCTTTGCATGAGCAATCTCATCTTGTAGAGCACAGGAACACGGCCTTCTGCTCAGCTCGAAATAAAGCATTCTGTACAATAACTACAAATGTTACAATAACAATTGATTGAAATATCTGATGTAGAATATTCCATTTCCCAGGTTGAAAGTAGGCTACGAATCTGCTTAATCAAACAAATAGCTGAATCCCAATGTCATAGCGACATGCATTATGCTGTGGCTTAATTTCAACCTGCTATGATCGCTTTCATGCTTCCTTACTTCGGTCCCCGGAGTCAGACAAGACATGAACACAAGTTATGAACTCAACATTAGCATATTATCACTTTTTTGGTGAACTTTATAGCCTTTGCATGTTCAGCAGTAACAGAGCAACATTATCATTCATTTATTAACGGTCGCCATATGGTAAATGGAAGTCCAATATTCACTGCCTTTAAGCTCTAGCTGTTTAGATTTCCAACATCTCCTGAGGGAAATACCCGGCACTTTAGCTGCTAAATGGTGTTCCCCAGCTTGTTGCTGTTGTTTGATGCTCTGCACAGTAGGATTTCTTTTTCAATTACAGTGTTTTCTTGCTGCAATGGAAAACAGTGCTGATAACAATGGACTTAGGGCCCAGAAAACCCTAATGTATGGTTCCACAAATGTATCCGTCTATGTTTCTGTTTAGACGGCGTACTCCCATGTGGCTGGACACAGCTGACCTATGCGTCCGTTGAATGGTGATTGGTTGATGAGTGGGCTGAAATAGGGACGTTAGAGATAGCGGAATTCGCTAGAAACAGAAGAAACACGAAAAGATGATCAAAAAATACAACATGGATATTATGGACGGTGGCTGGAGTGGATATGCTTAATTGCGTTTAACATTCAGTTTCACATCATTGCTTTGTATGTTAGAACGTTCCCCTTGTGGCTGAGTGACAGACCAACAACAGCACATGCAAAAGTAGCTGATTTTACCATATACTTTATTTTATAAACTGCTTCCCTTAACAATAAACCTTCTCTGTCACTGTGCGTGGACTCCCTTCTTGCTACCCTCACTCAAGCATAAAACAAGTGTTACATGAACCAAGGTGTGAATCAAGACATGGGTCATTAGGGTCACTGCGTCACAGATGTGATGTGTGTTTGTTGTTTGTGAGACATCGCCCCACCATGTTGACCAAAGTTATTAATGCCACATGAGTCAAGGTGTGACTGGGGGTTTAAACACCTGGGAAGAGATCTCGAGACTGTGTTATAGGGGGCTGATAGTTGGTGTCACAGGCCACCACCTCTGATCAGTGATCATTGTTCACAGTGGACATAGAGGGCCTCCTTTACTCCTCTCTCAAACTGTGTTCTCTATCCAAAATGTGAACATTACCATCCTCAAAAGAGGGTCCCTTCTCTTTTAAGCCGAGTCTTGTCCTGATGAGCTGGCACTCCTACATTGTGTCACATGACTATGGAGTGGTTGTTGGGACTCTCTTATGTATAGGTCAGAGGATTGTTCAGCTTGTGTTTATAGATGCTTTGTCCTTTGAATGAAGCAGTTTTTTTTTCTAAGGGTGCTGATTGGTCTGAATATATTTTACCAACATAACTTTATATCAAAATCGTGGTAATGTAACAATAGTATGTTCTCAAGTGTATGGATTTTAGAATGAAAATATAAAGCTGAGGCCTCTTGTCTTGTGTTTTCACATTAGTCAAAATGAGGACCAATAGGAGGCTTTACCACTATTACCACTGGAAGAAACAAAATACTTGAAAAGAACAGATGGAAGTCCATGTGTGCAAAACAAAATATCTGGGATTGAAAAAACAAAACACAGTTTAGTGAAGTGTGATGTGAAATCCAGCTGTTTTCACAACCACTGAAATAAGGACATAGAATGAACACTGATAGCAGAGGAATTGCAGTTGTGCATTGCAGCCACGAGTAGGTATAATCATCTCACAGTACATGCATCGAACTGATATTCCACCCAGATTTAAGAGGTTCATAATTCACAGTGTGGCTAACACTGAATGTGTAAGATTGCTGAATTATCACTATGTTGCTGTTATTTTACAACAAAGAAATTTAAGACTTTTAAATCAGTCTACTCATACAAGTTGTGTGAATCACATGGTATCACGGTGCCTTAAAAAACGGTGTCATGCTGTAACACTGGAGGCAATGTCAGAATGATAGCAAATCCCAATAATCCCAAGAAAAGACCCACAAAAATGATGTACTTTTTCAGGTGTTTTTCACCCTGTCTTCAGTTTTCAGCCTCAAGTCTATTTTCTTCTAATAACATACAATCAGTCACTAATATATAGTTTCATTTTTCTAGGAGTGTTTTATGGATTTGTTGAGCTTTTTTTGACAACCATGAATGTCTGTGGCACAGATGAAAAGCATTTTTCACTTGTTGGATCAATTGTTGTTAGTTGTATTTTTTTCCACTGGATTTGTTCTCTTGCAAGAATGTGGAGTGGGTTTTTCTTATGCTGTCCGCAATTTTTCAGAAGTTTCTTTTCCACCACTTGATAGTTCCTCCATCTCTCTGCTTTTTTGCAGCTAAATTTTTAGAGCTTGAAAAAAAATGCTTTTATGAGAAACATTTTGCCTTTTGATGTCCTTGTATTGTGTGTGCTGCAGCTGGTTTGCATCTTCAAGGTGCCTGCAGTGGCTTCATAAGCTCCTGAGCCCATATTTTCAGGTTGAGCTCACAGTAGATAAACATTAAAGCTGCTCTAATCAATGCTTTTTTAACTTAAAGAGTCACAAGTACATTCTCCAGGTTAGCAGTTTCTCACTACTCTGCAATATTTTTTCAAATTGCAGTTAAAAGGTTAAAACCTGCACATTTTTCCATCACAAAGGGAAAAGTATTGAATTTGAGGTTACCAAAATCACAGTTGCTTAACCCTTTAAGACCTACCATAGAACCAAGTCCGCCATAGTTTATATTATATTTTTACATGCTGTGGTGCCATTTTTGGGAGCATTTCAAGTTGATATACATCAATACAACTGTTATAGCCCATATTTTAATAATATGTCTGCATTAAGTGCATAGTAATTACATAAATTGCAAAAAAGTGCAATAAACTACAAAATTTTTTTTAATTGTTTTTGTTTTTTTAATATATATTTCTAGTTAGAGAAATTTAAGAGGCTTATCCCTCAAAACTATAAATACAAAAAAGTTGCACAAAATAGTTTCCCACCACAGGAAATTTATTTTGAGTGTCTTCATAGTTTTATTTTGAAATACACCAATTTCTATAAACTGCAGGAAAAACGAAAATAAATATTATAATGCAAATTTGCAAAAAAAACAGCATGTGCATCAAAATAAACTATTTCCAGCAGTGCAATATGAGTCCTAAGCATCCCAGAAACGACACAGAAAGTCATAAAGTCAAACATAACTTTTAAAAACACCAGTATAGGCTCATAAGGCCCTGATGGTAAAAAACTACATTTCCGCAAAATTACGCCACTTCCGGTTTCGGGCAGGACATGGCGGACATGCGATAGTTCGCGCTGATGGACTAGGAAGTGTTCAAACAGCTGATCGGATCAGCAAAGCGAGTTTCTGGAATATTATGTTTTTGTTGCTGCAAGTGCTTTTTATGCAGTTTTTGCAAAGCTATATGTGGAAGGAAACCGTGACCTAGGACAAGCTGATGGCATAAGATGTAAGTACAACTCCTCCGGTTTCATATGCAAAAATAATTCTTGCGCTAGCTTATGTGGTTGCAGTGCTACCGGGATTTTAAAATAGTTACAAAACGGAGTGTGCCTGCTCCAACCGGCTTTAAAGGGTTAAGAATGCTGTTGCTGTTTGTAAGCTCAAGGTGACTGTCTGTCAGTGTTCCAACTTTAAGTGACCTTCCAAGAAGCCACAAAACCTGTTCATTCAGCTTCATGTCAGCATTATAAACTAAAGCAGTTTAACAATTTTCCTGCCTAGTGATTTTGTGTTGTTGTCAAACTTGTTTGCTTCCAGGCAGGTTTGAAGAACATGGAGCAGAAGTTAAGTTCTCAGAAAAGTTTCATGCACTCATGTTTTTAAAAGGCCCAGCTTTAACCATCAGTACTACAAGATTACATTTTGGAAAGAACAATATTTGTAGCTGTCAGTACCAGCTTGATGTTGTTGTAAGAGCAAAATGTCAAAAACCCTTTCAAATACTTATTAGTAAGGCCAAATGTTGTGGGACTTTTATAGAATAATTAAAATCTTCAGTTTGAAGGGTGAAGGTTTTACTTTTTGGAATATCCAGTGTGGTGCATGGTTTGTATGTGTTGTAGGTGTAAACAATATCTTTAACCAAATTGTGCACACGTTTGATGTGTGGAGAATGTCTGCACAAATATCAGATTGCCTATTATCTCTTGTGGGGGTGTTGTACGCACCATCTTTCCGACTGATGAAGTCAAAGCCCATCGTATTTGATTTGAGGATCGACTTTGTAGCATAAAAGGCCCCGGGCAACACTTTTAAGAACAGCTCTCTTGCTCTCCTTTCCATATCTGTCTCATAAATGCCTATATATAAATAAATATATGTATTCTTCTTCTCCCATGAAGGACCTTTCTTCAAAGGTTCAGAGTTTATTGCAGACACTGTTTGATCACATTTTGATCTGCCTCATTAAAACAGGATAAAGGAACACTATTTGTGTTTCACTGGCTTTGACTGCAGAACCTTAAAATATCAACCAGTCAACAGAAGAGACAAATAAAGTTTATTTCATTTTTCAGCCTTAGAGTCTTAACACACTCTCTAAAGAGTGGTTTATTTAAACTAGTCTCTTATTTATGCATTTCTGTTACCAGGTTATGAACTGTGTTAATTCTTCAAGACCCATAGGTGCTGGGAATATTGGTCCATACAGACACGTTGCTGCAGATCTATCAGCTGCACATCCATTATGTGAATCTCTCATTCCACCACATCTGAAAAGCTGCTCTATTGGGTTCACTTCTTGTGACTGTGAAAACCATTTGTGTAGAGTGAACTTTTGTCATGTTCAAGAAACCAGTTTGAGATGATTTGAGCTTTGTGACACGTTGCATTATCCTGCTGGAAGCAACTGTCAGAAAATAGGTACATTGTGGTTATAAAGGGACTGACATAGCCAGCGACAATACTTGCTGTGGTTGTGGCATTTAAACAATCCAAAGTGTGACATGAAAATATCCTCCACACTATCACTCCACCACTGGTGTGAACTGTTGATACAAGGCGGGGTAGATACATGTTTTCCTTATGTTTATACAAAATTCTGACTCTACCATTTAAATGTTGCAGCAAAATTTGATATTCATCAGTCGGGGAAGTGTTTTTTCCTAGTCTTCTGTTGTCAGTTCAGTTCAGCTTTATTCACATGGTACCAATTCACCAAAACAGTTGCCTCAAGCCCTTTTTATTATTATAAGATAAATTCCCTACAATTCTACAAAGAAAACAGAGAATGAATAATAACCTATGATTAAATGCAGACAGCTGTATAAACGCATAGCAAGTGAAAATGGTGACACAAGAAGAAACACTCTGCAGTGCATCATGGGAATCTCCCTGCAGCCTAGACCTATTGCAGCAACTAAGGCTTCAGGGTCACGTGATCCAACTCTAGGTATATGCTTGATCAAAGAGGAAAGTTTTAAGCCTAATTTTAAAGGCAGAGGGGCTGTTCAAACTGGAAGCTGGTATCACAGAAGAGGGGCCTGAAAGCTGAAGCGCTGCCTCCCATTCTACTCTTAAACAGTCTTGAAATCCTGCTTTATAGAGTCAGTTTGAATTGCAGCCTCAGCTTTCCTGTTCTTAGCTAACTGGAATGACACGTGGTGTGATCTTCTGCTGCTCTTTTTTCTGTCCATCTGCTTCATCGTTCGACATGTGCATTCAGAGATGCTCTTCTGCATACCTTGGTTGTAACATTGGGTTATTTGAGTTCATCTTGCCTTCCTACCATTTTGCAGCCTTCTGGTATTTCTCCTCTGACCTCCGGCATCAATATAGCAGCTTTGCCCAGTGAATTACCCTTAAATAAATGTCTTCTATGAATAAATTATAAAATCAAGTCTTCAATACTTAAAAATCTAGAATCAAGTCTTTTTCTGTTAGGCTTTATTAGTAATCATATTCATTACTGTCCTTTGTATAAAAATGTTGAATGGAACTACTTCCATCCATTAAAAATAAAAAATGCATTTTCTTTTATTAATTGTTAAAGCGTCTCCTGTTGAAGCTTCAAAACGACCTCACATTTTTTCTGTCATTTGGAGCTAATAACTAAAGGACAAAAGCTCTTAAATGCTTTATCTTAGATACTTTTTATGCATGAACTTTAATAAAAAGCTGTATTAAAGATGTATTTCCCCTTCTTAAAATGGAAAATGTGAATTTTTTTTCTCTGTTTTTTCTGCTTATGTTGAAATTTTGTTTGAGTGTTGATCAGTGCTGATTATTTTGTTGTGAATATTTCTTGTTTTGAAATCTCCCATAAAATAGAGATTCTAACTGTGATTTGACTGCTCCTGGATTAAAAAGGATAAAATGAAAATACTTTTGAGGACAAAATGGTAAATGGTCTGTATAGCGCTTTACTTGGTCCTAAGGACCCCAAAGCGCTTTACACTATACACAATCATCCACACACAGTCACGCACTGGTGATGGCAAGCTACAGTGTAGCCACAGCCGCCCTGGGGCGCACTGACAGAGGCGAGGCTGCCGGACACTGGCGCCACCGGGCCCTCTGACCACCACCAGTAGGCAACAGGTGAAGTGTCTTGCCCAAGGACACAACGGCCGAGACTGTCGGAGCCGGGGCTCGAACCGGCAACCTTCCGATTACAAGACGAACGCCCAACTCTTGAGCCACGATCGCCCTAAAATACTGAACAGTTTACAACAAAAGAACATATAAACATATTATTGACCAGGACTCATAATTAAGTATATCACACTGGTAATACTGAATGCCGCCATGTAACCTCATATTGTATAGCACTATATATTATATGTTAGTAGTATATTATATGAGGCTGTTTAACATTAAAGTATCATATTTGAGTTTGTGGATGCTCATGATTTCATTGTTATTTTAGGGCTTTTAGCAGGCCCGCGCTTACACCTATGAGTCTGTTTGGTTGAATGCACGTGGAAACTACATCCATTCCTCGAGCAAAAAGTCTCCTAATTTTGAAAACTGCAACCTGTTAACAAGGCAGCACTTCAATGTAAGTCTATAGTGAGGACAAAAGTAATTATTGCATAATCATATTTGTTGTTGAACAGTGTAATTCATCAGCTTACTCCTGTTAACACACATTATATTGTTAATCTACAGTTACTGTTCTTAACATTAAAGAGAAATTATGTTGGTTTCTCATATTTTTATATTCAGAGTCGAGTTGAGTATAGGTTCACATTATTCAGAGTTTAAATTAATTCTTATTTGTCTTCATTGTGCCTTGGTATACAGCTCCTCACCCTGCTTGCCTTTAGCTCCTCATCTCTAAGGGAGCCTTCTCTTAAACCAGCTTTCTTTTGATTGGCTGCCCTCAGAAACAAAAGGTTGAAGCAAAACGTTTGAGTAAGTCATCGCTGTGGTCAACTTGGTTTTTATGTGGTTCAATCTAATATATATTATTATATGTTGATGGAACAAAATAAATATTTGACAGGGGATTTCTAAGAATCGCCCCACAGTTCTTCAGCTGAGACACCTGAGTTAGAAAACACAAACACTGCAGTCGTCTTTACTCGCGAGGGCAGTCACAGAGCGCTCGTCCTCGCAGGAGGCACTCACGGACTCGCGCTCTGTCACTGTCTGCGTTCTTTATTTATACAAGCTGGTCACATGTGTACAAAGATAACAAAGTTATTCCAAGAACTTAGAGCTGAGGTTCCCCTTTTCTAAGTCTGTATGTTCTTAGAAAAGAGGAAGCTGTTAGTTGTTAAATAAGTTTATCACACAAGAGTTTATGTGAAAAGTCACGTAGACATGTGAATTGCTTAGTGATCAATAAAAAACACATTTCATGTAGCTGATCACACTATGTACAATTTTCTTCTGACATATTTATAAATAAGTCATAAGCTATTGTCTACCTCCCTGTTTTTCTTCATTGTGCTTTCCGTAATTTTATGATATTTCTGACTGTTAAGACTTTCAGAAAGGAAAGAATGAGACTGACAGGTGAAAATCAATAATAACAGCAAAACAGTTCAGTGAACCAGCATGAGTATAAGTGCACTTCTTTGGTACATTTATTGCACACTTAATAATTAAAATAAAAATAGCTCTGCTGTCAACCTTTTGTTCAAGAGAGGCAAACATTTCTCTGTCTTATATGTAAAGAAAGTGCTATTAAAGTAGAACACATCCATACTTGGCATTATAGTAAGACACTTATGTATATCTGTATGTTTTAACAGAGCTCTGTTTATTCATATGTAAATACATACATTGTATTTACATATTGTGTACATACATTCGCTGTGTAATCTCTAATAATACTAATAGTACAACAGTTCCTCTGTGTCCTTTCCCAACTGTTATCCTTGTATACAATCTGCACTGTAGTGTGTTGTGCTGTACAGGGATGCTCAGGTCATTCAGAAATAAGATTATTCACAAACACTCATAGTGCTGACACCAACAGAACAACACCAAATGGGACAATTTAGAAAGAACTATCTTACTGTAACTACTGATTGCAGCAATATTTAAATGAATCAAATTCAAATGCTTGGAAGTTTTATACTGCTTACAAATATCAGACCACTGAGAAGTTTAATATTTGGTTTATTAAAAATAAAATAGGGTAATCTTTGAAAATCCCAAAAGTTACGTTTTCAGGCTCCAGAAAATCCACCTGTGGTTTGGCCATGGTGCTGACAGAGGAAAAAGAAGAAATGTTAGTTACACCTCTGTAGGGTTGAACAGGTAACTTAGAAGAAGTGTGTTTTTATTACCTAATTTAAATTGTGGAAATTAATTACTTTGAAGTTAAATGGGACCGACTGTCATCAGTTACTATGAATTGTATAAATAATGTACAGTAATACTGATATTATATATATACTTGGTGTTGTATACATTTCAGTTGTGTAAACCTTTAACTATTTACTTCAGTGGCCTATTTGGATTTGTAATTTATTTTTCGAAAGCTTGTGAAACACTATTTGCTGCCTTTTTACTTTCAATGTCAAACATGCTATCTGAATATGCATTTATAATCATATATCACAGGTAGTATAGTGTTAATTTTATCATACTCCCAACTGATACACCGAAAACAAGCTGAATACTACATCCCGTGATGTCATTAACAAGTTGGATAAAATAAAATTAAGAGAGCCCACATTGCAATTAATGAGGTGTTGCTGAGTAGTATTATGTGTTTCCTAACAGTATTACCCTAGCTTATCTTCATCTGTGAATAATCCCCAAATCTACTAAGTCTTTGTGGAATCATCCACTAACTAGTTTTCAGGCAAAAAATATTTTCTTTTGTCTTACCTTTTACTACTTTTACTAGTACTAGTACTCAAACGTCTGTGTAGCTATATTGCTATGGCACAGGTAGCATATGTTGCCAACTATTGAAAGAAAGAGAAAAAAGAAGTAAAGAAATGGTTGATTGGTGTGAACAGCATATGGGGCAGCTCTGACTTATTTAAGGGCTCTGGGTGGGAAGAGCTGCTGTACTGACAGCCAGATGATGATATTAAGGATATCCCCTCTCACTGACATTTGGTGAGGGAAGATCATTTGGAAGAAGCGAACATGATTTATTGAAATGCAGAATTTGATTAATGAACTCTTTGACGATTAGACGATTGAACTGTCATAGCAGAATGGAGTTCCAGCAGTGATGGGAATAAGGATGCTGGTAGTGATGAAGATGGAGGGTTGGATGGGACTCTGAGAGGTTAGGAAGAAAATGACTAGACCAGACTAAAGATTATACTTTTGAGTTAGACAGCGTGGGAAAGTGGAAGCGATGTAAAAACAAACAAACAAGAAAATAGACAGATGAGTGATTAGTGATCTTCCTTATTAATCCTTATTGCATAAACTTCATCATACAGATCCAAGAGTCTGAAGACCGAGCTTTTGGCTCACAGACATTACCTGATTTTTCTTTTTTTCAAAGATTTTTTAAAAACATTTCCACTAACAGTACTAACAGTAACAGTACTGTACACTTGTATTTAAAAAAATAAGTAAGTAAAAGACAAATATTTTGAGGAATTCACAGACCAAATGTATACTTCAAGAAAACAAATGAGAATTAAACAAGGTGTTATAGCTCCCTAACATGCTAAAGACCCGGGGTGTGCATTTCAAGTTTAATGTGCTAATCCTGCCAGGCTGCTGGCTCTGGAATATCTGAGGGCGATGCAACCTTAACCAGCTCTGTGTGTTATAGTGTGTAGAGTGTTTTGAATTATCAGGGAGAATGTCTCTTCACAGCAGTGACTGAATGGCAGCCAATAATGATTGAAAAAATAGGAGAGATGTGTGAAATCTCTTGACTATGTGGGTGGTGCCCAAACATTTTCACACTTGCAGACATTTTAAATTAATGCTTATAATTGATCTGCAGTTGTATAAGGATTTATGCAGTTATTTAAACTAAATAACTGACTTACTTTTTAAGCCTTCGTCTGTGACAAGAAAAACAAACAAATGCCTCCATGTTTAAAAAATCAAACCATAATCTTAGTATATGTAGAAAGCCACACATCAGAGTAAAATTATTATTCTTCAGGTATTCTTCAGCCTCTAAAATGAAGGCTAGTGTTTAGACTAGAATTATATTCTAGTATATATAATTAAATCAGTTTGGATATTTGGTCAACTAGTCAGACAAAAATATGGTCCAACCCCAGACAGAATGCCAAGGTGATAATCTGAAATCCCTATATTACATTTGTTTATATCAAAACACATTTTAGACAGCAGAATTATTTATGGAACTCCTTAACAGAGAAGCTGAGACATAAAAGTTTAGGGACGTCCCGGTGTTTTCCCAGATGAGCTGGGGCGTCTCTCCTCAGACTGCTGCCCCCATGGCCTGAACCCTCATAGGTGGCAGAAGATGGACAGATGGATTGTAATTCTTGGTCACTTAGAGCTGGTGTCAGTTTCACTTCTTGTCTTTGCCAATTTTACCTGTTATTTTTCTTTCATCATTATTGACCCGCTTGCTAATATATATATTCCTTATATTGATTAGCTTCTGAAGGCTTACCATAATGTATATAAAGGCAAAAAAAGGCAGAGGTTGGCATCTGGGTCTCTCTGTCTTCCCCTCTCACTCTATCACCACAGCAATAGACCGTTGTTACTTTTGCAGTTTTGTTTATTAATTATGAGTTTAGTTGGGAGTCGTCATATTTTCTGTTTTGCTTCTTAGTTTAGTTTTGTTAATATATGTTTTAGGGAAAATGTCTGAATCTGATGCCCCACTGTGTAGTTTTTTCTCTTTTTCTTCTTTTTTTGTTTGTTTTTGTCAAGGCTCCCATTTGTCTTATTTGTGTTATTTCCTTTTTCTTTCTAATTATCTGCATTTCTGCTGTTTAAAGTTTGTTGAACTGCAGCAGCGTTGTGCATTTTATGTCAGGTTTGTTCATGGATTTGCTGTTAAGGTTCAAAATATTGGGGATGGAGACAAGAGAAAAAACCACAATAACAACACTGGTCCGGCCGGGTTGAGTCAAACGATGATTTAATGATCACACACGTGGGAGATGGACACTGATGCAGACAGCCTCAAAATCTCAAAATGGTGGAGCATTGCTCAAACTTTTATAGCCTCTGGTGCCTCCACCTTATCATAAAAAGCCTAAACATTCACATGCTCTCTCTCACACAGCGCCTGAGCTACGACCTTGGCTCCCTGTTTATCTGCTCCTGCTGAAATGGGGCAGAAAACTCCAGCACACTCTGTTCTCTTCTACTCAGACAAATTAGACAATAACCTTCTGCGAACAGTATTTCTTATAACTCAGCTGTTATAACTTGCTGTTTTGAATAATTGCAGCATACTGTATAGTGTCCAGATAATCTCTGTGCTAAAGCTTTCTGGCCATTTCCCTGTCTTCTCTTGTTTAAATGATTCCCTTTGTTTTCTCTCTGGCTTCCTTCGTGTAGTACCTTTTTTCTGTTCTTGGCTGTTTTTACCTTGGTTTCTGACTTTGCCTTTTTGCCTGCTTCATGTCTGATTTGTTTGCCCTGTTGACTGACCTCCTGTGTATGGCCTTAAGCCTGTCGATTAAAGATTTTGATTTTTTTTTCTAAGAAGCCCTTGTGTCCTGTATTTGGGTCCTTCCATCCTGTGGGCCATTACAGTAGTATTGATTGGGGTTACTTTGTAGCAGCTTGTTGTCCTTCGCACATGATTTAATAAAGGTAAACACAGTGACTGGTCGTGCACTGCAGGCTTCTGCTGAACTTTTCAAGCTGCAGATTTATCAGCATACACTAACTGCTGCCTTCAGTTGGCTGTAGATTTAATTAATTGAAGAATGCAGCATAAAGCAGCTGTGGTGAAGTACTTTGGTTCCATTCCTACCCACCATACAGATCTTCACACTCTTTCTTTCCAGCTTGGCTGAAAACTGTTTTCTGTTCTGAGCCTTGAAGTCATGCTTGCATCAGCTGATTAACATTAGCTGCTTTATCCTTCCTTCACCACAGGCCTTTTTCACCAAAGATATTTTGGCATACCAGCACAGTAGGAAAAGGACAGGTGTGAATACCAATGCGAATGATGACTGAATTCCAGTTAGCTGCTCCAGTTTCAGGGTCCTTGTATTGTGCACATTCACACATTGACATTGTCATCCAAGAATGACAAGTGTAACAAGTTTGCTTTGTCTGTATATATATAAATATATATATATAATATATCTGGCCTTTGGAACTATTTTGGTCTTCATGTGAAGCATGACCCTGAAGGTAAGCGCGTCATTGACAATCATAGCACATGATTCTCCTTATGGGGACCTGATATGTTTAATATACTGCTGAGAGTATACCCCAGAAGAAGCGTATACATCGTTGCACCCCTAATATATATGCAACGCTACACAAAATTCACGGTTCGGTTCGATACTTTGGTGTCACGGTTCGATATTTTTTCGATACAAAAAAAATGTTCATGCCTTTTTAATTTGTCATTTATTAAAATTATAAATATATATTTAAACTCAAAAGTACAGTTTTTAAATTTAATGTTGCTGAAACAACAAAGTAATAAAAAAATTAATCTATCTGATGGAGAAATCACTCATCTTTGGAAAAGAGAGTTTATTACAGAGAAATGGCTCTTTCCAAAATAAAAGCTATACTATACGCTTCTTCTGGGCTATATTCTCAGCAGCATATTAAACATATCAGGTCCCCATAAGGAGAATCATGTGCTAACGGCTGTCTAAATGACTCGGGTAAAGTTTGTAGCATGTGTGCTTGTTGTTTTTGTCTGCTTCCACTTGTCTTTGCACTAGAATGATGTCGGCGTAAATGTGCAGTCATATTCGTTGTGTTCCCATTAGTGCTGTCAGCGTTAATCTGAAATGACGTTAATAACACGGCAAATCTCCGTTAACGAGCTACCGCGGATCACCCCGTGCATGGGGCTGGACAGCGTCAACACCTTAACGAGCAAACTGCGCTAACGCACTAGTTCCCACCAATGTGATTGAGCATTGCGGCTCACATCCAACATACTGTTTTGCTACACAAAAATCGAATCGCTCTTTTCGAGTGGCATAACTTGAATCAGCATGGGTTTGAAATGTAAAAAATAAGGAAAAAAGGAACACTTGGAGTTAAAAATAACTTAACTCACTCACCAGACATCACTGGCTAGCTTCTCATCTCTGCTTGATGGTGGTGGTGACTCCAGGCTGCCTTATAACACATCCAAATTTTCTACCAATAGTCAACCTATTTTGCTGTTATTGGTTTTCCTCTGTCTTCATTTTTAAGCTCCAGGATTATAGTCCTACATATTTTCCCTAATGGTGTCAGTTAATTTTTTCTCTGTACTTGACTTGTTTGCAGAAAGCAGTTAATAAATGAAAGAGGATTATTTTTCTTGCACTGAACAAAAAAATACCTCCATTTCCTTTTTTCTTTTTTTTTTTTTCTAACAAGGGCTACGGGTTAAAATCTGTGCGTTGTTTTGAAGTCCATTTGAGTTTTCATTTTCTCCTCTGGTTTCCATGGTTTGGGTGACATTGTGGTGCACTATTGTCTCACAGCAAGAATGTTCTCAAGTACATTCATAATGCTCACGTTTTGCCAAAAAAATAAATATTTAAATCAAGATTAAACCAATATCTTCACTTAGAAGCAAAAAGTAACCGGTGAGTAGTGATTTGACTTATATAATGATGTATATTAATTCTGATATGAGGAAAGAAAATCTCCCGATAAGAATTTTTTCCATATCGCCCAGCCCCTTTCCTTGCATATCTTTTCCATCACCTACAAATATGTTGACATGAACAGCCACATACTCATGCACACAGTCACACAACTGCTACAGCCAAGTGGAGTTCTCAGTTGGTGGTGTCCAAGCAGGTGGCAGTTTGAGCTTGTCATTTCAGCCTGCGCCCTGGGCACAGAGCTGCACACCAGAGATAATGTTCTCTCTCTCTGTCACACACACATGCAAATGCATGCATACATATAGATCCCACAGCATCGCTGACCACAAATAAATTGCTTAAAGGAAGTTTAACCTTTAGCTAAAGCGTATTCAATTGGCCTCTCTCTCATTGGACTAAGAGTGGGAGTTTCTTTTCCTCCACACAACACCATATTTATACATACTAATCAGCAACAGAATATTAGTTAGTGAAATAACATGATAAGAAATGATACAACATAGGCTTTCTCCAATCTCGCTGAATTTATCACCATGCCCTCTGACACAACGCTTTCTTTCAAATTGACAGTAAATTTAAAAAAGAATAACACTGCAGGCTATATGCTCTATATGTAATATTTTATTGATCCCTTTAGGGACATGTTCTTTTGTTTTCGCTCTTCTGTCAGGTCAAGGTTATTTACAGAACAGCGGCGCCATGAAGAGATTCACAACTTGGCTCAAGGACACCTGAGCGTAGCTGTCACAACTCACTGACTGAACCTTTAGGAACAAATCCACTCTTACTACTTCAACTATGAAAAGCAAGGTACTTCAGCATCTTCATGCAATAGATCAAATTTTATTTAAGCTTTTATTATTATTATAATACATCAAGGGTTTTTTGTTGTTGTTTTTAGCACATTGCAATCTCAGAGGAAGGAAGAGTGAGCAAAAGCTGAGCGTCACTGACAATATCCCCTAAGTAAAAGTCGAATCTTATTTCTCCCTAATGAATCACTGGCAGGTTTCTGTATGCATTCGGTTCATAGTCTTTAATCTTCACTCCCAAGTCGCACATCAAGCCACAGATGGTAAAGGCATAAGGAAAACGCCACACATTTCACCAACTGACTCTGCTTCCTATATTCAAGCAAGCATGTTATGAACTGCACAGGATCACTTGGTTTACTTCTTGTTTTCTTCAGAGACTTTTTAGAAACATGGCAGGCTCTAAGGGGGCTTGCTTGCTAGGCTGTGCAGTCTATGATGCATATATTTTTCCAGCATAAAGTTTTCACAGTATCTCTAGCATGCGCAAAGCATGTTTTCTATCATTTAAACAACTAGATGTTGCTTTTTAAGCAGCGTTTTTTGGAATGCAAAGAATGTAAGTCCCAGGGAGATGTTTCTGCTCAACCTATCACCACAAATGACTTTTGCATGACTTCTTCCCGATTCCTCTGCAGAATCCACTGACCTCTCTTTTTTTATTGCCTCCACATGCTGTGCCCTCCAGGGCTGCAGATCTGGACAAAATGTGAATGAGCGATGGATGGGATGCTGTAGATTCAAACCTGAGTGCCCAGTCATCTCTCCTGTCACCAAAAAGGATTCATTTTGCTTTGATCTTGGCACTGTTTTATTTCTAAGTCCCATGTTTATTTAAAGAGTGGCAGTGGGTCATTGGTGTAATCAAAGCACAGCAAATGCAGCTCGAAAAACAATTATACTGTTGCTCATTAAGGCTGATATTGGAGCTGCAGTTTTAAGGAGATATTTTTAAACCATATTTGTTATCCTCTCTGTTTCTTGCCTCTACTTCCTTGGGTTTAACTTATGAAGAAAGTTCAAATAACCTTAATCTCAATGCAGCAGAAAAAAAAACTGTCTTGGAGCCTTTGCCTTAAAATTATCGCTTATTTTTATTATTTTATTAGCATAACTAGAGAGAAGGTTTCCAATGGAAGAATGTTCTTATCATTGTTCTTTTAACCACATTTTGCATGTTCTTGTACCAATGAGGTAGAAGAATCTTTCTTGAATATTAATTACACATCTTACGCCTTCTTCACCACCCGATGTTTTGTTCATTACACTTTAGCAACACAGCTGTGACTGATAAGTAGGTTAGGCTTAAAAAGATCGGAAGTATCTATTAACACAGATCAAAAAAGACATAGATGAATGAAACGAGCAATGCAGTCTTTATTGCCTGCTGATGTTTAATAATTTGTGACATTTTTAATGTATATTAATGAGTAACCCAAAAATAGAAGATAAAATAAATAAAAATATTTTTCTAGGAGATAACTAGCCATAGTAGGGTAAAGGTTCTACAATATCAGAGAGAAAATATCATCTCACCATCAGAGATGACTCCCTATAAGCAAGCACTTGGTGGGGCAGCCTTGCAATATGACTGTTTAGAGGTTCGACGAAAGACTAACAAGCAGAGGGAGGAAGAACCAGAGTTTAAAATGAATTACTAATGATTAAATCCAGCAGCGGTGTATAAACACTCAGTGCATCATCGTATGCCCTCCAGCAACCTAGGCCTATTGTACCGTAACTGAGGGATGGTCACCTGATCCAGCCATATAAACTTTATCAAAAAGGAAACTTTTAAGCCTAATATTTAAAGTAGAGAGGATGTCCTAGGAACCACAAGTAAGTCGGTAGTCTGAGAGCGGAGAGCACTGTTGGGAAGATATGGTGCTTAACGCCTAGTGTATGATATTTAATACAAACAGTTTTTCAAGAGTTTTTGAGACTTTTACATCACCAGTATGATCGCCCCTCCTCCCCCAGAAAATCTAAATAAATTGCACAATACATTTTTAAGCTTATTTTTTAAAAAAAAAAGAAAAATAACACATGTGGCAGTTACAAATTAAAAATCTTATATGGAAATTAAAATGTAATTAACTTTTTAAACAAATTTTTCAAATGGTTCAAAAACATCCTCTATTTAAAAAAACATAAAAAATTCTGGCAATTATTTCATGGTTCAGGCTTTAAATGGTTATGATATGGTGGAGCCTGATTATGTATGTGATGCAACAGGTAGCCAGTAAAACAAGCTAACATAGCAGAAATATGCTCTCTCTTTCTAGTCTTTGTCGGTACGCTCATTGCATCATTCTGCATTCAACTGAAGGCTTTTAAAGAAACCTTTAGAACAGCCTTAAGGACATGACAACCTGTCACATTCGTAAGAAATGTCCTTAAAAACAAATCAAGGAAAGATCTGACACAGGATCTGAGAGATGCACCTGACCCTTCATTTGATCCATCAACTATTAAGAGAGGCCACATTAGACGTTATCTCAGAAGAAAGGTGACTATCAAGAAGACAAGAAAGGAAACTAGGGAGAAAAGGCTACGGTTTCAAATTACACATGAAATGGACTGAAAGTCAGGAGTAACAAGTTTAATGGAGTGATTAATCCAAATTTGACATTTTTGGTTGAAATCAGGAGAGAACTACAAAAGTGAACATCTATTAAATTTGTGGAGGCCAGTTGTGTTGGTAACATTATCAAAATTAATGGAATTAGTACTTAAAAAAATACAGTCAGATTTTGATCCACCAACTAATATCTTGGAAATGCCTAATTAGTAACAAATTAATTAAAAGCAAATTAAAATGATCCTAAACAAACTGTCAGTGCAGTAAAAAGTATATCTTGATAGAAAAAGTTTTAGTGGAAATTTTCCATTCACGGTCTGGCCTCCTCAGAGCCCAAGATCGCAATGTTATTGAGGCAGTGAAACACAAGGCAGAGCCAACAGCCAAAGAAGAGTCTGAGGATGTCCTTCAGGATGCCTGGAAAACTTAAAGAAATTAGAAGAAATCAGGACGTGTCAAAGAATGGTCATACAAAATATCCACTTTCAAGCTATAGGACAAGCAAAGAAAGAGAGAGCTAAGGTCGAGACAGAAGAATGGACGGTGATATGAAACACATTCATGTGTATTGATTGTGTTGGACCCATTAAAAGTGATTGCTATTTGCTGAACAAAGCAATCCACATTCAATAGTTTCCTCTATTACATGGGTCATGGAGCCGCAATGATTGAAACAACAAAAACAACATCCTTATTTAAGCCTTTCTAACTCGCTAAGGATGAAAAGCTTAATGATGAGAATGTTGAATTGCTCTGAGAAAATCATCTCATATGAGGTTATAGCAGATGCTGAAGAATGTGCATTTGCGGTGAGAAGATTGTGTAGCTGTGTTTGAAGTTTTTGCATTTTGTCTAAAATTATCCAAAACCTATAATTATGAAAGAAACATTTAACTTACAAATTCTACTTTTTCAATTCAGTTTCAGTTCAGGTTTATTTATATAGTGCTGAATCATAAGAAGTCACCTCAATGCATTCAAGGCCCTGCAATAATAATTATTACAATAAAGCTGGTCAGTCCATTACCTTAAACCAGATTAAAAGAAATTCTTTAGGTTTGTGCTATCATTTTGTTGTATATTAGACATTGTGAGCATGCTGGCATGCTAAAATTAGCACTGAGCTCGTGGCGCTAAGATGTGATGTAGCCTCAGAGTGGTGCTTCTTGTTTATTTTACATTTTGATGCCAGTCCAGTTGTCAATACTGAATTTTCTGTGAAATTGTTACTATTTCAACTGAGATAAGGAAGGAAAATTGGCAGGTTTTGTCACCCCAATGCATTGAATACTGTGGTTCTGTCAGACACCGCTGCCATTGCTGAGATATGAACAACCTTTCCCTTGCTGGAAAGATTAGATGATTGCACTCTCTTTTCACTTTCCCTTTAACTGAGTGGTTAGGTTTTGACACCAAAGCTGTTGGCAAAGTTTAGCAAAGGATTGTGGCTTTCATAAGATTAACCTTGCATGTTAAGAAAGTGACACTTTACAGCCTTCTAAAAGTGACATGAAGTGGCCAAGTGTGCATGCATTTACATTAGGATTGAAACCTGTCTTCCTATTATTTTTCCATAAATACATTGTATTTATCACAGATGCATAAGTGAGAAATGCCAGTGGCTTTCACAAAACAGTAAGTATATGCTATTGTTTTATCACTCTATATTTCCCTTTGTCATAATTTAACAACCAGAAGGACTAAAACACAAACACAGAAGCTAAACCAGTGTTTAGGATGGTTAGACAGCAGGTCAAGCACAAAGCACCACAGGCCATGTTCACCACCAACAGGTTTGAAGCTGTAATGAGAAACTGTGGATATCGGCCAGGCAGGTGAGTATTCTGCTAGTTAAAGTCCTTTCCTTTCCAAGCAGGAGTCTGAGAGAGAACTCCAAATAGGCAGCTAGAATCAAATCCAACGCAGGATACTGGGAAGGGAGACGCAGAAACAGAATAAGTATCTAACAACTGAATACAAAACACTCTCTGAGAGCCTGATGTTGCCACTTGAAGAAGCTAGATTGATCTGGTAAAGAGTGGATGAATGAATCATTCCTTAAATACACAGCGGTGATGTGGAGATAGCAGAAAGTGCACGGAGGTGGATCAACCAGCGGCTGATCGAAAGGCCTGCCTCCGGGCGGGACCTCAGAGGAGCAGGGAGGATCTTGCACCTGAAAGGAGATAGAAGAGAACTTGAGAAAGAGGTACATGTAAAGAAAGGAAGAGGAAGTAAGCACTGTCAGGCCATGACACCTGTATGCTTGTGATAATCTTTATAGTTACAACAAATGTGTTTTCAAATCCTCTTTCTAAATCCAACATTATGAAAAAACAGCCATAAAACTCACAATTTCTTAAATGTTCAAAACTGTGTCGTGAGGTAGTTTAACATTAAAGTTATTTATGAACTGCCTGAAGTTCATTCATTCCCAGAGAAGTCTGTAAATATCATTGTAAAAGGATTGTTTTAGTATTTCTTACCTTGTGCATTAGATGTGTTTATACATCCATGTTAGCACTCATGAGCGCAGACAGGCATACTAATTGGGACATGAATATTTTACATGCTTTTTTGTGTAGCTGTCATTTATTTTTGTATAAATACATGCATGTGCATAGTAGGTTAAAGCTATTAGAGCACTTACCGGACCTCTACATAAACCCCAAAGCTATGGAATTTCATATATTATCAGCCCATTACAGAAATCAGTGTAGAGTAGCTGTCTCCTCTCAGAATGGAGACAGCACATGAGAAGATTCATTAGCTCTTTCATAATCTATCATGTCCTTTGGCAGCAAGGAAAGGCCATGCTTATCGGCTATGTGTTCTGTCTGCCGTCCAGAAGACACAGGTTCCTAATTTGTTACTACCAGGATGGACTTCACCAAGGAAACAAAGTTTTAAATATGGTCCAATAGCACTTTAAGTAAAAATAAATTCTTTTTTATTTTCTCATTAGCTGCGTGGAGCAAAATTTCCCACTGGAAAATTATAAATACAGTGTATATTGTGTCTGTCTTCATTGATTAGCCTCATCATAATGAGGTAAATGTCTGGTAAATATAAAGTCTCTAGTACTGTAGAGAGGTAATACCCACTTTTTTCATCATGAATCAATATAAAAAAAACAACAACATAAAAATGATATTCAAGTTAATGCTGCAATAGAATGACTGCTGCAAAAAATTTCTTAAGGTTAATGAAGTATAGAATATTGCATGTAATGATTTAATGTAACTAAACAAATAGAGCTCATAAAATGGCAAAATGGCTTGTAAATTGTTATTGGCAAGCAGCGGGGGTGTTGTAAAGAAAGCATCTGTTGCGGCTAATATGTTGCAACTTGGCGTCTTGTTGTTGTCACAAAGTAATGAAACTTGTAATTACTGAAAATAGATACAACTAAAATGTAACACGTTTAAACACCTCTCTTAATGGTTTTACTTTTTTTTTTTTTGTAGGAAATATTCTTGGCACAATTGACTCTTCTGTTGAAAGGCTATCTGTTAGGCACCTGACTTCAAAGTATGTCCCTCCCAGGGTTTTTAGTATGTGCTCTAAAAACACCAAAAATGCTGCACTGCACTGAATGATCACTTCTAAAGGAGAAATCGATAAGCTTTGTCTCGTTTGTCACTTCTTCTCCTTTTTCCACCCTCCCCTCTCCATTTACCGCTCTCCCTCGACTAATGGAGTGATGATTTGGAAAGTATTATGTGGCTCAAAATCGGCTCAGTGAGCTCCACACAACTGCATGGCCAGCTCTTTGATGGATATCCCTGTTCTGATTGCCTTTGCTCAGTGCCATAAAAGGAATCTTTTAGCAGTGCCCCTTACAAGTCTAAGAGACTGATACTGAGATCAGGCTTTCTGGCTACTGTAGGGGTATCAGCAACTGGATAATGAAACTCCCTTCCAGACTCATGACTCGTGTATGCATGTTCTCAAGAAAGTGCACATGCAATAAACTCAACTGTTTCAAGACTTTCAGCTTCTCTCTCTCAATTGCTAGGTCTGGAGGTGGGGATGGATATTGGGCTGTGCTACAGGACAAGAAGGAGAGATTGGAATAGGAGCGAGTTTGAAAGAGTAATTTCACTGCTGGTTTGTCAAACACCTCCATAGTCAATCTCAGCAGCCTTATCGGCACATGAAGAAGCTCCTCTCTGTCACTTTCCTCTTCATCTTCTTTCTAACGAGCTGCTGAATTGCATGTGTCATGACCACTATTATACAGAACATCTGTTATGCATTCTTTTTTTTATTATGCAATATTAGAATTGGAATAATATACATGATCAGTATGTGCTCTGAAAAAATGAAAGTTGAAACAGAGGGAATTTGGGGTTATAATATAGTGTGTATCTATATATGTGTATATATGATTGTGTATATAAGATTTCATCAGTGTGTAAATGTGTGCCTGGAGTATTTCTCATTTTCAAATAATAGTAGAAATCTTTTACACAATATTTTATGTGAGATGAATGTGCCTCGAACTTGTCTCTCAAATATTCAATGAAAACACAGATTCTGTTATATTTCCTTGCCTCGTGTTACACAGTTGCATTAAAGTTAATGATTCTGCACAGAGATTTTCTCTGAATTAGATAGTCTTTGTGAGATTATTTTGGTATCATATGTTACCTTATATATGAGATCAAAGTAGTTGCATTATAATATGGTATGTAGTTTTAGTTTGCATTAGACCTCTGACTTAGAAGAGTGTGAAAATCATTAGATCTGTTGGATTGACCTGTATTATGTTGAATGTCTTACATTGTTTCAAAGGAGTTGTTAGGATAATGGATGTTATTTTAATCTCACTGATATCATTTACATGCACTGTTGTAGGTTCATTATTACTTCATTAGTCTGCATCAGTTTATCAGTTTCTTAGTTTCTTAGTAAATCGGCTACAAGGTAATTCTCCACCAGCTTACTTTCTCTCTGCTTAAACTGTTGCAACATCACCACTCCACTTGAGCTGGACTGTTACATTCAGTTATGCACGTAGTCAGGCCTCACTAACGTGCACATATATACAGACTTATGAAAGACACGCACGTTCCCTCACATACACACTTATTAACAAAGGGAGGTCGTCTCAGGACATCTCCTCTAGTTGGACTCACAGTTTCACAAAATGCACAACAGATCACACACTTGTTTTTCTCTAAAAGTACCATCTGATGTCTATATAAGGAGAACTTTTGGGATTGTGGGGACTTGATATCATTTCCAGTAAGGTCTGTGTGACGTCATCATGAATAATATAAAAAGATATGGAGAGCCGCCGCCCGGCGGAGATCTGTGGCTGTACGCTTGTCTTCCCATGCTTCTGTCTTAGAAGTGTGTAATGAAGATCACTATTCTGGCATCTACTGAGACCATGCAGTCGTTTGTCTTCTCCTCAAAACTCGAATCATGACATCTTCACACTTTTTATGCGTAATGTCAGGAGATTGTGGCCATGCTAAATGCTTTAGCTCCGTTCACTCTGCAAACCCGTCTTGGCTACATTGGTTGCTCGGCAGAGTGGCTGTAACTGAGCACAGAACATGATGCCTTTCCACAAGTCATGTCATTTACATTATCTCAGGGGGATGTTAAAAAACAAACAAACAAGCAAAGCACAGTATATTAAAAAAAAGAGCACTGGCTAAGAGCAGAAACTCTCCAGCCTATACACACCAGCACCCAATCACTTCAAGCCACACCCACTTCTGCAACAAATCAAACAATTGCAGAAAATGAACAGGTAGTCTTGTTAGTAATATGTACTTTTAGAACCCTTCAAAGAAGTTTTTTTTCAGTACCACTTGACAATCCACTCACAACAGGGTACTGACTAACAGGAGTTTCGTCCCTCTTTTTGCTGTTGTGCAAGCGCAGTGGGTATTTTTCTTTGTCTTCAGAAATCAGACAAAGAACCATAATCAATCTTCGATCTAGCCATAAATCATTCAGTGCACTGATGCACGCCAGCAGTTTGAGGAATCATTTCCTCGCAGCCTAACAAGATTATACATAAACTTGCTGTAAGATGTTTTACTTGAAGGTCAACAAGGCTAAGAAAATAGTTTGCTCGGATGAAGAATTTCAAGTGTATTCTTTGTTTTTGTAGATTTCAGCTGCTAATTTTGCAGCTCTTTTGTTAACTTTTCACTTGCTTTTGCTTTGATTGCAGACACACATCAAGGAGCAGACCAGTCTGAATTTCACTGCACATCAATTCAAAGTGAATTGATGTTTGACAAATGTTTCAGCCCATGCATGTTTATTTTTGACACACATTGGATAGATATCTTGTTAAGAGATGTAATTAAAGGCTGCCATGCAAACACAAAGATGCTTGATGCTTGCATCACACTAAATTATGTTGTGCCTCCGCGATCCATGTATTCCTGGGTTATCAATAATTTTATATGTTGTTCGGTTTTAGACACACATTTTTTATGATTAAGAAAACAAAAAGAGGTGGATAAAATAATATATTTTTCATTTATTTTGATAAATGTAAATATTCAGCTGTGGCTCACTGAATGTAGTTGCCAGGCACTCGAATTCTGGCATATTGTCAATAAAAGAAAATGACATAAATGACTGGGCAATGATTGTAAGATTCTCACCTGCACACTCGGAAAAATAAAACAAAAAAATGAGAGGATATTGCTGGTCATGCAATATTGGCCAGAATCCCCTGTTGATCTCTGAATCACACTCAGTCACTTAGTTTTGAATAGGACAAAAAAAAAGAAAAGAAAAAATCAACAACAACAAAAAACCAACCTGTAAGACAGACACTTAAAATCTTGTGGCAGTTGTTCCCCTCGAGTTAAGAGTGAGTAATCATCCGGTCCATCATTTCTTTTTTGCACAGAACCACAACATGACTTGGAGTTGCTGACTCCCCTCATAACTGCTTCACACTCTGCCGAAAACCTCTGCAGTGTCTCCTGAACAGTATGATGTGATGAAGGTACGGGAGCCGCATCTTCAAAGAGCAGAAGCAATTCTGAAGTCTTCGAGCTAGACACTCTCATCTGCATTGCTGCATCTCGAGATCTTATCAACAGAAATCATAAGCAGGACCAGAGACAAGGACAACTCTAATGGAGCCAAACACCCACAGAAAACATGCTTAACTTCCTGCCAAGAATAGTAAGACACGGCTTTCATTCCAGCTATTTAATGACAGCACATTTTCATTCACAGGGTGTCAAATACTGCCATTTTGTCAGAACCGCTGTCATCTCAAAATATGCAAGAAGTGCCATCTAGCTTGACACCCCAGGTTATGGCAATGGTGAGACAGATCGCTCACTCTCAATTTTTTTTTATATGATGCTGATAATGGATCTATTTGTGCTCCATTAAAATGCACTGGGTAAGCACAATAACACAATGGGTATTTTTCATTGTGTAGGGTCAGTGTTTTGAAATAGCATATTTTAACCCAGTCTTTATTGCCCAAGTTATTATTATTATTAGTAATAATTAGAAAAACAAACTTAAAAGGCCACAAAATACTTCTTTTTTTTTATGTTTTAAATCAAGACCATTCTCTGGGCATTAGGAGACCATATGGGTATCTCTACCACTTTTCATAAATCCTCAAAACATGTGTTGACTGAAGTGCAATCCTTTGCAATGTCTAATTTATTTAGCAATAAATAAAATGAATGCGGACATTTTTGGCCTTAATGTAAAAACAAAATGTCCAGGAAGAAATAAAAACAGCTTTGACATTGAACGTCGCCATTCATTACTGAGTCTATTCAACTGGATTTGAAAGAATTTTCTTAATTTTATGCGGTGTTCAGCTTTCATTGTTTATTACTCTCCCCCTGACCGAGGGACCGGTGGTTCTAATCTTTCAACTGCTACATGAAAAATGATTGAAATCAGTCTGAAGTCAGCAGATTTATGTATGCAGCAGTAATAAGAAATGTATCTACATGCAGCTGTCATCAAGCCACCTTTATGCCTGAGTGTACCAATTAAACATAACAAGGTATGTAGCGATTCACCTGTTTGTATTATCGGCCTCAGCAGACTCAGCAGACTGCTGACTGGAAACGTGAACTCCAGCAAGCACACAGACAAGTTAATGTTTTCATCAATTCAGAAGATATTATATTGACTTAGATTAATTTCTCAGAAGACCCTAACCTTAGCTGGAAGTGCTTCTTGTCTATTCCTATCTTCAATTTGATTTTGAACCTACTTCTGTAAACAGAATTATGTCCCCACAACATGAGCAATACAAGTACACAAACACACAAAGAGCAGAATGTTGTAAACAGTTCGCTTCTAAAGAATTAATTCAAAGTGTCAACAGACGTTGGGGCATGATAGTGGGTCAGTATTACGCTGGCTAAAGAAGATGCAGCCGTTTAATCCTCATTCCCAAACACGCATCCACAATCCATTATAACCCCAAACAAAAGTGCAGGTGGATGCATTCACTCAGCTGTGAGTTAGGGTTAAATTTTGGCAAACCTTTGAGGAAAGATGGACCTTTTGGGGTATTTCTGTTTCTGCTTAGCAGCATTTACAGAATCATGCCGCTCTCCTCCAGCTTTTAAAATTTATCCATTCCTATAATTACTTTTAGTTTAAATTAGAAAAATCCAGGTTGCATTGAACTATCAAAAGTGCATTTCTTTTCACTCAGTTTCAAAGAAGCCTTCGAGAAAGGTGTTTCCAATCTTAAAGCCTATTGAATACCCATTTATGCTATTGATTATGTGTCACCATGTGGCTTGAACCCAACTCTCACATCTCACCAAAGTATTTCCTCAAAAGGTTGTCAAAGAGTTGCCACAGCACTCAAGTTAAACCGGAATTTAAACAAATTTCATCAACGACACAGATGGCCTTTCGAATCAAACATTCCCCCTTGGCAAAAGTAAAAATGAAAAATGCACAAGCCTGTACATGACAATGTACGTGCAGGCCCCCAATTTTACTGACCATGCGCACTAAATGTGCCTGTCACAGTCATTGTGAATAAATGCTATTATCATCTGTTGGCAACAAGGAAGTTGCCTGCAGCTAAGGCAGACACGGAGACAAAACAAAATATTATCCTCCCACAAAGAGCCTGAGGCAGGCAGAAAACACAATACCCGCGGTCATACAGAACGTGTAAATATACTTATTAATAGCTATGCATTGACACTCACGTATATGTACAGTAATGCTCATATTTCCACTGCCCTCCATACACATGTTTTATAACAGCATGGACAGAATGTGGCAAGATTGATGTAAAGCCCAATGATGCAGGTAATATATTATTCATGTTCATATGTTGGGGGGGATTTTCTTATTTCTGAATTCTGGTCTTTTGCCTCCGTGGATTATGCAACATGTACATTTAGACTCAACAGAAAAAAAGACCTAAAGATTATCCAAAATTCTCAGACTACCAAAGTGTGTTCACAGGAGATGGTACTGCAGTAGATGGTTTTATTATTTGTAAAAAAAAAATGTTTATAAAAATGTTTATAAAACTGCAGGGAAAGGATCAACAAAGATTTCACATTCCGGATGTTGAGTTTGTTCCACCCGTGGAGGGCCAGAAGAAACAAGAGTCTCAACTGAGATTAGAAGCAACAAAAGTTAAGAGTTAACGTTTACCATGGCATTATCAAAACCTAAGGTTGTTGGCCAGCACTGGAATCTTTACCTGGATTTCTACCACTACAAGAAGCTTAGTCTTGTCCAGACTGAGATTTATGATGCCAACATGATAGCAATTTTTGATAGCAATATGTGGTCTCTCATTTTCTACTGGAAAGGTCTAAAAAGGGGGATATTCCTCTGTAAAATAAAGCGGGAATTCATTTGGTGGTCTTTGAATTCTTTATCTGGAATTGCAAAGCTAAACATAAACTTCCCAGAAGCCAAATATTTCTGCATTAAATTAATAAGCCTTTTTTATTCTCTTATTAAGCTTCTTGAAAAAAGAGAGGATTTTAAATAGAGGGAGGATGTTGGTGTTGATGGACAGGTCCATAAAACACAGAGGTTAAACAGAAGTTGACTTCCTTAAACAGTCACAGTTCTTAAGATAATCAAAACTATGACAATGCAGTGACCTTAACAAACTCAAATGACGATATACACAAACTCACACAGTTATAAAATATTTTCTGCTATTATTATTAATACCTGCGCTCTCATTCTCTCATTCACCGATGCTTGTGTTCACAGAACTGAGAAAATTTATTGCATGTGGGAAAAAAAACGAGTGCACAGCTATTGTGGTGCTCAGAGTAAACATGAGGCTTCTATCTAAAGGAGAGCCCCTATTTTAGTGTGAATTACTGTTGCATCAAATAATGCACATTTATCGGAGTATTCATGACTTTGTCATTACTGTTAAGTCTTAACAGCATGCATTTAAAATGATCTAAGGCCTTTGTCAGCCGGATAATATCCTACTCCAATCATGTTTGTATCACTGAATGGATCGCTTGGCTCCATGTCATCAAATGCAGTGTGACAGTTAACATAATAGGCGTGCAATACTAGACTATATCATTTGCCAATTAATTAATCCAATAGAGCCTAGCTAGACCTATTAAATCCTATTCTAATTAATCAGATGCCACCAGGATACTCTGTCACTTACCCCAAATTTGAAGGATAATTACCCAAATGGAAGCCAGTAATGTCACTGCAGAGATTTTTTCCTAATGATATCTGCTTTTGAAAAGGGAAATGAGGCATGTTCCTGCATATTTTCAGTATAGAAGTGACAGATTTACTAGGGTACTGATAAATCATGGCTAAACCTTGTGAACGGTAACAAATCTGCATATAGAAACTCTGGTAGGTATCAGGATGACTTTTACAAGTACAGGAGTGGGAGGCATATTTTTTTCTGCCAATGCAAGGATGCAATTTGGTTTTTATATCAGTAACTCATATTGTGTAAAATTTGGCCATAAGGCCCAAGGCTTAAACTTCTTAAAGTGGTCTGGTTGTCCACAGGGAAGAGAGGAATCCCATAGAGTTAAAAGAAGACCAGGAACTGGGGTGAATATTAAGAGTGTTGTCATCTTCTCCTCTTGCACACAGTATGAGAGAAAGTTCTTCAAGTACGAACTTCCAGTGAAAGGATAAGAGAAGAACATAGCAATTTTGGGGCAGCATGAGAGAAAGTGAAAAGGGACAGAGGGCAATAACATACAAAAATGAATATTAGTTTATTACACTGGGCCAACTTTCCAGAAGGCTAATATCCAGCTTTTACTTAATTATACACAGATTCATGCTTGTGCTTGTGTGACTTTTCCTGGTGTTTCCTTCTTCACTCAATATTTGTGAGATCCTTTATTTTTGGACACAATATTAATGAATTCACTGTGTGGAGTTAATGTCAATATACATGTATGACAGCTATACCACGACCCACTGCTGTTGCAGTAATTCCCTCCATATAAATCTCCTTTATATTCGTTTTCTTTTGCATAATGGTCACTGAAATGGACAGTTCATCTTTAAATATAGTTCTGAGATTTTCTTTTTAGTTAATTTTTTTTCTGCCTGTGGTGTAGAGCTACAAAATATGGATAATGAACTTAATGGATATTTGCCAGTCAGTAGCACAGCTTTTTAAATCTCATTCAAGGTCTCTTCGTGTCTCGCTGTTTCATGTGTGTTCTCCTGCTAATTATTGGTAGTTTGAGTTTAATAATAAATCAGACTGACCTCCTCTTAAAAACCATGATGCTCAAGAGATCTTGTTGTTCTCATTTGCAAAGAGTACCTCTTTGCAGGTAGATTTTTAAGTGCGTTTCTGCTAATTGGCTCCCCTTTGAACAACCGCATCCACTAATGACTGTCTTGCAGGCACAGCTGGAGTAGCTGACACAGGCACTGGGTTCAATAGTGGTGCTCAGAGCAGCCAAAACAAATGGCAGAACAGTCGCTAGTAGGTGTTTAAATGTTCAGCATACTTGCAGGCAAAATTGTCGCCTTACAGATCCTTCAGATGCTGGATAATAACTAGTTTGTGTTGGCTACAATGATACGGTTTTATTTCATTTTGAATTTGTGAGCAGATTTTGCAGATGAATACTATTTTTTTTTCTCTAACTTTTTATTTTGTACTTTTGAATACTGATTTTTAACACTGTTTATTTAGATAAATAAAGACAGACAGATGGACACACAGCCCATTGACCCTACAGCCTCCCCACAGACCTGTTTAAACACTGAATTCTAGACAGCAAAAACACAAAGCACTGCCCACATCTCTTAGATGTACTCTTTTATTTTCAATAGGAGTAACCACAATCTACTCTCAGTGGTACATAGACAGGATGCTGAGGCATGTGTTTGTTGAACAGGGAGAAGGAGAAAAGAAACAGAAAAACAGAATAGTGTTTTTTGGTTGTTGTTGTTTCTTTTAACACCCCTTAGTCGTGAGTAGCTTGCTTTCAATGCAATAAAACAAGAAAAAAACCCAACAAAAACACTTTTACATTTCTCAAACCACAGATAATCACTCTACTAGTCTATTCTGTGAGATAGCTAGTATATAATTTGGGGTATTATTTCTACAGGGTTTTTTTTCCTATGCATTCTTTGTGGGAAGAGAGCCGAGTCAGACACAAATGTAAAAAAAAAAAAAAGCAATACAGAGCAGCTATGGACATAGTCTCATGGGGTAGGTCTGGTCATGAAAAAAAAGAGTTTCTTTCTTAGTGCAATGTAAACTTTAGGCCATATTTTAAAGCAGCAGGCCTGGAGCTTGTGTAAATCTGCCCCACTGCAGGGCGGCATTATAATCATAAAAAAGTCTTTAATCTATGTGCAAGACCACGAAGGCTGCATACCTGACCAAGACTGACTCCAGAGATATCCCAGGTTGGTAAAACTATCAAAAACCTCTGCTGTGACAGCTGTCACAGTTGTTGACTCCAGAATGTCACTGATAGACTTTCATTTCCTACCCATTCAAAGTTTCTGTCCACTGTTATTCCATATGCTACTTATACATATATTTATTCTGTGGTTCATATCTCACTAAGGTTCATGTTGAAATATACAATGTTGCAGATAGTCAACAATTCACTCATTGAAATTCTGAGTCTGTGGTAGAGGTTGTGCTTATTCTCCCATAACATGATTAATCTATAATGTTACCTCAGGCTGTGTATTTGGAAGAGAGACTCTTGCTTATTCACCTCTAGTGCTGCAGATACTTATTGCTATTCCCTGCACATTTTTTTGACAATGGATTTTCAACTTGTCTCAAATTTAACCCTGCTCCAAATTGGTGCAGGAGCTAATATTCAGGAGCACAAAGGGATGGACAGAACCAGCTTGGCAGTGACAGACCCTTCAGTCAAGTCATACTGTTAGAGCATATTCTCTAGCAATTTTTCTGTTAATGTAGCAGTCCTACTATATTATAAATCAATATTTCTGTGGCTTTGGACCACTGGTACTGCTCTTTTTGCATTCCTCATTGGTAATACCAAGGACATTAACATACTCTGTGTATGCTGGCTGCTGCTATAACTGGTCTAATTATGTTGATGTACAGTAAATTTGATTGTGTGCGGCTGTCTCTGTCCAATTCTTTTTGCAAACTCTAGTTGTGTTAGGCTAGAGGCTAATGAAGTGATTAAACTCAGACTTATTTTACAGCACATGAAATAAGTTATCAAGTTCTGGCTCCATGTACAAGGCTAAGGGCAAACACAATAGCCACAGTTAGTAATTACCTATTACTGTGTTTGAATAGAACACTATTAAATGTTCTTGGACTTAAATGCAAATGTACAATACCACTAATAGTACTGCAAATCTATGAAGACAGAGAGCAATTACACAGAAGCAAAGTATTAGCAACCAGTTTGAACAGTTTGAACGGAACTGGCTGTGTATTTACATATATAATACCATTGCTGCATATGGACTACACCACAAGTCCCAAGGGGTCCCCAAGTCCCAATGGGAGAAACCATCAAAGGTGGTTGAGAACAACGGGGCTAGGGTCCTGCGGGACTTCAAGTTGCAGACAGACAAGCAGCTGCTGGCCAACCAACCAGACACAGTGATGCTTGACAAGGAGCAGAAGAGCGCACTTGTGATAGATGTGGCAATCCCAGTGGACAGCAAGATAAAAAAAAAAGGAGGAGCACCAGGGGCTGAAAGAACAACTGGAACAGATGTGGAAGGTGAAGTCTAATGTAGTCCCAGTGGTAATAGGAGCATTAGGAGCAGATTCCAGCAGAATCCAGGGACTACAACAGAGCGCTCTGTCCAAATGAGTGCAGAATGCAGGATGCAGGAAATGAGGCAGCAGAAAAGATCGATGTAACCACTGTGACATCACCTGCTGGTTAGTGAGTTCTGTCTTGAAGCCTTCAGCTGAGTGTTTTGAAGCTAGATAAGATGAGTGAGGAATTAAATCAAATGAGAAACGGAATGACACTGCAAGCCTTTGCCATAGCAACAAAGGAGCCTTGTCTGAAAATATACTCTTCTTTATTGTCCCCCGTGACTCTGATTACCTAATTTAAGTGTTAATTGTAACAATATAATGTTTTTTGTAACATTATGTTGCATTATTATATTACATTCACCTCATTAGGAAAGTGTTAGCTGAATATTGATCTTTTTTTTCCATGGACTTCTCGACAGTTAGACCTCACTTTGCAGCCAGAGGAGTTGCCCCTCCCCGACTATTAGAAAGAAAACAGTTTGAGTTTTGGCCACACTTTTTCACCCCTAGAAGTTATGCACATCTTTTATACACAGTCTGTGCCTCAAAATCAAATACAAGATTCAATATAAACAATTTATCATGCAAGAATTTTGCTCTGGGGTTTTGATTAAAAAAAGTATACTTTTTATTATTTTGGAAACAGGAAAAAAAATGTTATTCATAGATAGTTCAGGGTGGAGCAAGTAGTTATGTATTCATGACTAACAGCAGTTGTTCTGGCTTTGACACATTTGAATGTGACAGCTTCTCTCAATCTAAATTCACTTTTTGGCTTTCTTCCAATAAGGAAGAGAAAAAAAAATCTGTCTTTCCTTTTCACTCCATTGCTCATAGCCATAAACATTAATGAGTCAGGTTTGTGTGACAATGAAATTCCACCTTCATTGCTGAAGAGCAGGCGTGACCTACCCACCAATGTCTCGGTAACAGTTTGCAGCAGTTTTGAGACTAACATAAGTTGACACCCATGGAGGTGCACGAGGTGCACTGCTGAAGTGAATTTAAAGGAACAAAAACAATGAGTTGCAAAAGATTTTTGTTTTAATTTGGAGAATAATCATTAGGAGACATTTTGGACCAACAGAGCAGGTATGAATCAACTGCATAATGAACCCAAAAATATGAACGATTATCCACTGAATGGCCTACTTTCTATGAAAAAGGTATTTTCTCTTTCATATTAATCTACTTTCCAATGCATGGAACTTGCCAACCGGTGGCTCAAAACAACACTCTGCGCTTCTCATGAAAATATCTCATAAATACCTTTCTATATGCAGAAAATATATATTAGAGGATATACATTATTTTCAACACATCTGCATTAAATGGTAATAGCTAAAACACTCTGTAACAACAGTACTCTCACTTATACTTAAATATCCCCACCAAATGGCTTGTCTTGTTTGACAATTTACCTATAAACCAGACACAACACAATTTCTTAATATGATATTCATTTCATGTGCGGAAGAATACAGCCACAGGATGTTTTTAAGGTTCATATCCAGAACTTGTTTGATTTAGCATTGATTAAGAACTTGTTAATTATTCTTTTTAATCATCTTATCCGTAAAAAACGATATACATGCTATTGGGCAGCAGCTTCATTGCACCTTACTGGTGTCAGTCAGATTGAACACATCCTGATTATTCTTATGCAGATTTTTCTCGAGTTGCACATCATGTATCACCCCCTCACCCCCCACCCCAACAGAAGAGCAGAATGAAAGAGAGGGGCAGATTTGCACCACAAGCACTCATAATAAACAAGAATGTACAATGAATGAAGCCTTTTTGAGACATATGTGACATGGCAGTTTAGCCAGTATTTAAAATGAATAATTTATTGATGAAATCTCAGCAACATATTGCTTCATAGATCAGTGAAATTAAGAGATGCATTTCTCTGCTGGGACCTGATGAAATTTTTATGGTTTTTTTGGATGCCTGTCATCTTAAAGCACAAATTTCAAGGTTAATCTTTCAGATTTGATCCCCTTGAAATGTGCCCAGATTGATCTACTGTGCTGTGGAAACTGTAATTGGGATCAAAGAGCAATAATTGATTCTTACAGTGTGTTCCTCCCCTTGTTGTCAAAGCAGCTGCTCATATACAAAAAAGGGAAAGAAAAATCTGATATATGTCACTAAGATGTGGGCTAACATTCATCACATATTCAGGCATAAATATCTATACTACCCTGAGCAGTAAAAAGCCTTTCGGGTTCACTCCAGCCTGTTTCCTAATGACATGGCAATAGAGCAGTGAAATATGACCATCACTCATAAAAAGCGACATAAATCGTTAGGAAATGATTGAGATATTTTGTGCTACAGCAGGTGCAGTATCTATAGATGGCCAGTAGGGGTAGTGTGTGATTTTAGTTAAAAACGTTGGAGGCATGTGAATTCACCTCTTGCCTGCAATTAAACTGAAGAACGTATAAAGGCGAGCTGAGGGGTTGCGGGGTGTTTAAAACAGCCACTCCCTTATTACATATTGTTTCTAAGAATGTTGCATCCTGGAAAGAATCAGACAGATATAAATGTGCAGTGTTTGCTCTTCACTTGACTGTCTGTCCGGTGCAGTTCAGTGAAGGAGCTGTCCACTGCTGGTGGTGCTGAAACTTTGTTTTTTTGCGCCTCTGACAGACTTAACCAAACAATTAAGAGATATTTCCGTTTTTATTACATCCACGAGAAATATCCTTTAATTGTAAGATTATGCCTATCTAGAAATCTTCTGCCACGAGTTCCTCTTCTTTATAGCTCTGCAAACGCCGTGCATTGCTCACTGATGTGTGTAAGGCTACCCAATAAAAATTACTCCCACCCTTTAGAGTGATTCGTGTCCTAAAAATTCGCTCCAACACTTTGACCTCGGCTTTATATATAAAAAACACACACCCATAGAGTCAATTATGCAGAAGCAATATTCAATTAACCGAACAAGCCAGGCTATAAGAAAGCGTTAGGTTTGTTTTCTGTTTGCTCCTGTGCGGAATGCTCCTCCGTCAACTCCATCCAGCTGTTCTTTGGCTCAGACAGGCGTTGTGGCTTCTGCCACGTCTGTCTCTCATCCATCAGCCCTCGCCGAGGATCACAGTGTGTAAATCCTTTTCTCTGGCACATCAGCTGCGCTCCGTCGTCGCTGAAGTATGGTGAAAATGTGTCCCAGTCGTTCTGGTCTTTCACATTTTCCCCGAAAACGACAACTTCTCCAAAAGTAAACTGTTCACACCGCCGCCAAATATGTACGCTGACTTTTGCGTGTCTGCTTTTGTCGCGTTGTTTTATTTCTTTTCTTTTTTTGTAAGTAAGGCATATCTTGTCAAGGGATTATTTTTTTCTTTGCCTGTTTTAACCTCCAGTCGTGTGTTTAATTATCGCCTCTCCACGCGTCTTTCTCCGGCTAGTCCAACTCATTTCTACCCGGCTTGTCGAAAAAAGCACCCGAGTCGTGAAGTCTCTGCAGTCACGTGATTAAGACAGGACTGAAGAGAGTGATTTTTTCTCTCTCGGAGTGTGTATGTGAGCGTTTCTCCGTGTGTTGTTGGAGGGGTGTCCCTCCTCCGCATATTTTGCTGCTTGCCATGCTTTAGACGCCGGAGCGCAGGGAGAGAGGCGAGAGTGAGAACGCCGGTCTCTCTCACAGGGCTACCTGTCTTTTTAGGCTTACCTCGAGTCCCCGTCGGTTCGCCCTGGTCTTTTTGAGCCCACCTTCCTGCGGTCGGCTTGTTTTTGTTGGTTTAAAAAAGAGCAAGAGAGGAAGAGAGAGAGCGAGAGAGAGAGCGAGAGAGAGAGAGAGAGAGAGAGAGAGAGCGAGAGAGACAGAGAGAAAACTGTGGTCATTTCTGTAGGGTCTACGCGGGTCTGGTCTATCAGGAGGAGGATCGCGGTTCTGTTTGGCTCTGGGTTTTGATCATCTTTCTTTCTTTTTTCTTTTGGGTGCTCCATTTGGACAGTACAGGACAGCCGAGCAGAGCTTGGATGAGCCGCCTCACTAAAATCCCGAGATGGAGTTGCTGCTGATCTGCCTTCCCCTGTGGATATTGCAATGCAATTCGGCCAAAGCGGACTCAATCATACATATCGGTAAGCGTCCGGCAAAAAACAAAAGAAAAAACAAAACATGTTTGGGTTGGTCAAGTGTAAAGGGGTGCGGGAATAAAGGTCAGCCAGCTTATACTGCCGAGATCACAAGATGTTGGTGAGAGGGCGGGATAAATAGAGTGTATTCAGCTTCATCCTGCGTTTAAGAAACACTTTGACTCTCCGGCGAGTTGAAAAGTTGGTGTTTTGTAAATGACCAATCACCCGACCCTCATTGCTTCAACTGTTTTGTTCATATTATTTATTGGTATTTATTCTATTTAGCACAGACATTTCTGTCACTTTTCGACGACAGATTGCTGCATTCATGTTGTCTTCACATCTTAACCACACCACTGCCTGCCTTTGAACCGCAGTCCTGTACAAAAAACCCCCCAAAAAAACCCAAAAACCAAAAAGAAAAAACGATTTACAGTAAGCAGAAAGGCCTGTTTCAGTGAAACTGTGAAATAATAATGATAAAAACACTAATGTGCAATAGACAAACCGCTGAGGCTTTTTTTAGACCAAGCTACCTCTTGTGTGTACCCGACAAGCCTCAACTTTCCCCGGAACGTGACTGCAATGTCAAAAACAAAGATAGAGGGAATGTCAGCGGAGTTTCGTTTTATAGATGCAACACACATAGTGCCTCTTTGTACTCCAACTTCAAACCAGAGCTGCAGAGATGTGGAGATGCTTGAAACTCACCACGGCATCCAAACGATCTGGTGTGTGCCCTTAAACATCGCATTAGGTTTGATTTGACACTTTTGAAACAAATCTGCAACCTCCGTATCAACACGGACTCGGTCATTACCTTCATTTTGCCCCCCTTTTCATCAATGAGAAGCGCTGTAATCTCAGATAAAAACGTCAGTGTCACTGTGAGCAAATCTCGTCTCGGTGCTACGCCGCCACCACCGCTGCTGCTGCTGCTGCTCACTGTTTACTGCAACAGTCTGGCAAGCAGCAGCAGGTGCTCAGTCACTGGCTTAATACAGCAGTGGGACTCCATCCAGATAATATTGGCTGATAGTCCGCATAATGTTAGTGTACCCCAATTATTCTTCTCGTTTCCCTGAAACCCCTTTCCGTGATGTATGTGCTCTCCCAATAGCAGCTGATGCCATTCTGCTAAACAGTGGAGGGGGGGCAGTTAAGCTTCAGTATTCCTCCCACACAAGGCCTACTGTGGGTAGGGTGCCGTGGATCTGTTAGGCATGATGGATATTAACTTTCCAAGTTTGACTAAAGCTAGTGCAGTGCGTGTTTCCGATTTTACAGTGGTCTCTGATGAGACCACGTCGCTCTCCGTGGTGCTGAAATCTCACCAGCGAAGACGCTTAGCTTCAGAAAAAAATACGTTTAATGTAAAGATATATAAAAAGAAAAACAGCACTGTTCAGTCCATCACTTTGGCAGACTGTGGGCAATAAAAGCTATGTTGTCCGCATTGGGTCCACAGCAAAACTAAAATTCGTTCATCATTATCTTCCCACATCTAACTTGCGCACACAAGTAATTTACTGTTTTACTCAACAGGTGCCATATTCGAAGAAAACGCTGTAAGAGATGACCAAATTTTCCAACTTGCCATCTCAGACCTGAGTCTGAGCGATGACATTCTGCAGAGCGAGAAAATCACCCACTCTGTGAAACTTATCCAGCCTAACAACCCTTTCCAGGCAGTGCAGGAAGGTAAGCGTTCCTCGACCACCCCCCTCCCGCCCTTGGAATAAATTGCCGCTGCTTTTATTTTTTATTTTAAATCTGATAACTTGGGGCAGCGTGTGGGACGTCAGGAAGGGGGTCATCTTCTCTGCTCAGTAGCTATGATCAAGCAAGAAGTCCGGTGCTTGCTGCGTGGTAATCTTGACTGTCCTGATCTGCTGGAGCCCCAAGAGAATGTTGTTCATTCACACATTGATGCGATGGCTAGTAGAGCGGGCAATGATGATGATTCATGTGCTTCTGTGAGCGAGGGAAATAGCTGTGTGTGCGTGCGCGTAGGCGTGTATGTGTGTTTGTGTGTGCGTCGCCACCTGCAAAGCTCTCTTGCCACTGTACCAAAGCAAGGTGTCTTCTGTGGTTGAAAAGCTAGGTGGAAGCATTGAGTTAAGAGCACAACAGGACAAGATGTTATATGTGTATAAAAATCATGTGAAGACGATCAAATGAAGTTTCCCTACCAATCCAGGAGTTATGTAATGACAAGAGAGTAATATTTCTGGGTTTGCAAGCCTCTTTGAATGTTAAACAATACAGTTTTGTCTACTTCTGTTGGTTTTCCCATACTATAGGTGCCTAGAATGGACACACGTCCACACATCAGACACCAAATTAATAATGAAATAATTTCAGCCAAGGTTATCTCACTCAGATGCTGAACAGACTGCAAAAGGCGATTAAACATTCTTCTGCTGAAATGAATCATTAAGACTTTAATAGGTTCCTGGGGATCTTCAAAAGCTGTTTATGTCCCCTGCACTTAGTTACTAGATCCTACTTTTGTCCCCAGTTGCACAAAGGCCTTGATGACTCATTGCTATTCATAGTGCCCCTGACAGGCAAAAAAATTATATTATGTCTCGCCTTTTGCTATAATTATCCCGTGTCATTTAGCTGAGGCTCTTAACAATGTCACAGATATCTAGTAGTCTACTTTATATTTCCAAAAGCAAACTTTAATCCAGATGAGTCTTAACTCAAGCAGTCTGTCATTTGAGTTCTTTACATATACCAGAAGTATACTGTCATTATCCAGCTGCTGCTGCGGAGATAAGATGAAAAATGTGTTACAGACATATGACACTTGGCTAATTTATCAGTCGTTGTTGCTTGAGATGCAAAAATGTAGTAATTAAACTGACTGGCTAGCAAGTCATTCACCACTTGTACTTCAGTCTAATTAGTGTAGTTAGTCAAAGATGGAACTTTACACCTAAACTTGTTCATGCTTAACTCATACCAATTACCTTAACAATGCTTTCTTTTGACAATGACCTTCACAGTATTTTAACACAACACAATGTCTACATAAACGCTTATAGACACACAAAGTTCTTGATAATCATTTTTCTTCACTGAAAAGCTTTTTATTTCTTATTGAAAATGATTCAGTTTATCACTTCTGAATAAACTGCCTTTCTTTACCCTTGATTGGGTATCATTTAGCACGCTTAATTATTGTTTATGGGCAGGCGCCCGCTAATTAAATATTTAAGTGGTTCATTAGACGGCATTCAGTTTCTGCAGAGAGTTGGGAATAATGTGCAGTCGATGACATGAGGATCAATGTGCGGCCTCAGATTCTTGCACTATACACAAAGTAGGCTGGTGAACACTGAGTGACAACTGGGATAAGTTAACCTTTTGCTTTGCTCTTTTGTTCGCTGCCATCCTGCTGTGAGTGGCAGTCAGGACCTTGCCATAGCATGGTGTAGAGCGAGGAGAGCAGAGGTGGGTATAAAGAGTGAGAGGGACGAAGAGCAAAAAAAACGACTGTGTGTATGTGTGTGTGTGTGTGTGTGGGAGGGGGGGAGGGGAGGGGAGGGGAGAAAGAATCATGATCAAGACCTGAATAAACATGAGAGGGCTAAAGAAGAGCAAACGATTTCAGTGAGGTGATGAGGAAAATTTGCCATCTTGAGACAAGTAGTTCTGGTGTCTCGTTTGCCCTTATTTGGCTATCTTTGTCCTTGCTCTGCTAGAACATATATTAATGAGGAAGTCACACAAACGCCATGCAAACAGAAACACTCAACTATTCAGTCCTCCCACGCTTTTATCGTTTAAAGATGACAGCTCAAGGCTGGCTGGATATACTGCCTGACCACACAACTGGCAGATACTGTCCTATTTATAGGCTGGAACAACTGAAATGAATGAACAGGGTGATTTCTACACCGAGAGTGGAAGCTCACAAGCATCAGTGCTCGCCATGAGACCTGTAGGGCTTATCTGCCATCAGCTTTGTGTTAAATAGAAAAACAAGACACTTAAGATTATAATTATATAAAATTCTCTTCCTAAATTGTGAGAGAATAAGTCATGCTGAGGTGAATTTGTCACAGTGGCTAGAGAATGCATAGTAAAGCAGGACATGGTTTATAGTACAAAATATTACAATGCTGAATTTCTTATGTGTACAGAATTTCTCCTCACATTTGTTATGGAATTATTACAAGTAAATAATTCCATGACAAATGTTAGGAGAAAAGAAATATGATTTTTCACACATCTTAAAATTTGCAACCCAGATTTCCCCTTGTAATTTAAAAATAGAAGCTCATCCTCTGAACATAAGTTTACATGGGAAACAAAGCTTTTATCTTTTTCTGTCTTACTTTTTATTCAGGGGAAGTTAAAGCAAGGGGACAGCAAACTTGCCTCTGCAAATAAGAACCTATGCATATTTCAAGAAAAGCTCTGCCTGTAAGGCGGAGTTCTTTCCTTTTTTTTTAGCCCCATAGTTACTGGGTGAGCATTTAGACGATATGCAAATAATGTAAACATCTCATGAAACGAGAAAGCCATGCATCATAACACAACTTTGCTGCAGGTGTGTGGTCAAAATACAGCAAAGTTGCATTAAGATTCTACAGCCATGTTACAGCCCTGAGAGGCTGAACTTGGGCATTGTGGTAATTTGAGATAAGCATGCTAGCATGCAAACAATATTTTGACAACAAACTCAAAGATGTTAACCTGCTGGTGGCCATTGAAGAAAGGTTCATGATAGAGTGTGCAAAGTTTTATCCTTTAGGCTCTAGTTTCATGTTCTGGAACAAATGTAACTATTGCGGCATTATATGATTAGCAAGCATGCCAACAGGACAACAGTGTGGGACTACTGAAACTTTTCAAAACTAATTAGCTAAACATACATTTCAGTTTTTGCATAGCAGGCATTCAAATAGTATTGAATGCCAAAATCACTTTTTTTGAGCTGTTTCACTATTTTGTGAAGTCCCCAGCAGAGATTTCCATTAGAGTTTAAAGGATATGGGACACAGTTAAGGAAAATAGTTCCCTCCTCAGTAATTTGTTGAGTGTTCTGTCCCGCTGAGTCCTCTTCACACACCACACCACTAGTGACCCTCCATTTTCATCTAACACCTGCCAAGGTAACGTCAAGGAGGATTTCATTCTTTGTCCTTTATGTTCCTGTAAGCCAATAGAGTTCAAAGAAGTTTTTTTTTTCTCTTTGTCCTTTCCTCAGTCCATAATGACAAAAGTTGAAATAATGGGTCCTCAGTGTTGCCATTGATAATTCAATATCTTCCCTGCGAGTGTCTATTTATGACAACTCATTACTCGCTGTGTAAATGTGATGTAATGCTGCCCTTTCGCTATTATTGTCCCTGTAAATTTAAAAAGGCTACATAAATCTTGGTAACAGATTTGTTTGTGCTTTTATGTCTTTTTACACAGAGGGACAATGATCAGGCCATTATACCAGCCCCTGTTAATTATCCAACAGTAACTTTAATCTATCATAAGCACTTCAGTGGGCTGTAAAAAGCCGGCAGGTGACTTAATAAACTAATTAATGTTGTGACAGAGGTGTATACATGTTATTTATTCCCTTCAAAATGTAAAGCATCCATGTAGGCCAGGTAGGATTAATCAGCATTTGCAGAGCTGCTTCTGCGGTTGTTGGGTGATACTTGGAAAAATTGTACATTAGCATGAAATATTCATTTGAAAATAAATTGTTCCCAAAAAAGAAAATCCACATTCTGCAACTTAAAGTAATGCGGCAATGAAGTCATAGCAGATCTTTTCCACATATAAGGTTGTATATATTGAATACACAGACTTACCAGAATTCAGTTTGTCACTGGGAGAGGATGCCATCACCAGAAGGGGCTTATCTAATGTTTCCTTTTTATTTGATTGTCACTTTTTGATTTTTTTAATCCATCCACCATATATAGGGCCTCAAAAACACTTCTAAAAATGGTCATATGTACTTCCTGCTTCCTCCTCACAGTCCTGCAGTGCTATATTACAGAGTTTATTGATGTGATCATTTCCCTGCTTGCACATTATTTATCTGTGAAATGTATCATAACATTTAGCTGGCATCCTGTGTGATTTGAGCTTCTGATCGCTCAGCGAAGGCTGATAAGATCCTACACAATTTTTAGAACTGAGGACTGATCATTAAAGAAGATGCAAATAGGGCTCAGATGTGTTGATTTCTATAACAAATGTGCCTATGAAAGTGGAAAGTTTTTTATTTATGGAGAAGTGTGTTCAGTGCTGTAATATTTATAATATGGTCTGCTTGCTCCTTGCTTCACAATCCAGCTCTTTCACAGATATTCCTCGCTCAGCTTGCCTCATTGCAGTTCATTTGACCTCTTCTGAGAGATTTCAAAGGTAAAATATTCCTTCCTTTGTTGCACAGGTCACACTTTAGTAATATTACAGCTATAACTGTTATGTAACGGACAGTGCATTTCTGTATTTTAACACACCTACACTTTTACACGTAAGCCATTCACAACAGCATTGGTGCCATAGGGAACGCTCTTTGGGGCCTGTCGGCTGAAAGGCAAACTAAAGAACATGCATTCCTGAACATTTTCTTTAGAATAGCCAAAGTCAGCATTGTCTGAAGAGAGAAAGGAAGCGAGAGAGCAGAGTACAGAAGGAAAGGGACACAGAGAGGTCAAGACTGTTAAATACTGGGTCTGCTTAGTAGGCCTGCAGGTTTTGTCCTCTGTGCTGTACAGGAACAGCTGGTCAGAACTGCTCTCTTGTGGTAGGTTACTTCTGTGTCACGTAGCCTCAACATTTGCAACAGATGTCTCATTTGCTAGTACACTGACGCTTCTTGAAAGTAGCTCAGAGACATTTATAAGTATCCAATTATATAAAAAAATACTCTAAAGACTTTAAAAGTGGTTTTGACTTTGGTGTCAAAAGACTTGGTCTGCTGATTAACTTCAGGAAAAGCGTCAGTACGCTCAAATGCCACATCTGATCTGTATTCAAAGAAATCATCTGTAGCACTGCTGTCACCATGACCAGGGATTTTAGTAATCTTTTAATTTGGGTAAACAGGGTTGGAAAGTGTGGAAACAAGTTTTTTTTTTTTTACAAACTCTTACAAGTAAATACACTGAGAAAGAGAGTGGAAGCATTGCATTGCCGATTTTTATTGTTGGCTTTTAGGGAAATTGTGAAGTTTAGTCTGTGTCAGAACTACAATATTGCTCTAATTAGAGAGAGTGGCATGCATTCATGTTGGGCCTTTGTTCATTTGTGTATTCATCACACTCCCTATGTTGCCACACTGGCAGACAGCTGAGGGCTGACTTCAAAGTATTCTCATCGCTTTTCATACTGGCATGTTTGACTGAGGATGTTCTGGGGGGTTCATTGTGTAAAAGCCTGACTGATGGCTTGGGTCGTATGATGGCTGTTTGTACCTGAAGGCCGTATGAAGGAAATGCCCACTTAAAAAAAGGATTCATTTTTTAACTGCACAAAGTACATACAAATCTTGATAGACGTTTGACAGATTATTCCTCCGGTGATCTAGCATGTGTACTAAATTTGGCATCAGAGGATATTATTTTGGTCATTTTGCCCTGTCAGGCAGTGACAGGCGAAATTTACCCTGCTGGTTCCTGTGATTGTTGTTTAAAAGACATTTAACACCTGCATTGATTTTTCCAATATGACAAGAGCATCTGATCTATGAGGGCTGGTTAAAATCTGCATCTATCAGAACACAACTGAGCACATGCCACGCATAACCCAACAAGCTGCCTGTAATAACTTGCTCATGAACATGCAACATATGTTTTCCCCACCACCGGTTTCTCAGTCCCGTGTCTTATTCATGTCCCTGCCTTCTTTGGCATGACAGATTTATAACGAGCTGTAGAGAACACTGTGACAGATGTTAGTGCTTTGCTACGACCCCAAACAGCCCCCAACCACCGCTGGGGATTGGCCATCAATACTGCTCTACCTGTTAGAGCAAGAGAGACCGAATGAGACTCATACACAGAGAAATGGGGGGAGGGGGTGGCCCAGAGGAGATGTCCTGTTCAATCAGACTGATGTTGATGAGGCCTTTGGCCTCCGTCCGTTGTAATACATCGGAGTCCCACATGTTACTAACATCATTTCTCTTTTGTACACACACCGTTATGCTTCGATATTATTGAGCTGCCTAAAGTGTGCTGAGATGGCAGAGATGAGGTGGTGGGGGAGGAAGAGTGGGTGTATAAATGCCGGTAGAGGATTTGTTTGTTTGTGCATGCTGGTATGAATATATGTGTGGTAATATGCTGTAATATTTGAGAGTTTGTGTTGGGTTTTTAGATGCAGGTTTGCGGATGTGTTTGGAAAGTGATTTTGTGGTTTTGTGAGAGGCAGTGTTGGTCATGAAAGCAGTTTGGTGATGGGAGCTTTCAGCTACCCCTTTCACTCACTTGTGATGCTGACTAGCTCTGAGGGAAGTGTGTATAATTTACTACCCACCACCTGCACCATTGGCTGCAAGAAGACTTCATTCCAGGACAGAAGACAAAGAGCAGAAAATCAGCCTCAGAGTAAATCCTATTAGAGCCTAAACAGAAGTCGTCCACAGAAATGGTGTGCGGCTATCTCTGACGTCACACTCATTGCAGACAGAGGGAGGAGAGCGATGGGGTTTGGTTGTGGGTGGAATTGGACTGGAAGTCTTGGTGAATATAGGGATGAAGTAGAGTGAAATAGTGAGCAAGTGTGACAGTGAGGGTGAAAGCAGGGTGATGGAGATGGCTGAAGGCAGTGGGAAAATGCAGGGGAAAAAAGGAGCAGAGCATGTAAAATCTTGGAGTGTATGGAAGACAAGAGGGGCAGAATCATTTGAAACTGCGGACTCGGCTCACTAGCCTTATTGATGAAAAGATGCTAAAATGTATTTGGGAGCCATTGTTTGCATTAGTGCCCACAGACATGACTACCAAGTGGGACCATCTGTCAAAAGAATCCCTTCTCAGTCTTCTCTGACTCTCCGTCTCTCTCACATTGCCATGGGTCCTCTACCATGGCCAGGCAACATGGATTTTATCCAAAGATGAAGCTAAGCTAGTGTGTAAGCTCTCTATGAGTGAAATCAAAACCCAGCTTAAACCTCAAGAGTAAAAAGAGTGTAAAGGGCGAAACATGCAGACACCACTGAAAAGTGGGTCAAATGTGCATCCCGGTATGAATATACATCACTTTGGCTGAGAATTATATTCTACAGTGAATCATCACAAGCTTTTGCATAATTACTCTCCTTTTTTTGAACTCACTATGATGCTGTCTTGATTCTGTACTTACCCAATGGCTTTTTCCTTTTAGCAGTATTTGATCTAATACATCACAGTGGAGAGCAAACTCCACTGTGCAAGCTGTTAATGTATGAATACACTGGCTTATACATGTTGCTAGTATATATTTGTAATATATCTATATCATGGCTAAAGCACTTCTGGATGGATGCAACCTGCATTTCGTTGCCTTGTACCTGTGACATGTGCTGTGACAATAAAGTTGAATTCTATTCTATTCTATTATTGGAATGGAGAGACACAAAAACACAACAAAGCACTTAAGTTCTAGTTTTCTTACTTATACATTGTCTCAGCTGATAATTAGAGTTAATTAGCAGATATTGTAAAATAATGTCCTATTTTAACCAAGTAAGTTAACAGTTAGCAGTACAACATGTTATCTAATCCGTGGCATTATCACATCCAGACAAATTATTCAGGGAACACTCGTGGGATGTGTAGGCCTAATTCCTGTTTTACTACCCTATTCATCAGCAAACCCAGCGTCAGTTTTCCGTAGGTATAATCACAGCAAGATGTCACTGTTAGGTTTTAATCATTGCTTGAACACGCTTGTAAAATCTTGTAGCACCGCGTTTATTGTATCCCTTGTTTTTTCTTTAATTATATCAGTGTAAAGCACATCTAAGTAGAAGGCCTCCTTCCAAAGAAACACCCACGCCACACCAACATGACCCACTCATCATATATAAAAGCAGGAATAAGGAGGTTGTCGTTGTTTGTTGGTATTCATAAAGCACCCTTGCTGAAATAGCAAACAAATGATAATGTCTCTCCAACAGATGTCTTGGCGCCACTTCATAGTTATGTTTTTCACATATGTGCAAATATATGGGAATGACATAATTCCATGCACTCAGTAAAATATAAAAAAGCTCTCTGAACACAATCATGTGTTTTATTTGATCCTTCTATCTGAAATGAAAAATAATAAATACTGTAAATGTATTGGAGACCTCTGATAGGCTGAAACTGAATGATAAAAAAAAATCACCAATGGGAGTGAGCTTTGTAAAAAAAAAAGAAAAGAAAGGAGTTTGTGTTCTTAACCAATTTGCCTTATTTATTATATAATAAGAGCACACATACTTCAGGCCACATTTAAAGGTGACAGCACCAGTACAACTTCACTGTGTACTTATTCAGAGTTTAGTTAATCTCAAAGTGTTAACTGAAGGTCTTAATATGTTTCCTGCAGAACGACAGTGTCAGTGTAAAATATGGTGTGATCAGTGTGTATACTGTTGTAATCGTTTACAGTAGAAAATTAAAGTATTCCCATACAATATAGCAATTTGTATTTTATGTATTTTCCTGCAAATTCTTAAGTCTCGTTGAAGAGATATTACCAGTATCTGCTTTTGTCTCTCTTAAAGGATAAGCAAGTTCTTCAAGAAGTAGTATTACAGGATAATTTCTCCTTTTCTTTTCTTCTTACTTTTTCACTTACTGGGGCCATTTTTGCTACTGAACCAGATTATTGATTGGTACCTCATTTTGTGGAAAGTAAAGTGTTCTCACAAAGCTATCATCTTCTTACAACATCTCGTTTTTTTTTTTTTTTTCAAAGATTGAACTGGAGGTCACGGGATAGAAGAGTTTTCAAGCATTCAAAAGGTTTCTGACTTTTTATTTCACCTGCATGATGGTTTCAAAGGTTAATGAGGATCACTGTACTGAGAGAAATTTGGTGGAGAGAGCAGTGTTAATATGCTGTTTGTGTCTTCAAGCCTTCTCAAACCCAAGGCGATGTGAATGATTCATTCTCCCACTTGATCGAGACAGAGAAGGTTCATCATCTCGCGTTATCGTGTCAGTCTGAGACACACAGTCATTATGTTGCTAAAGGATTTTCTAACTACAGTTTTTCCACTGTCACGTCAATCACAAGGATAAAAGCACATTTAAACTGTGTAAATAATTATACTGTGTCTGATATAGCATTTATTGCGTACATAATTGTGTTTTTGAGTATCTTTTGCCTGTCACACAGACTTTTGTATCTTGAAATATTTGTTTTTGTGTTTTCTTTTGCGGCTTTAAACTACTACACCACAGCTCTGCTCCTGGTTGAACTCCAGACAGTCTTCAGCTTTGTCCCGTGCAGTGTTGAAAAAGTAATCAGTAACTAATTACTGATTACTTCCTGAAAAAAGTAATCCTGTTACTTTACTGATTACTTATTTTCAAAAGTAATTAGTTACTTAGTTACTTTTTAAAACATGATTTATCCCCTAAATACTTAATAAAGCAATAGATCTTTCAGCCCAATTCTACTTTTTTCTGCATAATCCATCATATAAAATGTAATCAAATGAAAAAGTCTCTTTTTAAAACTTGTTTTATTAGTTTTAAGCTTTTGCATCAAGCAAACATTAAATTATATGCAACATTCTCTGATAGGAAGAAATTTGTTTGACATTTAAACCTAAACCTTTCTGCATATTCCAGCTTATAAAATAAAATAGTTTTTTGTGTTTACACTCACTCTTTCAAATAGATGCACGTAAAACACAGCAGAAAATAAATAAAATCAAAGACTCAGCGGTCCTGTTGCTCTATTTTCGCCTGTATATCAGGAGTGGGGCAGACGGAGGTTTACCCTGGTGCAGGTGTGCCGCAGCGGTCAGTGGAAGGATCCGGCAGTTTCTCTGTGAATTTCACATTCCAGCAGCAGCGTATTTGGTGCTTGCTCGGACGTTTAGGGCTTTTTTCGCTGTAAAAAGACGTTTTCTTCCCACGCAGTGAGCAGCGCATGCTAATGTTTTTGTCACTTTTTACCGAATCAAACTCAAAGTAAGGTCAGTACTTCCACGCTTTAAACGCTGCATACTCTCTCCTGCACTCGTTATATTATCCATTTTTGATCTGCACACAGCTGTCTCATTGTCATGAGACACTCTTGCAAAAAAATCACGGTTTTAGTAACGCAGTAACGAATCTTACGGGAAAGTAACAGTAATCTAATTACCTTTTTGCAATAGTAATCCCTTACTTTACTCGTTACTCAAAAAAAGTAATCGGATTACAGTAACGCGCTACTACCCATCTCTGGACCTGTGCTCGAATAGACACAGGCCCCAAAGGTTAGGAATTTTATGTAGACATACAGAGTTGTGGTGCAACTGAAATACTTTATCTGCCCTTTCCTCTTCAGTTTGAATGATTTTAGGGAACAACATGAGTTTTATGTCCACAAACTAAATGTGTAACACAATCTAAGGATGGAGAGTCCATAAAGGAAGGTAGCTTTATATTTAACTGGTGATATCTTACAGCTTTAAGGAAGCTGTGCATCTATACACATATTTAATCTTAAATTTAAAAAAAATTCATAATTATGGTTTATCGTGATATTCGATCTTTATGGTACTCATAGGATGAATCGCTATGCCTTGCCTTTGGATTCTTTGAGATAAGAAAGCAGTTTTTTTGTGTGTTTGTACACTCATTTATCAATAAATTGCAAGCCTTCTTGGCAAGATTTTAGCTCTTTTAAGCACCTTATAAAACCCTTTATTCTTCTATATATTTTAAAATCACACCACCAGTGGGCCAACTACTTTTTAAAAATTTTGTCCTGAAACTCTTGTAAATAATTGACGGCATGGCTTAAATTGCCTCTATGACGCCACTTGACTGGGCTCACAGTTAAAGACTGTCAATCCTATTATATGAATGCGACTTGGATGTTCCAGCTGATCGAGTTTACAGTTGGCAGATAAAGTCATACACTGTGTAGTGGGATTATAGACTTAATTCTTTAGAACCAGTCACTCCCATCTTTTTCAATTACATTTTTTAAAGTTTTTTTTTTTTAATGATTGATTTGGGACTGTGATGATACGCTCACTGTTGACTTCAACAAGATGCTAAATAAATAGAAGAAGAAAAAGAAAAAGTTTGAAAAGGTTTGTGGCATAAAAGTTTACTGCCGATCTTTCTCTTCATGTAACGTAATGTAAATATAGTAAATAACTGAGGTCTTTAATTACTTCAACTGCAGCAGGTTTTATCTTGCAAATGTATTTGCTGGAAGTAGTCTCTCATTTCTAGCTACCTCTGTTTGATTATTATATGGATGAATTAGGAATGTTCCTGGCGGGTCATTTCTTAGTCGACTAAATAAGGGGGAAAAAAATAGACTAACCAACTAGTCTAAAAAAATAAACACTCAGAAATTAAGCTAAATGTGAGAACCGTTTAACGGACAATGTCAAAAACCAACAACAAAGACATTTTAAACCATTTATCACATTCTTCAATAATGAATCGTGCTTCTTAACTGTGTGGCATCTCACATCATGCTTTATGAACATTGCACGTCATACTCCAGACAACAAAGAAGAAAAATAAAATAAACTGTTGTTAAATATGATATGAAAAGATGTTACTGCAAAAGAAATTCAAGTATGATTAAAATATGACAAATTAACATCAGAAAAATGAAATGACGGGATTGAAAAGTACACCGTGCATTATGAATGATGCACGCTGTTTGAAAATTCATATCAACCATTTCAATAAAAGTTCAAATCTAAAGTAACAAAATGATAAATCATACAGTAATTTTATTCTGCTTATCTGAAATGAGGTCGCAGGGGCAGCAGCCTAACAGGGAAGCCCAGATCTGACTATCAGGTCTATGTTTCCCATAAACAGTATGAGAGATGAATGTATAGCTACAGTAACATTACCCACTGGTTTCTTGGTCCGAGGTTTCTTGAAACTTCAGAATAGGACATAATAAAAACAAAAGTGACAAGGAGAGGCAGGTCTGATTGTGAAGCCACATGTTTATTGGCTAATCACATGACAGTCACATGTTATTAGCCAATGAGCCTGCGGTTTCATGCTGCAGATAATCTTTCATTTTGAGACATAGTAGGAGCAAGATTTACAAAAGGACATTTCTTATTCAGTATGACCCAAAATGAGTGACAGAGCCTATAAACTCAGCAGGAAAATGTTCATAGATGTCAAGAGACAAACATGTTTTCCTATAGACTTCTACAGGACCAGAAACCACAGCTATCACCACCTAGTGGACTTCAGATAAATGACAAATGGACTGGTTCTTACTCTACTCTAAGAACTCTAAGTGCTTTACACAACGTCGAATGATAGAATGTAAGTTTAAGGAATCACTGGTTCATTTTTCTTACATCCATATTTAATACTGTCTATGGTGAGTGCAAGGCTCCATGTAGATATTCACGTGCGTGCCAATTACTTTTTTTTTTAACCGTGCAGACTCGTCCATGGATATTTTACAATCCACCAAGTACATATGCGCTCTAGGCAGCAGACTTCAAGATACTTCAAAGAAGTGTAACAGAAATGACAAGTCATCGTGTCTGCACCTGTCCATGTCTGTAACAGAGTTTAATCAAGGTTTAAGTAGAGAGTAGAGAATATGTAGTTGAGTTTAGAGTTGATACAAATAATAAGTGGGTTTAAATATTTTAAGTGCATGCATATATTCTTACATAAGGAAACTGCATAATTCATTTTATCAACCATTATATAAATTTCATGTATATATGGGACCTTCAAAGTGTCTTAATTCTCTGTGCAGTCAGTGCAGAGTACCCTAGTGCCTCAGGATCTCTTTCTCTTTTCAGTAAGCGGAAAAAGAAGAATTAAAAAATAACTCTCAGCCCATTGTATAATTGCATGAAAAGTAATGCTTAATCTCTTTCTTTCTTAAATTCTTTTAACAGCATAAAATCAGCCTTCAAACAACCAGATTCGAGCATATCTTTAATTCAAAATACACGAAATGTTTTAATTAGATCTGTTTAGATACAGTAATTTTTTTTGTAGATAAGGAAAAAGAATCTAAGAATACTTTCACTATGGCAAATAAAAAAAACAAAAGCAAAAACTCTAGAAGATGCTGTATTCATCCCACCGAGTAACAAGATGGCTGAGGCTCTATCCAGGTAGAAATTGAACAATGGTGAACAAAAAAATAACAAACAAAAACAAAACACCGTGGGAAAAAATAAGATTGTGCAAGTGATTTTGAGCCACTTAGACTTTACTTTTCTCTGCTTTGACTGCAGACACAGCAGCAAACACTGGGTCCAAGATTACAACAGAAAAAATGGAATGAAATGCTTAAAAGTGCTCCATTCTTCAAGAAACCAAACCAAAGGGTGAGCATTACAGAAAGTTTGAGTATGTAGAGGCTCATCCGTCCAATACAATAACAGCATCACAATCAGAAAAAAGATGTCTTAGAGGCACGATGAAAATATGGAAAAGATGAGTGGGAAGAAAAGAGAAGCAGATTGCCTTGAGGCTAGAAAAAGAGGCAAATTAGTGGTGGTGGAGGAGGAGGTGGCAGAATTTCACACCATGTCTCTATCTTTCCCTTTTTTCTTGGACAGCAGGAAGATGTCTATCAAGGCAATGTCATCATTGCTGGCAGTGGAAGCTTCCTCCTAGCAACACTCTGGCAGTCTGTGCAACCAGGAAGAGAGAACAGGAGAATGAGGCATCTCCCAATTGAATAGTTGTCCCTCACTGATTCTCTGTGTGCCCACTCTCCGCCATAACAGAGCCTTCTTTTAACAGAACAAAAATGGAAAGGCCGCAGTCATGCTCATTCCAGCACAAACAGTATGTGTGCTTTTTGTCGCAATGTGACTGGGGAGAGTTCACTACTTGTGCGCATGTCTGTGTGTGTGTGGATATATAAATCATGTAGGTGTGTATGTGCAACAAACTGGCTCGTGTTTCTGCATTGGCATGTGTTGAATTGTATTCCATCAAAAACCCCATAACAAGATGTCAAGATAAAACTATTCTATATTGTTGTTATGGGCTTTGCTTCTTTTTTGTTTCAGATTGCTTTTGGACAGTGTAATCTAATGCCTTGATCCAATGCATTGGTTGATATGGCAACTGCTCCATACTTGAGAAAACAATTTCACTCTGTCTACCTGTTGATGAGTGAAAATCAGACCAACAGACTTGACAACAGAGGTATTGGTCATATGAAAATAAATCCACAAGGAGGAACGGGAAGGTAGAATTGAAAGCATCTGTCATGAAAGCAGTGATTCTCTCTTCCTCAATAACCCAATAATCACATAATAAAACCAGTCTTGTGGGAGACACTTGGAACATTATTTTTAATAATAATGTTCTCTCAAAATACTGTGCAGTGTCCCTTCAATTTAGACAAAACCCTAATGTGAATCTCTGTTAAGGTTTCCAGGCATTGTGCTTTATGTGTTGCCTGCAGAGCATCTTTATCCATACCCACTCCCACACACTGAGGCAATGCCCCACAGTCTGATTGGTTGAAGTTTTTGAAAGTTAACGCTGTAGGACAGGCAATTTTGTAAAGTCGTGGCTTTTATCCAACGGCTGTGAAGAAAGAAGGGAAGGCTGTCATCATGGGTCAAGTGTAGGTTAACCTGTCACCATCTTTTGCTGCCTACGCCACTCCCAATGGGAAAATAGTGAGTCACCGTAAAGTCATAGACAGATTTTGGCAGAATATGATGAAAAATACACCAAAGATAAGGACGTGGAGCAACAATAAAGACTTGAAACTAGTTTGAGCTGGGTAAAACTGGCAGAAGGTGATGCTCTTAGAGTTTTCTTACTTTCTTTTTTTTCTCCTTTGCCTTTTTTGTCCATTTTTAAATCATATTTTGGGGAGATGTGAAACGAAGTGACAAAGCCCATGTGGGGAAACACGTCTCAAAATCAGATGTTTCAATCTATGGATGCATCCCTACTGATACTCAAAAATGACAGAGAGTAACAGTTAACAACAGTTTAGCAAGACCCAACAGAAATACCTTCTTATAGTAAAGATTTTAGTCACATAGATCTAGAGACTTGGTCATTTTGTGGCAAACTGGAGATCACTAGTGAGAAATGTGTATTCCCAACCGATAGTGAGTGGTTGCTGGAGGTTTAAGGCAGTTGCTCTGAAATCAGCTCCTAAAGCCCCTTTTCGTCCAGGCTTGGTCACCAGAGCAAAGAATGTGTTCTGTCAAGTGGTCAGTGGAGGCACTGGTCACAAAGAGGCGTAAAGTGCTGCAACAAAAACCTTCTTGCAATTACTTTGGTTGACAGTCGGAACCGACTTTTCTTCATATACGAACAAAGAACTCACCAAGTGGTACAGAAACCGCAAAAAGTGCAGCACAAAGTAGAAACAGAGACTGTTTTCCTTCAAAGCAGAATTTGTCCCTTTTGAAATTTGTTGGACGCAGTGGTAAAGGACAACTGTTGGGACAAATGTTCTTTGTTGCTGTTTTGCATCAAACTTTTTCAAGTTTTACTACACCTGAAAGAGAAAGTATTTGCAGATAAGATGACATCTTTCATGCAAACGACAGGTGACCACTGCAGGCTGCTAGAGATCAAAGAAATCACAAAGAGGTTTTTTCTGCAGCACCCTCTTTGTGGCAGTTTAGCCACTACTCACCAAATGGTTGGAGAATATAGATTTCCCTTGTGACAAGAAATTGCCAGGGAGTCAGAGACTGGTCTGTCGGCCTGTGTGGCTTAAGAGGACTATCACATTAAACTAGAAGAACAAATGGAATCTTCCTTTCATGGTTATTGTATTTACTGGGCATGGGGGCTGGGCAAGTTGAAATCAAATATATATGTGATGTTTTAATCATAACTTTCCTTTCTTTAAAAAAACACAATTAATGTTATTATTAAATTTGAAGTAACAAAGTGTTCCGATTATCCCACCCAAAGATGCTCTTTACCCCACATTTGATTTGCTGGTGTCTGGCCAGCCTATTCAGTGTGTTATATAAAACAGAGCTCGTATCAGGAATATTTACTTTAAATCTGAGTCTCGGAAAAGAAAGAGAGCCAGCAGTAATGACCAAAGTCCTTCTGAGCCCAAAGGAGAGAAAATATATCAGCCTGAAAGTTAAAGTTGATGTATGATTGTGGCTGCTGGGATTCTGGGTTCTCTGGGGATCTTTGGTGATGGTATCATTTTAGTGTGGGTTTATGTGCTGTCTTTCCATTTCAATATATCAAAGCTTGGCTAGCATTGGCCTTCTTTTCCATTTATTTTGAAGAGTTTGTTTTAAATATCTCTCGAGACCACACATCTGTTTCATTTCTCTCGTTTCGTAAGACGAATTAAGTACTTACAGTAAAATAGTTTTTGATGCTGGTATTCTGTTCTGAGTTTGATAGGAATTATATTGAAGTCATTTAACCAGGATTAGAGCTGACCTTAACATAACAGCCAATAATCTTTTGTCTTCTAAACCCATTATTCATTATCCATGTCAGTAATTCCCATGGCAGGCTGTGGTAGTTCATTGTTTTGTTTTATTTGATTCACCTACAGAGAGCATTGGGACAAGCTGCTCTTTCTGGCTTTGGAACATTTGGAAAGGATTTTATTGTGCTTTATTTATTTTATTTATATTTTTAGATTAAAAATCCCTTTCTGGCACCAACTTAGTGTTTGATAGTGACTTTTGTAAAATCAGGATCATGGCACTGTTGGTATTCATTAATGTGTTTAATACAGCATTAATACATTTGTGAGGTGGTGTGTATGTATGCTTTCCCAAAGGCTCAGTGTCATCTCCTCAGTGAGGAACAGGCTTGTAGATTTTAGGATTTTGCTAAAGAGAGCAAATCTCTGATTAAGTGTTCCTCTACAAGCGTGCAAGGTCTCTATAGGAAAGGTACTTGGAATGTATCATCAATAATCTCGATAGTCCTGTAATGCCTTTCAATCCTCAATTTTCAGTGCTGTCACTGCCAATTCAGGTTTTGCTATCCCTTTAAACTAAGCCATGCCACAGCTGTTCTTACCCTTTCTAATCCAACACAGCCATCAGCTTCTTTTATTGGTTCTTAATGTCAACCTTTTGCCGTATTTCTGAATGTATGTGCAGTTTGAATAGAGTTTATCCTGCTGCTGAGCGAGGGAGAGAAAAGCTTTACAACTTTCAAGCTGCTAGTCTTATAATTTTACCATCAACCTTGATTTTAACCAAGGTGTTAAAATGCATAATATGTTACTAGTTTACACAAAAATGACGTCTGGGCAATAATTATTGTAAAAAATGATTGCTGTCACTGTGATTAAGTTAAATCGGGGGTGGGATGGAGGTGGTTGATAAAAATAAAAAAGCAGTCGTGTTGTAAGGACTGTTTTTTATTATTCTTTTATTTTTCGTAGACTCATTCCACAAATTACTGTGGTGCAAATTAATGATGGCGAATGATCCCCATTTTTCCTGGTGCTATGATAACATGCAGTATGTATTGAGTTTACAACAACACTGAATCAATTTGAAGTGCACCGATGCTTATATGGAATTTCAGAGCAATAAAGCTGTCAGGGTTTCAGCCTCTTTTACTGTCATGGCCTGTTTTGGTTTTCATTTAATCAGTGTGTTCTACTCTGTCCTTTGTTCTGTTTCCTGACACTTTTTTTTTTGCCACACCTAATTACTCACATCAGCATATGTGTATACCCTGCAGTCTAAGGCTGTTATAAGAGTTTCTAAGCTTGATGATATAATTAACAAAAAAACAAAAAACAAAAATACATTTAAGATATTTTCCTAAAAACTGCATAACATACAATGTTGGATTTCAGTTGGGAAAGTTGTTAGACCCGCCACTGCTGGGGTTAACACAGCACTAGTCACATGTATTCTGTGTGAAAACAGGTCTGTGCTATAGCTGTAAGCTTTAGATCAGTGTGTCCCAACCACTGTGTCTGATCAGGTGTGCCGTGGAAGATTATCTCGTTCCACCCGATTAGCAGTGGTGTGCTATACTGCTTATTTTGGTATCGATCCAATACCAAGTAAATACGGGTCAGTATCGCCAATACCGATACTGATACTTTTCAATAAATAAGGTGGATGCGTCATTGAATTGCTAAATTTCAATTAATTTTCATGACCTTAAGTGTTTTTGTGATGTTTCATTTTTTATTATTAAATAGTTAAAAACCCAGGACATAATTAGGACAAAGTTTATAATTAAATAGAAAATGCTTTATTATTGTGGCGGGGCGTGGTCTGCAATGCGTGCAGGTGAGATGGACTCACCTGCACGCCATCTACGATCACGCCTCGCCAGCTTAAAACCAGTGCTCTGCTTGTGTTGTCGCTGTTGGTGGTGACGTGTACGGCTGGCAGCGGGAGAGCTGCAGCTGTTGAATGTACTGTTACAGTAACCGTGTGATTATTGTAAGAATAAATGATGCTGCGATGCATGAAAATGCCATCGGGTCTGCTGTGGTGGTTTACAGTTATCAATTTTTTTTTAATTTAATTTAATTTGTTTTTACAAAAATCTTAAATAGTGCACGCCAACCAGTAAAGAAATTAAAACAAACAAGTACTGTTGAGAAACTATAATACAAAAATTATAATTAAAATTCTCAACAAAAACTGAAAATATAAATATGTAAACTTAACACCCCCCAAAGTGTTTAAGTCACATCTAAACACAAGAAGGGGCAGGAGCAAAGTGTGGCTGCTCCCCGCTGCCAAAGGAGTGGCGAATGGCGACCTGGCTGTTTCGTCTTTGCCGAAAGCACAGCATCGCAAACAAGAGCAGAACTTAAAGTAAAGAATTGATTTCAGCAGGCTAGCATCGATCCGATACCGATGTTGACTTGGTATCGATACAATCGATTGAGTTACAGGCAGATCATTTATATTATCTTCCACTAGATGCAGTACAACCACCTGCTGTAATTAAATGGGTTGTCAACTGCCAGAAAAACAGAAGAAGACGAAGAAGAAATTACATGCTGTGAGACAAAGAAAAAGTAGTCAATCTAACCTGGGTCCTGAAGAATATTCTGACCCAGATGAAGGCACTAGCATGAATAGCGTTTGTCATGAGCATGAGTAGTATTTGTGTTTTGTGGTGTGCTGTGTGATTTTTCTAAAGTGCAATGTGCGCCTTGGCTCAAAAAGGTTGGGAAACACTGCTTTAGACGCTCTGCTGGTATCTGTGGTAACTGATTTAGCCTGTTTTAACATCGGAATATACTGGATTGATTTGACTGAATACGTATTCAGTCCCAAGTTATAACATCTGATTGGGTCTATTTATTTTATTCTTTTCTGACTGATTTTATATTTGTAAAGAAACATTAGCTGTAATACTAGGCCAATACACTTTAGCTAGTCTGTTAGCAAAAACAGGTTGTTAGCGACTGTTAGCAAAAACAAGTTGGAAGTGATTGGTCAACTTTAGCTATAATAACTGAAAGATAAAGATGATATTTTAAGAAAATATCAAAGCTTTTTCTTAGGTTGTAAGCAATTTACCTAAATAGTTACATTTATCATACTGGTTTAACCTCTTTTTAATGTAGTTCAGTATTTGAATGGTTTGAAATTGGCTTGATTCGCTACTCTTACAGCTATGCTGCAAAACGCTGTTTTTTTGGACAGCCAAATTGTCTTGGAACCTTTTGTTCTAAAGCTTTCTAGCAACTTTCTTTTTTATCTTATATATATCTTTTTCAGCAAGTTTTAGGTTTCTGTTCTAGTTTAGTCCTGACTTTGTTTTGGATTTAGGATTGACTACATTTTTATACGTTTTTTGGTGTCATTAGCTTAAATTTGTTTACTTCTAATTAATTTCAGTCTATTCTTTTCCTGCATCCACTAGAACATTAGGGCTACCCATTGTCAGCATTTGGGACATAACCTTGCCTTTAGAAATATTGAGTAGATTCATTTCTTTTAGCATGTGATGGGAATTGCACAATTATAGACAAAAACAATTCCTATTCATATGTGTTTTATGTTTGATGCAATGAACAAGTACACACATGTAGTTTAGCAACATTTAGTTTTAGTTTATTTCTACTATCTACACTCCAGGCCAACCCAGAGGGTTGGTTTGAAGTACGACGGGCTGGACATTTTAAAGTGTATTTTAATAAAGCTTGTATTTATGTTTAAAAACACTGGCACACAGATGAAAACCTTGTGGTCATTTTTCTGTAGCAGTCCAATAATCAAGTAGGGAATTCTCATCCAAACGTTGCTTAAAATTTCAAGTATACAAAATATTTGCCTTCCTACTTGAGTGCTAAAAGTCATACCATTAGCCATTGCTGGGCACTTTCATCTGCTTTTTCTCCCTGAGGATTTTATCTCATGAGCTCACTCCTGCACCCTTAGAGCAACCAATGACTCTCTAACGATTTGCACATTTGCTATTTGTACACACAGGCAGTTAAGGTGTATAGGTGTCAGTTCACAGAGCCGCTAGAGAAGTCAGCAACTACAGGGAACAAAGTTCTGCTCTTCTTGTCCCTGGAGCTGGCTCACTCTCATCCAGATCTGGGCTTATATTGAACCTCTTCATGGGTTCACAGCATAACAATCCAGTGATTAAGTCTGATCAGCAGTGTTTGAGCAAAAGGATTTGGTCATGCTGTCTGAATTGATGATTCCCTCGTTTAGTTCCCCGTAGGGATCCAGCTTCTAAATGACCTCACCTCCCTCCCCTAAAATCTGCAATGATCAAAGGCAGGGATGTCTTTCTATCCACTCAGCAGAAATCGCTCGAGTCCAGAGTTCAAGCCACACAATTAATAAAGATGCTTTGAAGTTCTCTTTTATTACATATAGGGTAATTCAGATAAGATTATACCCATCCACGAGCGTGAATTAGTGAATACAGTACATGCCAGGCACTAGAAGACACTTGAAAACAGACACCCGGGATAGCACTCTGCTGAGGCAAAGTGCTTTTAAAGTAATGTTATTACGTTAATAGTAATAAATAAAACATTTGTTTTTAGAGAGGTCAAAAAGATTTGATTATTTTTGTCTCATCTTTGATTTGTATACATTTGAGAGGTTAGAAATTATTATAAATTTTGCTAATGTTAAATGGAATCTAACCTTTATACAACATTAAAAGCTCTAGTTATTGTACTTCACAGTAAGCATACAGGAGTTATCATGCTTTTGTACATGACCTCCTAATTGAAAAGGCATTCATTAATTCATATAAGACCTCATGCATGCCATAATGGAAAAACAATAAAACAGACAAATAAAATAAACAAATAAAATGTCAGTCATTAAAGTGATTCATGCACTTCATTTTAAACTTGAAGAAATGTTGTCCTGCTATCAAACATTTGGAGTTTAACAGAATTCTCATTTGCTGCTACTACTGCTCAGTTTTCTAGCTTGTCCCACGAACTGCAGACATGATTAACATGATTAACAACTCATGAAATTCCATAGTTGTTGCTTCTAATGTACTGCTGTAGCATTAAAGCATCTGTAAACTGATGTGTACATAAATTGATGAACAATGAAGTGTAGGGACTGCATATGTTTATGAGGTTTCACAAGAGGTTATAAAGGCATTTTCAAGTGTGACGTATTGTTTATGGTTACATTTGTTATGCTCAAATATAGAGTGGCAGAGAAGTCTGTCTTTCAAATATTTCACATATTTAGGATTAGTTTTATATTTAGGTCATTTAGTGCTTTAAAAAATCTGCTGCTTATAATAATGTTAATAAATTAGATACCTTTAAGGCTGCAGTAACATTTTTTTGGTTTTTCTTCCAGTTACCCATCTTTGTTTATGCTATCTGTTAGTGATTTAAATTACTTGTACAATACCTAATGAATGACTGTACATGTGGCAAGCAAAAGTCTATATATATATATATATATATATATATATATATATAACACGTACGCCCTGCCCGTGATCAGGTACCCTGCTGGGGTAATAGGCTGGCCAAAGGAGGAGATAGAAGCCACTGACATAAAGACAAGAAAGCTCCTTACCATGCATGGAGGGTTTCACCCCAAGTCCAGCACCCTGAGGCTGTACGCTAAGCGGAAGGAAGGGGGCCGGGGACTGGTGAGTGTCAGCACCACAGTCCAGGATGAGACAAGGAACATCCAAGAATACATTGGGAAGATGGCCCCAACTGACCGAGTGCTCAGTGAATACCTCAGGCAGCAGAAACCCAAGAAAGAGGAGGGAAACGAGGAACCATCATGGAAGGACAGGCCCCTGCACGGTATGTACCACCGGCAGATAGAGGAGGTGGCTGATATCCAGAAATCCTACCAGTAGCTGGACAAAGCTGGACTGAAAGACAGCACAGAGGCACTAATCATGGCAGCACAAGAACAAGCTCTGAGTACAAGATCCATAGAGGCTGGGGTCTATCACACCAGGCAAGACCCCAGGTGCAGGCTGTGTAAAGATGCCCCAGAGACAATCCAGCACATAACAGCAGGGTGCAAGATGCTAGCAGGCAAGGCATACATGGAACGCCATAACCAAGTGGCCGGCATAGTGTACAGGAACATCTGTGCCGAGTATAACCTGGAAGTCCCGAGGTCAAAATGGGAGATGCCCCCAAGGGTGGTGGAGAATGACCGAGCTAAGATCCTGTGGGACTTCAAGATACAGACGGACAAAATGGTGGTGGCTAACCAACCGGACATAGTGGTGGTAGACAAACAGAAGAAGATGGCCGTAGTGATCGATGTAGCGGTTCCGAATGACAGCAATATCAGGAAGAAGGAACACGAGAAGCTGGAGAAATACCAAGGGCTCAGAGAAGAGCTCGAGAGGATGTGGAGGGTGAAGGTAATGGTGGTCCCCGTGGTAATCGGAGCACTAGGTGCGGTGACTCCCAAGCTAGGCGAGTGGCTCCAGCAGATCCCGGGAACAACATCGGAGATCTCTGTCCAGAAGAGCGCAGTCCTGGGAACAGCTAAGATACTGCGCAGGACCCTCAAGCTCCCAGGCCTCTGGTAGAGGACCCGAGCTTGAAGGATAAAACCGCCCGCAGGGGCATGCTGGGTGTTTTATATATTAGGGGTGCAACGATATTCGTATCGATATTGAACCGTTCGATACAGTGCTTTCGGTTCGGTACGCATATGTATCGAACAATACAACATTTGTAATTTATTTTATCAACTTTCCTTCTGACGATGCTGTCTGTGTGGAGCGCTCAGTGAATCTGCGTTCGACTACTCCGCCTAGGCTGCACTGTCGAGCGCAGATCCACTGAGCGCTCCACACAGACAGCATAGTCAGAAGGAAGAGCGCAGGGCAAGCTAGCAAGACAGAAGTTAAGCTCTCCTTGCAACATGGACCTCCCCCACCCTCATTCAGATCTGGCGTTTGGAATTATTTTGGTTTTCATGTGACGTATGACCCTGAAGGTAAGCGAGTCATGGACTAAAGTAAAACAGTATGTTGGATGTGCCATGCAATGCTCAATTACATGGGTGGGAACTAGTGTGTTAGCGCAGTTAGCTCGTTAACGTGTTGGCCGTCTAGCCCCATGCACGGGGCGATCGGCGGTAGCTCGTTAACGGAGATTTGCCGTGTTGTGGCGTTAAGGTCATTTCAACGAGATTAAGCACTAGTGGGAACACAACGAATATGACTGCACATTTACGCCGACATCATCCTAGTGCAAAGACAAAAACAACAAGCATGCTACTAACTTTAGCCGAGTCATTTAGACAGCTGTTAGCACATGATTCTCCTTATGCTGCTGAGAATATAGCCCAGAAGAAGCGGATAGTATAGCTTTTATTTTGGAAAGAGACATTTCTCTGTAATAAACTCTCTTTTCCAAAGATGAGTGATTCCTCAATCAGATACAGGGCTTGCAATATCGCTAGCCCGACGTCCTGGGGCTAGCGACTTTTTCAGTCGGGCTACCAAAGTCTATCTCTTCCCTGCCCGTCGGGCTATTGTAGGAAGGAAAAATATATGTCAATGCTTTTGCATTCTTTCAGAAATGTAGCTGGGTAATTATGTCATTGGCATCGGTGAGCCACTGTCAATATGTGACATATTGAAATCGCGTTTGAATTTGCGCTTGTTTTTTTGCTTTCACTTTGCAATCGTGCGAACTGTGTATAGAGAGCGACAGCACTGATCTGTGAGTGATGATAATTTGTGCACCAATTCCTCTGACATCGTCTTATTAATCGTTAGCTTACTATGCAAACATGACAAGTGAAATCTCCCGCAGCTTAAACATGTGAGAGGTTGATCGCGCAGAGAATCGCTGAGCTTATGTGAGTGAGTGTGTAAAAGCAGCAGGATTTATATTTCAGTTCTGTTGAGCCAAATAACACAGGTCAGGGTGAAGAAGTGACAGCCAAAGAAAAGCTTACCACAAAACGGAGAAGTTATGACAAATCAGACTATAAGGCAAAAAGAAAGTGCAGCTTTATGGTTTCATGGACAAAATAATTTCTGTGGCTGCAATATGATGAGCTAAATAACCAGGGCTGCACATAAGTGGTCCGCAGGTGCGCATTCGCTGTCAAAATAAAAAACAGGCACAAGGGTTAGGGTTAAATTTAAAAACTGTACTTTTGAGTTAAAATATATATTTATAATTTTAATAAATGACAAATTAAAAAGGCATGAACATTTTTTTGTATCGAAAAAATATCGAACCGTGACACCAAAGTATCGAACCGAACCGAACCGAACCGTGAATTTTGTGTATCGTTGCACCCCTAATATATATATATATATATATATATATATATACCAGTTACATGTACACAACATGTACACAACAGCCACCATTTATTGGTGTATATATTTAGTGTTTCACATCTAGGTGCCTTCCTACAATGTAAAACAATAGTCAAGGCCATTACATGTTTCACAGCTGGCAATTAAAATTGGCTTTGATGCTAAAAAAGTTTTTCCCACCCACAGTTTGGCACAATGCAGCAATTTTAGCATCTTACTCACTCTAGTATTCACAGTCAATCAATGGAGATGTCGCCTCTTTGGTATTTACCCCACATGCTTCATCACAAAGGACAAGATATAACCTGATGAGTGTGACCTTTCCATCACACTAGGTAATTGTGGCAAAAATGGAAGATGACTTTTTCCTACAACAACAGGATAGGTGATTAGTTGCCTGGCAGCTTCTTCTGGGTTTTTTTGTTTTTCTTTTTGCTTGCCACATGTACAGGTCAAGATGGCGCTAGGAACATACTGAAGCCCCAACCTCCAATTTAGAGTTCTCCATCTTTGTTGATGAATACTGATGATCGTGCCAAGAGCAGAGAAAGGAGACAGTGCTTTGTTTTCTGGTGGCAGATTTGTTCATATTTGTTTTGCATTGTCTTCTCCTTTGTCCATGTTCAGTCTCAAGAGGCAATCTCATTATAGACTAAATGTTAGGATTCAGTCCCTCTTGTTTTCCCAATACGTCCTTTTCTATCTATTGCTGCCTGTGTTTCACTGTTTTTTTCTGTCTACTAATGTGCTCTGTTTCTACATTTTCTCTCATCATGCATTTCCCTCCTCATATGGATTAGTTCTGGGGTCAATTTCCCTGAGGGTTGGGGGTAATGCTAAAACCTATCAGAGGTCTTACTTGGATATTAACTCTTCCAGTATTACATATATAACAAAATGAGTTGCTGCTAATTAATTTAACAGTTTTCCTCTGAGCATGAACTGCCTTTAATTCATGGGATGCTGCCAGTTTTCACTCTTTCTGGGGCAGATGTAAAGCCTGCATAAATATCTCAAACCCTTTCTGCTTACGAAGGAAAATAAAGTACTGGTGTTGTGCCATAAGCCTTTTCTGATGTGATTAGGCTTTCATTAAGGGATATATACACCCACAATTATACGGTTTATGTCCAACAAGACTCTTCAGTCTCCCACACCCAGCTTGTGATTTGGGCACAAAGACAAACACTTACACAAACTTAAACGCTCATGCTTTTACACACTGTTACATGCTTTTACAGCATTACACCCGCTGAACGGGGGTTTTGTGAAGTGGTTTTACAATATTTTACTCTCTGACTCAGCCACTCTTATGCAGTCATTATTGTGTTGTTTAAAGTTGAGCTAATATTTGCCCCGAGTTATTAACCTCAGTGTAAAATTCACAAGGTCTTAACTTCCTTCTGTGTTTTTTAGTTTGCAGGCCTTCAAATGATTTTAAAGGCACATAAAAAATGCTGAAAAAGGTGAAACAAAAACATTTTTTAACATTTAGTGTCCCAGATTTTTAGGAATTGACATTTATATGATAAACTAGTACAGGGATAACATGATTTAGGTCACATAGGGGTTAAAAAAATTAGATTGCCATTGCGTTAAATCCCATCGAAAGGGATAAACGCATCCTTTAGGTTGTGAAATGGATTGTGATTTATATACAGATCATGCAGCCATTTGGTATGGGCTATTATCCTGCATATGATTATCATTATTCTCTTTTGCCTCTTAATCATGGCAATCTCCCAGGGTATGCTGGCAAGGTGATCACATTTAATCTGGTGGTGTAAAGTCCACTCCACAGAGGTTGTTTTATCACTCAGAAGAGGTGGCTTGCATTATCCAAATGAAAAACAAGCTGCAGAAGAGGCTGATTTGTCACAGGCTGATTAGACCACTCTATGGCAGGCCTCTTTGCTCGTGCATGAGCTCTTCAAGGGCATGGTGAGGCACAAAGGAACCCTGTTTGCACAATAACACTTGATTCCAAATTGAAACAGACAGCGCTGAAAATCTCCTCTTTCTTCCAAGTATACCTACACAAACTTGTGCTTCAAATGTATTATTTTGTTACACTGAAGTAAGGTATTCGTTTTGAGATTATTAATAATTTCATATATGCTTTTAAACAAATAGCTCGAGGCTGTAGGGAGCTATTAAGCAAACAGCACAGTGGGTGTTCGGCATCAAAATTCAAAACAATAGGAGCAGAACAAATGACGAACAATGGCGTAAATAAAACACCCATCCCCATTCACTTAATCATGAATCATGCAGAGATGTCAACAAAGTCATGTTGCTCATTGTGTTTTTCTTAGACAGCATGTTGTGAAAAAAATCCAAAAAACAACTGTTCTTGCACAGGTTTTTATGTAAGTTTATAGGAACACAACCCCAAAGATCTGATTTGTTTTGTTAAAAAGAAAAAAAAAATATATATACATATATATATACAGGGATGTGACAGTGTATGACTCACCACTGGCGTTCACACTGCATGTCTGTGCGTGTGCTTTCAGATTCGCTCACCTCATAGGTTGAGGACATGATCACTCAGTAAAACAAGAAAAATTACAAATTAAAAGGTTGCATACTGCATGAAAGGGCATCTCTGTCCTCTTTCCCTGGGGGATGGACGCTTGTATAATCCATTAAATATTTCATGTTGGAAGGGGTCATTGTTCTCCCTGGAGCAATAACAAACTCAGCCTCCCTAATTACTTCTCACCCTTTTCTTCTATTACAAGCCAACAGGTAGTGGAGGTGATGTTGTTACTGTTCAAATTCTTTCCACTCTCTGGGGTCACCGGAGACCGAGGAGTGATACACTGAGTAAAGAAGACACTCCTAATCAAGAGGTCTATGCCTCATGCCCTCATGTTAACAAATATCTGGATCTCTTCTGCTTAAGCATCCTTGAACCAAAAGCCAAGTTTCTGCGAATTTGAAAGTGTTGAATTCCTGCTGATAAGTAAGTAAACACTTAAGCCTGAAGGATTTATTAAGTATCAAATTGTAATTAGTCACTCACGAATCCTGTTCATTCATACATTAGGCTGTCAGTCTGTAACATGAGATAAAGCAAATACTATGAAACTCTCTTGACATCTGTTACCATTTCATGTGTAAATAATTATAGAAAATTGTAATTTGTAATCTAAACACAAGTAAACATGGTCAACTGAGACAGATTCTCTTATAAATATTAAATATCTAATCACTGTCAAGCAAAAATGACAATATTTGTGTATAACTGCAAATCAAACCATTTGGTTTCTGAACTGAAAATGTCATTTTAAAATGACAGAAATAAAATATTTTAACTGCTTGGTTGACAGACAAAAATAAAAATAAAATAAAGAAAATAAAGAAAAAAATAAAGAAAATAATTACTTGTCTATTTCCAGGCTAAATATGTGGCATCTTCTGATACTTTTGACCCCATGCATATACCAACGCTGAGAATGGTCTTAACAAGGAACTTTCCCCAAGGAAATTCGGACACCTGGTCAGTCCTGGCTGGGCGTTAGACTTAATGAAACTCTTCATACAGGATCTCCAGCAGTGCTTTCAGATGAGCCATGCAGCAGCAGACATGTTATTATGGAATGAGCAGAATACAGAGGGAAGAGTTTCAAAGGGTTCATTATGCAGTGTTTTGCAGTGAGAAAAAAAATAGAAAGGTTTTGTTCTCTTTCTCTGCAGATGCTCTCTTGTCAGTATGATCTTGACTCTTTACAAAATGCTGATGTTTTAGTCACATGACTTTCTAAATATAAAGGGGAGGATAGAGAAGAAGGTGGTGATGAGGTGCTTTTATTTCTTTTTTTTTAAACTTTGGTACAATTTCAAGACAGCCACATGAGGTTGGAAAGGCTTGAGTTGCATGTTTTGAACACTGGTTTCGATAGTGTTATTATTTTTGAATGGTTGTGTGTTTGATCTAAAAATACAGGGTGGGCCATTTATATGGATACACCGTAATAACATGGGAATGGTTGGTGATATTAAAGTTCTGTTTGTGGCACATTAGTATATGTGAGGGGGCAAACTCCTCAAGATTGGCGGTGACCATGGTGGCCATTTAAAAGTCGGCCATCTTGGATACAACTTTTGTTTTTTCAATAGGAAGAGGGCCATGTGACACATCAAACTTATTGGTAATGTCAAAAGAAAAACAATGGTGTGCTTGGTTTCAACATAACCTTATTATTTCATGAGTTATTTACACGTTTCTGACCACTTATAAAATGTGTTCAATGTGCTGCCCATTGTGTTGGATTGTCAATGCAACCCTCTTCTCCCACTCTTCACACAAACAACACCGCAGGAGAAATGCCAGCACAGGCATCCAGTACCTGTAGTTTCAGGTGCTGCACTCGTATCTTCACACCATAGACAATTGCCTTCAGATGAACCCAAAGATAAAAGTCTAAGGGGGTCAGATCGGGAGACCTTGGGGGCCATTCAACTGGCCCACGACGACCAATCCACTTTCCAGGAAACTGTTCATCTAGGAATGCTCGGACCTGGCACCCATAATGTGGTGGTGCACCATCTTGCTGGAAAAACTCAGGGAACGTGCCAGCTTCCGTGCACAAAGAGGGAAACACATCATCATGCAGCAATTTCAAATATCCAGTGGCCTTGAGGTTTCCATTGATAAAGAATGGGCCCACTATCGTTGTACCCCATATACCACACCAAACCATCACTTTTGTTGTTCCAACAGTCTTGGAGGGATCCATCCAATGTGGGTTAGTGTCAGACCAACAGCGGTGGCTTTGTTTGTTAAAGTTTGCCTCATCACTGAACAAAATCTTCTGCATGAACTGAGGGTCCCGTTCCAAATTTTGTTTAGCCCATTCTGCAATTTCTGTGCGCCGATCTGGGTCATCCTCGTTGAGATGCTGCAGTAGCTGGAGTTTGTAAGGGTGCCATTTTTGAGGAGCTAATATCTGCCGAAGGGATGTTCGACTAATGCCACTCTCCAGTGACATGCGGCAAGTGCTACGCTGTGGGCTCTTGCTGAATGAAGCTAGGACAGCCACCGATGTTTCTTCATTAGTGACAGTTTTCTTGCGTCCACATTTTGGCAAATCCAACGCTGAACCAGTTTCACGAAACTTAGCAAGCAGTTTGCTAACTGTAGCATGGGAGATGGGTTTTTCTCGTAGGGTGTCTTGCATTGAAATCTGCTGCAATGACCCGGTTACTGCTTTCACCAGATATCAACACAATTTCGATTCACTCCTCATGTGTTAACCTCTTCAACATGTCAATGGCTGTGAACAAAGAGAAACTTGTAAATAACTCATGAAAGAATAAAGTTACGTTGAAACCAAGCACACCATTGTTTTTCTTGTGACATTACCAATAAGTTTGATGTGTCACATGGCCCTCTTCCTATTGAAAAAAAAACAAAAGTTATATCCAAGATGGCCGACTTCTAAATGGCCACCATGGTCACCACCCATCTTGAGGAATTTGCCCCCTCACATATACTAATGTGCCACAAACAGGACTTTTATATCACCAACCATTCCCATGTTATTACGGTGTATCCATATAAATGGCCCACCCTGTATTTTTAGATCAAACACACAACCAGTCAAAAATAATAACACTATCGAAACCAGTGTTCAAAACACGCAACTCAAGCCTTTCCAACCTCATGTGGCTGTCTTGAAATTGTACCAAAGTTTAAAAAAAAAAGAAATAAAAGCACCTCATCACCACCTTCTTCTCTATCCTCCCCTTTATATTTAGAAAGTCATGTGACTAAAACATCAGCATTTTGTAAAGAGTCAAGCTCATACTGACAAGAGAGCATCTGCAGAGAAAGAGAACAAAACCTTTATATTTTTTCTAATATCACCAACCATTCCCATGTTATTACGGTTTATCCATATAAATGGCCCACCCTGTATATAGATACAGGTGTTTAGATGTTTTTTACGAGGGTTTGCTAGCATGATTAAAAGTTTTGTGAGTGTAGTTTGAAGGTTCCAAGAAAAAAACCTTAGTCTGTACTGCAGTTTACTCATGAAAGTCGCCAGCTTTTCTTATCCAACCTAAGAAGTACTTTCTCAACTCTACCCCTCAGTGTAATTCTCCTCTACCTCTCACATTGTTTCTATCCGTTGTTGTTAGTGACCTTCTGCTCACCCTTGCTAGCTGTGCATTCTGAACTGACATATTGACTGTGTGAACAATTTTGAGTTGATGCGTTTAGGAAATTACATCTGTGCTGTAGTTGTGTTTAATGTCCTCCTACTGTGGTTAGCGCTGTGCATCACGAGTGAATCACTGTTCAAAATGTATTTTGCTGAGTAAGAATGTGTTTAGAGTTTTTCAAAAAGATGAAATGAGATCTGCAAATTGTGTCTGAGTGTAAACTGTTTTACCAAAAGAATGACTGATTCAGTAAATTGGTTTAGGACATCCAGAATTTGGTTGAGATAATGGGAGCTGTATTAGCAATTCAGAAAAACAGTAAGTGTTAAACAAAAAAGCAAAGCATTTTGTTGGGTCTGAGCTTCCACAGGCCCGCTAGTTCAGAGACTCATCATCCATGAAGAAAGCAAGACAACAACGTAAACTTTCTAGCAAGGGAAGGCTGGCCAGAACCAAGCTCTTGGAGCTGAACGCTCCTCACCTGTCTCCTAGCCAGCTTCAAAGAAACAGCCTTCCATGCAGCCTTTTTATTGAATGCAGTGAATACAAACACCACCCATTGTAAAAACCCCCCTGTGGTGTGCCAGGCCCTGTATGTGTGTGTGTGGGTATGCATGTGCATGTGTGTATATATGCTTATAACTGTTTAACCACATTTCTTAGTTATCCAAAGGTCATCTCCCCACACCCGTATATGGCTTAACTTTAATGGTTCACCATATGCAAGCATAGGCGAGCCCCTAAATGGCCGGGAGTTGACATCCATCAGAAGATAAAGAAACCAGAATCTCACATGGAATGTGCCTGCAGTTAAACAGCTACAGCTAATTACCTCCCCCAGCATCATAGATGTGTAGGGAGGTACCTAATACCTAATATTAATGGGCAAGGGTTTCCCATTGTCTCTACGCAGCAATTAATTTGACGACTTTGACACAGTTTTTTTTTTAACATTTATTCATTAACCAGCCACTTCAGTAGCTGCACATTACTAGTGCAGGTTTGTTCCCTCTTTCGCTCTCAGAAGTGCCTTAATTCTTCATGGTGTAGATTCAAGATTTTGGTCAGCTTGACATCGTCACACAGTTGCTGCAGATTTGTCAGCTGCACATCCATGATGCATCCTCTGCACATCCTCTGTCATTCCACCACATCCCAAACGTGTTCTATTGGATTGAGATCCAATGGCTATGGAGACTGTTTGAGTACAGCAAACTTATTTTCATGTTCAAGAAACCAATTTGAGATGCTTTCAGCTTTGTGACATGGCACATTATCCTGCTGAAAGTAGCCATCAGAAGATGATACAATGTGGCCATAAAGGGATAGACATGGTTGGCAGTAACACTCAGATAGGCTTTGCCTCATACCATTACACCACCACCAGAAGTTTGGAACAATCACTGATACAAGATAGTTTGGATCTATGCTTTCATGTGTTCACGTTCTTTCTACCAGATTTTGACTCTGCCACCTTAATGTCACAGCATGGCAATCAGCAAGGTGAAACAGTTCAAACTGCAGGCTCAGTTTCCAGTTCTTAAGTGACAGGAGGCCCACCGGAAGAGGTCTTCTTCTTCTGTAGCCCATCTGCTTTAAAGTTCAAAGACATAAATTGTGGATTCAGAGATGCTGTTGGTCATATCTTAGTTGTAACAGGTTGTTATATAAATTCATTTTGTTTCTTACCAGCTCAAAACAGTCTGGTCTCTGAGACCTGGCATCAACAACGCTTATTCAGTCAGAAAAATGCTGCTCACTGTATATTTTCTCTTTTTTAGACCATTCTCTGTAATCCCTAGAGAAGGTTGTGTGGAAAAATCCCAGTAGATCACCACTGTCTGAATTATTCACACCAGCCCATCTGGCACTTACAGCTTGGTTTAAACTTCAGCAGGCCGCCTTGACCACGTTAACATGACTAAATGTACTGGGTTGTTGCCATCTGACTGGTAGGTTAGTTTTGTACACCAACAAACAGTTGAATATCTATCTATCTATCTATCTATCTATCTATCTATCTATCTATCTATCTATCTATCTATCTATCTATCTATCTATCTATCTATCTATCTATCTATCTATCTATCTATATACATATATATATATTTATTTATTTATACAAGCATACACACACAATATGGAAGTCCTTTACATTTTTTTAGTGACCAATAGGGGGTGGCAGATTGAATGAAAAACTTATTTTACTTATTTGATTTGTAAAATTTATGTTAATGAGTTTATAAATTCAAGTACTAATTTTAAGGCTTCTGTAATAGAGTGTAATGCTTTCTTTTTTTTCTTTTTCTTTTTTTTTTAAATCACAGGCATAATGGAAATAAAAAAATAAATTCAAATCAACTATCTCATGACATCTGATTTTTTTTTTTTTAAAAAGCCAAAGATCAAAACAGCAGTAAACAAACTACGAGGTGACATCATGGCACATTCATGCTTCCTTTTTAGTGTTTTTTGTTTGAATGTTTTGCCTGCAAATAAATAACTGCTGTATGCCTTAAACTAAGGGATAAAAGGAAAGTACGCAAACCTGAGTAGTTTATAAACTGCACATGAGCATCAGACAGTAAAACAAAATAAAATTATGTGTAGTGAATTGTGTTGAGATCAAGTAACTTAATAATAGCCCTGCTTCTGACAGTGATGAAGTGAATGATGAATCTCTGTCCCCTGTTGAGATGGGCAGTCAGGTAAGTTTTAGTATGCAGTGAGCTTGTTGTGTGAGGTCGGGAAGGGAGGTAATCTGAGATTACCTGTCCATAAATGATTTTGTTATATAACAATTCCTTCTCACTATTTTCCTCTCACTCTTTTGGTTTATGTGTCTACCACTAATTGTTCTTTTTTGTGTTAATTTGCTATTAAGCCCTGTCATGCTAACCCAAGAAATTAACGTTTTTCTATTGAAATGACAAAGACTTCTATTTGTGATCTAGCTAATATTATAATTCTCACATTTCATAATAAATGTACTGTACAGAGAAGCTGTCAGTGTCCCATTTAGTATTGCTTGCATTTCCTTCGAACCCCCACAGAGTCATAATTCTGGCAACAGCGGGGTGCTGCTGGTCAATAAAAACACGTTTCTGGATTCCAGGGGTCATGTTCATAAACATAAAGCATCTGAGGGCAAATTCATAAAGCTTCCAAGTGCAAAGAATTGTGATAAAACCTGCAAAAACCTAGAAATGATGTTTTTGAAATATTTCGCCTTAAGTCTAGGGAGAAACAGTTGGCAGAATGTTAAGAACAGCAAGGGTGACTTCGAAGAAATACGATTGTAAATAGTGAACAAGATAATAAAAACGCACAGAAATAAGAAAACTATTCTCCAAATAGAAGACAGAGTTAATGAAATGTTTGAGATTAGATGGCACATGGGTGTTGATCTCATTAGAGATGGCCTCAGATCTCCTACGTAACACTGCAAAGACAGAAATGAAAGTTATAACAAAAATAAGCTATTCAACAACAATGCAGAAAAATGCAGATGTAAAACAGTGACCTCAATGGTATTCCTCCATCCATTTGTTTTTTCTGGTTCTATTGCTGTTTGCTTTTTGTTTTGCCCTTTTTTAATTGTTGATACTACTTACCTAGAAAGAGCAGAAACACAGAAACTGATAAAGGCTCAACCATCTTTCTCCACTGAATGTCAAATAGTTTAAGTAAACCATGTAGGCCTAAGTTTTTAAACATTTTGAAGGTTATTTTTTTCGGTTGCTTAAAATGTCAATATATATTTATGATACCACCACAAAGAAAATAAACTGATTGCTGTGATTTGCCTGTCAATTTTATGTCTCCCTTTATGAGCCTATGATTACAAAGATCAGTTTTTTCTTTAAAAACAAATCCTTTCATAAAAATCTACCCCACCTCACAAAAGTGTTAACCCCATTTCAATACTGAGATAAAGGTTTTAGTCCATTTAACTCCTGACTATGGATTTTATTTTCCCAGTCTTAAGTTAAGTCAGGAGTGCTCTGAAGCTGTTTCTACACACTGGCCTGGAGAATCAGTTTAGGACATTTTCCAAAGGTGCCCTTTCTCACATGAAACACAAAGGAGATATATAAATACTATGTGTGATTCAGCTAGCTCACAGCTCTTACTTGCTTGCAGTTAATTCCCAATTCACATCACACAGACTTTGTACTAGCTTAACTGGCAGAGTAAAGATCACTGAATGTCGGGTTGACTGAATCAGACATTTGCATTTTTAGTGCAGTTACGCTGGGTAATGTCAAGAAAAGCTCAGGGTGGCAGTGCATGTGTGAAAATGGCTTAAGAGTATTCTGATTTTTATGTTTTTTAATATATCTTCTGATGACTTCAGCAGAGTAAAGAGAAACCCCATACAAAATAAGGAAGGGCATGGCTCTTAGCCTTAGGAGCCATATGCCATAGCTCTTTTTCAAATTGAAATAATCCAATAACTCTAGAGGTGACAGTGTGTGCAACACTCTACAATTGAGACTCTGTCATAATTATTTGACCAAAATGAACTCTTCCTTGAATTCAGGCTAAGTGTATAGCTACATTAAAATTCATTCAATAAAGAAAAACTCAGTTAATGCATGTGCTCCTGTGAATGAATGCATTTATGATATAGCCTAAGTGTTCTGGCTCCTGAAGAGTCGCCCCCGAGATTATGTGGTGTTGTATAGGTTCATACAGTCTTTATTTGTTTTGGGGGCATTTTTACACTGTCAGTTTTATTTTGATATCCTAACGGAAGTGGCAACTCTCGCTACTTCCTGTCTAATGGTAGAAGGACAGTTTTCTACTCCTGTGCCTTCCTATGCTGCCTCTTAAGCCAGCACAATCTGTAAGTTGGCAGTAATGTTGTATTTTACCATTGTCTATTTTGCGCTAACTGCCGTGAGTTGCTGATGTGATTGTCACAGGCTGGGTCTCTGACCCAGCGCTCTGAGTTCATTTTGTATTTGTCTCATTTTAGATATGTGATTAGTTTGTGTCATTCCTATTTAGCTTTAGTTAAGAAAAGGCGGTTATTATTTATTGTTTCCTTGGTTTCTATGTTTGAGTTCTTGTATCGTTCATCACGTGTTAGGTCTGTTAAGCTTGTGTTGTCATGTCTAGTTTCAGTGTTTCCTGTTTTATTTTGAAGGAGTCGTGTGTTCTTTGTTCATTGTATTTAGTTTCACTTCCCCTGTCCTGTCATTAGGTTCATGTCAGTCAGCTGTTCCTCCATGTGTTCCCACTTCCCCTAATCACCTCCTGTGTATTTAAGTCCTGTGTTTTCAGTGTGTCGTTGTCAGTTTGTCTGCTTTGTCTGCAAGCCAAGAAGTTGTGTCAAGTTTCCTCATGTCAAGTCCATGTTCCTGTTGTAGGTTTTTAAATTAATTTAGCTCGCCCAGTTTAGTTTATTGTTAGCCTTGCATTTTGCCTTTTGTTTACAGTTATTTTGCCAGCCTCAATAAATGGCTCGTTTTCTGTTATTCAAGTCATGTTTCACATTTTGTTTCCGTCTGCATTTGGGTCCACCCTTCACTCTGTCACAATCAGCAGGGCTAACTGTGTGTAGCTGTCAGCTACATAATAACTGCCTTTCCTTAACTAAAGCTAAATAGGAATGACACAAACTAATCACATATCTAAAATGAGACAAATACAAAATGAACTCAGAGCGCTGGGTCAGAGACCCAGCCTGTGACAGTGATAGTTTGTACAAGTGAGTTCACCTAAAGATGTGCTTTATTAGACATTAACCTAGACCAGGAGTCAGCAACCTTTAACATCCAAAGAGCCATTTGGACCCGGTTTCCACACAAAAGAAAACACTGGGAGCCGCAAATACTTTTTGACATCTAATTTTTTTTTACCTTTATGCTTTGTGTGAAAAACTAAGGTGTGTTGCTTATGAAATCCATGAAGTGCTACAGAGAAAATTACATTTTATTTAATAATAATAATGATAATGGATTGCATTTATATAGCACTTTTCTAGGCACCCAAAGCGCTTTACAATTCCACTATTCATTCACTCTCACATTCACACACTGGTGGAGGCAAGCTACAGTTGTGGCCACAGCTGCCCTGGGGCAGACTGACAGAAGCGAGGCTGCCATATTGTGCCATCGGCCCCTCTGGCCTCTATTTATGTAATTAAGACATTTTTAAAGAAATATAACAAAAGGAAAGACAGCCAGCTGAACTAAAATGATCCATGTACCAAACAAAAACTGTTGTGAGCTGCCACCCTTAACAATAAGTACTAAATAAGCACTGTCAATATATTAATTTCGTGACAATTGCCTTTGGGCTTTTGAAGCCTTGACCTGGCTTTTAAAAAATAATTGGAAAAAAAGCACTATGCTGCTAAAAAAAAAAAAAAAAAAGGAAAATGGATATTTGCAAAATTCTGCCTAAATGTGTATTTTACCTGGTTAATGTGTGTGGCGGGGCGTGGTCTGCAGCACCGCTGCAGGGGAGGCGGATGCACCTGAGCGGCAGCGCAATCACACCTTGCCTCCTTAACTTCTGTGCTCTCTATGCTGTTGTTGGTATGTGCCGGGCTGTGAGCTGAAAAGCTACAGCCGGCTGTATGCGTACAGCAACCGTGTGTGAAAAGTGGTCAATAAAGAGATGCTGAAAAGCATGTTCGTGGAAACATCGTCGGGTCTGCCGTGGTATGTTTACAATGGAACTTCTGCTCCTGAACCTCTGCGCACAGCGTCTGCAAATCGGGGCTGTACGAAGTTACTTTCATCTTTACGCAGGACTGTAAGCTGTCATCTGTGAGGCGTGAGCCGTGTTTGTTTTTAACAAGCTGCTGACATAATGTGGATCAGAAGATCCATAATTGGCCTACCTGGGGTTGAAAGTCTCAATAAATGCACGGCGTTTTGGCGGGTACACCAGCTTCCGCGAGTGTGATGCTTATTTTGAGCGATGAAAAAATAATAAAATATAATTTTATTTTTATATTTTAATATCACAATAATCTTCCAATTTAGAACTACAAGTTGAAAAAGAACTAACATAAATAAAATACACTTTAGCTAAATACTTCTAATTTATTTTTCCAAACCACGTGGAGCCGCAGTATACGGACTAAAGAGCCGCATGTGGCTCGCCCAGAGGCTAATTAGGGTTAGGTAACCGCTAGCTTTAGCTTGTTAGCTTATTTAATATAGCTGTGATGTTTATAGGTCATAGTAGTTTCTAATTGTAAAATGTTTACACATGTTAGCTCACACATGATATTTTGCGTCTTTTTTACAGTTCAAAACCCATGTCATGCATCCAATTGGAAATAAACTACCAGAAAGGAACAACAGTGTGGCTTTTCTTTGTGAGACGATGGTTATCTATCTGCCTAGTTCAGTGCGAGGGCAGAATACTAAGTCATGAACACAATCCAGCTTGTCAAAAAAAATCATTCATAAAACATGATCACACATCCATTCCAGTTTACTGATCCGTGCTCCCTCTGCTTGATTCTCCATTCTTTACTAAAAGTGTCTTTCAGCAGTTTTACAATAAAACTCTCAGCTGATATCACTTACTTAGGAACCTTTAGTGTCATTTAGTTTTCTAGTGGGAAGATAAGATCTGTTATGAATATGATATTGTAAACTGCCAATCTGCTAGCATTTAAGTAGTCATTTTAGAAGAACTAGAAAGGTCTATGCTCCAGAGGCCAGTGGGTTAGAGGCACTGAAGAGATTAGAGCTAGTAGCAAGGGAACACCTATGTCGCCATGAGTGTTAAAGCGATTAGCTAGCTTATCACCTCTGCTCTCCTGTAATTAGCCCAACCACTTTTCCAACATCTTTTCTATAGACCTTCAAAAACACTTGTAGCTGTGTGCACCACTCATCTTTCCCTCTTTCACTCAGTTCTTTTCACAGAGTGGATTAAAAAAAACTTTGCTGGTTAGACAGCGGGTGTTTTTGGCACCATGTTGTCTGAAAAAGTTACCTAGTGGAGATTTCAGAGCATAAACTGGATCTGAAAATGTGTTGGTAGTTGTAGGCTTGAGGTGGTCTGACTCAGTTTGCTAATTCTGTGGCTGTAACTGTTAATGTAGGATTGAGTGTTGTGCCCATGTGGGGTACAGTCTCTACTTCCCGTGGATTTAATTTAATCATGCATAGGTTTTTCTCTCCTGCATACACACGTAAATGCATAAATACACATTCGTACATTAGTCATGTACATATAATCACCTTAGCCATGCATAAATAATATGTTCACCGTGTGCATGAATCTTCTCAGCTGACAGCGTAGCTAGAAGCATGTTGTTATTATTCAGGTTAGAGGAAACAGAAGCAGCTGAAAACCAAGCATATGTCATCGGTGCTAGAAGATTCACCTTTAAATGTATTTTGTTACCAATTACAGAGAACATTTACATATAATTAGCACCGTATTCCACTCTTCAGAATACTTTAATATTATCTTCTAATATATCTATTTAAAACACTGACTGTGGGATTTATACAGAATAGCTACCTAAAGTAGACTGAACTCTGGTGGTGACATTTTATCTTGCAAAATTGATCCAACAACAAGTGTTTCCCTGGCCTTTTATTTTCCACACCTTCAAGTTAGAGTGAACATAGTACCTAAGATGAAAATAAAGTATGAGAGTTACTGTAAGTACCAAACAACATTTTGTTTTTCATTTCGTTTCCATGCAACTAGACTTCCTAAAATAAAACTGGCACCAGAAAAGGTAGTTTTACCTTTTCTGTGTTAATGTGTAATTGTTTTGTGTAATTTTAACTTTGTTTGTTTGTATGTATTTGTTTTGAAATGTGCTGCCTCTTGGCCAGGACTCCCTTGAAAAAGAGGTTTTTGATCTCAATGGGACATTCCTGGTTAAATAAAGGTTAAATAAAAAAATAAAAATTGTCAAAGCATAAAAAGAAAAATAATAACAAAAATCTATAAGCGAGTATCTGATCTCACCAGATGGTTATTGTTCTCAAACACTTGTGTTCAAGATGTGTCCATTTATGCTGCTGGAAAAAAAAGGTTGGCCAAAAAAGATGTACACATCATGTATGTTGTAAATCTGCTACTGTGTACATAGTGTTTGTAAGCTCGACCCCAGTGTGGGTGGATAATCCACTGATGGGGATTTTAAGTAAATAGTAAGTTTTAGTGACTTTGTTAAACTGGTCATGCAAGAGGAATTCTTTCTGTTCTGTGAGACCCGAAGTGGCACAAGATAACAATGAAGTTCAGGGTTCAACTTGTGGTTAGATGTCTTAACAGTAACAGCTTATGTTTCTTAGGTTTAGAAAGACTGTGATTGCGAATCAAGTCCTTGCCCACCCTGTCTGTATAGTGAATAATGTGTGAAATCATGGATGGTTGCACTATGTGTGCGACTCTTGAATGCTGGAAATATGGTGTCCATAAGTTTGTGGACGATGACACACTGATGCAATCTAGGAAACTTAGTTTGTATGCTACCACAGGGGTTTTTATATCAATCAAAATATGACTGAAATGCAGCCTTTAAGCTTTGATTTAAGGGGTTTAACAAAAGCAATGCATTAATTTTTAAAAATCAAAGCCATTTTATACTTAGTCCCCAAATCTTGAGAGGCTCAAATATAATTGGACAGTTAATTAACAAGCTAATCTGTACCAGGTGGGGCCTGTTCACTAATTATTTCATGATAAATTAATCAGGTCAAAGATTTGGAGTTGATTTCAATTGCTGAACTAGTCTTAAACCTGTCAAAGGGATAGGAAACAAGGTAAGAGTGGCCAAATCAATAATTTGGTACATTCTTAAAAGGACGGAATGGACTAAATATGGAGGGTTTACAAAAGAATTAAAACTAGTTACACTTAACTCAGGGCAGAGCAACTCAGCACTAAAACACAGCATTTGTATTTTCATTCAAGTAAAAACAATCTTTATGTATAGTATAAAAAAATACATCTGTAAATGGAGGTAAAATATGACTGTAATTCCAAAATTGTTTATCCAGTACTTTTGTAAAAGTTCCTGAGGTAAAGCTGAAAGTTTGCACTTCAGTCAAATCTTGATTGTTTAATTAAAAAAACACTGATGTGTCATTGTTCTGAGATACTTACTTATAGACCTAACTTGTGGATCCTATAGCTAGCCCAGTGCAGCAGCAGGTAGTTCAATAAGGAGAGATCACTTGGAAGAATTGAACATGATTTATTGAGACCCCCGGACTCTAGACGCTGGTGGTGGTGAAGATGAAGACTGAGGCTTGAATGTATCTCTGAGGTGTCTGAGGTGGAGACAGGGAGGAGTTGAGCTGCACAAAAGAGAGTCTAAAGGGAGAATGACGGAGAGCACCAATTAAAACCATGCAAAGCGGAGACAGATGAGTGATTATAGATCTTCTTTACTGAACGTAAGCATAAACTTAATTTAAAGAACTCAAAGAAAAGACTACAAACATCCACACCTCACTGTGTGAGCAAGGTAGCTACTATACCAAAAAATACTAAAATACTGGAATAATCTAAACATTTTTTTTCTACTGGTGTTGGTTGGTCTGTTGGTTTGTTGGTGTTTAGTTATGCAATTTGAAAAACTAAACTACAACTATATTGTTTTAAAAAATCGTAATGCCAATAAAAATGTAACAACTTTGTCTGTAAATGTTGTTTTTAAATTTGAGCCTAATACAGTAATTATAGTTTGTGATTTTATTTACTAACTGCTGAGAAATTATACTCAAATAAGCAGCCTATGTGCAGGTATCAAATTTGATATCCACAGAGCTTAACAGAGAAACAATAATAAGGGATTGTGTATTTCACGGATTAGCGTACATCGTAAAGATTCACTTACTTTAGTGAAATTGATCAGTGATACTCATCTGATTTACCAGATTTGTGTTTGGGTGTGAGTGCTTTGGAGATTGTTGTATTCCTCACTATGGGACTAATCAATTTAAAGCTTGTGACTGTGAATCACCAATTGGCTCTCCCTTGACAAAACATCAAGGCAGGCTGTTTAGAAATTAAAAGTCCTCTTTACTCTTTTCTCCTTCAGTTCTTCCCTTTTCACAAAGTCCACGTAGTCTTGCATAGCTAAAAGCAAAGGGGGATCTGAAGATCCGCCCGGTTATAGCACATTACATCTTCTATCTCTATATTGATCACCTTGCTGCATGAGACCCCCTAATCATTTAGATGACTGGAATTTATTAGGATTAAACTGTCATCAACCAATTGCTGTGCTACGCAGGCAATAATGTGGACATTCAAACACAGCCGTATATGTGCACTCAAGACAGACACGGAGAAATAGATGGAGAGACATTAATATAGGTAGAATAATTGTCGATAACAGCATGTTAGTGCAACATTAAAATTACACTACATAGTAGTATTTTATGTTTAATTGGGTAGTCTATAAAGTTAGCCAGTCACAGAGGCTGGGATAATTGCTGTGAGTGGTGAATGCATATGGAAAACATATATTAAGGTTGCTGTCTTTAGCCATCTGCACTTATTTAGTTACATTATTTTGTCCAAAAGAAGCTGACTTCCTGTTGCATCGGCCAGTAAATAAAGTAAAACTAGTCTTGGTTACAGCATCAACTGTCTTTCACTATGATACAGTATACTAAAGAAGATTGAACAATCACACCTCATGTTCATTTTCACTGTGCTTGGCAACAGTGTACTCTCATAAAAAATCATCCACGGTGGATGTTTGTCCAAACACTGACTGCTGGAGGGGGTCCAGCAGTCCAGGGGTTGTGCAAGCTAGTTTATGCACAGTTTGACTGTCATAGGGGGACACTTGGTCAGTGAAGGAGTTGTTTGACGTTTTGAGAAAAAAGGTATATTTGCACCACATGTTTTATATATACACCGAGCAGACAAAGATGAATAGGCACATTTCTCCAAATGTCAAACTGTTCCTTCAGTGTTTTTTTCCCCCGGTTTTAATGTCAGTAAAACTCAAACAGGTGTGAGTCATTCTGGGCTGAAAAAACTTTTGTACAGGTTAAAGTTGGAAAGTAAAGGTTAAAGGTACACAATGATGAAAGTATGCAAAGATATGCATTTATAAATATATATTTATGCCATGTTCAGGTCACATATCAAATAGTGTAGTTAAGTGATGATGTTTACAGTTTTAATGAAAAAGCCAAAAGGACCATATGAATTATTTATCCAGCAGAGATCTTGCGAGCAGTTGATCGAAATCTCTAGAGGAGAGTGCACAAAAATTGGATTAAGGAAATGCTCCCATGCAGAGTGATAGAACCAAGAACATTTTCTTCCTCTGCTTCAGCCACACACAAATGCTGAGGAGGCTGTAGCTTGTTTTCCATAATATCCCCCATATCAGAGAGTGGATGATAATGATGGTGGCCATAATATGTTCATAACAGCGATGATAGAAGGGTCAGGATGGCTGTTTTTTTTATCTATTGTCTTATCTACTTGCTGTTCAAGAGTAGCATCTATGTTTGAATATTTAAGGGACTATATCTGCTTTAAGGCTACTATTGTGCGTGTTCTTACCATCATAAGCCATCTTTTTTACTGCATATTGGTTTATTATGTGCATATTTCTTATATTGCATTGCTCATGACTATTGCTTTGCATTCCTCGAGTGCCCTTTTATCTGAATAAAATACCAACCTGGGAGAAATAAAGCTCACACAGATACAAACCATGAATCATGAAATAGGCACTCTAACATAAATGTTATTGGCCACTCAAGTCGAAGAATAATCCATCTATTGAATCCTTGTTTTAGCACAGTCATATTTTTCACCACATTGCTAATACAATTAAGTGGAGGAAAAACGGGGTTATGTGTTAGCAGTGTTCACTAGCACAAAGACACTAAAATTAGTTAAATGCACAAGTCAGCTGGTCAAAATTAAATTCTACGAAAATGATTTCCTTCATTCCTCTTCTTCTTATCCTACTTACAATCCCTTTGTCTGACCAGTTTCTTCTGAGCCATCTTCTTCTGCTTGGCACAGAGTCAGGACTTTAGGTACTGCATCACCCTCTGTCAGTGTGGGCGGGGGGCTGAGATCAATCACTGTGCTTCTAATGCAGTGCTTTAGCATACAAAGAGTGCTTTAAGGTTGATGCTGATGCAGTCCATAGGGAAATCATGGGATGTACTATTTTATAGGTACCTGTAGCTAGCACTTTGAGCTGTTATTTTATGTAAGCTATCCCTTCTGATTTACCTCAAGACCAGTGTAGTATTATTTTCATCACGAGTTGAGCACTTAACTCAGCCAGAGAGATAAAAGTTAACCTTTTGGATGTCTTAATTATTATCTGTCAGTGGCCAATGGTTTTAAAGCAGCAGTGGGTGGCCTTAGCCTACCATAGGTCAATACCTGTCTTGTGTTTATTTCTGAAGTCCTGGCAACTCCCCAGGATTCACCGGTGATGACATTTATCTTCATCTTGACCTTTCTCAAGATGGCCAGTGAATCAGATCATTACACCTCAAATCTCCGGTGCCTCTGTACTGATAAATTAGTTTCCCAAAATAATATTGTCATTCTTCTTATCACCCTTGTGTTTCCTACATTTGAGAAAGTGAATTTGGTTGGTCTGTTCCTCTGGGAATAGAACCCTAAGGGTAAAATGTCTAACCATAAGAAATGGGTGTTTTTCTCCTGTTGAGAAGTGTGTGTGTGTTTCACACTGTTCATCTCTGATTGAATTAAGAGATTTTGTTTATTTGGTGCTTTACATTTTATGTATGCCAGGTTCACATTTACATTTAGGCCCTTTGTCGCAGGATGAGCTTTAACCTGCCAATTATACAAAGGACTGGTTAGAAGGCTATCTATTCTCTATAGATTTCCTGTTGCTGAATACAGCTTAGATTAATCGCATCTAGCAGTTACTTGGAAACGGAAACGGGAACAGGAATGCTGACAGGCAGAGAGCATTTAACAAACAAACATATTCAAAAACCCTGCATGCATGCTCTCTCGCTCACTCACATAAGACACAGTGCATGTCAAATTGTATTTACTTGAACTGTCAGCTGCACAAAACAGCTGAAAATTCTCCCAGAGTACCACATGTGTTCAAGCTGGACATTTTAGTTTTCTTTTTGGTGCTGAAATGTTCAGGAAAGTAGCAGTAAATATGGAACTTCTTTTAGCAGCCAGCTTTTAGGAATGCACAAGCGCAGCTTAAATGAAAATTAACCCCAAACCATTGACTCCGATCAGATACAGACCAGTTCAATAAATCTTTTTGCACAGTTTTTGATGCAGTTGATGAAATCATTGGGTTAATAAGAATGCTTTCCTTTTATTTGATCTTGTGTTTTTGTTTCATGCAATTAATGGTAACTAAGTACCTTTTTGTGGGGTTCCTCAAGTATTGACGTACAGGACCACTTCACTATTTCACCTTGAAGATGTTATCCAAAGACGTGGCATTTCTTTTATAACGTATTTAACACACACTTTATCTGACTGTGTGTCCCCACAAAACAACTGATTTCCTTTCAAATATCCTTAAATATCCTGTTGGGCTCATTTATCTTCTCCCAAATTTTGCTAAGGTGTGACCCATTACTTGAGTGACAGAGAAAGCGATGCACAATCAAACATGCTTGAGTATTTACTTTGACTTTGCTATCTATTTTACTTAAAATATTCAGATAGACTAGCAGAGCAACTAGATTCAGGCTCTGCAGTCTGAGTTCTTATCATGACCAGAAGGAGAGAACACATCATATTTTTAAGTCCCTACATTGGTTGCCTGTCAGTCTCTATTGATTTTAAAATAATTTTACTTGCTTTAAAAGAACTTTATGGCCTTGTGCCTGAACTATTTTTCCCCTCGATCCAAACTAGTTCAGGTCTACTGGCACAGGTCTGTTAGTTCATCCAAAGAGCAGCACAAAAGCCTTGGAGAGACAGTGTTTGACATTTATGCCTAGAGACACTGAATTAGAGTGCTGCGGGATGTAAGAGCAACTGAAAGTGTTGACATCTTTAAAATGTAATAAACGTGTAATAAGCGTTTCTTCACTTCGCTTGATTATTTTATTATGGCTCTTAATCTAGTTTTTATTACTTGATTATATGTTTTGTCATATTTTATCAATTTAATTGACTGATTGGATTTTAAAAGGTCAGGTTTGAGTTGGAGATCTCTGCATATAAATGTATTCCTGGCCACTGCTGTTCATAAAGGAAAAGGCATACTAATTAGAAAAGTGCATTTTCTTCTCCTTTTTTATTTCTGCTACTCCTCAGGATTTTCTTCAAATGGCAGGCACAGCCAGGTCATGCTATTTAGGCATTTGCATTATGGCTTGTGTATATTGAAGATATCTCTGACATTTGTGTGGTCCATTGATTGTATGCATTCATGGGTTGCATGGGTGCTGATATTTCTAACTATCTTGCAATTGTGCAGTTGTGCACAAGGTGTAAGGTAGTGCATCCTGATAATTTTGAACTTCTTTCATCATTAACCCTGGAAGAACATCCAGTGACTATCAATGATTTTTATTATTAAGCCTGTCCTATCTTTTATTTCTGTTTATGTTACTCGTAAGCTGAAATCTACACATATTATCATAAAAGTCATATAGTGTCTACACTCGCCTAGAGGGTATTCATAAAATCACCAAGCAGATGTTACACTTTGCATATTCACCAGTTTCTCTCTGTCAATGTTCTGCTTTTAACACTATTTAAAGTGACACGTTGCAGTGAAATGTACTGCTGAAAGCAAAACAAACAAACAAACAAAAAACCCTCCACAGTCACAGATTATTTGTATTGGAAAACCATGATTAGGCACCTATAATGTGTATACTGCTATGAAAAGTTATTGACATAAGAATATCTCTCACTCTTTTTAAAAAAATAATAATCATTATAAAAGATAATAATTCTAAGGACAGGGATGGTCATACGCAGTAATTAATGACAGCCTAGTAAGATAAATATCTTCATCAGTAAACAGCTGCAGTTCCTAAAACATGACATGATCATCGCCTGGAGTCCATCTAATACGTCTTAATATTTCTACCTGTGTGAGTGTTTAATTTGGCATGACATCATCAGCATGCTGCATACTGGTGTTCACATGTGTTCGCTCTGACAGTTTATTCATTATAGCTCACTTACACATTTTTTGGAGGTGGTCACAAAGTGGCTACCGCCTAGTTTGGCAGCGTGTCAGTCTTTGAAGTCAGTTAAGCGTCTGGTTATCCTGCTTGAGCCCAACATGCCTTCTCCCCACATTTCCTGAATCTGATGAAAAGTCTGCGCTGTCATGGGTAATAGCACAGCTACACCCAGCTGAGCTCTCACACAGAGGGAAAGAGAAAGAGAGAGAGAAACAGAGGCAGAAACACAGGTTGTAATCACCTTCTCAAACGTCACTTGCCTTTTATGCAGTCCAGTACAACTGGCGTAGGAGGTAAGTAGGCAGATGTGCTGAGTCACATTTACATCAGGAAGATAGAAAACAACAGGACTTATTAGGAAAAAGACATCTTTTTAAACATTGTGAAATATAAAACCCTAACTAAGCAAACAATTTGAGACAGTAATGCAAAGATAGCCTAATTAAAATAGCGGTGAACTGTATCTGCTGAATCAAATTGCAAAGTAATTAGGCAGTTTAAATAAAAAGTTGCTATTTCTTAAGTAAGTGGCAGACCTTAACAATAATATACAAATAAAGGTTTAGAATTAAGGTTAATGAAAGAAAAAACAGCACTGTAATTCTTGAAAAGATAGCCCTGATTGGCTTCCAACAAATAAACCTTTTTTGCATTTCTTTTCTAGTAATGTGATACTTTGACTTCAAGATCAATAAAAGCAGTCAACGAAGTGGAGAGGCTTTAATGACATTAGCAAACTAATCAGTAACAAACATCAACAGGCTCTTTGTTTTGGCCAATCTGATATGGAGATTCTAGCAAAAGTGCAAAGTGCTGTTTTACTTCTTGGCTGTCACAATATTTTGCAAGCTATAAAACCTCCCAGTCAAGCAATTTAATCAAATATGTGTAAAATATTTCAAAATCAAACGTTTCCACCATGTTCCCCAATGTCTAAACACAACACCCTTTTCTACAGCTACATAAACACAACCACACCTTCCCACTGCAAAACTCAAACTTTCACACCAAAAGAGCAGCTCGAAGCTTTCAAAAATGTAAACACTATCAGTGTTGGGTAAGTTACTTTAAATTAGTAACTTAGTTACATTACTAGTTACTTCCATCAAAAGTAACTCAGTTACTTCAAGTTACTCGTTACTTTCAAAGTAACTAGTTACTAGGGAAAGTAACTTTGGTTTTTGTGAGGAGAAAACTATTAGGAGGCAAAGAAACACAGACTCAAAGACTTTACATGATGCCCCGACACTGCACCAACGTGTGCACTGTGTGTGTCACAGAGGAATCGCGCCGGGGCTCCCAGTACGTTCTTTATTTATACTCAAACAAGCTTTCACAGAAATAGGTGTGGCATGTGTAGAACTCAAATAACATCTCCCTAAAAGGAGAGACCGTTAGCTTATCTGTTGAAACAGGAGGTAGCTTTTTGGGTGTCACAGCACATTTTTTCTGCACACAATGTCTCACTCCCTTTTCCTGCAATTGTTCAATTCACAAGCTCTTCTTCCTTTAAATGAAGCTACAAATAAACATAACACAAAACTCAAAATCTCTCAACATTCCCTCCTGTTGGTAGCGAATTTAAAAGATACATCAATGTGTTTCAGACACAGACTCTACATTGTGAGTGCTTTCAGTCTAGTCGTCATAAAATGTGTATCATTCAAACATAATCATTCATCACATTAGTTTCATACTCATCGTCTTCTCCTTCTTCCTCGTCTGGCACAGTGACATATGCAACAATAGATTGGGATATCATTCTTGATACCATTCCTTTTACACAGGGAATAATGCATGTAGTAAAGATACAAAACATGATAAGTATTACGTCAATAAACATCAAAACCTTAAACATCAAAACCTTAAACATAAGCATTTTCCATGAGCCGCTCATAAGCCAATCCCACCAATTACTTTGTGAATTTGCCCAATCGGTTACCTGTGCCTGTTGAATGTTTCTAAGTAATTGTAGAGCATTTGTCATATTGTCAGACTGCACATTGTCTGGAATATAAGTACAACAAGTTGTATTAAACAAAATACACAGTCCGCCCTTTTCTGCCAAGATCATGTCCAGGGCAACTCGGTGTTGCATAACAGTTATTCTTATGGCATCAATTTCCTGATTTTGCTCTTTGTTGATGCTGGTCGATGCATTTAAAAACAGCCCAAAACGATAGTCCAATAGTCAGGGGGTCGCTGTGGTTTAGGACAATTCCTGAATATTGATAACCTAGACTGGCAAAGCTTGCTGCGCATGTCACTTGGGTCAAAATCTCTCAACAGTTTTACTCAGACTTCTCTTGTTAATGTGTTGCTAACTGGATACCCAGCAAGAGTGCCAGTCTTCTAGCTTGCTTACTTGCCACAAGTGCACTGTGCCACCTACCAAAGGAAAAAATAAAGTGCATATTTCCACGAGAGAAATCCCACGCCTGGACCGTCGTTGACCGCCGTCATGATTCTAGCCTACGTCACAGCGTCATGTGCGCTTTTTACATCCAACACAAAAACTGCAGTCGTGGTGCTTTTGATTGTACTCAGAACTCAGAAATTCTGCCTTCCGAATAGGAAGATGTAGGTAACACCAGACTGCAGATGAGCTGCATACAGGGCTGGACTGGGACAAAAAAATAAGCCCGGGCATTTTGACTAGAGACCGGCCCGCCATTATAGCAAATATCATAAAGCCTTTGAATGAAAACAAACACTGTTGTGACAGTGATGTACACTGTCTTGATGGTATATATGTATCAATCTATCAATCGTTTGTTGTAAGACTCAGATAATTATTTATTAAAAGCTAGAAATTTGAAATGAGAATAAGAAAGTATTTCTTTGTGCCCCCCTTTCCCTGTTAATGCCCTACATGGACCCCTGGCAACACTTTGCTAGATCCGCCCCTGCACAGTTACCAGCTGTCAGCTACCTAAAAAAGGATCCTGGTGTTATTTGTCTCCCAGAAACAGTTCATAACTTCCCTTCAACTCATTCATGTCACCTAAAAGGTAAACCTGTTTCTCCATCACTGTTCAGCTCTGATGATTCAGTAAGGACATCTCCTGGTTTCATCTTCATGTTTCCCACTCACCAGATATACAAACCGATATCATGACCAGCAGCTTTACAGCTGTGGCTCCAGCAAACATCAGCTGATACTAGAAATTAATATTAAATAAATTCTAACAACAGCTGATCAAATGTGCTGCTGTTGTTTACCGTGACATCCGCTGGTTTCCTCTTTCTGGCGCAAAGTGGGCGATAAATAAACAAGAGGGAAAAGCCGATGAGCTGATCATTGATCAGTTTCATGATTAAAGTAGCAACAGGAGAGGGAGGGGAGAGAATAAGAGAAGAAGAGGCAGCTGTGCAGCAAAGACACAGAATAAATCCAGCTTTGTGTCTTTTTCATTGTAGCTGAAGTCTGGGACAAACTGTGCTCCTTTTCACCTCAATACGAAACGCGTAATAATTTCTCTGAATACGAGATGATTCCGTTTTTTAGGGAACGGTTGGCAACTCTAATAATTAACCTATGAACAAAATAAAGTTCAACATCATTAACATCATAGCACCCACCCAGCTGTATAGAAACCCCGTCATGCTAGCTAGCACGCAGTACGAAAAAGTCAGCACAACGAAAATAAACTCCAACTAAACTTGGTTTATATCTGACCCAGATGGACTGCAGGTCATAACTTCTTACCTGAAGTTCAGTTCACCTGACACTCGGACGGGCGGCCGCTTCGGGTCTCTCCTCCTCCTGCATCCCCTTTCTCTCATCTACCGGCTGGCCTCCACCACTTGCTAATGTTACTGAATCTGTGGAAGCTCCGCGATAGCTACCACACGAAGTAACGAATAACGAGCCTATCTAAATCCCAGTAACGAGTAACGCGTTCCTGATTTTGGCATAATAACTAGTTACCGTGCTCGTTACCACAATAATAACGTAGTTACTGTAACGAGTTACTTAATAACGCGTTAGTCCCAACACTGAACACTATACACATCATTACACACTACAGCAAAACAATTGAAAACACAATGCTCAATTTGTGAGGTTTGTTTCATAACTGCCAATGCATATTTTTAGAAACTATACAGTAACGGATCATCGTAGATCTCTGCAGAGGATTAGGCATTTAGATTTGTGAGTTTCATATAAAGAGTACAAATCTATAGAAAATCCTGCATGTACGTACACTACTGTAACACCAACTCAATGCAAAAACAGAATCTATTGCACACAACAGTACTCTTGAAAATATGAACAGGGTGTGAAGTTTTTTTATTTACGTTATTCACACCACACACACACACACCACAATCACTCTGCAGCATCATGTCGCTGAGCTGCATCGAGCCACATCACCTCATCCACATCGCAGGCTATATTGTCTCTTGCCAGGCACCGCGTAAAAAACGCCCTGGAATGGCGAATCCATCCTTGGAGGGCCTCCGCTGGGATGTTAACACAGGCCAGCTCCATTGCCCTTAGGAGGTTCTCTCTTGTGTATGGTTGTCTGTCATAAACCTTCCATCTCCACGATGAGAAGAACTCCTCTATAGGGTTCAGGAAAGGGGAGTCGGGTGGCACACAGACGTTTAAAAAGTGGTCACTGTTGGTGGTGAACTACTCTCTGATTTGGTTTGTTCTGTGGAAGCGGACATTGTCCCAAATTATCACATAAATGTGATGTGCGGGCCCAGGATGGTGTTGTTGGCGGTCCAGGAGGATGTCCTTTAGCTCCTCTAGGAAGGTGAGGAGACGTTGGGTGTTGTAAGACCCAAGGACAGCATGCCGGTGGACAAGCCCCTCCGAACCCATGGCCGCACAAAGGGTAATATTACCCCCCCCCCCCCCCCCCCCCCCCCCCCGTTGGCCAGGGACCTTAGTGATGGCTCTTTGGCCGATGATGTTACGGCCTCTTTGCCTTCGTTTCTGCAGGTTGAAGCCAGCCTCATCCAGGAAGAGGTACTCATGAGGTCTGGCCATCATGTCCAACTGTAATATCCTCTGTGAAAATGTGAAAGTGCACAGGTGTTCAGAACAACAGTCAATCAGGTAGCACAGTATTGTCCAGAGGTAATGTAGGCCACTGAGCAACACAGTATGTCCACTAACTGTACTGTGAACATGGATGTATACTTACTTGCACATACTCGTAACGTAGGTCTTTGTGTCACGCAGAGTTGCGCTCAAAGGGAACCCTATAGACCCGTTTCATCCGCATCTTTTGGCGCCAGAGAACTCGGTCTATTGTGGCCAAGCTGACATCGTCAGTGCTCTCAAAGTTGACATTATCGGCAATGACTTTGTCTCTGATCTCCCGGAGTCTGATGAGGTTGTTCCCACGAACCATATCCACAATGAGGGTTTCTTGTGCCGCTGTAAATATGGCAACCCTCCCACCTCTATGTGGCATTCTTTCAACTCTAAAGAAAGAAACATGTGTTGTCAATTGACATGTGTTACAATACAGTCACAACTGATTTGAAACCAATAGACTACTTTCACAGGTTTGTAAAACTATATTGTGACAAAGAAAGCAACCGAGTACAATACCTGTTGTGTTGTCTGAATGCCCTGATAATGGTGGCCACCATGGTGGTCACATAAGCTTTCATTTGAGAATATGAGCAGAGTTCTTTTGCAACTTGTGTTTTAGCAAGGAAAGATGTGTTTAGATTTATGACAACGGAGGATTGTGTTCTGTGAATTGTGTCTTCATGTGACATGTTTTTTAATATATTGGTAAATGATGGCTAGATTTAGTAAATGTGTTTAGACAACTGGTCATGTTGTTTAGAGGATTGGCTTTTGTGTTTTAGCATTTAAGAAAAACTGTAAAAGATGCACTGAACCAGCATAAACAATAGTGGTGCCCTTTTTGCAAAAAAAAGAGGAGGTAACTCCTATTCTTAACATTTCGAGACTTACATTTTCAAAACATTCGTATAATTTTATTTTGCATCTTCCAGTGAATGTATGCAGCCCTGGGTCAAGATGTTCTACGGTTCTGCTGGCTGGGTCAGCACTGATTTGCCGGGTAGTAAGAGCTGGGTGTGAAGCAGCTGCCTCTGTCTTTCATTGACCTATGCCTCTAATTACAGTGTGAAAATATCAGCTGTCCTCTCACGTAAATGTCGTCCTGCAGTGAGCAAAGTTTAATCGAAACAGAAGCCCTTGGCTGATATGATACAGAGGTTATGAATGCTGATGGCAATGGTGGTTTGGGTGGGGAATGTTTTGTGGAATATGGTCACATCTTTTTTGGTCATCCCAATTATGAAAAACCCCAACACATTTTCATTAAAATTATGTATGTTTAATAGCAATGACACAAAAACATTAAAAACCAAATCAATAGCAAGAAATGTCATTTCCTACATATACAGCCAACTAGAAGATAACACTTTATGTTATTGTCGCTCACCGCAGAAATTCAGAAGCTTTTGCACAGCATGAAATGTGTGTGTCTAAATAAAAGCCCTCCATGTGGGAACATGTGGCCATGCTTTCAAAAGTGAGCTGTGGAACACACATTTCCTGCCAAAATTGCACAGGAAAGTTCAATGTAATACATCAAATCGGGTGTCATGTCAAAATTTACATTTAGAAAGATTTTCAGCTTGAAGATGTCTCACTTTGAGATATATTTCACTGACAGCATCTATAAATATAAATTTCTCAGTCTGTTGTATATCCCTGCGGAATATTTTTGCCTTTGCACACTGCAGGATTATCCTTTGATGTTACATTTCAATCAGGGTAGTGATCCTAATCCAGCAAATAATGGCCTGAGTTTCTTGACATTTGACAGCCCGTAAATCAACTCAGGTCAAACAAGACCTCAGTCACGAAAGGCTTTCACTTAACATAAAACCAACAGCCTATTTCCTGTATATTTTAAGTATATAAACATAATGTTTCTTGTTCAATAATGTTTCTTCTGCTGTGAATAGATACAAGATTGATTGTGGCTCACACTGTATAGTAATTTCCTGTGTCTTTTGTTGTTGTTTTTAATCAACATTATCTCCCAGGAAGGTGAGGGCCATTAAAAGTTATTGGATTTGACTAATATTGTGTAAAAGGTTAAAGTCAAGATTGAGAATTTAGTGGGATATAACAGAAACCGATAACTCTTTTCTCTTTTCTTTAAGAATCCATCAAACACAAGTCATCCTCCGAGATCTTTTCTTGTATTAGTCTGATCTCATTTCTTTATAGATGTTCACACACATACCAGTTAATCTAACATTTGAAATGCTGGATGGGTAAAAAGTCTAAAATTGTTCAAACATTCCCAGACAAATGTCAGCTACCTTAGTGTGCATATCTGTGCAAAGAGCACGAGGTTTATTTGTAAAATACTTGGAGTGAAATTCTTCTTTTGGCCGTGCGTTTGTGAACTGTCTCCTGATGTCTTATTTTTATGGACTACATGGTAGGATTTAGGAATGAAAGCAAAATGTATCTTGCAACACGGATGTCGCAGCTCAATCAATTACAAACACACCCCTCGACTATATAGAAGTCATCATAGTAACTGATTGAGAAACAGAAAAAAATAGTTATATCTGCAGCAATGCTCAAAGTGTGACACACTCTTTATCTCTCAGAAAGCAGAATACTTACAGTACATACATACATACTGTACAGAAATACCCAATTTCTCAAACTGGTTCCATGGCAACATGACTATTGCATTTCCTGAATATATTTTATTTACATAGTAAAGCATGTAGTTTTGTTTACATCTGAACAAAAAATTGCAAGTCATTTATTTTTTTTATTGATGCTGCAGCTACACCATACTACAATGAATGACAGAGAAGAAGAAAAAAACAACACCTTCTTAGTAGCTGGGATAGGCTTACCTCACCCATGACTCTGAATTCATTAAGTGGAAGAAAATGGATAGGTGGAATTCCATCTAGGATCTCTGATGAGATTTTAAAATCTTTACATTCAAAGCTCACTCTCATTTCTTTCTCTTCTTTTTTTATCTTTCTCCCTCTGTCACTCCCTTATCAGCCTCTCCCTCCCACTTTCGTTCCAGGGAAGCATGGCTTCACCTGGGGCTATGATAACACGAGGCAGAGTCATAAATGACTGCAGAGTGAGGAAGGAAATCAGCACTGGTCAAGCTTTTGGCCAGAGGGAAGGCAGTGGTTTGTGTCGACTGCAACAGGGGCCAGTGGAGGTCTTATTGGCGGATGTCACTGAAGCTTGGCCTTTCTCATGAGGGAGCAGGGACAACAGAGTGTCTGCTAACCAACTAACATAGCTAATCCCTAAGATCCAAAAACACCACCCAGAGAAGGAGAAAATCATTCACATGAAAAGTGTCTCACGCTGGGCTGGCTCAGGCGAATCTACACATCTCTGTGTGTGTCAGACACTGTATGCATTTGTTGCTTGCAGAAACACTGTACACAAGGTATTAGAGCAATATCTCATTTGAACTCCTTTTTGCATGATCTGCATTGCATATAGACCATTCATTTAGGGGATTTTTTCTCAGTTTTCCTGCCAATTGGAAATGGCAATACTACAAACCCTACTGTCAGCCTGAGGGGGGTGTGACATGTGCTACCACTATGACACATGGTGCTGCCAGCTACTTCACCTGTGAGTGATGTGCTTTGCTAGGAGGATGCCCCCAACCAACTAGGGGGATTCATTGCACTGACAAAGACGAGAACCATCTGTATTTTCAAGGAAGGAACAATGTGTATTGGCAGTTGAGTGCAGAAACTTTACCCTAGTGCAGCGGTCCCCAACCTTTTTTGCGCCACGGACCAGTTTATGCCCGACAATATTTTCACGGTGTCGCGGATAAATACAACAAAATAAAACTAGTACCGGTCCTGAAAAAAAAAGATTTATTCATAACACACGTGAAAAGACCCAGGAAAACCGAGTTAACGATAAAAACAATAACAAAAATAACGCTGAAAACCGATTAAAAACCCTGGAAACCATACATTTCACACCCGAGCCTCAACTCTCGCGGCCTGGTACCAAACGACTCACGGACCGGTACCGGTCCGAGGCCCGGGGGTTGGGGACCGCTTCCCTAGTGCAACCTGTAAGACTCTCAGAGACATTTTTAACTCCTAAAGTTAGACTTATTAGATAATGCTTCTTTGCACAGGATTATACTACCAAGTCATCCCCGTATGATAAAATACTGTAAGTTGTTTGTCAGTGCCTTTGAAACATTGCAGTCCCATCACAACTTTATGTCCTAAAGCTACCCTGTGGAGTTTCTGACAGCTTGCAAACTGCAGTCGTTTTCAGTAGGTGTCTTGTATTTTTCTATTGCACACGCTGATAGATGAACATATGTATAAAAATACAAATGTGCAATTTACATTCTACCGCTAGTAGAAATCCTTTAAGCAATTAGGTGATAGCAGTAATAAACAGAAAAGTCTTGAAATCCCAACAAAAAAGATTACGGTTCGGATAAAAACAAACAAAAAATACAAATGATTCTGCATATTTTTATGAGTGAAGAAGTGTCTTGTTGGCACCTTTTTCTGAGAAATACTGAATATAAAACTCAACAAAGCATCTATGAATGGGGCACTTTTCATGTTTTTATTTCTACAACTTCCCTAGAGTAGCTTTGAATTCCGATCCAGAAATACAAAGTTGGACTGCAAGAACACCTACAGAAAAAAGATTATAGCAGAAACGTCTTCTACAATTTTATGCCTATTATCCGCTTTGTGTCTCAAATAATAGTGGATTTGGTCTTGCATTCGTAAACCCTATATTTAGAAAAGAAATCCTGATATTTTCCTGTTAATAGGTCTAGTTTTTTAATTTGCACCAGGTCATCTTAACCATGTCTACATGCATAAAGGGATCGAGTTGCTGCCATGCAGTTGGCTCATAAGATATTTACGTTAATGAATTGACCAGATCTTTTTAATAAAGTAGCCAGAGAATGTTACAAGATACGGTAAACCACAAAAAAGTCTGTCTTCATACACTGGGCATGTTCTGACTGTAAAAATCCAAATCAATTTTCTGTTGTTGTTGCTCCACATTAAAATATTTATTATAGTTTTTTTTTTTCATTTATTAAATGTACTGTGAGTGGACAGTTTGAAGCCATCTATATTGAAAACCAACAGTATGTGTGAAATTAGCTCCTGTATGGTGACAGTACACCCTAAAGGCTGATCTCAAAAGTGACCAGTAACTCCACTTTATTAATGCCTTGACATGAATCTCATTAATTTGTCATTGCACAGATGTATCCTATTAGCAGTGATGAGTTCATGTCTTGGACATTCACATATACTATAAGCTACAACCCCATATTTGCAATAAAATATTGTGTGTAACATGCTGAAATGCTCTTAAGCAAACATAGTCTTGGATGTATTTTGTATAATGTCTCAGTTGCACTCCTGCAAGTGAAACATGTAGTCACAGAGAAAGAGCTTAGTGATGTCATGTAAATTGAGATTATGAGAGCTATGAAGAAAACATAAGAGAAAGGCAAAAGAAGCATTAGAAATACCAGATTCGGTTTCTCTTTCAAGACTCGGTCTCTGCTTAATGGACTTCCCTCCACTGGAATGTAAGAGAGGGGAATGCAGGTGTCTGTTGTAAATGTGGCTGCAGTTATGACAGTGGAGATTTTATTGTATATGTGTCTGGTATTCCAATAATGCCTTATTTCACATACACTTACTGTAGGGAAGCTGATGCAGTGATCTATCTGTTTGGCTTGGTCCTCGTTTTCTCTTCTCTTCTCTTCTCTTCTCTTCTCTTCTCTTCTCTTCTCTTCTCTTCTCTTCTCTTTGCTTTCTGTCACAGCTTTGGCTCCTGCTGAAGACAGATAACACGAACTGGAGGTTTATATTTGCTTTATTGAGCGTTAGATTCACAAGTGTATATTCAGTGCTGATGGATGTTCCTTATGAGCCGTGCCCAGCGTGCGTGCGTCTGTATCTACCACAGTTGGCGTGTGCATGTGTGTGCCATAATGTGTGTAGGTTGCTTAAAGTGATATGCATGGAGTATAGAAAGCTCATGGTGAAAGAAAATAAAGGCAGTGAGGAATGTGTTAGTGTGGGCTATACACAGGGAAAGAGGTTCATACAGCTGGTGAATATAACTGACACAAAACTGGCTTATTAGTGAGGGTTGGGTAATCAAATGATGACAATGGCAACGTAAAACAAAATTCAAATGACTGTCCTATTTCACTCTTATTACAAAAGTATCATATTGCTAGTCATTTTCATTTTGTACTTCAGCTTTTAGAAGTTTAATGACTAATAATCTTCCATGTCATTTTTCTTTACAGCATGATATTAGTACATGGTGCTGTTATCAAACTGTCCTCTTGAATGTTACCTTTCTCCTACGAAGCAATAGATTTGGCAAAGGATAACAATTTTTCTAAATCACTAAAATTCTGAATCACTATCTTTGAACCAAATTATTCTCTCTCTCTTTTGGCACAACACTGAGCTTTATTTAGACACAATTTGTGGATCTCATTTACTTTCCCCCCCCCAAAATTCTAAGTACGTTCTTGGATCTACATGTGATAATGGCAGTAATGGTTCGTACTGATATTCATTCTTGTGTTTCTAGTATGTCCATATCTTCCATTTAGTTGCTGGCTGCCACTATGTGAAATCAGTTATAAAATGGGTGCGGCACTGAAAACGTCCCTCCGATTGCTTTGGTTACTGGGGTTGGTGAATACTCTTTTTCCCCCTGTTGCCAGGGAGTGGCTGATTGGTCTCTAGACCTGTGTGACTGGGCCCAACTTTCAATTGAATTCAATTCAGTTATATTTATATAGCGCCAAATCACAATCACTGTTTCCTCAAGATGCTTTATGTTGTTAGATAAAAACCCTACAGTAATACAAAGAAAACAGAGAAAACCCCAACAAACAAATGACCCCCTTTGAGCAAGCACTTTGGTGACAGTGAGAAGGAAACACTTCCTTTTAACAGGAAGAAGCCTCCAGCAGGCTCAGGACGGGGTGGCCATCTGCCGCGACCGGTTGGGAAGAGGGGAGGAAGACAGAACAAAAGACTCGCTGTGGAAATGACTAACTAACTGCTGCACAAGGTTTTGCCTTAAGTGACAAATTCAATAGATTTGTTAAATAAACTGAAAATCTTGTTCAGAGGATGTCACTTTATGCTAGAAAAAGTTAGAAAAACTATGTGTATGATCTGAAACCATTGTTTGGGTTTGAGCATAGACAAAATTATTAATAGGGTGATTTGGTTTTTGCTCTGCAGTGTCAACAAATCCACAAGTTCCTTTCATGCACTTTATAAAGCCAGTTCTGAGAAAAAGGTGTTAAATAAATTCTACAGAAAGGAATTTTTTTTTCTTTCTTTTTTTGGTTTTTGACCTTTTTGTGTAAGTAGTCACTGCCTTCCAATATATTCTCCACCCATAATGAGGCCTTAATTAAGCCAATTTTAGGCTTGAAATTGAAAATATCTCTCACCCTGTGGCTAATCTAGCTTTGTAAATGAAGTGCACTTGGCTATATCACATTATGACCACCATTTGTTTGGTATAGTAGCTTACAGTAGTTTATCATATGCCAGAAGTGGAAAGATATACTCAAGTAGCAACACTACATTGTGCTCCAATTATAAATAAAAGCCTGATCTTTTCAATGCTTTTTCAGTAACAGTACTCAAATAATAATAGCATATAATAAATAAGGTGACTTTGGGCAGATTGGTTTTATACATTTTGTTTCTCAGATTTCTAAATACAGTTAGTTTGTTCAAACCTTGTCACACAGACGGTAAACGAACGGTTTAACAAAACAGTTAATCTGCACTAATGCAACCAAAGCATGCCAAACACTTCTCAGGATAATTTCTCCAAATAGAACATTGGCAACATTTACCTAGTCACAGTAATATTTTGACAGTCACAACAAAATAGGGGGAAAAAAACAAGCTTGGAGGCCTTGTAGTCGAGCTCAACTGTTCTTTCTGAGTTTCAGGTCCAATGAAAATGCTAACTTGATCTGGTATTTCTAGTGAAATCGTCTGTCTTTGGTGAATAAACCTTTTTCACATTCAGAAGTCTTTCATGTCAATGCAATTTAAAGATTCAGTTCAATCTGTCTTGCAGAGCCCATGGTTAAGAGGATAGATTCAAGCAGGCCTCTGTGTTTAAGGTGACTGCTGTGAAAAGAGCTGTGTTCTCTCTCTTTTCCAGTACTCAGTTTCAAGTTTACAAATGAAAAAAAAAAAAAAAAAAACACTTCATACATGGCCTTCCTCATGGTTGCTAAACAGCCATGTGTCAGAGTTATTAAATATGGTGGTTAAATACACATTTTCAATTCTGGAAAATGCCAGTTAGAGATAAAAAATTACAATAAAAGTCAATATTTAAGATAAATAATAACAACAGAACTGGCTCCATGCTCTCACTGATAGGAAAAGCCACAAATGTAGTACTGTTTATATTTAGTTAGCAATCCCTTCATGCTTTTCACTGTTGATAAGAGCTATTATTCTTCATAGTCCCGTTCCTCTGGCTCTGAGATTGTTCCCATCCATCACTCGTATCAACCTTCAACTCACCCTTGATGGCTGTGAACTCAGACCTGGGACATATTTGTTAAATTATATCGTTAAAAAAACCCAATAAATAACATCTGTGCTGTGTTTGACATCTTCCCCCTGTGGTTGGGATGATGAACTGCAATCACTGTGCTGAAAAAGACAGATTTCAGATCAATTTAGTCTAACTAGGTGAAAACCTTTGTTTTAAATTTGAAATCTACAAACTCCAAGGGTGCTGCTCATAGCCAGTCAGTTTGGATGAGACTGTGCAACCGTTAAGTGGTTGAGACGAACACTGCACAGGGAAAACGTGATGAAAGAGAAAGGAACAAAAATGCTTCTGGATTCAAGCTGACATACACTGTGTGTCACTCCTGTACTCCTTGTCACTGTAAACTGCATTTGTGTATCCAGCTGTTTGCGTAACAGAGGGTTGTGTTTTCTTCCTTTTTGCATGGTTGCTTATGGGTTTTGAGAGGTTTAATGTTAAGTTGTTCAGTAATGTAGGAAAGAAAAGGGAGAAATGAAAAGACAACAGATCAAATATGTAGAAGCCACCGTAATCCTGCTTTGAGGATCTGTTTCCAGTCTCTGGTGAATTTCTGTGGGCTAATCATTTGATAATTACTCAGTGACACAGACGCTAATGTCTCAAAGGACCAAACAGAAAGAGATGCTCACTTCCTGTGCGCCTCTCATTTCTGTATTGCCTAAATGCACATGTTGGCACATAATGTCACATTAACATATGTAGGCAAACAAATATTCAAAGCATAAATACCAAAACCTCAATGTGTCACAGTCTCCTGCTTTCAAGTTTACGTCAATCTATATTTCATTTCCTTCTGCTTTCTAACAATGGCAGTCGTATTTTGGCAATTGTTTACAAAAATGTTGTTTCGTGGTATACTTTTCTTGTGGAAGAATCATTTTAACTTATATTATTTTGGTAAACTGAAAAAGAAATAACATGCAGCACTTTTCCAATACACAATCTGCTTGTATTCTGCTCAGTGACAAGCTGTTTCTATAGGCTACCATTCAATGCTGAGTTTGTGCGGTAAGGGATTACGCTTTGTTCAGTGCTTTGGAAAGTCTCGGCTGCTCACAGGAAATCAGTTGATGTCCTGTGGGCAGCTCATTGGCTAGCAGGCTTACCATATAGTCGGCTTTTGTTTTCATCAATCGTCAAGCAAAACTCATTATCTTAAAAATATTGTGAAATTGATAATTAATTAGTCACCTTACTTTAATCTCCAAGGGGTTTTAGTTTTGTGATAAACAATTTGACTTCTGTTTTCCTTGTGTTGCTATGTTTTGCGTGTGCATGCGTTTGTGCTAATGTCTGCTTTCGTGTTTATGTCCCTAATAACAGTGGGCTCTATAGGCACACATACCATGAGCAATAGATACCTGCATTAGAGGTAGAGCAACACAAACTTAGGTTTATATTTAAACTATATTATTCATTTTGTAAAACTGAAATCTCAATTTCTCAAATTAAAAACAACATATAATTATGTCTAAAAGCCACTAAATTAAAGCACAATTGAATAATAAGAATAATAACAAAGCTCCTCTCTCACAAAAATAGGAAGAGCCAACCAGAGAGAAAATCAGCAGCAATTCGAGACCCACATCATCATCATCACATCCCAGGTTTTTCCTGAGTGCTTCTCATCTTGTAAAGTCATTGCCAGTGTTCACTCTACATTTGGCTCAAAGCGGTCGCTCACCATTTTAAGCTCACAGCCTTTTCTCATGGATTTTGTGCTGAAGCTGTTAGATTTTCTCACTGTCTCATTTGGTGTTTCATTTTTAGGCTTTTTTTTTTTTTCAACAACCTTGTGATGATTAAAACACTCGAGGTCTTTACACCAAACTAATCACTGTGGTTTCACTGAATATTAAATCTATTACAAAACAGTCATTTACTGTATGCTATGCTGTCACGTCCACTTAAGTTTAAATATATTAGCACATCATTTGCATATATTCGAATAGCAATTCAGTGTGATAGTTACAGCCAGCTACTTGAGAATTATTGTGCACAAGCACAAAAAAAACCTCACAGCATATTTCACATCTATCTCGCACATACTGACAGATGACAGATGTGCATGCTTTAAAAAGGAGTGAGACTTTAAAGAAATGGAACTTTTACAGCAAGAAAGCATGTAGGCCACAGCCTCACTACATGGAATGTTGCTATGGTTACACAGCGGGAAAGTACCACCCACTGACACTATCTAAATGTTTTTTTGGCTTAAGTGCCACCTTGTGTGCCCAGATCCTTAAAGCATAAATAAGCTCCAACTAGAGCAGTTTTGTGCTTATAGGATTTTTGAGATGTGTAACATTGGAGACTGACAGTGTAACAAAGCGTCATGTGGCCATGGCAGTGCTCTTTTCCTGCTTTCCATGGGATACCCTCTCCAAATTGTTCAGACCACTCAATGTCCAGCCAAGCAGGATTTAAGTGGGTTCAGGTGGAGTTTGTCATTGTATCACACACATACAGACACACACAGACAGACAGACAGACAGTGGCATGGAGCCCATCCTACCCGATAACAATGATGGATCTTTTCATAGCCAAATGCAGTCTAACAGTAATCGCATTACTATTCATAAGAATCAAACTGTTTTCCTTTCAAAGATTTTCCCTGCCATTTTCTAAAAACATGGCCTTCGTTTTATTACCCAGTCATTAAAAGTCACGACTGCTTCAACAAGTACATGAACTTTTCACAGGTTAATTAACTGTGTTTCCTCACTGACTCCTTCAGTGAAACTTGGATATACAGCTATAGCTGTGCTGAGCCACCTGTGAGCAAACTTTGATCTGTTCTACATTTAATATCCCCCCTTTTAGCTGATCATTCTATATTACATATTATACATTTTTGCAATGAATTGAAGACTTTTTTCAAATTGTCCTCAAATAGGGCAAGAGGTGATGCATAGTACACAGGTCACCAATCTATCCCAGGGCAGACACAAAAAGATGGAAAACCATTTACTCTCAGCACAGCAAAAGATTAAACCCAAGTTTAAACCTACTGATATTAGACAATAATGCTAATGCTAGTTATTTTAGCATTTCATTAAAAAAAACAAGCTAATTTTCTATTTGATGTTAGCAGCACATTTAGAAAAAAGTTAGTATGGGGATAACAAAGAGTACAAAAATATGTGGTACTAGAAATAAACAGTTGGAGGAACATTTTTAATGTAATTTGATCTAATTAGGTTCATTAGCAGCAGGACAGTAAGATAAATGGGTATGAATAGAAGCATTACAGAGGCAGAGTTTCTCAGAAGTAAAGATGCGAGGAGGCTCACCAATCCGCAAAAAAAAACACATCCACAAATTGTGGAGCCATTTCAGAATATTGCTCCTGAATGACTTTGACTTTGTATATGACATTATTTAAAAAAAAAACCCCACACAATATCATCAAATCATTCTTGAGAAATCTCTGTGTAGAAGAGATAAGGCAAACATCAATGCTTCATGCCTGTGAACAATGCATTGAAAATAGGCATGAAAATATCGCACTTGCTCAGGAACATCTCCAGAAATCAATGTCTGTGGACACAGTTCACCGTGCAATCCACAAATGCAGGTTAAAGCTCAATCATGCAAAGAAACAACCAAGTGTGACCATGATCCAGAAACACCACCATCTTCTCTCTTCCAAAGATGATTTAAAATTGACTGAGGCAAATTTTAAGAACTGTTCTGTGGTCAGGTGACTCAAATGTTGAAGTTATTTTTGGAAAACCACATCCTCTGGACTAAAAAGGAGAGGGACCATCCAGCTTGCTATCAGCACTCAGTTCAAAAACCTGCATTGGTGCACTGGTGCCTATGGCAAAGGCACCAGACATTCTAAAAGATATAAACAGGTTTTACAGCAACATATACTCCCATTCCTGTGTCTTTTTCAGGAAAGGCCTCATATGTTTCAGCAAGACAATGCTAACCCACATTCTGCAGCTATTGAAAAAAGCATGGCGTTGTGGCAGAAGAAGAGAAGATCCCTACAATTCTCCAAAATGCCCCAGTGGAACTAGAACTCATTACACAAATGTATAATATAGTTTGTAAGGCTTGAATCAATATTGTTTAATTTGGTTTTAGTTTATTTTTCTTATGAGAAAACTGTATGAAAATAATGTAACTAAAACCTTATTTTCAAAGAGCAGTAAAAAAGGAGCAGTTTTGAATTGCTTGCTCCTATTCTCTGAGCCAATGTCTTAAGTTAATTTATTCAGTAACACTTTTGGAAAACTTTTACACAATTTCATCTAGTTAGACCTTAGTTTCATTCATTATAGACTGTGAATGCTCAGTGGTGTAATCATCTTTTAATGTTTGGATTTCATTTGAGAACACTGGTTTTGAGCACAGATAAAACTGTGTTGATATGATTATTTGGTTTTGCCAGAGGAGTTGGATGTTTTTAAATAGTTTACAGTCTGAAACTTGGATTGTTTAGAGGTTTGAGAGAGGGTGGAAGGCTTCAGCAAATTTTTAAAAACTGGGATAGAGAAAAAAATATGATATCATTTTGAATTTCAGTGTATTTCTGTCAAATCCTCATAGACTAGAAATAACTTGTTTTTATAAGATCTTAATCATGTTTACTTGGATTTGTCTCTATATTTTTAAGTTATGAGAAAACAAAAGTCACATTTTAGTAAATACCAATTTATGTGTCCAACAATAAAAGCTTTTTTGAGCATACAATCAAGAAGTTTATACCATGTTGCACTAAACTCTGCAACATTCGGTGTGGTAGAATTATCACAGTTGCACAACAATAAGTGGCACATCCATCTGGAGGTTGTTCCTCAACAGGTAACTCATGCAAGTACTCAAATAAAATGACTGAAAGTTTGTGTCAGCAGCCTTTTAAGGAATCATCAATCTAGGCGACCTGCTGCTTGGTATTACTTATCTCTTACTAGAAACAAACAGCTTTTATACTACTTGTACATGAAAGCCTTAGGGGACAAGAAGGAAAATGTGAGCCACATAATGAACTTTCCAGGTTAGTGATCGTGAGTAAAATTATATTTGTATTGTGGTTTTGCTCTGAAATTGAATTCTTTAATGTTTTGTACTCTGTATGCGCATAAATATAATAACAAATAAATGACTCACTTTGACTATTTTGTTGTGCACAAGGGATTTAAATTCCCCGAATGAGTAAATGCGTAATTTTGAAAGATAAAAGAAAATTTTGTTAAAATTGTACCCACCTTCAGTGTGTTCAGTAAATCCACTTAAATAGAATTAAGATTGTTTCACATACTCTTTTAGACCCTTGTTGCATAAATGTTTTATGTTCTCATCTTAAAAAATTATATGTTAACTTGTGATAATACGATTCTGAGACCAATGTCGATTTTAATGGGTCCAACAAATGTCTGTTATCACCAACTTACAATGATTTGTGCTGCAGTGACATTTAATGCTACCTCTCCACGTGGTCTGAATGTGAGTTGTTACTAGTCCAACATGTCCTCTAAAATTCAGAGGAATGGAAGGTTGAAAAACACCTGGTGGATGGAGGAGAAGGCGGGGGATGCTTTAGCAGGATGCAAAGCCTTTGTATACTGTAGGAGTGTCAGCATGGTAGGACAAAGAGGAGAAAAGCATTTTTCTTGGCTCTGAAACAAATGAACAGCCTCTATAGGGTCATGGCTGTTGTCGCTGTGATTAGCCCCTTAACTACAGGGTTCTTGCATGTGTTGCTGTGGCAAAGCTGTGCTTTTCAATGTCAGAGTGTTTGTTATTCCTCCAGAGGAACAACTGGTGTCCGATTTTAGTGCCTCCATTACCTTAGACCATATGAGAACAGCTGATTGATGTGTGTGAATGTGAGCATCGGTGGTGTGATTGGCATTAAGCTTCTTTTACCACAAAACCGCTTCTGTGGTCCATTTGGGTCTGACGGGTGCTGATTAGGTTCAAGTGCTCCTCGACTACAGATGCCATTTGAAGATTGCTTTTATCCCCCTTGAAACACAGGGACAGATAAGAAACTGAATTTTCTTCTTTGGGGATCCAAAAAGCTTCCTCCCACATAAACAGAAATACACGTAGCCAGCACAGTGTTTCCTTACCTCTTCGCTTTCTGTCTTTAGCCTTTATTCAAGAAGCTATACATACAAATAAATACTGCAAATTAAATTTGCTTGCTCCAGGGCAGTTCCCCTCAAAAAAGAAAAGGATGCTGAGAGTGATTGGTCTTGAAAACCCTTTTAACTCCGCAGTTTTCCACCACTCCTCTATGCCATCTTATCTTTCCCATACAGCATGCTGAGCAAAAGTATTTATGCCCCGCTGTCTCTTCGTGGGATCAGCAGTTTTTTCAAAGTCTTTTCCATGAATATCTTAAAAGCAACCTCATAAATTAGCAAAATTGTGTGGTTTTACATTCCAACAAACACATGTCCAAGTAGTTGCAAGACTGCTGTTGTTTAGACAACAGCAAATCTGACAACAAGTTGTAACAAAGATCAAATCTCACGACCTGAAAGTTGCTTCATAACGAATGAAAAAGCCTGCATTAGCCTGTTTTATGAAGCTATAACTCAAAACTAGTGTGACCGCAAGTCAAGGCATGTTTAAAAGCAAGAATTTAAAGAACACATCTGAGATATAAAAATAATAATAATAATTCACAGTTAGGATATCTTACAGTTCTACCAAATGTGTAAACACATTTCCAGAAACTGTGGCTCAATTTCTCAAAACTGAAAACAAACTGAAAAGAGTTAACTGCTTTGTCCAAACTTCACAGATCTCATGCAAAATAAAACATGACACTAAAAACCACGTTCCCTCTTCTCAAAACCGATTCCTTCTGCCAAAACAATACCAAGAGTCATAATATGCCATCGGATAAACACTAATGTGATTCATTCAAAACACGAACACTAGAAGTGTTCATGTTTTGACTATAAGCGGTTATGTGCTACGTATTCAAATGCATACAGTACAATACGATACAAGTGGAAATGAGTTACTGTTTTCTTATTTTTGGTGAAGTGTAGGGTTAACATTGACATAGCATCTATAGTAATAAGTATATATGTAACAAAAATGTTGCCTGTCTTACATAGTATTAGCAAAACTCACCAATACAGTACAATGCGAAACAAACAATCAGTGCAGAGCCACCACCTTTTCTGGTCAAGTTATCGATACATGAGCTTTATATTTTCAGAATCGTGTGCATAGTTTTCCTGTGTGTGCAGTTGGGGAAAAGTGTGCATTCAAAATTAGGACAGTTTAAATTCATGAACACCGAGCTTAATATGAAGCTGGTATCATGAGCACTGAAAATGTACACCCACTCTCTAAAGACAGTATATATTTGCTTGTTCTTCAAAAATTGAGGCCTTTAAAACAAATGTGATGTGAATACCATTGTCCTTTTTTTTCTTTTTTTACTTGAATTTTAGGATTATTAAGAAAAATTATTAGGAATATTAACCGTTTCAGCTAAATTAATGCTTTTCAACTTTAAATCCCTAGGCTACCTTCTTTTGGAATTCCTAGCATGCTACGCTGCTGGCTTGTGCTGAAGCACTTCCCGTTCTTAGACTGTAATAGAAAACTTTATACTTACTACAACTTTGAAGTCCCTCAAAGTACTCAGAGTAGATGCTCGTCAAAGGGAAGCGGTCCACCCGTGATACTCCTGGGATTTGTGGATGAGCGTATTACGAGCTGCTGGCAGGTGCTGGAGCACAGTGTGTATATCACACTATAGTAATATTAATAAAACCTGAAGTGCTTTCCAGGCAACTCTCTACCATTTCCCAATACTGACTCAAAGCAATAAAATGTCCACAGGTGGGTGTGCGGGGATGGTGGATAACACATTGAAAAAGAAATGTATGAAAACTGTGTAACTCGAATTCCCTGCTATTTGAAAGGCTTTGAAAGTAGTCCCTATCTGCACTCTCACAAGATCAGTTTGTTGTGTCATATGAGTCTGTGATAATGCAGTTTTTTGTGGGTCAACAGCCTTGTAATGGCTGTAATTCTATGACCATGGAGTACAGGGATGTGTTGACTGGATTTCAGAACGCTTGTTGTATGAAAGGCTGAATTTCATGACTGTATCCCATGTTTTCTCCTTGTTCTCTCTTAGCTTTCCACTGTTTCTTCAATGTTTGTATTGTACATATTAATCTGTTTGAAGTTCATTGACCTCATCTATTACCTGTTTTCCATCTCTCCACTTTATTTGTGTTCTCTACCTAGCTCTCATTTCCGTGTCTTCGTTTCTCTCGCTGCCATCCTAACCAGTTATTTACACCTCTTACTTTTTCGCTCTATTATCCCATCATTTCTCTTTACAGGTCCATCTCACCCTTTCCTGCCTCTTTTATCTCCCCTTTCCCCCTTTTTAATAGCTCCCTGGATGTCAACTGCCTCTTATGGCTATTGTCTTCTCTTTTCCCCTCTAGCTTTCCTTTTTGTGTCCTCCCTCATCCCCCTACCCTTCCATCAATAAGGATTTATACTTCAGCTGTGTGTAGGCAGGAGGAGGGCAGAAAAGATACATATGAAAAAAAGCCAAAAGAGAGATCAGATTGACCATCGGATGAAGCGCAAGAATGCCAGGATGAATAGTAAATGAGAGAGCTCCTAAGGCTGAACTAATTGAAAACCGTTCTCCCCTCTGAGTCAGTTTAGCAGCAGCAGTTGTAAGGAAATTCTCACTGAGATAGCGAGAAGAGTAGAAAGGGGATGAAGAAATAAGAGAAAGAAAGAAAGTATGGATGATAGCACAAGGCAAGTAGGAGAAAGACCAAGAGATTGGATAACAAATATAAAAAAAGAGAACAGGGGAGAGAGATAGCTCCTCTAGCCAGACTAATTGAATTCCGATTTTCCCTCTGAGATTGGTTAGCAGCAGCAGGCAGGCAGACAGGCTGCCCCGAGCATGGATCAACTCTATCCAACCAATCACACTAATACAGTGTTTATGTCCAATCCAGTGCAGCCTGGTCAATAGCTTCTTCTTCAGTACAAAGCTAAGAGAGAATTTGCTGAAGCCAGAGCCAACTTTAAAAAAAAAAAGAAACACAGTTGAAACGCCCAAAATGAATCCTGGAACTTTTGTCTAAGTCAGGGGTCAGCAACCTTTAACACCCAAAGAGCCATTTGGACCCGGTTTCCACACAAAACAAGAACACTGGGAGCTGCATATCTAAAAATGAAGATAACACTGTATATATTGTTTTTTACTTTTATGCTTTGTGTGAACAACTAAAGTGTGTTGCTTATGAAATCCATGAAGTGCTACAGAGAAAATTACATGTTATTTATTTAATTAACACATTTTGAACTCTTAAAGAAATGACAAAAGGAAAGACACCCAGCTGAACTAAAATTATCCATGTAGCAAAGAAAAACTGTAGTGAGCCGCCACCCTTATATCGCCTTTGGGCTTTTGGAGCCTTGACATGGCCCAAAAATAATTGGGAAAAAAAGCACTATGCTGCTAAAAAAGAAAAATAAATATTTGCAAAATTCTGCCTAAATATGTATTTTACCTGATTAATGTGTGTGTTCTTATGTCGTGTATTATCATTTTATATATTTAAAAAAAAAAAAATCAAAATTAGGTAAAGCAGTGTAAAGTGTAAACTGTGAAAAGCAGTACATTTAGCCAGGTCTGTATTGGCCCTGCTTGCTCTCAGGAGGCAGTAGCCAATGGGAATCCAATTACTGGAGAACATATTACTTTGTCCTTAAAGGATGAGTCAGGGGAAGGTCTATATTTTTTTAACATGTCTAGAAATCCAGAGTAAGACCGTGCTAACAGTTATTTCTTGTGTAACCTGAGTCTGGTATAAATGATCCCTCTGTGCTACAGATCTACCTTGTTGGGTGTAATATCTAAAATTCATGTCAGTGAGCCACATTGTTCCACTGGCTGACATGTTCATGGACATATTTGAGTTGAACTGTCACCTGCCATGTACAGTTTCAGTAACAAGTGCACAAAAGTGTAATACCCTGCTAATTGCTGAAATCCCCTTTTTTTAATAATGGAACAAAGATGTGTGACCATTATTAAATGTTTTTTATTATCTTCAGTAAGAACCAGTGGAGGTAGGTTAACAGGAAAATGGTTATGCAAAAATCACCGATGATATTGGTGGTATTTAATTCGTTCACAGTAAGTAAAATCTCGAAGGCCAGTTGGCCTTTAGTTATACGCAGTTTTTTCAAACAATATTCTCTTGTGTCTAATGGACGTTTGCGTGCATTTGTGTCCAGGTGCACTTGCCTGACCCTAATTGCACATTTGTATTTGAGTCTTGTCTGCACTTAGACTGCCTGTGTGCCTCCAGCTGCGTCGTAAAGCATGAGGGTGTCTCTCTCTATGCTCATTATTTGACTTGCTCTCCTCAGTCTCCTCTGTCTCCCTCAGTGCTCTACGTCACTACCCATCACCACTCAGCCTTTATGAATATTTAACCATTGTTCAAGCTTCTCTGCTCTCTGCACACTTCTTCTGTTATTTCCGTATTTTTTCTTATCCTCTGTCGTACCTTTATGTTATGCTCCACACATTTGTCTCTCTCTTTCTCCTGCTGAAACTCTTGTAAGTCATCTGTAGTCTCTTTCCCTCTATTACTCTCTGTCTGCCTGCCTCTGTATCTGTTTCGGCAAATCATTTGCTCTTCCGTACAGTGGAGGAGGAAGCTGCTGCTACACACCCTGCCCCTTAACGCCCAGTCGTTGTTTCTTATTTAATCTGTTCCGCTTTATTGAATTTAATTATTTCTAAATGATTAACTCCGAGTTCAGGGTGGGGTGTGGAGGGGGAGCAGGAGGACATATGTTCTGCGATAGGGTAAAAGGGCCACTGGAAGAAAGATAGTGAGGATCGTGGCTTTTTGTTTTGGAGCCAGGCAGAGTAAATAGCCTTGTGTGCACACTCATCAGTCTTTGATTCCATTACTGCAGCATGACTGCAAATGGATGCCCCGCTCCCACCCGCCAGCTCTTCTCACCCTCAAACGCACTAAACACAATTGCAATATGTACTTTTCTTTGTGTAGTCTTGGGACAGAGAAAAAGAATATTTGCATATTTTCTTAAAATATTATACTACATATCTGAATGTCTTCAGGTGCCAAACAGTCTATTTTTCATGTGTCAGTGTGTGTGTGTGTGTGTGTTTATTTGTGTTTCTGTATGACAGGTATAAAGGAGAAGCAGGTACTGTTTGCTTTCCCATTGCCATACCTCAAAAAGAGGTATTCATTACAGTGCCACAAGGTGCTGAAAGCAGCTATAATGATTTTCAATAGGCTGTCAGCTCTTTATATGAAAATGTGAAAAGAAAAAGTAGAAAGATGGGCTTTAACAATGCTGCAGTGCCCCTCCAATCACAGTGGAAATACTCATATAGAGTTGCAGAAAGCATATACAAAACCCAGAAATGGACTTGCATAAATCCATAAACATACGCATCCATCCACAGTGTGCACACCTTGTCACGATGAGTTGTGTGGCTGTCGGTGGCTGGACCCACGTGCAGGACTCGGAGACAAAACATTAACTTAAACGACGGCTTTATTTGCTGGAGAGTCACCTTTGGACGATACATAAACAACAACTTAAACTAACTAGACAGGAGATGCTGAAGGTAGACGACCATGGATACACACACAACAAACGTGGAGGACGCAACAACTGGCAGGGAAAAACACAGGGCTTAAATACATACTGAGGTGATTAGGGAATGTGAAACAGGAGGAGAGCACAGCTGGGACTCATCAGACATGACAAGACAAGGGGAGGCAAAACTCAACACATTGACATAGTACACAGACTTTCAAAGTAAAACAGGAAACTGAACAGACGAGGACTAAACTAGGGGATACAGTGACAGAAATCAAACCCAAGAGAATCAAAACACATCATGAAAACAAAGATAACTAATACAAACAGAAAAACACTGAGTCCACAGACTCAGGACCGTGACACACCTCTGAAATGTCGTTTCAGATTCCAGACTTATATGTATAATTCAAACTGAGAACAGAACTTTTAGCAGGTAAGACAGCATCTTTTTTCCCCATTTTTGAGACAACAAATTTAGGGTTGGGTGTTTGGATCAAAAGTTACATTACTGGCTGAACATGAGGAGCAGAAGCGACCTAAGCAATAGGATCCCAGGACTTTTTAGTAACATTACAATAGGAGATGCAGAGTTTCTATTTCACTACTAAGGGGCAGAAAAGAACAAATGCTGGATCTAATCATCATTTAAAGATTCAATCACTACTCATTTATTGCACAGCTGAGTCAGCAGTCTTAAGTAAGACATAGCCTATTGAGCACTCGTAACTGAATGAGTCTACCAACCAACAGGTGTCAACAACAGCTGCCAACAGGTGTGAATTTCTTGAGCTAGTGTATACACCTTAATACTCTGATTATGGATATCATTTATAATATACATTTTGACTAAAAAGGCCTTTCATATTTTATTAAATAGCTGTATCTCAGTACAGCACCATGTTCCATCTCAAAAATGAGGGAATGGCATAATTTCGGGAACACAACGAACAACTGAGCTTAGTAGTTTTTCCACAACTTATGACTTAATTCTGATGGCAAATTATATGTATCTCTATTTACTCTCTATTATTCTTTCAGTTTAAACTTAGTCCTCCCCAAGCTACCTCTTTAATAATTAAGCTAACTAAACAAAAATCTAAAAACAAATAGCCAAATCATTAGTTTCACCTTGCTAGTACAGGGTTTGATCCCCTTTGGCTTTCAGAGCTGCCTTGAGTCTTCACAACATAGATCCAACAAGTTGCTGGAAACATTCCTCAGAGATTTTGGTCCCTATTAACATGATAGGATCACACAGTCCCTGCAGATTTGTGAGCTGCACATCCATCATATGAATCTCCGCATCCCAATCGTAGTCTACTGGATTGAGATCTGGTGATAATAAAGACCATTTTAGTACAGTGAACTCACTGTCATGTTAAAAAACCCGCCCTGAGATGACTTAACCAATGTGACATGGCTCCACAGTGTAAGATGGGTACACTGTGGTCATTAATGAGTGGAAATGGTCAGCAACAATACCCAGGTAGGCTGTGGTGTTTAGAGGATGCTCTGTTGGTATGAAAGCATGAAATTCTTTCTTGTTGTTTTCACCGTGGTTGAAGATTTAAAATAAGTAAAAACAGGTAAACAGATGTACCTAACAAATTGACCAGTGAGCGTAAGCAGCTGTAGTTAAATAAATCCAAGAAAAAGATCTAAACATTTGTAATTAAATTAATAAGTCCTTCAGATTTTACTGTGATGGAAATCCTAATTAAACCAATAAAGCAGCTTTGTCAGTGGCACACACAGCAAATCTGTTTGATAATTATTCATGAATTATGTTGCCACAAGGAAATTAATTTTAGTCTTTTCAAACATGCTATACTACGGCACCTCTCTTTTTGAGTTATTTGAAGTACCAGTTCATTAAAATTCTCAAAAGCCCCTGGGTCAAGTCTTGGTAAAATGCAGTTTAGGTTTAAGCAGAGATACTGGTTTTGTACGCAAGTAAAAAGATAGCTTAGTCACACAAATTAGCTACTTCTTCTCCATTCCCTCCATAATGTTTGTAGCGCTGTCTGATCAGATTGCAGCATTTTTGAGGCATTTGGATCCCTCAAAAATGCAAAACCTTTGCAAAACATGATAAATTAAAGTTGAAAGTCCTCACTTCAATCACATATTGATCATTTGATTTACAATCCACTGTGGTGGATTACAAAACTACAACAATCCCAATAATATGAAAGGCACTGTACTGTATGTGTCCACTGTATTTGGACAACACCGCATTGTCTGCACCATAGTCATGCACTTACTTAAGCATACTGTGATATTTCTCCACAGGGGGACATAATTCAAAGGAATTTATTTAATATTATCATTGTTTGTACTGCTTCTACATGATTCCAGCTACTAGCAGAGGGTTTAGGATGGGTTAATAAGTAGAAAGGACCCCTCAGCAAACTGTAAAGTTTATTCAGTTGCCAGCTAATTATCACTTAAAGCATTCGTGTGGCCTCTCTGAAGTCCACAAGTTTGGTATTGGAGCCTGTCTGCTCACTAAATATCTTGATTTTGTTGTGGTTTGATACATTGCTAGACTAAAACACTAACTGCTACCATATGTGCCACAGTTACCATCAGGATTATCGTTTTTGAAAATGAAAAACAGCATATCATTTTGAATAAGCAAGTCACTTTTAATGACGATGATAATGATTGATGATATACATTTGCAAATATACATTAAATAGCAAGCAGCTACTTAGATGGTGACATAAGATGACATTCGTTTTAGAAATGCCACCTGCGCAACAGGTGCGGCACATTTTGTTGATAAGTTGATTTATGATTGTGGAAGAAAAAAATGCTAATTTAGGTTCAACAGACAAGATGATGAAGCAGAAGGGACTTGTGTGATGTTATAAAAATTTGAGAAGATAACAGAGGGAGGTTGGAGAAATGTAAATAGCCAACAGGTGGTGCTTAAATTAGGTAATGAATGAAGGCATAGAGGAGATTCTAATGTCCTTTTCCTCGTGGCCTTAATGAGGCTATTTTTTTTCTTGTAATTTATATCATAAAAAGAGGGGAAAACACGTTCTCAACTTGAGTCAGTAACAGCTTCATAGCTGCAATGCCAAAATCAACAACCTTGGGCTCTAAGGATAAGAGACACTTGAGGGAGTTTTGAAATACAAGTAGGGTCTTTGTCATCATCACCACCCCAGAGTGAGATTGGGAAAACTACATAAATGAGGATTTTTCTGTTTTTGCATATAACAAAATCCTGAAATTATAACATTAAATACCATGTTATTAAAATAATTACCCCATATCTACTAAATATGACGCAACAGAAACTCCTTAAGGAAATTTGTGACACCAGTCCTCCATTGTTTTGTTTTGTTGCTCTGCTTCTGTAAGTTATATCTGCAAAAATCCTTGTTCTGATCAGAGAACATAAAAGAGATATTTGGTTTTACAGCCTAATCAACAATCATCAAAACTGCTCATAAAGTCTTTGAAAAATTGTTAATAAAACAAAATCACAGGAAAAAACATGTGGCGCATGTAGGAACAAGCACAGGTAGAAATGGATGATCGTGAACGCCTGTTCATATCTGCTTTTACTGTCTACTGAAAATCAGGCTTTTGCTTCACTCACTCGTAGGTTTGCATTCATTCTGCTTCACCATTTAGCAGCAGCATCACTGATTGTGTATAAAGCATAACCTTTGTGTTTTCACAGGCGCTTTTAAGGATTTCACATTGCATTTGAAACCTTTCTTGATTGTTCTTTGTGCGGGCTTTACATTTATTTTGCCATGGAGAACTCTTTAAAATGGTGGCAAATTCTGTTTTAAAGACATATAGCTTACCAGGTTATAATAAGGGGCCCTTTGAAGTGGAAACAGTTAAGGTTACTGTTTTGATGCATTTGCTATCATTTTATGTGCTGAGAACTGGCAGAATTGAGGTGGACTGGCATAAAGACATTGATTTACATAGTTTTTTATCAATTGCTCGATCTGTTTACATCTCATGATGTTGAAAATTAAATATATAAAGTTGTTGTCACCTTGTAAACATATTCAAATATCAGATATTACTTGCAATCAATGTAATATAAAGGTCAGCTTATGCTCTTGCTGCTGTAGATAAAACAGAGCAAAGTATTACATGATTCTGAAGAGTCTTCACTTACCAGTGTTTTACACGATTTCCTGGTCCAGTACCTAATGTATAAAACAAATTAATACAACATGTCACAAATCACTGGTTTACCATTTAGCTATGTGATGTGAGAAATGGGATTTGGCATGAAACCTTTCAGTCTTCCTAATAACTTAGACAACTTTGAGCAAGTACGTTTTCATATAAAATTGTCTTTCAGCTACACGTACAAGTGTCTCACTATGGCTACATCAGATTGTGTTAGAATGAGACAATCCTCTAAAGGAACCCATATAGAAGTCGCCATATTGCATTACTGTGAGAGCATACAGGCAGCTTTAAATGAACACTCTTGCAACTGGGGCTTCATTGTCTCTCTCAAAGACTTCTGAGCTGTGTGTTTACAACAAATAGTCTGAAGGGTTTATTCCATTAGTTTGGCCTATGTGGTCAGGTGGGTAAACTCAAACCAGACCGAGGAACTGACCTGAGAAAAGTGAGTATGGCTGTCTTGTTTGTCTTCTTCTCTTGAGGAAATGACTTCAAAATGCATTTGATCACTGAAATATAAACAGATAAAGTTGACATTGGAAGGCCTTGAGTTAGTCACGCTTCTAACTCTGTACTGTGAACCCACACAAAAAGACTCATACAGAAATATAACAATCTAGGGCTCCACAATTAATCCAGTGTTACCTTCAATCACAATTTCAGCTTCCTGAGTGATACTGAAAATATTCACCAACTAGAGGTTGGCAGATTGAACCAAATATCAATAGTATTGATACTGGTATTGGATCGATACTATCGTGTCAAGATTGATACTGTTTTCTATAAGTTCAGTATGCACTCCATTGAATTGTAGGTTGTTTGGGGAGTTTAAAGACAGGTACATTTACATTCCAGGTCTCAAAAAAACATGAAAAGTTTAAAGGTGTGTTTTGTTGTTTTAACTGATTATCATGGAAAATAAAAATCAGAGTGATTTGGTGCTAATTAAAAAGTATTCAGAATTTGCAAATTGTCTCATAAATCATGACACACTGGTATTGGTATGGGCAATACTGGTCCTGTATTAGCTTTGTATAAATGTAATAGATTTAATATATATTTGCAGCACTACAACCAACAAAACACAAAACAGGCTTCAAACAAAGGCAGATCAAGCACTCCCTAAACCACCGCCTCACAACGTTTCTGCTAGCTGTGCTCTGCACTGTGCAGCTTAAAGTTTCCTAGACTAGTATGGACAAGAAACACAACGTCAAAAGGCAGTTATAAATCAAAATTCAAATGTCTGCTAGAGCAGAAGGAAAAGACCTTGTCCCTCAAATCAGATCATGATCCACTGTTTGCAAGTAGGCTACTTTAGTTTTAGGGCAAGTGATGCTAATCCAGAAAAAAATCATTTGCAAAGGATGCTGCTGTAAAGTAGTACAGCTAACTTGAAAACATATCATAACCTAAAGCATTTTTTCTTATATCTGTATCCTAGAATGCTGCTAGCTTTCCAGCCTGGTGACATCTTTCTACTTAAACATTCTTATATACTGCAATTTGTCTTGTTGCCTAAACCAGAGTTTACTGTTTGCCTTGAGTATAAATGCAAGTGAGGAAACAATATTTAATAAAGACATACAGTAACTGTTACTGCTGACTGATGAGGATTAACTGAAAGCAGGGAACGGAAGAGGAAATTGTAAATTAGACCATTGAGATGTTTATACACGTATGTTTGTGTTAAAACACTTTTTGAAGATTGCTAACTTCTGAATGTCCCACAGGCAGGTAGAGAGGTAGATGAAGTGCTTGGAAAATTTGTGTCTCTGTTTCACTCGATATGTAATGGCTGTGGTGTTTATGGGGTCGGTCTTTCTCTTTTTGTTTTTAAATACATAGACTTGTCTCGTTCCCTTGATTGAAACCGTACAGCTTCCCTTTCTATTACTGCGCAATTCACCGAATTGATCTTGCTTGGATTTGACAACTTTTTACTGCGTTATGTTTGTTGCTTTGTCTCTAAACATTGATTTATCTTCATCTGTAGTTGCGAGATAAGAAAACTTAAGTACGAGAGTCCCTTTGAGAATCAGTAAAGTTTCCTCCTTATGTGAGGTGGTAGTGTTGCCACAAAACCCCATCCATTATAGATTGTTATTGAGCTGAAGATCATTTTTCACCTGGGATGACACAGTAGGGATTTCTCAAAAAATGTCAACTGCTCAGTGTGATTGCTCCGTGTGATACAGCTACCTCATTTCATAAGAAACCTAGCCTTATAGTCAAGGTATCTGGCAAAGAGTTCCTGTCAAAGTGGGGCTCTTTAAGAAATGAAGAGCCACTTATAATAGTGCTTAATTGACTGGAAACCCATTGTACGTTTAGCATATTTTTCTGTAAATCTCCAAGCACTGCGCTAGTAGAGATAGCCACTTATACAGGGCTCTGTTTGCAAATATAACTACTAGCAAGCCCACAGTGAACATAAACCCCCCTTGGCCTCAGCGCACCTCTTTAAACCCTCCCTAACCACCACTGCTTTTAATCTCCATGGTTGATCACAAATAAAATTCAGGAACATGTAGTTAATCACCACAGCGGTTCCACCATGTTCTCCCCTCACCAAGCCTGCTTATTGACTCAGGCAGCACCAGCAATCAGCCTACTAAGCTTTTAATCTAAAACACAATTACCACCTATGATTCGATGGTTCCAGGCAGTAATGTTTTTTGTTACTGCATGGAAAGGCTGCTATAGTCCTAATTTGCACACTCCATTGGCCAGTTAGACCAATATTCAAAGGCAGGACAAATATTTATGCAATCATTTATTTGTAGATGTACACATAATAAAACCAGTACTCCATAAGCAGCGCTGTTGTGATTATGCATCAAGATAGCCAAAACAACGATTAAGAGATAATAAGTCTAATACAGTCCACTGGCAGTAAACAATGTGTTATAGCTGTTCACAACATAATGATTTTAGTTTGACCACAAGATGGTTCACAATTACGGGGAACTTGTACTCATCAGTAGTTACCAAAGAAATGTCGTACTTGATTTTAACTGCTGTTTTGAATTGATTGGGGAGGCACTGGGCTCGCAAATCACAAAACGTCCTGATTAAAGAAAGAAAAAAAAACCACATCTGCCCAGATAACAGTGAAATACATGACTTTGTTGTGTTATAAGCACTCATTTGCTGTGATCACAGGGGTATTATACAACAGTCCCAAGTCTTTCTGTTTTCTCTGAAAGGTTCCAGAGCTGATGGGAAGTTAAATAGCGCCACAGGTATCACCTGCTTCCTCCCTGCTCCCCCTTGGTTCACATCACGTGCATTTCACCTTCCTGCCTTTCTGGAAGCTGGGCCCTACCACATCTGTTTTCCTAGTGAGACCCAATTATATTGCCACTATTAAGACCCTGTAGACACTCGAATCTCAGAGAGCTTTGGAAAAAGGGATGCTATTTAAAGTACATATAAATGTGTTCGACTGCATTTGTTTGTCAGATAAGGCACATTCTATGGAGATACATTAATGCGTCGAAATTTACATCACATTAAAAAACAGTTATTTTGACCGTGAACAAACGATTGTTTTAGAAAAATATAATGAAAAAGTGAGAGGGTCCTGGCCTTTTTATAGCTGCTGACTGGCTCATTGGAATGGGGTTAATGAGATTTCTGGCATGTTTTCCCTTGAGCGAAAGAAAAAGTACTAGTTTTCACATCCCGCTTACTAAATATTTAAAGTGTTTCATATTTTTTCCCACACATCAGTTTGATGTGAAAACCTCAGTCAGGAGATTTTTTGCAACATATTGACTGCAAATATAGCTTTTTTCAGCTGATTTAAATAACAGTTATTGTGAGGTAATTTTCTTAAAGTGTTGAAAAAAGAAATAGAAACTTTCTTGTTCTTGTTCATTTGACAGCAATAGTGCAGAAAGTTTTTATTTATTTGTTTGGTCAGTTAAGACTAAATCATCACCAAGGGCTCTTGTGGTGTGCAGTTTATTTTCTTTAGGATCAGATGATGAGAAATGTGTTTTAAATAAAGCACTGGCATGCTCTGTGGAGAAATTGTTTTCATCAAAGCAATCTAATGGTGCAGACAGTGGAAATTACTGAGTCGTATGCTTTCAAATGGCTTAGTTTGACCCTGTGACATAAAAGAATGTGCTAATCAAGTTCATGCTTTGCCGAATTACTGGCTCATTGGTGTTTTTGTTGTTGTGTTGATGTAGCTTACCAGGAACGCGGAATTTCCTTTTATTTTAATGACAGTGTGATAAAGCCCAGTGGTGTAATTGACTGTAAGTGGAGACAACACGTTCTATGCATTGGTCGTGTCTAAGGATGGGTATCGAAAACCGGTTCTTGTTGAGAACCGGTTCCCACTGTTTCAATTCCTTGGAGTTGTTTGCCATTTTTGCAAACGATTCCCTTATCGATTCCAGTCGCCCCGAATGACGTCACCACGTTGCGGAGCGTCATTTACCTGGCAGGAAACACGGCGCGTAAGCGGCTCAAACGCTCAAAAGTTTGGTTATTCTTTACAAGAACGGATGACAACAGGGCAACTTGCAATACTTGCTAAGTAGATATTTGTTTTTAAGGGAGGAAACACTACGAATATGCAAAAGCATTTGCTCACTAAACACGCAATGACCTCAAATGAATGTCGTGTTTTTAATTCCGCTCCGGACTCATGAATCTCAACCCAGCAGCAGCGGTAACGTTTCCACGTCCTCTCCCGTTAATGCGGCAGGTAAATAATCAACTAACAGTGCATATTATGTTAGCGCGATCTGCCTTATTACAAAACCTGCCATTACTGTGCATTTAGGTGATGATGAGAGAGACAGAGTCTGGCTCGCTCAGATGCTGGCAGTTCTCGCTGCAGTCTACCGGTAGCGTCTCCTTTCAGGCCAGGATGGACGAATGTCACCGAGCAGTGACTAAGTTTGTGGTAAAAGCCTTGAACCCATTTGCCACAGCAGATGCCCCGATTTTAGGTAAGTGAATGTGTTTAATTGTAGCCAGGGACATTACTGGATATTCTTATGTAATTGCTACAGAATAATTTATGTTATACTTTGTTATTGCTACAGAAGAATATTTATTTTATTTACAATTTTTTTTCCTGGGGACCCTGTGACACCCATTGAAGAGCCGTAGGCTGTGGATCTCTTAAGATCTCACTGTTGGGTTTGTAAGGCCATGTTACTCCTAAATTTCTATCTTGTTCAAAGTGTTCTCCTTTTTTAAAAAGAATCGAATCGTTAAACAGAATCGAAAATTGAATCGGAATCGTGAAAATCTTATCAATACCCATCCCTAGTCGTGTCTTTATGTGGTAAGAGCCAGGCAATATCTCCAGCAGATACCTTTAAAAGAGATACTTGAAAACATTGAATAGCTGGGAACAATGGTGGCAGTCACCGAAAGCCTGAAACTGAAAGAAATATACACAAAACACAAATACACACAAAGATGAACCTTCATCTACAGACTTGGACAAATCTCTCTGTATAAAGGGGTAGATAGACTAGAACAAAAGGGGCCAAACGTAATAGGGAACAATAAGTGTGCTTTTGGGTTAAACTCAGGGCAAGCTAGTTTTTCTTTTCCCAGAGCAGAAAGGACTGCTGAAAGATAGGTCCTCGGGTATCAATCCAAAGGAAACTCAACACCGTTCAACACTGAAAAGAAAAAATAGATTTAAAAGTCGGAACTTGCACAAGTTTTGAATATCCTGAAAACGCTGTAGTATAAACTTTGAATCACCAGAACATTTCAGCAGCATATTTGCTGCGGGGACGACAAGACAGACAAGCAGGAGAACAAAACAGAGGCAGAGGTAGAAATGAAAGGAAGCTGCGCTGTTTACAATAGTCTGATGTGCAATCACAGACGTTAATCTTCTTTATGTCTCTGCAGGTACATATTTTTCTTCCCTGTGGACCATACAGAGGCATGCTTTTATTTATACAGATAAACTGACTCAGCAGTCTCGGTTAGCCTACAAGATGGGTATTCAAGAGCTGGAAGAGTTCATCAAAAAAGTAGAGATCCCTCTGCTGACCTGATATCCCAAAGGCAACCTTAGACCAAGAGATAACATGCAGTAGATATATTGTACATCATCTGGTTCAAATAGGGAAAGATTGTGGTTACAATTGAAGGCCTATTAATCATGTCCCACACAAAACAGCAAAACACAAATGTATACAATTGAATGGAGCTTAAAAAATGGGGCACTTTTTGAAAAGGCTATTTCACTGGATTGCATTATCTTGAAAAATAGTTCATGTTATCGTGCATACCTCTGTAAATCCTAAACGTGCTTCTAATTTGACATTTAAGTGTTGCTGTGACAAATGATTACTTTCAAAACCACTTCAGAAATTCAACATTAATCAGCAGCATCTCTCCCCCTCCCAGTATAATTCTATTTTCTTTTTGCCAATATTGAAATTTCTCCTAAATGGGAAAACACTGGCTGCTTTAGTGGATAAAGACATATTTGAAGCCTGTGCTTTTGAGACTAAGCATTGCAATGGATGTCCATAATATAATTTAGGCCATTTGGGGAGAAGCCTTTTTGCCCATGATGTGTCAGTGAGTTAAAGCTTAGCCCCAGAGGGCTGCCGCTTTAAGCCCTAATGAAGAGCAGTATGTCATTGGCCATATGGCAGGAGTCATGGTGTTAGTGCAGACACTCAGTGCCAGCTGAAACATGTTAAGGTGGCAGCAGAGCATATGTGTATACTTTCATATGTTTACAGTGTTTACATGCAGTGTTAATTGTGTTGAAATGCCTCCATGTATGCTGATTTTGTACATTCAAGTGCGCTCATGAGTGTGTATCTGTAGCTGACAGTAGGTTGCACTATGTGCCAGATTGCCTGGTTTCCCATCAGTGCAGGTCACTGGCTGAAAGTAAGGCTTGAGAGGACCTGCTGGGTAGACAGACTGTCAGCCACATCAAGTAGACAAATGGTACAGGCCAGGGCCCTGGGGCATCCAGCAAGGTCAAGGGTCATAACCGGCACACATAGACATGTGACAGCTGTCAATGATTCTAACACAGAACTGATGGTTATCAATATGCTCTGCTTCTTTAGGTGCTAGGGCTGGAACTGCAACTTGATTATTGATAGAACTCCCACTTAATCACTGATCAATAAAATGCCAGAAAATATGAAAAAAATGACAAACCCCAACAGCTCAATGTGCCACCTTTGGATTTCTGCTTTTGTCTGATGAATGGGAAAAGCAGGATTAAAGAACTGGTTTCTATAATAATCACATAAAATAGAGGAATGAAGCAAATCAAACTCAATAGATTCTGGAACATGGGACTATTTAGCATTTTGCTTAAAATTAAGTAATATAATTAAAGTCGGTGCAGTTACCAGTTATTTTTTCTGTCTGACAGATGGAAAAATGAACCGATCATTTCACCTCTTGTAAATACGATGCAGTTTTATTTTGAAAGTTGTTTTTATGTGTTTAAGTTGTTTTTATGATTTTAGAAAACTAAAATATAATGTTAAAATATGCAAAAGAACTCATCTTCATTGCTGTTAGGATACACTTGAGGTAATCTGAAGCCTAGAATTGTTTCATTACTTCAAGTAAAGTCATCAGTTTTAAACATAAACGTGGAAAATGAAAAACAAAGAGAATATACAAATAATGCAAATTAGAATTTATGCTTTGTGTCATAAACTAGGCATAGCCTGGGTGTATAGAGTGCTCAACCAATAGAGTGTAATACCCTAAAAGACATTAATAGTAGTAACCTTATTCATTTAATGTCATTATGATTACCAAGCCCAGAAGCTCAATGACTATCATCTCCAATGTCTCTAATGTCACTTTTTTGTTTCTCACTCACACATTCACATTCTGTCTGTGTCATCTTGTCATTTTGTCTCTGATGCTGCCATTCAACTCACAGTTTGATTCACAGTCACTTATCATGCACACATCTTTCTGGCAAGATGCGTCTTCATCGGGCGGCAGCAGAAACACTGACAAGCATAAACGCACATAAATGGACAACAATAGCACAGACAAATTTATCTTTAAACACCATTTGAGATTTGACGATTGGCGCAAAAGTACTGCAGTAAATTAGTAGAAAGCTGTGTAGAACTAATTAGCCACTGTTTTGCTGAGAGAGGCTGAAAGGAAGAGAGCATGAGAGATGAGATGTGTTTAACAGATGATCTATATGCAGGGTGCTTCACAGTGATATCCCCCACTGAGAGAAATTATTGCTGTAAACAGAAGCTTGCATCTCATAAATGCATCTACATTCATTTGACTTGACAGCAGGCCTCATAATGCAATCTTTAGCAGAAGGTGATATCTGTTTGAGCAAGAATAGCCTTAGCATTGATTGGCATCCAAGATATAGCTAAGAAAAACGACTGAGGAAAATTAAAAAAAGAGAAGATGAATCAGAGCTTGCCATCTGGCATGAACTTATAAACCAGCAGTACTTCAGTGACCTGAGAGTTCGCATCTGCCTATATTTGTCTAAAATGCTGTCACCCAGAGTACAGCTGTGGGGAAACAGGAGGAAGAAATGACCATAAAGCTGATGTCAGGCACCCGGTGATTATGATTTGTCCTGTGAGAGTAACTCCTCTATAGTGTACAAGCTGTTGCAAAAAAGGTTGTTATGCCAAGATCTAAATTTGATTTTCTGCTACTTTTATTTAAACTTAATCTTCTGTACATGCAAAGTTGGGTGGTATTTTTAATTAATTGAGTTTTGCTTTTACTGTGTCTCAAACAACAGTAGTATTACCAGTAAGAAATCGCTTTTTTAGAGTTAAAACTATCAGACTTTCCTTGGTAAGACCAACATGTGTGAGCTTTATCAAGCGTATGAAAATGGAGATGAGTTAAGCATAAAAATAGCCTAAAGTTTGCATGGATTCTTTTTCTTTTGAAGTAATCACATAGACATGCTGAAGCTAAATACCTAACAGCAGGAATAAACTTGTTTACAGCTTGGTACAAAAACTGTTTTTGGCTAAATTCCTTTTTCATGACAGCTGTATGGGGTGAAATTTTATATAACTCACCTGTTTAAATTTGCATCAAAGCTTAAAGTTATGCATTATTAAATGTGTAGCCAGTTTGTGTGGGATGTTGGTGCTGTTTTGATCTTTTCCAGAATTTGGTGGTATTAAAACAAAGAAAAATGTTTAGTTTATCTTTAAAGTAGCCTTATATCAGTTCATTTTTCACTAGACATTTTTAGCAACATTTATAATATCATGCACAGGCATGATTGCTCACCACAGCCAGCTAGCTGGCTCTAGTGTTAGCTGATAATTCCCCAGCTCTAAACTCTCATTCAAATCTAGTTTCATTTTTTTGTGTAAATAGAAATTCACAAGCCAGTGAGTGATTACTCTGGTTTTGTCCATTGTTATTATATTAAATGGTTACAATACATAAGAATCCTAATCCACCTTTACAAAAAATGCTGGAGCATTTTCAGTATCATTATATGCAATGCAATTTGTACATCTATACTAATCTTTGAAATTGTGAACTAAAGGTTTCTGAAGGATAGTTTGAAAACCCTTTTTATTTTTGTTTGGTGTCCTGTGCATTTGTCACATTTTTACTTTTTTAAATTCTTCTTTTGCCCTAAACACTGCAGCTTGGTATCAATGAAACCCTCACTGTAAACAGACTGAAAACCCTCATTACAATAGCAACAGGTTACAATGGTAATGCAAAACATTCTGTTGACTGCTCCATGACTGTCATTGTCATGTATCTGAACACTGATTGTTAAAGATAACACAATGGAGACTATTTACAGGGGGGAAAGTGTGGGCAAAGTGTGAATACACAGTGAATCAAATCAAATCACTTTTTATTGTCACATCACATGTGCAGGCACACTGGCACAGCACATGCGAGTGAAATTCTTGTGTGCGAGCCCCACAAGCAACAGAGATGTGCAAACACAACAACACAAACGAGCAAAATACAAGAATGGCCAACCTGAAACTAATAAATATATGTACAATATATAATAGTGTATGCATTTCTGGATGTGTATACTAAATATTTTCCTACGTGTGTGTGTGTGTGTGTGTGTGTGTGTGTGTGTGTGTATACACATTTTTACAAATTAAATAGTAAAAAAATAAAATAAAATAATAATAATAATAATAATAATAATAAAATATATAAAATATACAGAGTTGAATATGTGCAAAACAAGTGGCAATGACAAAAACAAATGACAATCACTGGAAAAAAAATTTAATGACTTTCTCTTTACTCCGTTCAGACGTGTTTGCTATTTATTGTAAACAAACAGCCTTCCATTGTAGAAAATAGATCACTTCACATCCTATTGAAATAACCTGTCGATTTCAAAAGGTGGATGTTTAATATTTGTCCTGTGTATGACTGAACTGTAGTTTGTTGCAGTATACTTAGTGAGGACCATTTGTATTGTATGTGTTTACACATTTACTGGCCAGCTTCCACAGTAATGCATCAAGTGATTAACATCACCATTAACTGTTAACTAGAGCAGGGCGATATGGCCAAAAATATTTATCACGATATATATTTGAAAATTTGCGATAACGATATAACAGACGATATAATTGATGCGAGACAAAATACAACTCCACAACATTACTAGCGCAAAAAGACAACCTTCCATTTATTTTCACTTAAACAAGAAGCTGGTTTTTATGTACATTAAAGCTTTATAAAAATGTAACAGTGCAAATGCAAATTCCTTGCTGAAAGTTTAACCAAAAGGCATTTCCAGTAGAAATGGGCTGACATATCCTGAGCATAACCATGTATAATATCCACTGAAGTTAAAAAGAGGTGCTTTGCAACATTAAACTGCAGTGTGCAGTACGTATTTTTCGCACCATAAGGTGCACAGGATTATAAGGCACATTAAGCGAAACAAAGCAGTCAGATAAATCAAACTTTATTAAACTCATTCTTCTTGCTTCCTCCACTTCTGTACCATTGTTTCATTAATGTTGAATTCTCTGGCAGCTGCTCTATTCCCATGTTGTTGCAGTATATTAATGACTAACCTCGTATTGTGGATGGATTATCTCAGTTGTTCTCCTGACTGAAGTTTGGTCCGTTTACAGCATCCTGCCATGCGATTGCATTTGTCTCTAACCATGAAGAACCTTCACGTTCACTTTTATAAGTGGAAAAGTGTTAGTGTTCGTCCTCCAGCTTCACTGTTTATGTTATGCTAACATAGCTGTGTCGCTAGCGATCACGTAGCACATCATTATATACCAGCTACCTCAACTTCAGTAACCCTACAAACGTCACTGCTGTTTAGTTTCCTGTCTTCATTTATGTTGGAAGTGATAGCAGAGCTGTACGTTTGATTTTTTTCAGAAATCTCTCAGTCAGAACATGCAATATCATGCTTAGGTAACTAGCGAAACTAGCGAGCTAACTTCCGCTAGCTTCCTGCTAACTTCTAACTCCGTTAAATGTAATAACTTTTGTTTTCATGGATGCCTGGAAGTTAAACTTTATAGTTACACCTGGTAAAGAAGCAATGCTGATCGTTTTATTAAAGATGAAAGAATTTAGACAGTTTTTAACTCTAAGTGATGCTGCAGTGTTGTTTGACCTGAAGTATACGGAGTTTAGGACCCAGATTACTCCCAGATTTAAGAGCATCTTAGTCCGACAAATACGACAATAACGACGGCCGCTTGCATGTTCTGCAAAAAAATGTGCTTTGTTGTGTATCTGACGGACAAACACCAAACCAGTTCCACATCACGGAAGTTGCACCATTTTTACAAACCAATTCTGGTTCATCAGTTTCACTCAACAATCGGCCATGTGCGTATGAAAACAAAGGCACTGCGCATGCGCGTTTTACTCCCATTCTATCGCAATATTTCATTTTCCTATCGTTGCCTAACATTATACCGATATTACCGTGAACGGTATAATATGGCCCAGCCCTACTGTTAACTGTGATAAAAACCTTGTATTTGATTTAATGGGTATGTAGAAGAATTAACAGTGCTCGTCCCTGCTTTCAGAAACCACATAAACATTAGTTCTTCTATTTAATAGATTTTTGATAAAGTATATTACCATGTCAAGTATTGGAATTTTTGACTGACAAGGCAGACAGTTACCTCTTTGGTTCCTCCTTACTTGTCTCTAGTTTAGTCATGTCAACAGGACAAATGGGTGGAAATCTCCTTTCTACGAACACATTGGTTGTAGTGAAATTGAAGGTGTAACTAAGAGTAATTAAAATGCGTATGTACTCATTAGGCTGTGTGCAATATATTCCTGAAAAGACTAGGTTGTCTAAAATTGATTTACATTTCACTGTTCAAACTGTTTCAGAACTCATCTCTCTTTTTGTGCATTGTGCATTGTATAATGTTGCTTTCATTTTTACAGTCCTTGTAGAATATGTTATTACTTCTGAAAGTTGTATTTTCACATCCTGGTTCATAAGATCCAAAGTGTGGACACACTGTTTTAACAGATTAACAAAGTAATTTATTAAGTAAACTTAGGTAACCTAAGTGTAAAACTAATCGGGTGCAGCAGTCAGTAGTCGATTTCTATTAGTGCAGAAAACCATATAATGACACCGAAGAAGAGCTAAGAAGACACATAGTGTGGTGGAAGGGAGACAGGGGAGCAAGGGTAGAATGAAGTGCAAGCAACAGCCCAAATCCCATGCGTGCTCCAATGAGCCTCTGCCTACCCACCCGGAAACTGAAACACATGCAGAGGAAAGAGTCAGGGGCAAGGATCATCATACTTTCTTAAAGATTACATTTCAACTTAAAATCATTATACAGTTGCATTTTTCAGCATTTGAAAACTGTGTAGCTGTGTAGTTAGCCTAGAAATAAGACCTTAGTACTTGAGTAATGCATCAAATATTAACTTGATTTGTACTAGATTATTATGCTTATTTAGCTTTGTAAATTTTAATATTGATTCATTCCTTTTCCCCAACCACTGCATCCGCTCCATTCATCTATATATCTACTGATTAATACCTATTGTCGGGCTTATGTCAGGATGGTGATGTAAATACTGGGAGTAGATAGTAAACTTGGTTCAATTCAACACATCACAGACATTGGTAGAAGTGTTTATCCACATCAGTTCATGGTTCAACCCTTAAATTGAACATTTAGCATATTTTTTAATATGAAACACCAGCTAATGGCATACAGTGAACTTGACTGATATTAGTCATAATAATGTTTGAATTTTGCATGACTCAAACTGCACTTGCAGTTTGAGTCATGCAAGCTTATACTTTTTTTTTCTCTTAAATATTTTTTCAAACTAAATTATCAGTGCTGCACAAATCCATCCATATGCTTCCGCTGATATTATACACCATGCTGTTTCTGAATAGGAAGAAAATAATGTAAATGATAACAGAGCAGATTACTGTCAATGCTCTAATTGCCTGTGTCATCCCCAGAATTAGTCTTTACTCGTTGCTCATGACTTTTCAAACGTGAGATGGATTTTTGAGCTAAAGCGCTAAAGAGAGAATCATTCTCTAATTGACAGAGAGATATGTTGGGGCCTTGCATGCTGATTTTCATTCATATTTTGCACACAGCAGTGGGGGAATGCATGACCTTATCTCACGGTTTGAAGACCAAAGCATGTTGCCAGAGCATGAAAATTTGTCCTGGGAATTGCAAACAGAAAAGTGAGCTGTGGTTTATCCAGTCCAAATATTGCCCTATTCTTTGTATAAAAATGCACTTATTAACTTCTAATTTGTTGTTCTTGAATTTTATATATATGAATGCTCTGAAGATATTTAGCAGCTCTTTTATCCTTGAACTACTTTAGCATGGTACAAGTGGAACATAAAAATAATTGCAGAAAAACATGATACAACACTAAACTTATAAACAACATTTTAATGTAACACTTCAGAAAGGGTCACATTGTGAACTGACTATTGCATAAAATCCTTTGACAGTCAGCAAGGTTGTTAAAAATGACACCTTTGTGTGAGCAGAAACAGGTGTGTGGGGAACCAAATGTTCAAAATCTTTCCCCCTGCTCCTTTGTCTACTCATAATATATAAATAACACACACACACACACACACACACACACACACATATATATATATATATATATATATATATATATATATATATATATATATATATATATATATATATATATATATGCACAAAGTAAAAAACAAGGTCTTTCAAAAAGCATCAGCTCCTAGAGAAATGAAATGATTGAAAACGTTAAGCCTAAAACCAAATAAGATTGTGAAAAAACTATGAAAACTTTAAATAGTGTGATAGCTTTGAACTGAAAGTAATGTTACCATGACAATAACTCAATAGTGACTCAACTATGATTGCAGCAGAAACCTACCTACAGATAAGCATCTGTATAGTTTTATTCATTTCTATCACTTTTAATGTCTTTAATTCAAAACCCCACATCTGTTCACCGCAAGTCTATCTCTACATGGTTGCTTTATGTAGCAGAGGTCACAGGCTCCTGTTGTTTAGGAAATCCATCATAAACAGTTTCCAGATGCAGACTGCTGCCTTGCCTAACCTAATACATCATTTTAAATGAGACGAATATGGTAATTTTTCCTAATACGACGTGCCACTGTATCATAAATCCACTGTGCTTGAATTGAATACGTGGAATTGTCTCCACGCAGACATTGCCTATCACTCAGTCTTCGATTTTGTTTTGCAGCTTGACCACTCACCAAACACCATATGAGTGTGTCTTAATAGAATGAGTGGGCATTTTCATAGTAAAATGTGTAATTAGCTGCAAAGTACAATCACATCAGGAGAAATAGTCATAGCTGCCAGCGCTGATATTGTTGCATTGTAGTCATAATAAATTGCCAATGGGTTTGAAGAGCAGGTTGTTTGAATACGATTATTGTCTCGCATTGAATTGTATAGTTGAAAATGAAATTTATTTCGTTTGCGTGTCCTTTTGTTGTAGTAGTAAATTCACTTGTTGCATGCCTTTCATGACGTGTGCTTATGTGTGTGTAGGGCAAGTGACATGGCAAGGTGGTGGATAATACAATGCAGTGAGGGAATGAAGAGTTGGAAGACTTTTTATTGTGCAGGTGTCCTCTTAAGTTTTTATACGTTTATTTGTTCACATGCAATTTTGTTCATTGTCATGTGGATATGCTGTACATAACTGTTGTTATGCACCTGTGCAGGTGGCTCCATGTGTCTGCTTGAGATTAATCTGATGGTGGAAATTCAATCAGTCCCTGCTGTTGAATCCACCCTGTGAAGATCCATCAGCAAAGTGGGGGACATTTACACAGCAGCAGTGAGGGGACATTCTTTACCACACAGACAAAAGGGGAGGAGGAACATGCCGGTACTCTGGACACATTTCAGAATCTCCCATTTGTGCAGGCGTGGTGCTGTGAGTGGAGAGAGCAGGATAATGACAAAGTTAACAAAAACAGTGAAAGTCACAGCAGATCCATGTGAAATAATGCATGTCATTTATTCATAGTGTTCCTCAGCTTTGGTCATGCCTTGGCCCTGGCAAATTAAATAGGCCTCCCTTGTGCTGTCATGTGCCATTTTTCCCTTTATCTCCGCTGCTTTTTTTTGCTTTATCGTCTGCTCTTCCATCTGTGAGAAATGGGTAGTCTGGTGAAGTAACAGTTGGAAAGAAAAAGGTTAAAAGAAACAGTCATCGGAGCATTAGTTCTGTCATCTTGTCAAAGCTCACTTGATAAAGTTATTTTATAAAGTTTTATGTTTATTAAACACACTCTGTGGACCTGGGCCAACTGTACATTATACCGATGGCCTACTTTTACACACCATGTACCTCAACCCTTGACGACCCCAGTGTGTAACTCACTCACTGCCACACACTGTGGCAGAGTTGCTGTGCTAAATGCTTCCACTTTGAAATAATGCCACCTACCATCAATACTGGAGTATCTAGGAGGGAAGAAAAATCCTAGATATTGTTGCAGCACAGCGATGGCATCCTGTTTACATTTGGTGAGCTCTTTAGAGTGACCCATTCTTTCAAAAATATCTGTAAAATCAAACTGAATGACTAGATGCTTGGTTATTGTTTATGTTTTTTACTGTGCCACTGGTGTAGACTGATAACTTCGTCAGTGTACCAGTATAGTGCTTGGTGTGATAGGACACACTCAGCTAATCGGACCATCTATATACCTGCAATCCAATCAGTGTGCTTGCGATCAACTCCAGTGTGAACAAATCTATTACTGTAAAGTGATGCATTGATTTATCATTACCTCAGTAAACTGAGCTTTGTTTTATATTTAGAGTTTCACAATTTTGACTTTTGTTCTTTTTGTAGAGCTATAGATGCTTTTTAACATTGAGTTCCTTAGGACGAAAGACGTTCTCGTAGAAACACCCACTAATGTAGGATAGTCATTCAGCTGAAGAACTTAATGTTTGTCCAAGCAGATTTTATGCTTCACATGAGACACATCTTTTTTACAAGGTCTCTACTAGGACAACAGGACTGCTGTCCTGTGTTTAATTTTTTTTTTATACCTTTTGTAACCAAATTTAATGTCAAGGAGTTTAATGCTTATATCCTCGTAGACTACTTCTGATTGCACTTCACATTTGTAAAATATGAGGAAAATGTGTCCTTTTCAAATTCTGTTGATGAAGTGAATCAAAAGAAAATTAATTATTCAGTATTTGAAAGATCAATTCACTACTCCAAGAATGTAATTGTTCTGTGTTGTCATATGTGTTGCCTTTCCTTGTCTTGCATTTTAGTGAAGGAAATCTTTCAGGGGTTTGACTGCTGGTCAGATGCAAGATGCAAGATTTAATTATACCTCTTTGTCCTCTAGGACATTGTGAAGGCCATTTCTCTTGTGTTAAATAGACCAAAGGATTAATTAAGAAAGTAATTGGTTCTGTGGTCATACTCTATGTTTTATGCTGCCCACATATTGTGTGTCTGCTGTTTGACATCATACCTCATTCTGTGGTATATCCCAGCTATAATTCAGTTTTTAAGAACTTTATCCTCTGCTATGAGCTTCAGTATCAAGTGCCAGTTAAGTCATTATTATTACTTATTCTGCTTCATAGCCCTTTACACCCTTTTTTCTTTGCTTCTTAAGCTCCCCAACAAAGTTCCTTCTGTTGTTTTTTTTTTTTTTGCACAAGTAATCAGGTCATCTTTGTCCCAGCCACTGATAATTAGCTCGCTTGTCAAGTGGACGCAATTAGATGAATAGTCCACTATCTGCAAATGGAATGGAATTGTAGCCATGGATGTAGCTCGGAGAAATTAACATTGCAGCTAATCAGACAGCCCCGCCTTTTTGCAGGAGTCGGCGGAGCTTCACCACTGAGCGATAACCCATTGGGGAACATGCTAGCTGAAATACAAGAGCCACAATTAAATCCCTGTGTCACAGCCATTAATGATGCTAATCTATTTATCTATCTGGAGATCTTCCGGCCTTGTCTCATTTAGGGTTTGTCACTCCTTTGATCAGGCTGAAATACTGAGAACTGTGCACATGAAAGCAAAATAAGTCAAAAGCCTTTACTGTCATATTACTGGATATCCAAACAGTATAAATTGTCTTATTTTACTTTGGCGTAGCATGCCTGTTTTTACAGGAAACATTATGAATTTATTGTGCCTTCAAGAGATTGTAACAAATCCATATGTTTCCAACAAAATCTAAAAATGACAAAATTTTTGGAGGAATCCAGCATAATTATGTTTCCACGCTCTGCTAACGGTTTAGGATTATTAAAAAGTGATTGTTTACGTAGATGCTTTGGGTGACACAGTGGTGCAGCACAGTCACCTCACATTAAGTAGGTTCTTGGTTTGAACCTTCTTGGTGTCTCTTTATGTGAAAGTTGGTCTTTTTCCCTGTTTTTGTGTGTGCTTTGTGATTCCAAATTGGTCACAAATGTGACTGTGAGATAGCTAAAGCAGTTAAAGTGCATAAAATATAGCACTGTGCATTTTAAGAATGTGGCAGTTTGAGTCATCTTTGAGACTAGAAAAGTGCTATATGAATATCAGTCCATTTCTATGTACTTTTTAAAGCTATTGCACAAATCAGGGAGAGCAAGTAATTAAAACTGTGGGAATCCTAACGTTATCTAACGATGTCATACTGTTATCAGGCATACCGGCAGTCGGTATGAAAGCAAGTGAGCAGTAGCTGGTAGAAAGAAGTGACGGGGGACCATATGAAATGATGAGCAGCACTTGGTTCTCATTTCTGTCTCTGTAGCCTTTTCTTCACCTTCTTTTAGAATTCACTGAACTCTGGAGACCAAGCACTTCTGCAGAGAAAGACTGAGACACAAAGGAAACTGACATAGAGTTGATGATGAGAAATGGATAGCCATTGTCTCATTAGACTTCCACTCACCTCTCTTTGCCTTCTTTTGAATGCACAACCCAGTTTCTGGCTCTGTGGAAAGTTTTATAAAACACCTTTCTTGGACAATCTGAACTATCCTAATTGCATTTGTTTTTATTTGCCTCTCATAAAAGCAGTGTCATTTCACCCTCCAGCTAATCTTTGATGCAGCTGATGAAAACAGTGCACAGCTCGGTCACAGCAGATTCTGGTTTCTCTGGACATCCAACAAAGTTTCAACCTGTCTAGGGAAACTCCTCTTCCTACTTTTTCAGTTCATGCACTGATTAAAAAAAATGTTTGATCAAGGATCTCCAAATATGGAAAGAGGCAGAAAGGAAGCGAAAATAACAATGAGAGAAAAGCAGATTCAAAAACATTTTTCAGCAAACTAGCGGTGCTAATACTTTCTTGCAAAGATGCATTATAAATGTTTTTTTTTCTCTTTTGTGCTCATCTCTACACAGTAGCGTGCTGTCCTGTTATATGTTGCAGGTTCTTGGTTACACCGAGTTAAAACTAATGAGGAATACAACAGCTTGGTCTTGTTCTCATGAAAATAATGTGAAGCTTAAATGAGCATCATTCTGGAGACATGCTAGCTTAACCTCATGGTCTTTTTATGTTTTATTACATAATGTCATATACAGGGAGTTGTTTTATTAATGTGTTAATCTGTGTTCTAAATTTGTGTAAGCTGTTTAAAAAACTATTTATTACCCTGTATACCCTGTTACTATCACGAAGAGCTATTTAATTGTTCAACTAAAACCAACACTGTATTCACTTAAATTCTAATTACACTACTGTAACACAGCTGTTTGCTGTTGATGATTTACTTGGTCTGCATATTCCAGGAAATGTTTTATGTATTAACTCTACTCATTTTGCAAGTCTCCAGTTTGAGATAGCTGAAGTGTTGTTTTTTTTGTTGTTGTTTTTTTTATGTTTGACCTTTATTAGGCAGGGCAGTGAAGAGAGACAGGGAAGCAGGGGGAAGAGAGGCATGAACCCAGGCTGTTTTTAGTTCAAATAACTTTTCAGCTAATTTTCTTCTGAGATAACCCTTCCCTATTTTAAATTTGGGTAGGAAGCACGCCTCATTAAAGGTGATGGTTGCATGTATATTGCAGTAAAAGTGATTAATGAATGTTACAGTTCTTGTTCTGTTCTCACTTTGATCAGGTAATGATCAATACAAAGCAGACAGCATGTGGGGAGATGGTGTAATCAGAAACGAGTGCGTGGGGTGGATGCAGTTGAGAATGAACAGCCAACATTCAAAGAAGTTTTCTTCTTCAGAAGTGATTCTTTTAACAACTCTTTTGTAGGCAACAAACTATGGAATGAAAGGACTGCCATAATGAATTAATTAAATACACCATTAAATAATTAATTAAACATGTCAATAATTAATTAAAATGTGAAAGACATAAATAATTAATTAAATGTGTCAATAATTAATTAATTACATGTGTCATAACTATGTATTTAAGTAATTAATTCCAATTTTAATGAATTATTGCCACATTTAATTAATTATTTAAAGGTGTATTTAATTAATTCATTATGGCAGTCCTGGCGTTCCATAACAAACAGGCTGGAGACTTTTTGTTTTGTAATAGGCAACTTTGTAGCTGTCGTGTATCCTGATTTTGCATGTTGTTCCTATATTACCTTTGGTAATACAAACACACTGCAGAGATTCATTTACACCTGCCTGAGAGTAAGTCACAGTCTAAGCTCCGTCGGCCAGCATTCAAATTATAATGGGCCTTGTACGCGGTTGCATTTGACACTTGCATTACCTTGCATTTTCCTTGGCCTCATTGAGACACAGGTCATTAATGCAGGATAGCTTTTTGCCTTTACTCATCAGTTTTTTAAAGTTTCTTTCACTCTTGCTGCTTACAGCTCTCATTCAAAGTCAGCCTGAAATAGAAACTGTTTTGCTTTTGTGGGTTACCTTGCTCTCTGACTGGAATTTTCTGGAGAGCAAGTTTAATTGTGGGGGCATAGATTATGATTATTCCGTCCTCTCTACAGCTCATACCACAATGCATATACTTATGTAGACTTAATTCCACCTCAACTCTTAGGAGCAACGGAATTGCGCTAACACATGCCAAAACAAAAAGGTGAAGAGGGAAATTAAGTGCAGAATTTCTCCTCAACTCCATTATTCTGAAACAAAGAAACCCAGACCCAGAATTTGTCATTATTGCTTGATTAGTGGAAACGTGGCAGCCATTATTTCAAAATAATGAAACTGCAGAACAGTGACAGATATTACAGAAGAAGAATTATAGCAAGTGGCATGTGCTACTTAACAGTAAGGCTCCACTGATTTTTGACTATAATAATTACAATAATAATAATAATAATAATATTAATAATAAAAACAATTGTTTCGAGAGGCAGGTTGTGTGCTACCTGGGTATCAAACTGCCAGTCATGACAGGCTATAGACTGTCAAACTGAAAGAAATGTAGTCAAACTAATCGCCAAACAATTCATTTCACTTCACTTTAACACAATTTAATTACGAGGAAATTTTGTGCGATGATTTCTCCTGATCGAATATCTGAGTTGAGTGTTGTAAAAACAAAAAGTGGTAAATGTGAATAATATGAATTAATATCATTAATTGTTGTGTGTCTTTCACACACGCTCAGACTTTGCATCACTGCTGAATCACTCTCTGGGCAGCTGTATCCCAATAGGATTGCTGGATTTCTACATGGGTTGTCACAGCCTGGCAGGGGAAGGAATCTGCTCTTTTATTTCCCTTGTTCATTTGCTTGTTCGTGGCCTTTTCCCCTCTGTACTGGGCTAATCTGACTTGACAGAGTGGGTGTAACATTACATAAACCCTAGAGCCATCCTGGCGCTTGCTGATTAACTTTGTTCATCAGCCATTTTTCAATAAAGACATATTTATTAAGGACTATATGGTATGGATGCGATGATCTGACATTTCGTTCCAGATACTCATCATCATCATCATCATCATCATCATCAACTTTATTTATAAAGCACTTTAAAACAACCACAGCTGACACAAAGTGCTGTACATTGGAACTGTAAAATAAAATTACATGAGATATAAATAAAAAACAAATAAAAGAAGAGTGAAATCATTAATTAAATAACTACTGCATTAAAAAAGAAACTAAGTCTCACTGAGGTTAAAAGCCAAGGAATAAAAGTGGGTTTTAAGACGTGATTTAAAAGTGGACAGTGAAGGGGCCTCTCTAACATGCATGGGCAAATTATTCCATAATTTTGGAGCCACAATAGAGAAGGCCCTGTCCCCTCTGAGCTTCCTCCTGGATCTCGGTACCTCCAGGAGCAGCTGGTCAGCTGACCTGAGAGACCGACAGGGTATGTGGGGATGAAGAAGCTCAGAGAGGTAAGGCGGGGCAAGACTGTGTAGACATTTAAAAACAAACATAAGAATTTTAAAATTAACTCTAAAAGACACAGGCAGCCAGTGCAGAGAGGCCAGCATGGGGGTTATATGCTCTCTTTTTCGAGTTCCTGTTAGGAGTCGTGCAGCCGCATTTTGAACCAGCTGCAGACGTGAGAGCAATAACTGACTGACCCCCACATAAAGTGAGTTACAGTAGTCCAGGCGGGAAGAAATAAAAGCATGGATCACTGTTTCAAGGTGCTGCCTCGAAAGAAAAGATTTTAGTCTTGCCAGTCGCCTTAAATGATAAAAACTGGACTTCACCACTGCTCTGATTTGGTTGTCCAATTTAAAATCACTGTCCAACTTAAAACCAAGGTCAGTAACAACAGATTTAAAATAGACTTCCAGGGATCCTAAAACAACAGAGGAGGACTCACAGGGACCACTGGGTCCAAACACCAACACTTCTGTTTTCTTTTTATTAAAATTTAAAAAGTTTCGAGCCAACCAAGCTTTAATGTCATCTAGACATGTCAAGAGAGGTTTTATGGAGATGGCATCCTTGCGTTTTAGTGTCAAATAAATTTGGCAGTCATCGGCATAACAGTGAAATGAGATCCCATGCCTTCTAAGGATAGAACCCAGAGGCAGTAGATACAGAGAAAAGAGCAGTGGCCCTAAAATTGAGCCCTGTGGGACACCACATGACAGAGGAGCAGAAGACGATTCGTAACCGAGAAGGCTGACAGAGAAAGTTCTATCTGACAAATAAGACCTAAACCAATTGAGTGCAGTGCCACCAATACCCACTACATCATGTAATCGAGAAATTAAAATATTGTGGTCTACTGTGTCAAAGGCAGCAGTTAGGTCAAGCAAGACAAGAACAACATGGTTACCAGAATCACATGCCAGAAGGATGTCATTAAAAACCCTTAGTAATGCAGATTCTGTGCTGTGAAGGGTTTTAAAACCTGACTGAAAAACCTCAAAGATTCCATTTTCATCTAGAAAATCTTTCAGTTGACTAAAAACAATTTTCTCTAAAACCTTGGAGACTAAAGGCAGCTTGGAAATAGGCCTATAGTTCGCTAAAACTGTGTGATCAAGGCCAGGTTTCTTAAGCAGTGGCTGTACTACTGCATGTTTGAAATTTGCAGGAACCACACCAGAAGACAGACTGCTGTTAATAATGTCAAGGACATACTGTTGTATACTAGGAAAAATTTCTTTAAAGAATTGTGGAGGGACAGGATCCCGTGGGGAACCTGTGGGCTTAATATGGCGAACCACATCCTCTAAAGAGGAGAGCGTCACAAGCTCAAACTGAGTGAAAACAGCAGCGCAAGGGACAGAGACAGAGGGGTCAGAGTCAGGAGCTGTGATAAGAGCCCTGATGGTGACAACCTTTTCAATAAAAAAGTTCAGAAAATCATTGCAAATCTCAGGAGAAACTTCCAAACAGACATTCAAAGGAGTATTAAGAACAGTGTCAATGGTCCTAAATAACACACGTGGGTTATGACAGTTGGAAGAAATAATATTTGCAAAATATTCCCTTTTTGCCTCTTTAACAGTGTTCTGGTAGCGATGCCAGCAGTCTTTGAGAATTTGAAATGATACATGCAGTTTATCCTTTTTCCACCTCCGTTCTGCTCGACGACATTCCCTCTTAACAGCACGACTGCTCTCATTAAACCAAGGCTCAGGTTTAGCCTTAAGCTGCCTGGTTTTTAAAGGAGCCACAGAGTCCATGATTTTTTGACAGCAAGAATTAAACCAGGAATGTAGGTCTTCTGTGTCAGAGGAAACAAAGTCAGAAGGCCCGCCGAGCTGATTAAAAGCAGCAGAAAACTGCGCAGCAGTGGCGGGGTTAATAACCCGACAGCACCGAGTAGCAGCGCCAGGTTTAACTGCGGTATATGTCAAACCAACGTTGAATAACACAGGCATATGATCTGAGAGTGCACAGTCACAAATCTCCAAGTCAGTGACAGGCAGACCATATGACAGAACAAGGTCCAGTGTGTGTCCGTGCTCATGTGTAGGGCCACGTACGGACTGTACCAGGCTAAAAGAGTCAATAAGGCTTAAAAAGTCCTTTACCAGTGGCTTATCAGGACAGCATACATGTATATTAAAATCTCCAACAATAAGAACACTATCATAGTTGGGCATAATCCCAGCTAAAAAATCAGAAAAGTCGTTTATGAAGTTCTTATTGTATTTCGGGGGGCGATAGATGACAGCGCAGAAAATCGGGTTTGTACGACTCACCTCAAATGAGGTAAGTTCAAAGCTGGAGAACGAAGGCTGTAGAAAACACTGCTTACATTTAAAATCCTTTTTGTAAACAGTCACTGTGCCTCCACCTCTGCCTGACGTCCGTGGCGAGTTAAAATAGCAACAATCCACAGGTAAAAGTTCAGATAGAACACTGGACTCACCAACACTCAGCCACGTCTCAGTCACACACAGAAAATCCAGATCACGGGAACTGAAGAAGTCCCGAAGAATAAAAGTTTTGTTTAAAAGTGATCTGGCGTTCACCAGGCCAATCCTAGCTGGAGCTGGAGTTGGCGCTCGGGGTTCAGGGGGTCCAGAAACCCGCCGCAGCGATCTCAGATTCCGATAATGTTGACAGCGGAGGTTTAGCCTGGGAGGGCATGGGCAGCGAGGCCGAGGAGCATCATCATCAAAGCCGACCACAGGCACCAAACAGGTATCAACAGGATCCAGAAAACGCCGAGACGCAAACAGCCTTGGCAAGAATCCATGCACTGGTCGGAAAACAGCAGAATAATTCTTTAGGTAAACCTTTAGCTTCACCAGGCGACCGCTTCGTTTACCCCGGCGACGAGGACGCTTTCGCCGGGAAGGTAGCGTGGGAACCCGGTACAGGTAACCCGGGGTTTCCGATGCAAATGGGGGCAGGGGTTGCTGCCCACCAGCTCCAAAGGACACAATATTTTGGACCACAGGTTTGAGGTCCAATAGTGTCTGGCGATCATACCTCAGCAGAGACTTTGTTTCATGAATGACACAAATTAAAAATAACATAAACAGGAACAAACTTGGCAGTGACAGACGAGCAGCCACACACACCGGCGCCATCTTGCCAATCTTACTGATACCTTGGCCTTAGGTGTTGTCCAGAACAGATTAAGAACCAGATCTCAGGGTTAAATAACTTTGATCATCACTGAGAGGAAAAGCCTGGCAAGGTTCAGAAAATCCTTTGGCTCGGGGCCAGTAAAAAATATGTTGTCTAAGTTGATTGGCCTGGGTGGTGGTGATTTCACCCACAAATTTGTGTGCGAAGCAAACTGGCTTAAATAGACCCTCACTGATGACTAGTTTATTTATTGGTGTTGTTTTGAATGAAGTATGTGTTTTTTACCTCCTCCCATCCACTACCATTTTGTTTTTCCAGAAACTGCACTCTTAAGAGTAAGCTAAAATGAAAGCTTTGTGTATGCAGATGAACTGCTTGTGTAGTTTACCACAGTCTTAAAATGTGAGTGATTTCTTGTAAACTTTGCTGCATGGTGACAGCAGCCACCCTATTTCCCGCTGTCTCCTGCAGCATTACCTGCAGGGAGAGTCTGAAGTGGGGTACTCAATTTTCTCCATTTTAGATTTCAAGCTTTAATTGCTAATTATTGTTCTGATATAAATGTGCAAATCTGCTAATAAATTGTGCTATGTTGTTATTGATTAGGATAGCAGTATATAAAGTAATTAAATTGTCTTTTTTTTGTTGGCCAGTAAAATATTTACTGCTGGACAGTAAAAGTGTGCTATACCACCCTGGTGGCTCAGGGAAATTTTTGCTATATGTGCCAGAAAACATCAGCTTTTCTGAGAGAGAGAGAGAGATGTGGTTAATCTGATTTATTGGCAGCTTCGCTTCATTTTAGTTCATAGTCTGTACTACTTGTGCTGTTACTTAAGTCGTGCTTCTTTCTCTTCTCTACTCCTCTGCTCTCCACTTTGACTCTGTGTTTGTGTGTTTCACTGTGTGCACATACCCAAAGCAGAGGAAAGACAGTTGAAGTCAGGAAGAGGTTACTCAAGTTGATGACAACTTGTTATGCAGTTGTAAAATGGATAAAAGCTTTTCAGCAAGTGTTCACAAAGTCCTGGCAAGGTGGGTGTGCCGCTCCTCCGCATGACGCTGTAATCAGAGTAACTTAGAGACGAGGTGAACTGACTGGCCCACTGATCAACACATAGTAGATATCTGATATTGGATTAGAGTATTTATCAAATGCATATCTTATATAGTCAATATTTTCTTTAAAGATTTTGAATTTCACATTCTCAGCTAGTTGTAATTCAAAACTGTCGCGCAGGTTGCCGATCTTTACTTGTGTGCTTGAATACTTTATTATTATTTTGGTAATGCAATATTTTAACTATATTTTCAGCTTTCCAAAAAACCTTAGTTTTTGCACCGTGTTGTCTTTCTTTGGTTGTCAAGGTTCAAACGGCTGCATTTCTTCAGCACAGAGCTCTACTTCCTTCCACAGGGGTTTGAGTAGGTGGATTATGAGAACAAGAAAACAAACTTCAAAACAGACCTCCCTGTCACAGAGCTCACACACTCTTTTCCCTCCTGCTGCACCTCCTGTTGTTTAGATACCATTTACAGTAAAAAGGAAAGAAAAAAAACAACTCCTATCACTGAAGCAAGGGTCTGCTTAAATAGCTGATGAACACACCTTTTGTTGTCCTCTTGTTCTATTTGTTAAAGAGAATAACCACACCATTATGTGTAGAATTGTTTTACTCTTTAAGAAGGTAATAATGGAGATGATCATCTGCTCTCTAATATTTTTCTCAAGATACACCCTCTGGCATTAAATTCAAAGACATCCATGGTTTTAATCCTGGCCTCATTGTATTACCCAAAAGCTATTAACCTTCAGCTTAAATAAGTCCACATATGCAACTTTTAATTTATAGATTTGATTATTTACAGAAGAAAAAGTCTGTTTTAAATACTTAGCCAAGGAAAAAAGGAACCCTAGATTTCATGGATGCATTGTTTTCCTTTATTAACATAAATAAATTCATTTTATTAAAAACGCACACATATAGTGAGCCATGTTTATACAAATTTAGACAATGCATACAACACTGTATAGTGCCTACACCAATGATAGTCTGACCACGTTTGCTTGTTAACATCGCCAGCTTACAAGTTACTCATTACCCTTAAACCAACAGGCAGGGGAGCAAGTGCCTCCCTCGCAAGTAACACAAGAGGCAAGAATTCCAACTACACGAGTGGATTGAAAGCAAAGATAGCAGACTTTGACTGGAAACAGTGCTGTTGCAGATCTGGAACAATACACCTCATTAGTGACATATGCAAACAAAAGTTTTCTTTTTGTATTTTTTATAAAACACAGAAGGAGAATAAAATATGAATGAATTAAACATTAATGTTGTGTGAGGGGAAAATCAATAAGGGAGCACTGTAGGTAAACAACTTCATGCTGTATATGTAAAACACAGGATACGTGTTGTATATAATACTGTATGGAAATATTAACTATTGAAGAAAATGGGAAAGTTCTTAAGTTTATTTCCCCATATAATTATTAACTTTTGTACATCACCACTATTAAGGATCTGGAATCTTAAGATACTAAAGATGCTGTTTACAGGGCTAATGGTTTTTACCATATCTGATAAAACTGCATGATTGTCAACAGAAGAAACAAAACAAAACATGCATTTATGTCATTTTTATTTCTAGGCCATTGTAATGCTGGTTAGTCATTGTTTTCTTTAGCAGATTAATCAGATGAAAAATCCTTATTTTCAAGGCCACAGACATAAGATTCTGTGTTCTCCATAGCCATGTGTGCTTGGCAGTTAATGCATACGAACATTGTGTTATTGCTGCTATCAGTCAGAGCCAGGTAGACATTGTTGACATTTTTTGCCAGGATTTCTCTACAATACCGCAGTCTGCTTTATTTTCTATAGGGTGATATGATTTATAACATCAAATTTGTCATCATGACTGAGCACAGTGTTGTAAAAGAACAAATACTTCTATATGTGAACTTACCCATCATTGCCAAGAGAAAGCAGACTGAGGAGAACTCGGCATGGCACAATGAGTAGAAAGATGAAATGCATACTTTATATGTAATCTTCCACAGTTAAACTTAGTTTAAGCTTTAAGCGAAATATAGGAAACTCCATCAAAGTAGACACAATAGTAATTTATTCATTATCATCTGAATACACACTGTGCTCCCAAAATATTTGCTTTGGTTGATGAACTGATTAATAGCAATGACAGCATCATTAAACAGTACATTGCAAAGAACCCCTCCTCACAGACACAATGAGCATGTGCTTATATGAGCTGAGTCGACACAGTAACTGCTGTCACTGTGTTGACTTCTGTCCTAGCGCTGCAGCTAAAGTTGCCTCTCAGGTAAAAAATGATGGTGAAAGCTGCCATGCTTGTGTCTCCATCTCTTTGGAAATACGGGGTTAGTGTGTTCTCTGCAAAGACAGTTACCTCGAGGCTCCATCCTCTTCTTCACATGCTGGCACATTCTAAGGCATTGCTTTCTCTGCTGTGCAAGCAAGTACGTTTTATAGGTTTTATATCAATTTTCTGCGCTGTAATGTGAATTGCATTTTAAGACACCAGACAATTACAGGTACACAGTATGGACAGAAGTACTGGGTCACGTACATGTTAGACCTACTGGAACCCACCTACTGGTGGTTTTGATGTTGATGTCAATGCCAGAGGAGGTTTGGAACTCTGCAGTTATTGAGTCAGCAGAGTGCTGGCAACTTTAACTTTGCTCCTCATCACTTGGTGTTCCAACGCAGTAACTTTACATGGTCTGACACTTTGTGGCTGAACTGCAGTGGTTCTTAAATGCAAAGTTCCAATAATACCAGTTTCTGTTATAAAAGTTGAATGTCTAGGAGGGAAGAACTTACATGAGCTGACTTATTGCAATGGTGGCATCCTATTACAGCACGACACTTGAATAAAGTGAGTTCTTTAGAAAGAGTTATTCTTTCAAAAATGATTGTGAAAGTTAGTTACACCTGTAGCGATACCTGGGACAATCCCAATACTTTGGGTCATATACTGTAGTGTGTAGCTGATGATGTCCAGTGACATGCAGCGAGTGCTACGCTGTGGGCTCTTGCTGAATGAAGCTAGGACAGCCACTAATGTTTTGTCATTAGTGACAGTTTTCTTGCGTCCACATTTTGGCAAATCCAACACTGAACCAGTTTCACGAAACTTAGCAAGCAGTTTGCTAACTGTAGCATGGGAGATGGGTGGTCTCGTAGGGTGTCTTGCATTGAAATCTGCTGCAATGACCCGGTTACTGTGTTCACCAGAAATCAACACAATTTCGATCCGCTCCTCACGTGTTAACCTCTTCGACATGTCAATGGCTGTGAACAAAGAGAAACTTGTAAATAACTCATGAAAGAATAAAGTTACGTTGAAACCAAGCACACCATTGTTTTTCTTGTGACATTACCAATAAGTTTGATGTGTCATATGGCCCTCTTCCTATTGAAAAAAACAAAAGTTGTATCCAAGATGGCCGACTTCTAAATGGCCACCATGGTCACCACCCATCTTGAGGAGTTTGCCCCCTCACATATACTAATGTGCCACAAACAGGACTTTAATATCACCAACCATTTCCATTTTATTACTGTATATCCATATAAATGGCCCACCCTGTACTTACAGTAACAGGACCGTGACAGTCCTCCTTGTGTCTTCTGTCATGCTTATGTGAAGATACTCTGTTAGACAGGTGCCATTTGTAGAGAAGGATTTGAGTGAAGTTATACATTGGCTTTACCAATGTATAACTGACATTCTTTTTTACTTTTGTACAGCAGCTAGCAGCAGTGCAAGCGCTGTATGTCTATTAAACACAACCACCAGTGTGGTAAGAGGGTGCAGAGTGAGCTGACTGCAGGCATGAATGCTAAATTTTGGAAAGTTTACATTTTGTTTGTTGAAATATGTTACTTATAGTCCCCCTCAGTTATTTTGTTGCACATCTAGATTGTAAGTACGGTTGTAGTCAAATCAAGCAAAAAACATAAAAAATAAGGAAACAGAAAGGTTTTTCCCTCCACTGTGTCCTTTGTTCTGAAGTTACTATGCTGTTTTGCTACGGAGCCTTCACCCTCATGAAAACAAACCCAGATGAAGAGAGCATAGAAGAGAAAATGGGGAGGGCAAAAAACCTGAAGCAGAAAACCTGAAAATTCAGTGATCAGAACAGTAACAATAATTACTGTCTCGGTTATTAGCTAATTATTTATTGTGTAGTGAGTTTATCACTTGTTGTTGGGAAGTGGGGTTTGTGAGTGTTGTGATATTGTCTGGAACATCTTTTTTAGTGTCAGAGGTTTCTAGTTTGACAGTGGTAGTGTTAAAACATTATTGGCATCTCTAACAGCTGTTGGCACACTGCAGCCGCATTAGTAAAGTTGGCAACACGAGAGGTGAGGCAGCTTAAAAATAATGAGCTGTGTGAAATGTAAGACGTTCACTGTCACATTTATATCCCCCTGTCTGCTTTTGACTGTGTGCATTTGTGGTCTTTAGTTCAATATAATTTCCTCTTGTCATGACTACTGAAAGAGGAGCGTTATTTATAGTGAATTAGAGATTTTAAATGGAGGTAAAAATTGTGATATTCTCAAGGAACTGAAGTCCATTAAAAATGCTCTCATGGTAAATAAATTTCACTTTAAAAGTGAGGCAGGACATTAATGTGGCATATGGCAGCATTAAAAGAGAAAAGAAAAAAAAATTAGGATTAGTGCAGTTCGATACTGCCGAAATTGATCACTTTAAAAGTGTGATCTGTCATGTAGCTGTCAGGTTCCTTGATAACAAGTGTATAGCCAGCTTGGTGCTGGCTATACACTTGTTATAAAGGGACACATTTGCTTATGCTTTCAATAGCTGTTGTTACATTTTATATTGCAAGTTGAGTCATTACTTAAGTAAGACAATAAATCTTTACTTAAAGTGAAGTGAAGAAGAAATTAGATGACATCATATTAACACCAGCTGAGATAATATATGCTATTTACTGGCACTGTTTAAATTGTTGCGTATGTTTTGCACTTATCCTATCTTAATATTTTAATGTATAGGAAAGGAAGGAAGTCAGATGCTTCTGTCTATTAATTCTTAGCAATTTTTATCATCTTAATATCTTTATCTAAACACCAAACAATCAAGTAGTTATGTGAACACAGTAATAAGATCTGTAATGACCATCCAACAGAACAAAATTGCCTTAAAGTAAACACAAGACTTGGTGTTAATTTTTTTTCTTTTTTGTTGTTGTTGTTTTTTTGTTTGTTTGTTTCCCTTTTCCTGTCTTGGTATTATCTGTCTTTATGATCTGTTGGGATTGTTGTTTTGTGGTTAACTGTAAAATAATAAGAATGCTATGTATGATAATTGGAAAACTACAAATAAAGTGTTAAAAAAATAAATAAAACAACTGTTTCTTAATGTAGACAAAACCAAGGAGAGTGCCATGGACTTTCATAAGCAGGACAGTGACAATCCTTCTCTTATAAGCAGTGGCTCTGAATAGGAGATTGTCACAAGCAAGTTCCTTAGAGTGCACATCTCTGATGACCTCTTTTGGTTTCCCAACACTAGCTCTACCGTGAAGAAGGCACTTTGCCTGCACATCCTGCAGAAACTGAAGAGAGCCAGACTCCTGTCATCAGTCCTAACCATCCTCTACAGAGGAACTCTCGAGAGTGTCCTGGAGCTACATCGCTATGTGCTTCGGCAGTTGCAAAGCACGGGACCTTTTGTCCCTGCACTAGTGAGGTCAGCTGAAAGGATCATAAGGGTCTCCACCCCCACATCAAGCTAATATTCCAGACACACTGTATCCGCAGATCCTCCGCTATTTTGACTTAACTTGAAAAGAGTCCATGCCACACACTGAAACAAGAGGCTTAAGGATATCATCGTCCTCCTTTTCTCTGGTATCATAATGCCTTTCTGACAGATAGTAATAGTAAGTACGGATATTAGGTCAGACTCTCAAAGGACAGGAAGTCACATTCGTCCACACAGCATTTTTTGGCTTTTAAATCCATCGTGACACGTCTACATGTTTTCTAGCATTTGAATCAGTAGGGATGTAATGTAATTTTAAAAGAAACATAAGACTGGGTTAACATGAGCTAAGTGATATTTGTTGCTACAAAAGCTGCTAATATAGCCCTAGTGTGTGCTTCTCAAATAATAGATGAAGCATGTGCATGCTCAAAATCGCTGAATTGTGACATTAAGAAACACCCCCTCCGTAGCATCGTTCGTATCATCTCACTGTTCAGAATATTAATAGTTGCTTTTTAGCCTCTCTGAGATGATTGTGCTGACAGCATCATGTTGATTCAGACTAGACCAGAATGGCATTAGGAGTGTGGTTATGGCACACCACAGTGTTTTGCCATGACAACCTAAATTAGGCTGAATGTGCATTCTGGGAAGTGAGCAATGACAAGCTGTGCTTCGTCACACTGTTGGCTTGACTGTTGAACTGGAGAAAGTCAAATAATTGCAGCTTTGTTCAGGGGAAGTATCGTTGGTTTACTTGTAAATTGTTTATCTTTTTTTTTAGAGAAGGTACCAAAGTATGAAGTAATGCCTCTACACCAAATATGCTTTCATTTTGTACCATTGAGATACTCAGGCTTTTGTCCCTCATATTTGCCTTATAGTCCATTTACAATAAAACATTCAATGGACGTATGATAATGTGTGCAGTATTGTATTTTACATGACATTTAAGAACTCCTGGAGAAATTTTAAGAGGAAACTGATCTTTCTCATATAAAAGTAAAAGGCTACGTGAATGGCAGTGATTCATATTGCCAATAAATCTCTTCATGAAAAAAGAAACACACGCAGATCGTTCTTCTAATAAAAACGAATCGTGTGCTTACAAATTTATTTATTTTTTTAATGATTATTCTTTTATCCAATGCAGTGCCCACTACACACTGTAAATCCCATTGCTCTGCTTTTATAGCTAGATATGGTTAGATTTGCTTGGGGATTTATCGGTCAATGTCCTTGGTGTGGCAGCAGCAAGGCAGAAAATTAACTGCTTGATGTACGTCCACTATTTGACACTGTGATATTGTTTAAAAACTTGAAAGCAATAAGAAGATATGTGATTGTCATATATATTAGGATCTTCACAAAGGCCTTTGTGTGGCTTATATCAACACATCAGGTTCTCTGATAAAAGCTGTTTTAAAGTTTTCCTTTGAGGAAGAGATTTCAGATGATTACCCATGACACCCAGATAATTGCACCCAGAAAGGCAGATGTCTCAGATTCTAATAGCATGTCTGTATACAATATATTTATCTGTTATATAATGCATCCAAAAAGCATTCGGACACTTAAGCCACAAATCAAAATGAATACCAATGCATTAGATGGTAAAATACCAAAGCAGATAGCCTATATTTTAATGAATGATGGCATCAGTGCACTCAAAGAAAATATTAGGAGTTTCTGGATCGTTCTGATAGAATATCAGCTGTGAGAAGCATTAGAGATGTGGCTATAATACCTGAGGTAAAACTTACACATTTAAGCTGAAAGTCAGCGTTTAAACTTTTGTTTTGCCTCAATTCAGTAACTTTATTCAGACCCAGACGGGTAATTAAAAATCAAATCTGGAGTACAGAGACAAATCAACAGCATCTAATACCTACAGACTGCACTGTATTAGAGTTCAGTCTGTCATGCTTCTTTTTAGCCTTTATGGCAGCCCTTCAGCAAATTTTACTCTCGAATCATTTCTGTCTTACAAATAATATCAGCTGAATGAAGTATTTTGCCACAATATTCGCCACTTCTGACTCATCAGCATCATTTTCACCCTGAAATGATATACATAACCATCCTCTCTTGGCTCGAGTTAGCTAATTTTTGTGGCTTTATTGCTTCTGGTCTAGCCAAAGCAAGACAGAGGAATTATTTTTGGAATATTTTGCTGTATTTCCAGCTCTTTGTCTGTTGCATGCATATACACATTATTTTGTAAAGTAGCATTAGGCTACGTCTGTTGTTTTTTGTCACTTTGATTTTTGTAAAGGAAGAACCACAGTGTCTCCACATTATCCATTTTATCTGAAACCTTTTTTCTCCATGCACTATTCCAATAGTGATCACTTCGTTGGTCTTTAATCATTGTGAATGTTTCTTGTAAATTTGCGGCATAAGGTCTTTAAAATTTAGGAATCTTATTAATGTTACAATGTCGTCACCATTAGTCATCCAACCAGTTGATTTAAAAGTATCATACAATCACCTTGTAAGGTTTGCTTTACTCTGCAGGCCTTTTTGAAATACTGGTGCTTCTACAGTGGGGCAAAAAAGTATTTAGTCAGCCACCGATTGTGCAAGTTCCCCCACTTAAAATGATGACAGAGGTCAGTAATTTGCACCAGAGGTACACTTCAACTGTGAGACACAGAATGTGAAAAAAAAATCCATGAATCCACATGGTAGGATTTGTAAAGAATTTATTCGTAAATTAGGGTGGAAAATAAGTATTTGGTCACCTCAAACAAGGAAAATCTCTGGCTCTCACAGACCTGTAACGTCTTCTGTAAGAAGCTTTTGTATGAATGGCACCTGTTTGAACTCATCATCTGTATAAAAGACACCTGTCCACAGCCTCAAACAGTCAGACTCCAAAGAGGCCAAGACCAAAGAGCTTTCGAAGGACACCAGGAAAAGTATTGTAGACCTGCACCAGACTGGGAAGAGTGAATCTACAATAGGTAAGCAGCTTGGTGTGAAAAAATCAACTGTGGGAGCAATCATCAGTAAATGGAAGACATACAAGACCACTGATAATCTCCCTCGATCTGGGGCTCCACGCAAGATCTCATCCCGTGGGGTCAAAATGATCATGAGAACGGTGAGCAAAGATCCCAGAACCACACGGGGGGACCTGGTGAATGACCTGCAGAGAGCTGGGACCAAAGTAACAAAGGTCACTATCAGTAACACACTACAACGGCAGGGAATCAAATCCCGCAGTGCCAGACGTGTTCCGCTGCTGAAGCCAGTGCATGTCCAGGCCCGTCTGAAGTTTGCCAGAGAGCACATGGATGATACAGCAGAGGATAGGGAGAATGTCATGTGGTCAGATGAAACCAAAGTAGAACTTTTTGGTATAAACTCAACTCGTCGTGTTTGGAGGAAGAAGAATACTGAGTTGCATCCCAAGAACACCATACCTACTGTGAAGCAAGAGGGTGGAAACATCATGCTATGGGGCTGTTTTTCTGCCAAGGGGACAGGACGACTGATCCGTGTTAAGGACAGAATGAATGGGGCCATGTATCGTGAAATTTTGAGCCACAACCTCCTTCCATCAGTGAGAACTTTGAAGATGAAACGAGGCTGGGTCTTCCAACATGACAATGATCCAAAACACACCGCCCGGGCAACAAAGGAGTGGCTCCGTAAGAAGCATTTGAAAGTCCTGGAGTGGCCTAGCCAGTCTCCAGACCTCAACCCCATAGAAAATCTGTGGCGGGAGTTGAAAGTCCGTGTTGCTCGGCGACAGCCCCAAAACATCACTGCTCTCGAGAAGATCTGCATGGAGGAATGGGCCAAAATACCAGCTACTGTGTGTGCAAACCTGCTAAAGACCTATAATAAACGTTTGACCTCTGTTATTGCCAACAAAGGTTATGTTACAAAGTATTGAGTTGTATTTTTGTTATTGACCAAATACTTATTTTCCACCCTGATTTACGAATAAATTCTTTACAAATCCTACCATGTGGATTCATGGATTTTTTTTTCACATTCTGTCTCTCACAGTTGAAGTGTACCTCTGGTGCAAATTACTGACCTCTGTCATCATTTTAGGTGGGGGAACTTGCACAATCGGTGGCTGACTAAATACTTTTTTGCCCCACTGTACTTTTGTTTTAATAATGTAGAGGGATTTAGTTTTTGCCAGTAATGATCACACCAAGACAAGCTGCCAATGGATTTCAAAGCTGGCACAAACTGACACTAAGAACTAAGGGACTAAGAACCAGAACAAACAAATGCTTCATTTCTGTACTTAAGTCAAATTTTCTGGTATCTGTATTTTACTTGAGATTTTGTTTAAGGGAGCCTTATAATTTCACATCACTCAGTGTCTTCAAATATCAAATTGATGTCTGATTTGAGCCAAAATGGAACATTCTGCAAAATGAACAATTCTAATCAAAGTATATTAACTTTTTTAAATACAAAGGTTACATGCAAATACTGGGAAGTTTAGCACAAGTTACAGTAGTTAGGTTGCAGAACTGTGGTGAAGTTTAAACTAATGCACTATGATGGACTGGTGCAGAAAGGACTGTGGTGTTCATCTTCACTGTTAGGGTACATCAAGGGTAGCAGGCATCAGTTTAAATTTAAGCTGATGATCGTGATTAGATTCACTCACTGAATTCAAGCTTTCTGCTAGCTTTATAATCATTTTGCCATGGGAAATTAGCCATGATAGCTCATGCACGCTTATGTCTTGCTGAATTCAGTTGGTTAAAGCCTCAGAGAGCAGCAGTACAGCTCAGTGGCTCACAGCCTGTACGCAAACTCTGCTGAAGCATACAATAGAAATTGTTGTGACTTACTTTTAAGTGACTCTTTTCCCCACACTGCACCACTACAATCAATCTAGAGTCCCTCCAGCTCCCAAATCCCACTTTAACCCCTGACTATATCCGGCTATTTTTCTGTTTAGGTGTGGAGGCAAAGTCACCCAGGAAATAGAACCAATCTTTCTTTCTTTTTTTCTTTAATTTGCTTTATTTTTCTGTTGCTTGTGTTTAAAAAAACAGATGCTCAAGGTTAGTATATTCATTAGAACTAGAATTTAAATTTGAAAAAGCTTGTATTCCCATGAAGTCTTTTATTAGGATATGAGGTTCAGTTAACTTGGCAAAAAAAAAACCTTGTAGAAATGTGCCTGAAAAGGGTTACTTTATTAAAAACGTTTCTATTTATACTGTGCATTTCAAAGCCTGTACTTTTTTACTTTTAACTCGAGTAAAAAAGTTCAATCAGAGTATTTTTCATACCAGTATCGTACTACAACTTAAATGACAAATGAGCATACTTTTGCTACCTCTTCTAAGAACCACACGCAATTAATCTAGTGCAGACACGCTCAACACAGATGCACACACGTTATTAGCACATAATTGGCCCCTAATTGTGATTAATCATGTATATGTTTAGAAATGTGGGCACGTACACCTGTGTGTTTGTTTGTGTCAGACTAGACATCCTAAATAAAGGGTCAATGTCAAGGTGTTTGGAAGGACCAAGGGAAGGGAAGGGAGAGGAAGGCTGAAAGGGAGGGGCTGGGCCCCACAGGACCTAATTGAACACTGCAATGACAGGGCAAGTGATGATCGAGGAAGAAACGCTTACTCTCAGGCCACCTATTTTAAAAGCAGTGCGATCAAATGTGCTGATAAGAGCAAACACAATAGCACAGCCCAAATAGGGGGAGCATCTTATCACCATGCAGAGGAAAGGAAGGAGGAGACAGAAGGGGGAAGATAATTCTGTTCAAGTCATTTTTTATTAGTCACAGAGGGAAATTTAGCTTTCCAACTGTTTCTACAATGAAGCCCCTCAACAAGTTATTCTCTCCACAAACATACATTACACTCATTTTGTACCGGAGCGCCAAAGAGATTCAACAGCTCAAGTGTGTATTAAGCAGTGTTTTCATATTATTTCTCATTGTGATGTGAGCTGCTGAATCAACTGACAATCAGTACCCTCTTTTTTGCCACTCTGCATAAAGCTTTCAGCTGCAGATCAGTCTTTTGTTTTTTAGACTTATACAAAAACCCTCTTAAACCTTCTCCACACAATGTATGTAACCTGCCCAAATTCAAGAGTTAACAAGGATTATTCATCCACAGCACTGGGCATTAAAGTGGTTAGCCATCCATTTTCAGCTTTGTTCCAGCTCTTGTTTGGATACTTGTTTGGATTAGGCTGTAGGGAGTTCAGATGCTGGGTTCAAGACCTGTGTTCTTTGTTGTGCTCCCGGAGAGATTTTCTAAGTAGTTTTTTTGCTGTGTAGCTGGTTGCATTGTCCTATTTGTCACTGTTGTAGCCCTGTGTGCTTGGTTTGTAGCAATGTTTATGTAGGTGGTAGTTGTCAAAGTTATACCCACATGACTGCCAGGACCCAAGGTTTCTGAACAGAACATTACTTAATGTGGTGGTGTATATGTCAAAATGAGTGATTAAGGAATATTAGTGTTTTTGGACTTGTCTCTTCCACACTGTCAGTATTTACTTTTCAGATCAGTTTCTACTAAAATAGCTGCAAAGCACACATACTGAAATAAACAAACAACAACAACAACAAAAACATATGTGCTTTAGGAAGTGCTGCAGTCTGTCTTCTCTTTCCTTACTCTTATTTTGGATAAGCAAAAACAATTCCTGCCAAAAAGACAGAAGGTGCAATTTCTGTAAACAGGGATCCCTCTTCCCAGACAGACATGCAGTAGAAAATGTAATAAGAAAAATCAAGGAACAGTCACAATTATGGTTTTAAATGTGGAAAGGTTATGAAGAGTATTTTCCTGAAGAGCTTAAATCAATTTCAAGGAGCTGCCACACAGATGGCTGAGGTACATTCTCTCCATCCTCCACCATGCAGGCCTGGAAAGAGGATGGAATAAACAGGCAAGCAACAACACCAGGGAGAACTGGCTGTTCACATTTATGGTAGGAAGAAATCGAACACAAAGAAGGGAAGGAGAAACACGGTGTCCTAAGATGCTCAATGGTCCTGAACGAAAGAGCACCCAGAGGGAAAAGTTTGTTTTGTTTGTTTTGTTTTCTGTAAGAGGAAAATCGAGACCGACAGAGACACAGCTTGTACACAGGGGGACAAAAACAAACAGGGTTGGAGGAGTGAAGTTAATTTCTGAATATTTGCAGTATTATAGGGTTAATAATACATGGAGAGGTTGACAGACTGACAGGTAAAAGGCTAAAAGTAAACTATGCCTAACAATAATTAAGTTACAGTGAGAATATGAGGTGAAGTTCACATTTAAAGGTCTCCACAGAGTGCCAGAGTCAGCAGAGACATTTTGAATAAGAGCTACGATATGAAACAACTGTGCAATCTACCTTGTTGCCTTGTTTTGAACTCTGGGGACAGACAGAAAGCCTTTACTTTGAAGGAAGAAAGAACACACTTGAATATAGGGTTTAGGGAGATCAAGCAGTTATGAAGTGAATGCCTGAGTATAAAACTTTGTGACTTGGCAAATAACACCTCAATTCTGAAGCAAAGAGATATCAAAGGGAAGCTTGAAATGCTGCAACATGGTAATTTTTTCCACCAATAACCAGAATTTCAGGTCTTTAGGTTTGTTTCAGAATTCATAAGAAAGCAATTTGGCAGGAGACGTAAACCGGAGCAGAAAATGTCTGTCCCGCAGGACAGAATCAAGGCAAGGATGTTGCTAACACAGCATTTAGTATGCTTATGCACACACTGATAAAAGTATCAAGAGGGGCCACCAAGTCTCAGAGCATTGCATTCTTATTAGGGTGAATATAGAATAAAGATGCTTAGATTTGGCTCAAAGTGGTTAACTGTAATGTCAAAGTTTGAAGATAATTTAAAAAGAAACACGATTAACCCTGACAGGTACAAGTATTCCTACCTGCAACACTTAACCCTCAGAATTCGTGGTTCACTAAAAGTCTTTAGTTTTCTGACCATCTGAGGGACAGAAACAATATTAAATAAAAATAGAAGAAAAGATTGATTCTAACTATATTTTAACATTCATTCAAATGGATCACTTCTTTATCTACAGTATCTTTATTATAGCCACTTATATGTAATGACTTACACCTTACAAGGTTGACACATCATCATCTTGTGTAGTAGCCGTAACAACATTAGTTTGGAAATGTTGCTGAGGCTAGGAAGCTTCATATAATTATAAGAAAATATTTGGCTTAATACATGTTTCACATTGTGTTTACTCTAGTTGTTAAGTTTGCTGTTTGCAGCCTTCCAGCAGTGGGGACCTAAGGGGATGAAATTTATTGTTGCACTTGCCAACTTTGCTATAATGCTAATTGTGTGTCACAGAGGCTGCTGTGTCTGGTGCTGCACCTACGACGTGCAGACATAGTGGGGGAGGGAGAAAGAGAAAAAAGAGTGTGGGGAGGTGGGGATTTTTTCTTCTTTTTAATAAACACATTCATATATAGTGCTGAATGATCTAGCCTACTGTAATTTGTGGGCATAGGTGGATGGATACATAGCTGAAGAGGCAAAACTGTTGTTATAGCTGTTTTTAAATGGGTAAAACAGTTACCAGGAATAGTGGGCTATTAAGACTTCCACTAACCTAACAGTTGTAGTATCTGGGAGAATAAGGGGTAGACATAGGCTCAACAGCATGACGTATACTGGCAGAAATCCTTTTAGATATTTTGCAGTATTTCATCAGATATTTTGTGGGACCCCCCAGTGGAAAGGATTATAAATACAATAGATTTGTGAGATTTGCATATTTAGTGAGCAATACTTAATACGACACTGGAGATATCATAGCATTACAGACCGAGCTATTGCACGGTGATTTCCCTTGTTGGACATAATAACTTTGCCATTGGACTTATGAATAGCAGCCCTTTTAATCACCTACATCCTGCAGAGTCCTCTGTGTCAAATTTGAGAGAACAGCATTTACCTACAGAAAGATTTCATTTCTACTGTGTTTTTTTTAATGCAGGGACTGTATAAGGACTCTGCACTTGTTATTGGTCTTATTGCCACTGAAGGGAAGACAAAAGCCATTGGAGTATTGCTTTTATATCCTATAACCAGACAGACTATAGTGCAAAATCCAAGCAAGTAAGATAAATAATCAAATCCAGTTAAAGCACTTTAACTGCAATTTGAAGAAGAAAGAGATTTATTTTCTTGGTATTTCCGTGCTTCCTTTTGAATAAAGTGCAGTGAAATAGCAAACCAACAGTGCCAGATTTGCTGCTACAGTTTGTGCCTCTTTACAGAAGTATAATGTTGATAATGAGGTGGTCTTTGTGTCATGAACCGAAAGGGCTATTTTTCTGCTATTTGTATAAGCTTGCAAATAATCAGTAAATTGCGCCCTTCACATTTATTCATAGCAATCTTAGCAATGTTGTGGAGAAAATGTGCACAAATTCACATTGTGTCCTAAAGCACTGTGCAGAAATTTGGCTGTATATGTGTGTAGCTAGGGCAGTCAAAAATGCCTTTCATAATGTTCAGTGTGTTGGAGCTGACTCGACACATTGACCTCATATGGTATTTTTAAACCACTAATAATAGTTTCACTGCTTGGGCTCAGGCTGCTGGAACAGGCAGCTCTACCTGTTCATAGTACCTACAATTGTAATCAATCAAGGTAATCAAAGAGTTTCATTTGAAATGCTGGAAAAGCAGCCTCTACTTGGGGGAAAGCATTTTGCTTGTTTTCTGAATGATTTCACAAGTACTTTTTCATAGAAATACACATTCATCAGATTGTTTTGGTGGGCAGTGTTCAAGCCCTGGACAAAAGTTGTTCAGGGCTTGTGTTATCCCAGTCATAAAAATTAAAAAACATCCCACCATTCAGCTTAAAATGTCTATTTTTTTTCTTAATCCTAAACCTTAATTGTGCACAAGGCTGGAGAAAAAAGGATTAGCTTCACTGGCTGTTTGCTCATTTTTACTTTATAGTAGGTGAGTGGGAGAAGAGGATAAAGAGAATGCTCCACAAACAAGTGTTTGCCAAATGGGTCATTTATTTATTTCCAGTCTTTGTCAAATGTGAGCTGAAAACAATCCATTTTGCAACATGCAAAAACATATGACTTTGAAATCAGCTGAAAGAAAAGAAGTAAAAACCTGTTGCTATTCTGTAAATTAGATTTTTCTGATTAAATAACCTGGAAGCATTTTAGTTCATGCTGGAGTGGCTTTCACTGAGATTTCTTTAATTTATAGCTGAGACTATACATTTTTGAACAACGTCACAACCCTTGTAATTAACAAGTAATTAGCTTGTAATTTTGCCTAGAGAATACAGAAATTGTTACATTGTACAAGTATGTATGCGCCTAGTGCTATATCCACCGTCTGCTTTAGTGAAATTTATGCTAAAGTAGTAGTATTTGTTGTTTCATTGTGGACAGACACCGCTTAACCAAGGTCTACATTCAAGACTCAACAAATTTTGCAATATTCACCATAGGTCTCCTGGATGTCAAATAGGAAGTGATCATTTTAAAATATATTCATCTTGCCTTTCCAAACAAGAAAGTGAACGCAATACAGACTTTAGAGAAAATCACAGGAAGACTTATTTGTTAAAAGAAAATCACTTATAAGACAACATAAATGGAAATATAGTTGTGCAAAGTCCTCGCTCAGTGTTGTCTGGTATTTAGAGATTACAGCAAGTTTTTTTTTTATATAATTCTACCTGGGTGTTCATACCAATCATGATCAAAGCTTTGGACGAGCATGTGCCATTATGGCTCACATTAGTCTAGACACTATGATTAATGACTGTTCAAATATGGATGTGGGAACAATGACAGTGATAGATGTCACTTTGCCAGTGACGCTTTTAACTCAAAATGGATTTGGTACAGTGCATGACTGACTGTGTCTCTGTTTTCTCTCCCCCTTTCTCCTTTTCCATCTCTCCCTGTCTTTTTCTCCTTTGCCCATTATTTTTCTTTCCCATTTTTTTCTTTTGAATTAATGCTACTGTTCCTCTACACAAGGTAAGACCAGTTTTAACAGAGAAACACTCCCACACACTCTCTCTGTGAAGCTGCTTTCATTGTGGTCTAAACAGAAACATCACTTTGTTAGTAATATGGTAGAAGAAAACATTACCATGTTCCTGAAACTTTGCCTCCCACTGGCCTGAAAGTCCCTACACTCACCAACACAACACAGTTGTCTTTCCTGCTGATGTGGACTTGAATCCTGTATGGAATCACATTGGCCCACTTTGTCATAATCAAACACGAAACCACAGTGCTGGGTTGGGGGTTGGCGGGTTTGGGGGTTGGGGAAGGTCTCGAGGTTCTGTCCATATGTTCATGTAATTACATTTTTTGAACACTTCAAAAACACTGTTGGTTGTTTCTGTTTGTATAATGAGATGCACAGCCTTGGGAGCAGGAGTAGATTGGAAAACAGATGCTTCTATACATTATAAAGGCTTGAAATGAGCGAACATTGGCCAGCTAGGTTGTGTTTACCCTCCCTTCCTGTGGTACAGCAAGCAGCTGACTATCTGCACTTGCTTTTGGATCACCTTATATGTTTCAGTAAAAAGCAAATAAGTAAGCAAAAAGTAGCTGGAGTTCTGTTACGAGGGGAATCTGCTCTACATTGTCACCAAGTCTGTGTTTTTCTCTTGAGCACACAGCGGTAGCTGTTTCAGGGGGGACAAGCTTGAGCCCATATTAAGAAAAACATATTCAGGGGTAAGAAGTTCATGCTACTTACCACTATGGATTAAAGCCTCAGTGAATGGGCTTTAATTGAGATACCAAAGCTACAGGCATTCCTAAGATTTGCTTAAGCTAACAAGCATTTAGACATGATGGGAAAGAAGGAGCTGAGGCGAGGTGAGTGACAAAGATCGGCAGTGAGACGTGGTAATATGGTGTGTGAACGAATCTGAGAGGGATTAGTTAAAGGGGTATTTACAAGGGAGAATATTGACCAGGTGGGGAAAAGGGATCGTGAGAGCTGAGCAATTTGAGTGTGCATTAATCAAACATAAAAATGATAGAGAAAGCTTAAAATAGGAAGGGATAGATCAGGGTTGGAGAGCAGAGCAAGACTGGAAGGAAGGGAGGTTTTGTGGGCAGAAAGACAGATAGAAGCTAGTGGAGTGTGAAGACTGTGGATTTCTCTATCAGTATTCTGCCTCTGTGACTGAGCTCCAGGTGGTTTGAGCAGCCATGTTCTTAGCTCTATTCGATCTCTTTCATGCATACATATGCACATACGGGCACAGACATAAGCATGCATGCAAATACAGGCAGACAGAGTTAGACTTCAACACAAGCAGACAAAAGAAATATTTAAGAAATTTGGTCAATTTTGGTTCCCAGTGAAATTAAACCCAGAGATCCACTTTAACAGCATTTCCTGCTTCTATCGAGCACTCTGAATTATATTTATATAGATGAAAATGTAGTGCAGGTTTTTGGACCTAATGGACGATAATGAAAATCTGCTTTTGAGCTAATTTGTCTTCAGCATCAGTCTAGACAGTACCTTACTTTTTAGAGTAGTCAGTATATTTTTATAGAAATGTTTAATAAAAAAAAAATTAGGAGGTTCCAGAGATTAAATTACAATATGAGCTACCACTGAGCTCATGCTTTAAGGAGATAAAATATATCAGATGATAACCAGACATTTATTATTGTCAGGTGTCAGGACATGAATACATAAATAAACAAACAATGTCTGCTTTAGTGGAAAGGGGATTTTATACAGATATTTAATCATAGATAGATAGATCGATAGATAGATATGGGGATAGTAAAGATACTGTGCAGGACCTTAACGCTCCCAGGCCTCTAGTAAAGGACTTAAGCTTGAAGGATAAAAGATCACCAACAGAGGCAAGAGGGGATTTTTTTTTTAAATATAAGAACTGTATTTGTGTATATATTCAAAGTGCCATTGTCCAGTAGTCTCAGGTTCAAGCTCAAGCTTCATTTTGAAGAATGTCATTCAACTTTCTTGCTAACTTTCTGGATACCGTCAGTAATTCCACCTATGACAGGTAATTGAAATGCAGTTAAAATTGGCAACAATAGCAATTTTGTTGCTGGAGGTTTTCTGGACACCTGCTGAGTCTTTGAATTATCTAGTACAAAATCTGAACACTGCCAGGCAGCAAACTGTGACACCTCTGTGCTTATGCTGTTTATTTTTGTTTGTGAAAGTACCTACATGGTGCGAGACATGGCGCATCCAGTGAGCTGGCTCTCCTTTTAACAGACTAAGTGGATTGAGGCAGGTGCAACCTGAATACCTGTTCTACACTTGTCAGTAACACACAGTGGGCAACACCGTCCAGCTATATAAGCCAGGGTCTTTTTCCCGTCATTTTTAGATTTGAAGACACAAATAGTATCGTCTACTCACTGAGTGTCATGTTTTTGTGTTCTTATTTCAAAATGTACCTTTTTCAAATGACAATGACTCCCAGACCATTTCCTGAAATGTCAACTAACTCTATTGATGCATATCTAAAAGATATGTGAGAAAGAAGTAAGACAGGGCTTTCTTTGTCCAGAAATGTTTTTTCTTTGTTTGAGTTCAGTGTACTATAGTGAAGTAACATGAATTACTGCCTTTACAGTATATACTTCAGCACTATAGTGCTTAATATATCCATGAGCTTTACTAGTGTAATTAACTGATATAAACTGCCCCTAAGAGTGGTGATGAAGCACAGACATAACCAGTAAGTTATGCAAGAATCTATAATCCCACTGATCCACAATTTGTCATAATATATTATAATTGTGATTGACATATTGGAGCTAATTGGAGTGTGACTAGCTCTCGGCTTATCCTTATTTACACAATTGTTACTTTGGCGTATCAGTGTGCAAAAATAAATCAGGTGTATTTTTCAGTGACCAACCAATATGTTTATTCAAACCAAGAAAATTTCAGGTGTCATGATGCAGAAGAAGAGCATTTAAACTGATCTGATTTTATTCCACATGCCATGCATGTAATTGACCTTCTGTTTCTTTCTGTCTCTTGTTCTCGTGCTTTATTTCTCTTTCTACTTGTCACGTTTACTGAAAACACTGCACTAAGCCATCCACTGAGTGAGATTCGGTGTGATTAATATATGCTGCGCATTCAGAGAAATCTTTTCACATTCAAATATATTAGTATGCTGTTGTTGTTGATTCAGTTAATTTTATTTTGCAATCCACTTTTATCCACTGCAACTTAGCTGAGTGCATTTCCATCCACAGGATGACAAATTTCACCTCATGCAAGAGTGCATTGCAGCACTATATTTCTTTGGGAGTTTTCCGTTTGGCTTTGTGGAGGATATATCGTATGATAGCTACAGCCTCTGGTGACCCATTTGCGGTGCTTTGGTCAGAGGTCAGTTAAGTTATTCTTCCTTGCGCTGGTTTGGGCCAAGTGTAACTGCAGTTACTCGCTGTGACAGCTTCGGAGGCAGAGGTTGTCACATACTTTAATGATTCATTTTTCTCTCAGAACACTTCCCTCATGAAAGAAAGCTGAACAATTTTTACAGGTCAAAGGCGTAAGTAGTGGTATTATGTATAAAACAAATAGTGAAAAAAGAAAAATAGTCCTAATTTTCAAAGTTCTAGTCGAGTGTAGGTTCAGTTTCATCAGAGAAAAATATTTATTAATTGCTTCTTACTTGGCCAGGATATATTTAATCTTATTCCTGCCTTGCAGTGTCAGTAGGTATTAGTTTTTCTTTCCTCTGGCTAGTTATTTTAGGTATTTTTTATATGGTGATATGCAGCTAAATAAATAAATATAAACTACTCAACATGTGGACTGCATTCCAATCTGCAGCAGCAGCTTGCATGTAAATATTCATGGTGCATATTTTGCTGGTGACACCCGTCCGGTTGGGGTAAATGAGGCATCAAAAAAAGAGGTGCTGCCGTCCTTGCTGCTACCTCACCCGCTGACTTCAGGTGGTGTTGATGGTTTAATGAGTGCCTCACAGCTAGCGGTATAAGGGAGTTTGTGAATGTTTGTTTTCTTATTTAGCCAGGCCGCTGAATAGTATAAGGTGATGTTTTCTGGGGTTTTTTTTCCCTTTTATTTAAGCAGCTCACTACTTTTTCTGTGTGCCATTAGGAGATAGCCCAGTATCATTTAAAAGTCTGAGGGTCCATTAGCACAGTGGGATGCGGTTCACTGCCAAGCTAGCTTGACATAACTGACAGTTAGGTGTGGTGATGTGCAGATGTCTGAGTGCATGTTTACAAATCCAATGTACTGTAGACAACTTTTTAGTTAATACTGATTATGCATGTGGTGTTTACAAAAGTAGCACTTTCTATTACAGCTTGGTAATAATGTGATAATAGTGGGCAAATAAGGTCAAAACAAGTAACAATATTGAAATTACACATTTTTGCCATTTATTATAAAAAGTACAGTCATATCCAAGTAATTATTTTGTATCAACATTAGTTATAGCTCAGTAATAGTATATTGAAATCATTGCATTTGAGTAAAAACAGGCCAGAAACTGGAAACTGGGATAATTCTGTGGAAAAAAATTAAGCCTATGAGGCAAGACCAATGAGTAATAGTATAGTATTATATTGCTAAGAATTTAAATGCTTGGTAGCAATAAAATTGTGATCGATGAATTTAAATTTTTACACCAAGTTGTGTTCATAACATCATAATGATAAGGTTCTAATGGATGATGCTTTAAATCATTAGGATACTATTACAATACTATAATGCTGGAATTAATCCTGCTTTTTCCAGCATTCTTCCTTGTTTGAAGATAACAATGTACATGTTATGTTTAATGTTGTAGATTATTACCTTTCTCTATTATTAAGTCTCTGTTTGGGAATAATGTGATATTTTAATATCAATGCTGTTGTTTCACCTTGTTACTTCACTATTACCGCATTATTACTGAGGTGTAAAAGAAAACGCTATCATGAATTATTCTTCGGGTCCTCAAGGACTCAGTTGGTTGTCTATGTAGCTTTAACATTAGTGGGATAAGGATTAAAGTTAGTATAGGAAAATTTAAATGCACGAATATTACTTTTTTATTGCTTGCATACATTTGTTTTCATATTATTAGCCTACGTTTCTGACCTGTTATTACTCATTGCATATATTTCAATGTAATATCATTCAGCTATAGTGACAGTTAGTACAAGATAAGACTTTTACTTTAGGTTTTTGCTTGATAACTTTGTGTTTTACTGTACATTACAGAACCAGACCATGTGTCCAGGTCCAGTTCCTTTGGTCTGTGAATACAATAAAATTTATACTGCAAAGGTTTAGGGTGGTTGGACCCCATAAGAAGTATATTGTTGATTCATTGTACTACTACTACTACTACTGTAAAATGCCTAAATTGGTGTTTCTAAGTATTTTTTGGTCACTTCTGTTTGTGTTCTTATTAATATGTTGTTAACTTAGCAAAGCTGTGATTCCAATGATAAAAACATTTTTTCCACCGGCCACAGATACTTACTCTGACAGCACATGTCTTTATTTACAGTGGTCACAAAATGTATCTTTAACATGTGGTAAGACACGCAGAATTTTGTTGTGAATCTAACATACTACCACGCATAATAATTACTATAATAACTTTCCCTGAATTTACAAGGCATCTCTCTGTTTGTTTGTTTGATGAAACACTAAAATGCATTGGTGTCTTTACTAGTAGCTTTTTGTGAGCGATGATGCTTTGCTACTGAATCTAAGATGTGGGACTATGAAGGACTATGCACTTTCAGTGCTCTAAACATTGGGTTGATCAGACATTACAAAAGCTTTGGATTAAACTAGCAAAGTAGTCAGCTTAATGTCAGATCTGGCTGATTCACATTCTCAGTTATTTCTAGACATGCTTACTGTTGCATTGCACTTTGTAAAAGTGTCTCTAAATGACTCTAAAAACACAAATCAAACAAAAGAGAATAATGCATTCAAAAGTTGCTCTGTAAGGAACCTTACAGTAAGGAAGTTTTTATTAAAATTTCTCAGAACAACTTCTTGATGATAATTATTTGAGATTCTCTTCATCACTTAACCCTAATTGCACATAGTTCACTTTCTTCTGAGCTTTTCAATTCAGACCCTTTCAGATGAGTTAAACTGTGTTTTCCTCAGAAGCCCTTCTTCCGGTTGTATAACGGAAAGAATCAACAAGCACTATATGTAGAAAATCTATCATTTGACAAATCACCGGCCTGAAACATTCAATCAAGTTTTCACAGAGGGTGATTTTATTTATATCAAGGCTAAAAGAGTGGCAAAAAAGAAATGCAGCATAACTACTACACGGACTATTGCTTTCAACTGATTTGCAGTAAAAAGCATGGGAATAGTTCAGTTGAGTTAATTAAAAAACCGAAAACCCAGATACAAGTGAAATAGAGAGTTTCTATTAATAAAGAACAAGTGTGGGCTTTTTTGTGCTTTTTCTTTCCACAATATCTACAAAAAATACTGAAATTATTATTAAAAACTAAACCACCATGAAAATAGCAAAAATATCACTTAATTGGATACTTGATGCTAGCGTTAATGACAAGAAAATCACCATCAACTCATTTAGCTGACACTTTATTAGGTACAGTTTAATAGTACTGGGTTGGACTGCCTGAAAAATTGGCTTGAGGATTCAAGAAGATGCTGCAAACATTCCTCAGTGATTTGACATATTTGAAACCAAATTCTGACCCTATTTACCAGATGTTACAGCAGAAGATTTTTACAATTATCTATTGTTCCTCCAATGTCTTCTTCAGCTGCTGTAGCCAATGGGTTTACATATTATGCTTTTCAGAGATGCTATGCTGCATACCTTGGTAATGTGTGATTATTGGAGTCAGTGTTGCTTTCCTATCAGCTCAAAGCAGGCTGACCATATTGCTCTTCCTCTGGCTTCAACTAGGCTTTTTTGCTCAAAGCACTGTCACTCACTGGAGTGACAGGTTTTTTTTGGATCTTTTTGGATCATTCTCTGTAAACCCTAGAGATGTTTGTGCTGGAAAATCCCATTAGATCAGCAGTTTCTCAACTACTTAGACCAGCATGTCCTCCAACAACACAAAATTCAAATTCCTGTAAATCAAATTGCTTTCTCAGTTGGATGCTTGGTTTAAACTTAAGCAGGTCATTATGACTACAGGCCTAAATGCACTGATTTTCTGCCGTGTGATTAGCGTTAATGAACAGTTGAATGGGACTACCTACAAAAGGGGGCTAGTGAGTGTATTTAAAGTGGCCAGTTCTAAAGCAAACATGATCAGTTTTTTTTGTCTTGGACAAAAACTAGATTTGACCACTGTATCTAATATTCATTTTGAGTCAAAAGTACCTTTTGAGAGCACACTAATCTTTCTAGAGCTATCCAATGGCTCTGAGATGTCATTTTTTCTCTACACTTAGCACCCTGTCATCGAAGATTTGGTGAGTAACTCAATGATCTGACAAAGAGATGTTCTCTCAGCCTCCTCATCTTTTTGATTTTGCCTTTCTTTCCTCGATTGAGAGAAGTCTGAGTATTCCCATGCCTTCCCCTGCAGAGTCACGGAATGGTTGTCTTTTAACTCTTTGGTGATATCCAAAAAAACCTACCAAAAGCACAGATTTTCACTACCACAGCTGGAGCTTTTCTGGACCACTTGTACCTCTCCACAGGTGCATACTGCCCTGACAATCGAGCTCAGAACCCCTCAGTCTTACTAATGGATGTCCTGCAGGCACTTCTTGATTTTTTGCCATGATATGAGAAGCACCACCTCAAGGGACAGGTAATTGCCGCGGCAATGGTGACAGGTTTTATCTTTAACTTTATTTCCTATGGCTACAGAACAGGCAGATTAAACCGCAGCAAATGATGAGCAGATGACAGCTCAGCCTCTCTACCTCTCTCTTATCAAAACAAACGGCTGCAGCACTAGTACAACAATTTCAAGATCACTCATCAAACTGTGGACTCCAGTGCTACTGGGGTGATGAGCGGCTACATTGTCAAGGGATTATTTCGTCTCTGACTAAATGACACCTGATTACTCATGAGTTTTCTGCAAATATGAAGTTTTGCCAGTGTACCCTTTAGCCAAGCATCAACTGGGAGAAACTCCAGCTGTGTAGTAGCTGGCAAGAATGCTGTTTTTTTCTGCCACAGCCCCACCACCTTTCTCTCAGTTTTCACAACCCCAGTGTGGAAAATAGAGGCTTTTACTTTGAAAAGGGCTTTACTCCAGAGCTAATGCTGTGTCCCTTTGCATTGCAGAGTTTCTGACAATTTCCTCCTCAGATGTTTCTCTCCTGAGCAGAACTGATCTTGATCTTGTTGGATCAGTAACACTCATCTTTGTGAGTCAGTGTTCATGAAAGTCACTGTTTACCGCTGTTTATTATTGCTGTGTATCAAGGGTACAGGCCTACATCATTAAATCCAGATTTGCATAGGATTAACATTACACAGGAGACAGGAAATCAAATATTCATTGAGGTCCTCTGTTATTTAACATTTCATGCTAGATGTTATTTTATCCATTGCAAATCTATAGGATGTGTTCTGTCATAAAAACAGAGATTCAGGAGGACTAACCAAAAGAGAATGCCAATTTCTCACAGTACAGCAGCTCATTTGATGACCTCAAGCTGTCCCAGTAGCTTTGATTTGGTTTTGTTTACATCCGAAAAGGCTTATATCCTAATGTGAGCAAATCCACGTCTAGAGAGGTTTGAGATTGTTGCCATTATCTTAGAAAACATTGATTCAAAAAAGAGGGAAAGGGGAAAAGAGGGAAAGACAAAACAACCTTTTACTACACAACAAAACCAGTGGTCCAAATATAATAATGTTTGAGCAATTACCTATAGTTTGCTTAAAAAAATGAATATAAAAAATCTAACTGCAGCTGGAATAGCGGCCTGTTAAATCAAGTCAAAATTGAACTTGTGACTGATTTGATAAATATACAGTAAGCCTGGCATCTCAGGGTGTATTGATAAAGGGAAGAAAAACATCAGAGCATTTGAAAGACAAATAAACCAAAAAACCATGGACTATTAGTCCACTCCTTTTAAATGCTGCTGTTAGCACGTGGTCTGAGTGGTAGTCTTTTGCTTTTATTCCAAACTACAGTGATCTATTTTGCAGGAGGTGCATGAGGTCAATTTTTCAAACTGACCTCATGTACACAGAAAAGCCTGACTACACTCCTGTGGTGAACTGTTAAATGAATTGTCTGAAAATTTAGCAAAACAGAAGAAAACTTCAGACTATATGGAACTACTTAAGTATGTAAAGGACTGTAAAACATGGAGATGACTGCTAGGAACTTTTCCATATTGATCCTGAGCATTAACTTTCTTAGAAACAAAAAGTCCCTGTCTTAATGAACGTAATGGCCTAACCTTACCTTGCCTTTCACATTGTGCATTAAACACTAACTTGTGTTGGCAAGGTGTTATGTCTCTACTCTTCACTGCATCTGCTGGCCAAACCTCCACAGAGAGGTTTGGCACAAACAAGGGTGACACTACCTCAACACAACGCTATTCATCTTACCTAATTAAGTCAGACAACATGTTAGTCACAGTTATGTTGACCATCAATCACACAAGAAACCTATAAAACCAGGAGGTGGATGGAAAGACACATGATGAATGTGATGTTCTGAGTGTCTCTTGGCTGGTCATGCCGTTTTGCTCTTTTTCTGCATGTCATCTTTTAGTCCTTCCAGAAATGTTGCCATATTGCAAAATAGGTGCCATAAAATCTTCCCACCAGAAAGTGTGACGTATCCTTTTGCAGGACACCAGGCGTCAAACAGCAAACTAGAGCAAGGTGGAGCACCTTGCATACACAACTGCTTATTCTCATCAGTGTATAATTTTTAAAAGGCTTACAATCAAGGCGTTATTTAAATGCAACCATTTATTATCCCTAAATTAAATAATAAAGTCATCCTTTATTGATGATGGCTTTCTTCCAGTTGAAAATATATTTTCTATTTCAGTTGAGCTAACTGGTGTAGGAGAGTACAAAGAGAGTCAAAGACTTTTTGACTTCTTATCTTGAAGCAGTACACCAAATAGGAATATCTGAGACAAAGTATATTCATCTGTGTGTGCCACAGCTGAAAAAAGACTGTAGGGAAAAACCACAAATCCTTTTTCTTTGACTATTTGTTGTGTTTTTTTCACTTGGTTAAACAAAACCAATGTGTAACATATGTTTTTGTTTCTTTCTTTTTTCAAATAAATCTGTATAAAAGGGAAATGTATAGAAGACTGGGGGCTTGATAATTATGGCTATGGCAAGGCTACAGCCTATGTTGATGTTGCACTGTATTGCATTATTATACAGAGATTTGTCTGTGTGTGTTGTTTTTTTGTTTGTTTTTTACCCCTGTGTTATAGATATATTGCCCCTGAAAGACTGTTTTTATATTCAGGATTCATCTATTGTGGCTCCGTCCTATTTCACAATGTTTTCTCCCTTTTGTCAACAGAGGTGTGTGATGTTTCGTGTGTAAACACAGAGTCAAAGTACAGTACACCCCTAATGGCTCAGTTGGCTCAAAGCCTCCACAGTATGGACGAGCAGCACTCTGATGTGACGGTACAGGAGTTACATATTTTCCGAGCATTACAGACAAGACTTGGGTGATTTTCTCTCTCAACCACTGTACTCTGTCTCATACCAACTGTTGTACTTTATTCAGCAGTTAGTGAATAAACCTGCAAAGAGTGTACATGCTAAGAGTTGCATCCGTTTGACGGACTAAAATTTGGTTATATATGATAGATCCAAGCAAACATGTATCTTCAAACCCTGCCTAAATTTGCATTCCTCTGACGTCTTCTTCCTTATACGGGCGATCGTGGCTCAAGAGTTGGGAGTTCGCTTTGTAATCGGAAGGTTGCCGGTTCGAGCCCCGGCTTGGACAGTCTCGCTTGTTGTGTCCTTGGGCAAGACACTTCACCCGTTGCTTACTGGTGGTGGTCAGAGGGCCCGGTGGCGCCAGTGTCCGGCAGCCTCGCCCGCGCCCCAGGGTAGCTGTGGCTACAATGTAGCCTGCCATCACCAGTGTGTGAATGGGTGGATGACTGGACGTGTAAAGCACTATACAAATACAGGCCATTTACCATTCTTCTCTATTTGAGACATTCAAATGATTCCTCCTCTGATGTTTGTACCCTTTTTAATCGTCATAGTCTACATTGATCCTCAACTCTTACATCCATTGGTATCATGGGAGATAAACTGTTTTTAAAGTAAAGCACTGAAAATGATTATGTAGTGAAGCCCCACTGTATATTTGGGCAATTTGGCAATTTTTAAAGCATTTGTATATACCAGTACTCCTGCTGAAAGAAAAATAGTAAGAAAATATCTCATTAACTTTTTTTAATATCACTTGAATTCAGCTGGTACGATAAATGTTCATCAACCAGTGAAGCAACAGGAACCTATACAAAAATTTGTAGCTTGTAAAATTTGTACAACTGATTTTCTCAAAATTAGTTATTTAGTAACTAAGTAAGGAATACATGCTTGTGCCCTAAATATTAATGCCAATAAAGGGAGCATGAAACACTACACATATAAATTAATTTACACTGTTGAGCCCTCCTCTAAAAACTCACACAGATGTAACACTGTCTATGAAGCTGGATTTAAGAAATAAGTGCCTAAAGTTAAAGTTTTAAAGACATGTTTAGCGCCATCTTCTGTCAGTAAAAAACGTGAAACATGGTTGGTTGGTTGCTGCTAATAGACTTACATTAGTTTATGTTAGCTAACTAATGGCAGAATCGATAACTCAGAGGAAAATAAGCACAGTAAAATGAAAAGTCAGTTTAAGGGGATCACTTTTGTACTGTCCCTGTCTGAAACAATGAAAGGATGTAATGCCCACTTTCACTGTCTGTCTCTTTAGCAGTAAGTGGCAAATTGCTGTTTGGCTAACTGCACTCAAACGGGAAAATCCACCTGTTAGCTGTTGTTCTGGGAATCTATCCTACCTCACAAACCATCCTACCCGTTGTTTCTGCGCCTGCACATACGCATAACACAAACCCCTAATTTGCATGTTTTTTTTTAACCTATTGTGAATATTTCTTATGGTTAGAATAGAATAGAATAGAATAGCTCTTTATTGTCAATGTTACAAGAACAATGAAAGGCAGTTTGGCATCTCTCCATGTGTGTGAAATACACAATAGCGTAAGTATTTACACAATATTGCACACTGACTGTTGCTACTATAATAAATACGGTTATTAAAAAAAAAGTTTAAAGAGGCAGGAATGTTGGCTGTATTAAAGTATAAATAGAAATTCGGTTTATAAATAAGGTGATAATTTCAAAAAAGACAGACTAAGCATTCAAATGCTAAAGCTTTCTTTTGTACTCTTGGTGTAGTAAAACATCTAAAAGGGTGCCTGTTTCCAAGTTTAAGCTTTGTTGTTTTGTGAGTTTAGTATTTCAACATGTCTGTTGATGGGCAGCTGCTGCTCAGAGAAAAGCAATAAAGCATTCTGGAGGCAGACATATTTTTTTCTTCCCTATTTGTGCGCTGAATGTACCATAGCTGTTGATTACATAATTTGATGTTCTGACTTTCCACTAACTTGGTTCATTGAATGCAGCATAAAAAGAGCCATTATCACCAGCACCACAGAAAAAAGTTGAATGTGAGAAGTCAAGTTTAATTCTACTTTTGATATTGCAGCTCCAGTTCTTGCTTTCATTTTTATCTCTTTGTCTTTCTTGATCTGTGCAGCAATCAGTCTTACCCAATCAGCTCAAGGTCAGTCTATCACCTCATTAAAGAGAGATAAAAAAAAACAAACCAAAAAATGAGACAGAACTGAGAAAAATGAGTAGAATAACCATTCAATACTTTGTTATGGCTGTCTTGATTCATGATCAGTCATGCAGGTAAGTAAATCTCAAAAGGTTGATTCTGTTCATCTGGACATAGTGTTTTCAAATGTTTTGTCACTCATTCAAGTGACTTCTTCAGTCACAAGTTTAAATGGCCTCCTTGACTCCCTGTGCCAGCGTTTCTCCCTGTCCAGGATGTGTACATCCTCATCATCGAAAGAGTGTCCACTGGCCTGTAGGTGTAAATAGACTGGGGAGTCCTGTCCTGATGAGGTAGCTCTTCTGTGTTGACCCATTCACTTCGTCGGAGGTTGTTTGGTTTCCTCTATGTATAAATCATGGCAATCCTCCTGGCACTTAACAGCGTACACTATATTGCTCTGTCTGTGTTGGGGGACCCGATCCTCGGGGTGGACCAGATTTGGCGCAATGTGTTTTGGGATTTAAAAGCCACAGAGATTCAGTTTTTAGAAAAAAGGCGTCTCAACTGTTCCAATACTCCTTCCCAGCTTTGACCCGCGATTGTATAGGAATATATTTCTTTTATTTATGTATCATTCACATTATTTTATTGTATAATGCCTTGGTGCAACTGATTTTTAACATGTCTCACACTCATACAGTAAGACAAATGGTGGGGGTCTACTTAGGAAGTTGGGGGAAGCAGACAACTCCACAGGAAGAATCTTTTGTCTCTTCGAGGACTCTGGGAGGTAGCAAGAGAGTGTGAATCTTAAGGTGTGAAACAGCTGTGCACTGCCTTTTGTTCCTGGAGAAGGTATTTAACTGAGAGCCAAATTCAATTCAAATTCAAATTTTATTTGTCACCTACACAGTCATACACAGTACGATATGCAGTGAAATGCTTAGACAACTGCTCGTGACCTAAAGAAAAAAAAAAGGCTATGAATAAGATAGGAAATAAATATGAAAAATTAAAAAGGGTAAATTTAACTAGGAAGGAATAAAATATAAATTAAGGTTAAAAATGAAATAACTGTACCACACAAATTAGAATGAAGGGTAAATTTAACTGGGAAAGAATAAGATAAAATACATAAAATAAAGTTGAAAATAAAATAACTGTACAACAACATACACAATACACATATAACTATATAAGAATGTATGAAGAAATATAAATAAATAAATAAATAAATATATACACAATAACAGCAGCTGTACAAGTATTAACTGGAAATGAAGAATATAGTGACCATGTTAGCCATGTTAGGTCATGCAAGCTCTCCACCAACTTGGTTGTCTGTTCTTTGTGTTTTTGATTAAAGAATGTTAGCTACCGCTCATCGCTCGTCTGCAGGCTTTATTTAAATGGAAAACTTCCACAACACATTACTGATGGAAATCTCACAGTCTAAGAAGGCTAACCTGCCATTTTTCATATCCTCCCTGGTGAAGTTGATGTGTAGGTCCACTGAGTTAATATGATCCATGAATTGTGGTATGTCCTGAAATTTGATTTTCACCCAGATGTCATCCACATACCTGAACCAATGACTTGGTGGTGTTCCAGGGTAGGATAACAAAGCCCTCTTTTCCACTTCTTCCATGTACAAGTTGCCACAATGGGTGAAACTGTGGAACCCATGGCACACCCATATCTCTGCCTGTAGTATGTGAAATAGGTGTGTGGTAAGACAAAGTTCCAAAAGCAAACACATTTGGTCGGTGCTGAGAGTGGTCCTCCTGCTGAGGTTGGGGTCATGCTGTAATCTCTTACGAACTACCTCCAATTGTTCAGTGACTGGATCGCAAGTGAATAGAGATGTAACATGATACAAGACCATTGTTTGATCTGACAGACTTGGTGTAGATTCCCCTGGGTATAGGGCAAGTATTTTTGTCACTGAGCAGTGACAAAATATTCTCATGATAGTCTTTCTGGTTTAGCAAAACCGTGCACCTACCCTTGTCTTGAGTGATGAAACATTTCTCCCACTGAAAACGCTAAGTCCAAATGAACGGAATCAACCTTTTGGGACTTTGTTATGGAGTAATAATATAAAAAGAAAAACCAACTACACCTAAACTAAATCCTTTTGAAATATATACAGTAACCTTAATCCTAAATGCATTAGTTCAAACTCATAACACTTTACTCATCATTCATTGTAGCATGCCTGTTTTTAAACCCTGTTCTTATGGGACCATTTTGATATCTGTAGCTGTATATCTAAGAAAGCTGCAACTGTCCATGGGCCTGTCAGAAAGAGCTCTATGAGTGACACACCAGAACAGAATATGTGGTGCACAGCACATTCAGCCAGCAGATAACGGCTGACAGACATGGACTTTAATGACACATTGTCTGGTTTAAGAGCATCTCTATGATGAAGTTGTGGTTAAAAAATAATATGGATTTTAGCCGTGCAGCAACTTGTGATGGCTGGTTAACATGTACTTGAAGTTATCATTTTATATTCTTTCTGGTATTTGACCACACAGAAAAATGTTCAGTCATATCTGCTTGAAAGATTTGTTATACATTTATAGATTCAAGGATTTATAGTCAGTAAAATTAATCAAGATGGAGGAAGCAGTAGTTTTCACCTAGTTCTTGTTTATTGGTTTCAATTTTGTTTAATGTTTTGGAACTACTTTTCACAGCTGATTATCCATCAGCAATAATTCCAACTTAGTGCTTAGCTATTGAACTATAGTTAAAGCTTATGGTCAAATTAGAGAGAAAAGCTGTCCAGGATACCGCTATTACTGATTTTCATACAGTTTTGGGAACAGAGTAAAGTTCTTCCAATGTCACATAAGTATGAAGAGTTTTTTGCAGTTATTAAAAGTTTTTTGCTCATAGTTAAATTATTTTAGAGCTAAAATGAGTTAACAATGATGGATTGTAATTGTTCATTAGAAATTTATATGTGAGTGTTTGTGCTACTCAGGCAGCTCTATGCTACTCAAGTGGTATTCATTCTTTATTTCTATCATTTCAGTTGCAAATCTGAATGATTGTTTTGGAATACCAAATAAAAGGATAAATAAAAGGATGAATCTTTTGTCATATTTTATGGGTCTCAGCAATGAGACCGATAGAAAAAAGAAATAGAAAACTGTTGAAAATTGGCCACTTTAAAAAATGAAATGAAATGCAAATGAAACAAAAATGAAAATATAACAGCAGATTTTGCATTTATTAACTTTAACACTAAAATAAAATGTGAAACTGAAACAAATTGAGAAAGCAGTGATATTCTATGAGAATATTAAGGTTTTTTCTCTACATAGAGAAATTTTGAGTGCCTTCCCAAATCTCCTCTAGCTTCAAAGGAACAAAAAGTGCAGAAATGAAAACATCTGAGGAAAAACTGGGACTAAGCTAATTTTCCAGTTTCAGACCAACATAGTCATGTTGTTATAGAATTGCTGTTCAAATGAATCTTGAGATTAAATGTTCTTGTCAGCATGATAGCAAATAAAATGCTGGTTTGTAGTCTACATTTTTTTGGAGGTCTACATTAGTTACTTGTGTTCCATAAGTAGCTAACCTTGCTTTCAATTTAACATTTTAATGTGTACAGCTGTTTATTTTATCCTTTAACTTTTAGCAAGGTTTCTTTTTTGCCTTTGCCAGTGATGGACCATGTGTCTCACTGTGGTTGATGTAGGGTCTGTATATAAACTATTCATTAGGCTTTTTTAATAAATACATTCAAAAATAAAGAGGGAATATTCTGATTGAGGGAATACTCTACTCGTCTGATATTACTAATGTGATAACTAGTATATTACTTGATAATGCAGCAACCTCTTTGTTGGTCTGAGTGGTAGGAGACGAATCCTCACTAATCCTTAAACATGAACAAAGGCTATGTAATATTTTTCCTACCTTCATTTCTCCTCTCAGTGGGGCAGCAGGGGCAGGTCACTGTTGTGACATCACAGTAGGTGGGACAGGTTCATACCATCCATCAAAGTTAAAGTGCCTATGAAAGGCCTTTAATATTTTACTAATTAAGATTGCTGAGTGCTCAACTATCATTCACTCACACTAAAGTGGGCTGGGTTCACACAAAAGTGTTAAGTGACATTGATTGCCCTACTGCAGTCTACCCTCTATAATGGGTTTCAGGAGATTTGCCTTTCTTCTTGAATACCTAGCAGTTTGATGTACATAGTAACGTGTAATTGGTTTATTTAAGTCCTCGTCTGGTTTGACTTGCACCTTTGCCCTTAAGGTCCAGCAAGGATAGATTGTGTCCTTTGCTGGTCACCTTTGAAACAACATTTCCATTTACACTGACTAGTGGGTAACTGATTCTGAATGGCTGAGATACAAGCATACTTTTTTTCTCTGAGCTTTTAATTTTAAAGTCAATAAGGTGTGTTGACGTCAGAGGAAAATCCAGTCTAATGTGGTGAGTAAGCAGTTTCTAGTGCCAGGGCCTCCCTTGGAAAGAGTAGAAATGCAATCACCCAATAAAAGCACTAAGCCAGCTTGGATCAGTTAATAAGCATGGCTTTTCTTTTTTTTCAGGTGATCGACAATTCACACCTCCCCTTTGGCGCGCCAATCCTCAACCGGATTTTTACCCCTTAGCTTTGAAAAAAATACTGAAGGGAGTTAAGGTCAGCCAGCTCTCGAGGCAGGATCGAAGGCAACCGCATATGACAAATCAGTAAATTTAATATATGTATTTTTAGTATTTGAGGGGAAAACAAATAGCTTTTGGGCAACTGTTCACATGGTGTTTGAACTGTCATTTGACAGCTTACCTGAACAGTAAAACTTAAAGTATAGTAGGTAAGTTCTGGTCAAAAGTTTATATAGACTAATCAAAGACATGAATGTTATGGTAATTTGGGGCTTTGATTGTTGTTAGTTAAACAGCATAAATATTTAGTAACTTTAGAAAGAACAAGAATTGGATGCACGTGTTATGTGCACATTTATCTAATCCACACAGGGTCAAAAGTATGCATAACCCATACTATTATTTAGTTGAATGTCTCTTATTAAGCTGCACCAGACTAGATTGTTTTGCTAGCCATCAACAAATATTCAATCTTCTGGCATAATTCTGGCTGAATTGGTAAACTTCATTTAAGTTAGTTGGTTTCCTGGCACGGCCCTTGTTTTTCAAGAGTAGTCCACTAATTTGAGGCTCTTGGAAGGCTTCTAACCCCATGGGAGCATCTGCGATCCCATTTGTGTAACCTTTAAATCCCAGTAGAACTGTACAACTTACATATATATATATATATTTATTTATTTATTTATTAGTGGTTTCCTTCCACTAAGGGCTTTGCAAAAGAAAAAGCACATGCAACAGCAAAAACATTAGAATCCAGAAACACACTTTGCTGATCTGTTTAGCTGTTCATACCCATTCCTGTGTTGGAATAAATGTCATCACGTTGTCAGCAGGAACTATTACATGTCCACCATTACCTGCGGAAGTGACATCATTTTCATGGGAAATTAATTTTTTTCCTCACAAGGCCTTGCAAAGGTTCACTGGTGGTACTGAAAGTCATGTTTGACTTCATTCCTTTTTCTGTATAGTTCCTGGCACACTTAGAACTTAAACTGCACTGTTGGAAATAGTTTCTTTTGATGCACATGCTGGTTTTTTTTTTGTTTTTTTTTGTTTTTTCAAATTTTGCACAAAAATATCTAATTTCGTTTTTGCTGCAGTTTATAAACATTAGTGTCTCTCAAAAATTGCATTATGAAGACACTCAAAATAAATTTCCTTTGGTTAAAAACTATTTTGTGGAACTTTTTTGCATTTACAGTTTTGAGGGATATACTTCTGAAATGCCTGTAACTAGAAAAAATAGTTACTAGAAAAACTCCCTGAAAGCTCTTCAGTTGATCCAAAATGCTCCAGCAAGAGCACTGACAGGAACGACATAGAGACAGCAGATTAGACTTCTTCTATAGTGGCTTCTTCATTGGCTCCTTGTTAAATCCAAAATCGAGTTTAAAATCCTTCATTACCCATTAGAGCACTTCACTCCCAGACTACAGGGTTACTTGCAGTTCCTAGGGTATTTAAAGTAGAATGGGAGGTGCAACCTTCAGTTTGCAGACCCTCTTGTATGGAACCAGCTCCCAGTTTGGATTTGGGAGACAGACACCCTCTCCACTTTTAGGGCTTAAAACTTTTCTTTTTGATAAAGCATATAGTTAGGGCTGGGTCAGATGACACAGAGTCATCCCTTAGTTACACAGCAATAGGTCTAGGCTGTCGGGGGCTTCCCATGATGCACTGAGTGCTTCTTCTTCACTTATGGTTTTTATTCACTGTGTGTTTATACACCTTTCTGGATTTAATCATTAGTTATTATTAATCTCTGGCTCCCTTCCACAGCATGTCTTTGTGCTGTCTTCCTCCCCTCACCCCCAACCACTCACTACAAAGTGACTTGATATGACTGTTTGTTTTTTTGGCCCTATATAAATAAAATTGAATTGAAATTGAATTGAAAATGTCTGAATAACTTAGTTGATCAAAACAATTGCTCATTGTTTTCACTTACTAAAGTCACAAATGAAGATAGACAGAACCATCAGCATATTTCAGCTTTCACACTAACAGACTAGTATAGCATCTCAAATTAGGAATCTTTGCATTTAATGAGGACCATATAGTCTGGGTTTCAGTGACAGTGAATGAGTGGAATTATAGATATATTATAATCATATTTAGAATATTTCATTTGTCCAATAACTTTTGATCTTGTGAAAACAGGAAGACTATTTTAAGTTAATGTAGTCCAGCTTGCATCCCTGCATGATTAGTGATATCTATATTGTTAATTGCCAATAGCTGTTCCTTTGTTACTGGACTTAAGCAAAAGTAAACTGGAGAAAATCCATCCATCCATCCTTCAATCCATTTGCTTTCGCTAATTTGGGGCCGCGTTGCAGGGACAGCAGCCTAAGCAGAGACGTTCAGACCTCCGTCTCCCCAGCCACCTCCTCCAGCTTGTCCAGGGGATCACCAGGGAGTTGCCAGGCCAGCCAAGAGATACTAATCTCCGCAGCATATCCTACGTCTGCACCAGGGCCTCTTCTAGTTGGGACATGGCCGAAACACCACACCGAGGAGGCATCCTTTTCAGATGCCTGAACCACCTCAACTGGCTCCTTTCAATGTGGAGGAATGGCAGCTCTACTCTGAGTGCCTCCTGTAGGTAGAGACCGTTCAATAAAAACTAATTTCCACTGCTTATATCCGGGATCTCGCTGTTGTAGTCACTACCCACAGCTCATGACCATAGGTAAGGGTAGGATGATAGATTGATCAGTAAATCAAGAGCTTTAGTTTTCAGCTTTCTCATCACCACAAAGGACCGGAGCTTCCGCATCACTGCAGGTGCAGCCCCAATCAGTCTGTCAATCTACAACTCCTCTCACTTGTGGAACAAGACCATGAGAAATTTAGACTACTCCACTTGGGGCAGCAACTCGTCCCTGACCCTGAGAGAGGAAAGAAAAATCAAAAAGCAATTTATAGCGCTATACTCAGAGTTAACGTGGGCTGGAATGCAGTTCTTGGTGCAGGTGTTAATAAGCTGTGGTCAGGGAACTTCATCTATCTAATGCTACAGAAGAGGAGTGAACAGAAAGGGAGTAAAGTTTTCTAAGTGGCAGGTAATTTCAAATGCAACGTTTCTAACAGCTCAACAAATACCAATGAACACACAAACAGTGTGTCTCCTATCTAAAGGTGCAAACGCTTTATTTGTCAAGGAGAGATGAGGATGTAAGATAGCATCAGATGGAAGTGTGAGATGGAAAGAGATATGAGGGTAGGAGAGGAAGAAAATAGATTTTTTTTTTTTAAGGTATGGACTGCTCAGTGACATTTGATAAACTGGAACTTTAAAGTTTATATGTAATATACCATTTCATGTTATGAGTTTTTTTAATAAGGTATTATATATCAAGTATTTGGGAAATAAGCCATAATAGCTCTTATAACCTCTGCTTTTAACTACTCAAAGTCAGTTGGCTAAATTTACACAGGTTAACTGATCACAGCCTGTGATTCATTTCCCAATAGTACAACTGATCATAGGGTTCCCACACCTGTCCAGCTCCACTTTAACCCCCCACTATAGTTATGTCCCTGTCTTGTAAGGGTGGGGGGAAAAAATCGATACTGTGTAGTATTGTGATATTTTGTTTGCGAATAATGTATCGATACAGTGACAGCTGAAATCAATATTTTGTTACAAAAAAGTTTTTGTGGACTGGAACATGCTCTGACTTCAGAGCATGTTGATCAGCTCCTTTTTCTGAGCAAGAATCCTGACATTCCTTCACTGTCCAAATGTGTTTAACTTTTTTTTATGGCAGCAATAAACATGACAGTTTACTTATTTTAATTTAAGACATGTTTTATTTTAATTTAAAACTTTTTTATTTAATGTAAAATTATATTTTGTTTTAATTTACTTTCAAATTCTTCAGTTGCTGAATGGGCTGCATAGTTTTCATAAATTGCATAGTTCAGAATAGCTATAATTGTACCAGATGGTTGCATTCAGTTAAGTTGGACTAGACTGTAATACAAACCGTTCAGTTTGTCAAAAATAAAACTGACTGAAATGAGAAAGACTGAGTGTGAGACTTTGTTATTAGATAAAATGAATGTTGATAAAGTTTACCTTTATGTACAGAATCTGAATATCGCAAAATATTTTAAAAAATTGCAATAATATCGTATCGTGCGTTAAGTGTTGTAATAATATCGTATCGTGGGATGTATGGTGATTCCCACCTCTGATGTCTTGGGTCACCCATCTAAATGGAGGTTTTTTTTTTGTTTTTTTTTTGTTAAATTCCTATTGTTTTCCAGTGTTTGTGTACAAACACGCTATAGAGATTTCAGTTTATAAAAGTGTGTACTTTTGCCACCTCTGTTTATCACATCCTTGTTTCTTGATATATGCAGTATGTAATAATGATGCTTGACTATCTCAAAGCTATCTTGTTTGCTCTAATGAATTAGTTGCCGTTTAGTCTTCTTCTTCATATATAGTAATTCTGAATAATTAGTAATAAAAATAACATGTTTTCCACTGAAAAGTACACAAAGAGTTTGAAATCTAAACAAAATATATTTTCCAGTTTATGTTCCTAGGCTAGCATATTTATGTTCTCAAACTATGGACGGCTAGTTATATTTTGGTATTAGCAGACACGCAAAATACTGGCAGGTCCTTCAGCAGAAGCAATGGATTTACTTTATATCTGTAAGCAGAGCTACACAGGAATTATTTCCGTGATATAAGTAAATCGTGAGATTTTTGTAATTCAGAACGAAAAAGTAGGAAAGGGGTTGAATCAACTTTGAGTTTTGCATCACATCTTTGAGCTTTGGAGAGAAATTAAAACAGAATACCTGAAAGCAGCTCATGTAATTGCTAGACCTTTGATTCTCCTCTAATAATTGTGTCTCTGCAATTGGAATTACAGATAACCAGCGGCTCTTGTTTTCTTATTGGCCTGGATAACTGGATTTAGAAGAGGCAGGAGAATGATTGAGAGAAAGAAGAACTGAATGAAAGATTGGAAAGAGTTGAGATTAAAGTAGAAAAAGGGAGATTAATTGTCTGTTTTCATGAGATTGTCTTTCAGCTACAAGTTCCTTGTTGTTCAATTTTACAAGGTGGAGATGAAAATTAGACCTTGTGTCCCACATTTTCATGCTGATGAAGTTAAAGGCGAAAAGAAAAGGATAGGGAGATGTGCACTGAAGTGAGACTGCAGGGGAAAAAATGGAGGCTCACAGCAGATGACAATAAGAAAGTGAAGCGGATCTGAAACAAAGCTAGAGTGACGGAAATGAAAAGGATTAGAACATGGACACGATAAAAGACAGGGGTTTAATTTCTGCACTCTCTAATATGGTTCAGTCCCCACTTGACCTGTTCAGAGAACAAGAAAAAAAATGTTTTCTAATCATGCTATTAGTTCATGGAACAGAGTTTGTGAACCCTTTCCACTAATCCTTTTTAGATATACAACACTAGATGCAAATGCACTTTTTGCTGTTTTCAATTACTGTAATCCTGCTAGTATGGGGGTATCTTGGGAAACTACAATTTCTGATATTTGACAATCAGTGGAAAGTTTTATTTCATTGTGTAATGTCAAAATTACCATTGAAATGACCGAAATTCTTGAGTTAGAAAAGCATGGTTATAAAACCAGGTTACAAAACCATTCTTTCTCTGTTAATTCCTGCTTGGATTATCCGGTAAATTTACCAGCCCACATTTAGTTTGTAGTGGTGCTGAAAATTTTCCTGCAGATTTCTCATCCAAGAATATACAGGGAAAGTGAGGGCATTCTTTTTCCGTCCATTCAAAGCTATGGATATACTTCCTGGACTGATTGATAATGCATATTAAACAGATTGCCTTTCATTTATTAAGAGTGTGTGTGTTTGTGTGTGAGTGAGTGAGAGAGAGAGAGAAAGAGAGAGACAGAGAGGGGGAAGCCACTCGTATTAGTCATTGGACTTTCCATTATGATCTTGCTACTATCCCTCCTCAAAGGAATTATTCAAATGAAGTCATCAAGACAAACAGGTGACAGTCTCCCCAGAGAAATGCAGTGTGGTGTATGTATCCATGTTTATGTTTGTGTTGTGTGTTTCTCTGTGTGTGGCGACAGGAATCTTAAAGGCAGCTTATCAAATTTCTACCATCATCCAAACTTTGAATGGCAGCAACACGAACATAAAAATAGCCAGGGGTGAAGGCCTTTCATGATTAGTCTGAAAAAAAGGAGGAATTCAATTATAGTTAAGCATGCATGTGTGAAGGGATTTGGAGGTGACGCATTCTTAAGGTGTTTCCAGGCTAAGTTTGTCGGAAACATTAACTGATAAAAGAATTACGTAAGTGAAAATGCCTCATATGCCACCTGTTCATGTACACGCACACTGATTTTTCTTCAAAGGATGAATCCTATTCTAAATACTAGCCTTTAAGAGCTTTCAATGGCATTGCAAGCCATTACCCAATTCTACCACCCGACATCTTATTATTTTTAAATTTTGGTTCACCTATTATATTGCACCTGTGTAATACTTTGATAAAAGGTTTGAAGAGGAATATTCCTCTATGATGGGTGCATTTTTTCCTCACTCCCAAGAAGTTCAGATCCATTTGTGAGCATGGAATTTAATGGCATAAGCAGTAGCAGTTGCCTTTTTGCTGCTAAATTGCCTGATCGGGGACTGGGTGACCTTTTACAGGAGACTCTCCCTCCCTCCCTTTGCACAGCCACACTCAAACATCAGTCATGGACTATTAATCCAGTGAGCTAGCGTGTGATCACCTCGCCGTATGCCATTTCTTACAATCTGTCATCTTCGAGGTTAAATCGACAGGTATTATGGCACAAATTATTCCATCCCATTCCATTTAAGAGACATAATGTTAATGAAAATTTTTCCCTTTATAAGAACAAAAGCATTAAAGCACATCAGAAGCACATCACGAGCTCATACATTTTCATTTGCCTGCCAGGAATAACACTCACAGACATGCACGGGCTTCACAAAACTTTGTAGAATTGCAAACTTTTTACAATAAAAGTTAAGAAATCAATTTTAATCTTTGGCTAAATCAGTATCACATTTTGAATATGCCTCCCGCCTACAGATCATTTGAATTTTTGTGCAGGGGGTATAATTGCATGATCAGATCACACTATAATTGTACCTAAAATGAAACGATCTCACCTTATTCTACTGGGCTAGAGTTTTCTTCCAGGCCAGAGAATATTCACAATAACCTAGTTTTAAAATAAAATTGCCTTAAAATACATGTGAATGTGTTTTTTTAATTAAGTTTCTATGCAGAAATAACTTGTCCATGAGCCTGCTTAGCATGCCAAACAGTGAATTCTCATGCACATTTCAGCTTCCATAACATTTTCCATTAATACTTTAATTAACTCAAGTTCGATAACTGCAACATCATTATAGAATGTAGTGCTTCAATTAGAGCAGGTGCTGAACTTTTAATGACCTAATTTCCAAGTTCACATAGCTCAGTCTGTACAGAACATGCATTATGATATGGACTGATTGGACCGGACACTTGTGGGGTTGCCTGCTTCTTTAGAAGAACTTGCTTTACAAACAGACGTAAACATGATTTCTATAAATAAATTGTTTAACACTGAGACCCTATCCAAAGGCCATTCAATTTCTTGCTGTTGTGCCATTAAGCAGCTGTGATCAATGAGTCACAAAAATGTCTTTAGCCATACTGGGGCAGCTGTGACTCTGAGGGGAGAGCCGCAGCCACCCCATTTGGAAAGATCCCCAGCTCATCCCATCTGCATGTTAAAGTATCCTTGGACTAGATACTGAACCCTGAGTTGCCTCCGATGCAGTGTGTGTGTGTGTGTGTGTGTGTGTGTGTGTGTGTGTGTGTGTGTGTGTAAATGTTAGATAGAAGTGTTTTTGGTTTTTTATTTTACCCATACCTCTGGTAAGCATTAATTATTAGTTAAGCCTACTGAAAGCTTACCACATGACATTAATCTATGTCAATTCATCATCTTTTGAGATTTCCACCTTTCTTTGGACAGGTTACTCTTTACTGTAGGTTATTGTATCTCCATGTTCTGTAGAAATGAACGTCTCTGGAGTTCACAACCAAAATGCTGTTCAAATTTTCATTTGTAGTCAGTGACACAATTTCAATTCTTATGTGGTGCAGGGAAAGTAAAAGGTGTGGTGAGGGGAAAAACAGGCAGAAATTTCCAAGATGCTGATTCACATGGGACTAGTACTTGCTGTAGTGGCAAAATACAGCAGGATTTTAGTGGTAAATGTTTTAACTTTACATTACTAGAAATCCTGCGATAATAATAAACCCAAGGTAATATTGTTTCGATATTAACAAGTCTTTTTCACTTCCTAAATGCATTAGAAATAACAGAACATGATGGTAAAGCTAGACCCCACTACACCCAAGTAGGTGTGATGATTTTGTCTCAGTTGGCCAAAGTTTCTCTGCTTCTTTCCATAGTACCAAATGGCACAAGGAAGACCTTTGGACCAGATAATTCTCATAAACATTAAAGAAACTGTGCATGTTTTTAAATGCTACACTTGTTACTTTTGTTCTCTTTTACCAATGAGTTTTACAACCATTTACCTGAACAATAGCAAACATCTGTGTGTTAGATAACCTTTTGTCAGCTCAGTAACACATTGTGTTTGTACTAGTTGGTTACTTCAAAAGGCTTCTGGCGACAGCTTCAAGGCACTTCATGTGTGAACGCCTGGTTCCCTTAAAGAGCAACACTGACTTTGAATTAAGCCTCACACTCTGTGTTTGCTCTGTTAGAGTTAGAGCCTCTTCGCGCCCACGCAATCCCTTTGCTTCCCCACTCCGTGTCCATTGTTGTTTCTTTATAGTTAGAGCCATATCTGTACATTTGTGTGCATACACACACACACACACTTAAAAATTTACATATACACACATTACTGAGTTCTGTCACTGCTTTCCTTGCCTGGATGACTGTGTAATTGAGTTTTGGGGATGCAGCCTGGCACTTCCTCCTTGTGTGCAGGCTCCCCTCATTACAGAAGCCTAATTGGGATTAGTGCAGCATTTTGTTTTGGCATTGTTAACGAGGCCTGTGGTCAATGCCAGTATCTGGCATGTTCTTCTCCCCAACTCCAGAACAAGGAGCTGTATGTGTGTGCTCATGTGTTATCATTTGTTGTGTGTTGTGTGTGTGTGTGTGTGTGTGTGTGTGTTTTGTAGATATGTGTTTGCCAGTTTCCATCTAGAATGGATAGAGAGGGAGAGCAGGGAATCTTTCCTGTGGATGTTACTATGCTCCATTGCTCTGGTCTCATCAGTGACTAGAGCAATAACTTTACACTGTAGCATTACGTGGTATCTTGGCATACTTATGTTTTGCAAGCAGGTCTAGGCGATTAGGTTTAAAAAGACTCAGGACAGAAAATTTGATTATTTCCGTTATAGCAAAACTGAAAAAGATAAAAAGCTGTAGCTAAGCACTGTGACAATGTAACATTCAGGAAAGTTTCCTGGGGACTAGGGATGGGTACCGGTGTCCGGTGCCATGATGGCACCGGTTCTGACATAAACGGTAGTAACCAGACCGAAAAGCAGCGCACATTTTGGTGCTTTATTTCGGTGCTTTTTTTTCCTGAGCTGTGATACACTTTAGATTCTAGCCAATCATTTTACGTTTCCGAGGATAGTAGGCGGGGCCAGGTACGTACTTTCTTTTAGAGCAGAGCAACAGATTAAAAACGCCCAAGGTGAAGCGGTCAAAAGTCTGGCTGTACTTCACAGCAAAATATGCAAACTCAGCAGCCTGCAACAAGTGCTTTAAGCCGATACTGTGATACTGTCAAAGGAGGTAACACCTCAAATCTGATGAAACACCTGGCGACGCATAGCCGAGAAATGCGTCGTATTTGATAGCTTGCTGCGAGACCTCACACAACTACTGCGGATGGGTTGCCTGTTATTGGACCCGGAGTTAGCAACATCCCCCAAAAACACGAAGAGGAGAGTCCTGGCCCCTAGCCCTGCCAGTGTAGCAGAAATAATGACGGCAGCAACAGCCGTTCTTCTCTGCGTGAGTAGCTTAATGTTGTCCGTGTGTAATTTACGTTGAGTAGGCTAACCACGTTATTACATTAATACATGTAAGGTGAACTAGCAAACATCATCATAGCTACATGCGGCTGTCTTCTTGTTTGATGGCAGATACTCCCTTCACCCTGGCCAAAAAGGCTAAAATGATCAAAGAAAAAGTGGAAAACAGTTAAACATGAGAGGTTTTTGGACAAAGTTTGTGTTTTTTCCATTGTTTAAGCACTGCTTCCAGCCAAGAGTGATGCCATAAATCCCCTATAGCTGCAGAAAAGGCTAACATTGTTATCTTTTTACAAAAAAACAGCTGAACATGAGAGGTTTTTGGACCAATTTTGTGTTCTCCATTCTTTAAGCACCGGTTTAAGCACCGGCACCATTTCAAAAGTACTAGTTTGGCACCGGTATCGGATAAAACCTAAATGATACCCATCCCTACTGGGGACAACCCTGAAGTTCTATTCTTCACTTTTTCTTGGCCTTTATTAATTTACTGTCTCCAGAACAGTTCAGGACCTTCAGTTGATGAGTTCTTCGGGTGTAAATAAAAGTACAAATAATATAATTCATTATTATTATTATTAGTAGTAGTATTTGTGTGTGTGTGTGTGTGTGTGTGTGTGTGTGTGTGTGTGTGTGTGTGTGTGTTCATTCATATTAGTAGGCACATTTGAACCAGAAAGTCTGAATGTGGCATTTTGCTGGAATTAACTACACCTTTTAATCCTTACCATGGAGATTCAGATATGCATCAAGTAATGCATTTTGAGGTCTATCAAAGAAAATACATGATAAAGTGCATACCACATAAACACAAGTTCAAGTTTGATTCTGGTAGGGTCTTTGTAGTTTTGCATCTACCATCTTTCTCTCCTTCTCTTCTATTCAACATCCAGTTAAATAAATCAGAGAGCACAAAAAAATCCCAATCGTTCAAAAAGAAAAGGAAATACTGACGATACTTACCAAGGATCTTCTGTCCATTGCTTCCCCCGGGCAACAATCTTTTGTCGTTATTTTAAGAGCTCTTGAATTCATTTTATGAATCCATCCTGTAACCGCTGGTTGAGTTACAGCAGTCTGAATCTTGCTGCTGTCAATCCAATCGGTTGAAAGCAAAATCTGTCACTTTACTTCGTGCTGTACGGATGGATAGACAGAGCTTTCATTTGGCATTACTCTTATTCTTCACTATAAATGGAAAATCTCTATAGATGAGAAATTGTTGCTGTAAAAAGTTATACGCTATCAAAACATATCTGGCCTTTGCATCCCATTAAACCACACATTAAATCATAAATTACAGTACTCTACAAAAGTATTGAACTACCCCTCATTACATAATTTTTTGCTGGGAAATGCTAGCATGCATTTAAATATAGAGAATGAGGCAACAACAGTGTACAATTCTGACAAGCTTGAAAATTTGCATTTGGTATGAGCACATTTATTCTTCAACATGAATGCTCTTAGATAAGATTTCCTATAATTTCTTTAAGTAGTCTTCAAAAATAGTTCTCCAGGTTTCCTAAAAGACATTCAGATCTCTTTTGTGGATAATGGCTGCCTTTTGTTACATTCTCTGTCAAGATGATCTCACACTGCTTCAGTGATGTTGAGGTCTGGATTCTGGGACAGTCAGTTCATGACTGATAGTGTTCCACTGTGTGCTTTCTACCCAGGTAGGCTTTTGCATTGGTGGTGTTTTTGGGATTGTTGTCATGCTGAAAAAGGAAGCGGTTCCTGGACACTTTCCAGATGGTATTGCTTGGTGAATGAAAATCTGACAGTACTTTTCTGGATTCATAATTCCATCAATTTTGACAAGATCCCCAACAACAGTGGCTGAAATGAAGACCCCTAATATGACAGTCTCTACCATGTTTTACAGATGGCCGTAGACGTGCATTGTTGCACCTCTAGGCCATATTGGCATATTCCAAGATATGCCAAGTTTTGGGAGCCACCTTGTTGGTGCAAAAATGTCAAATGATCAGGCATAAGAGCCAGCTGAAGAACCAGGAACAAATTATATATTATTTATTAGGCCTTTTGTAAGTTTTCCAATAAGTCTAGACATAACACTTCTTCATCCCTAGATGTGTGATTTACTGTGTTTTAATCATTCACGGGTCAGTGTTAAGTGGCTTAACAAAAATAAAATGAAATAAGATAAATGTTAAGACATTCTGGCTCCTTGAAACCAAAATCTAAAGAAATGAGGGATTTCTCAAGACTCTTGCACACTACTGTTGTGTTCACTGACAGTTTAAGCTGAGTAGCCACATTAATGTAAAAGCAGCCCCAACTGGTCAAGGCCTAGACATGTAATCTCTTGGGTAATATGGATTGTGATGCTGGTGTTGGATCCTTTGATGGCTGCGTCTTTGGGTTTTTAAGAGGTTAGGCTTCATTGAATTGTCCTGGTTTTGGCCCATCCTGAGAATGCTAGATTAGGATGGGCCTAATCTAGACCTGCCCTCTAAAAAGGCAGGTCTTTTTAGAGGTTCTCACTATGCAATTTTGGGGTATAATCTTCTTCCCCGGTGGCTATGGCACTCCTCAGTGTCAATTAGTCACTGGAGGATGTACTTGTTCTATATCAGTGTTTAAGTAAGGAGGCACATGTATACTATGACCCAAATCTTCCTACCAGAATATTTGCATTGTCATAAGATCTTCAATTTTATCTCCTTCACTTGGTTTTAACGTTGTGGTCGGACAGTGTATATAAATAATCATAAAAGAGATGAGCTTTAAAAATTCCATAATTCTGAGAGATCAAAAACAGAGAATATGAATTAAAAAATATGTCTGTTGGACAGACATACATGAAGAAGTATATTGTTTGACTGTACAATTAATTTATCAGAATTATCTGGTCACAATTTTGGCTTCCTGCAGTTAAAGGGACACAATTTGCTAATATTGAAAATGCACCAATATAATGTGACGCAAAAGCAAGTCCAGCAATCTTTTAATCACTGCCTGACAACAGTTCCCTGCACCGTGTAGCTTGAAGTTTCCTGGACTAGACTGGATTAGTAACAGTATGTTAAAAGACAACGAAGTTCAAATGTCTAGCACTGCAGAAGACAAAGAGTTTGTCCCTCATTAGCCTTTATTCAGAAATACTTTGGATTTAGGGAAAGTCAAGTTAACCAAGAAGAAATCATATGCAAAATGATTATGCTTGTGCTGTAGAGTTGTGTCTGCACTGCAGAAACAATACAACTTATTCAACTACCTGAAAAAATACCACAAACTGCATTATAATTAATGCATGAAGGCCAAGAAAAACAGTACAGTGGCTGACATGAAGGGTCCAACAATAACAAAAGATGTCCATAAAAGTGAGGCTATTACAACAGGTCGACCAGCTCACAAAGACGCACTGAAAACAAAACAAGCAATCCCATTTGTTCAAAGACGTGTGTCCAATAAACACGGTGAGTAACGAAGGCTTCAGGAAAATAGTCAACATACTGGACAAAAGATATGTTGTCCCCTGGTGCAATTTTTTTTCTAAAATAGTAAAACTTGTGATGTAAACAAAATGCTGCGGGGAAACGGAAAAAGATCTTGCAGCTGCTGAGTACATTGCTACAAGTTTTAGTCACATTCATCATGCTGGCATGACAGTAAAAAACTTTAGGTGACTTCAGGAATTTAGGTGAATGAAGAGGACCAATTTTATTTATTTGTTTAGTTTAATATACATCCTGTCACGGAAACTACTAATACACACATGCATATGCTGAAAGCACAGAGGATCACATTTCAGGTTGAGACCATTTAGAGGTGCGCGTGCTCACACACACGATAATTAACAGCCCTGCCTGTAATTTCTTTACTAAAATCACTTGAAATGGGTCAATAATTGGATATGAAGCCGGTGTGCTCTTATTTCCATTGCTTCCACAGATCAGTTGCTGTTTGCTGTTTAAGGGTTCAGTTAGGTTCAATTTGCAATTAAATTTAGATGCACATGACAAACCAGAGTATTGACATTTGTTGTCTGCCAGCAGTAACTATAAATAGTGTTGAAAATTGAGGAAAATACAAATTAAGCGCATTTATTAAATGAATCGATTGATCATTTGATTAGCTTTGTTTGGGTTTTAACTGTTTTAGTCCATGGCAGTCTCTTTTTAGTTTTCAAAATGAACACCAGGAGTTCACCGTTCTCTGCATGACATGTCAGCCTGAGCCAAGCACAGATTTCTAAAGATCACTGATGAGAGAACGAGAAACCTTGAACCTGCTCATTACGGAAAAATCTCACAGACCAAGGAAGGCATCAAAGAATGTTCCAAATTGACTCCTTAATACCTCTGAATCAACATCAGCATGTCTCACTGCCCTACTTTACACCCTCAAAAATTTGCATCACCTTGAAATAAAACCAGAAATCTTTGCACAGAAAGATTCCTTGTGCAAAAACATTTCCGAGACTGTTTCTGGGACTGCTTTCTGTACAGGGAGTGCAGAATTATTAGGCAAGTTGTATTTTTGAGGAATAATTTTATTATTGAACAACAACCATGTTCTCAATGAACCCAAAAAACTCATTAATATCAAAGCTGAATGTTTTTGGAAGTAGTTTTTAGTTTGTTTTTAGTTTGAGCTATTTTAGGGGGATATCTGTGTGTGCAGGTGACTATTACTGTGCATAATTATTAGGCAACTTAACAAAAAACAAATATATACCCATTTCAATTATTTATTTTTACCAGTGAAACCAATATAACATCTCCACATTCACAAATATACATTTCTGACATTCAAAAACAAAACAAAAACAAATCAGCGACCAATATAGCCACCTTTCTTTGCAAGGACACTCAAAAGCCTGCCATCCATGGATTCTGTCAGTGTTTTGATCTGTTCACCATCAACATTGCGTGCAGCAGCAACCACAGCCTCCCAGACACTGTTCAGAGAGGTGTACTGTTTTCCCTCCTTGTAAATCTCACATTTGATGATGGACCACAGGTTCTCAATGGGGTTCAGATCAGGTGAACAAGGTGGCCATGTCATTAGTTTTTCTTCTTTTATACCCTTTCTTGCCAGCCACGCTGTGGAGTACTTGGACGCGTGTGATGGAGCATTGTCCTGCATGAAAATCATGTTTTTCTTGAAGGATGCAGACTTCTTCCTGTACCACTGCTTGAAGAAGGTGTCTTCCAGAAACTGGCAGTAGGACTGGGAGTTGAGCTTGACTCCATCCTCAACCCGAAAAGGCCCACAAGCTCATCTTTGATGATACCAGCCCAAACCAGTACTCCACCTCCACCTTGCTGGCGTCTGAGTCGGACTGGAGCTCTCTGCCCTTTACCAATCCAGCCACGGGCCCATCCATCTGGCCCATCAAGACTCACTCTCATTTCATCAGTCCATAAAACCTTAGAAAAACCAGTCTTGAGATATTTCTTGGCCCAGTCTTGACGTTTCAGCTTGTGTGTCTTGTTCAGTGGTGGTCGTCTTTCAGCCTTTCTTACCTTGGCCATGTCTCTGAGTATTGCACACCTTGTGCTTTTGGGCACTCCAGTGATGTTGCAGCTCTGAAATATGGCCAAACTGGTGGCAAGTGGCATCTTGGCAGCTGCACGCTTGACTTTTCTCAGTTCATGGGCAGTTATTTTGCGCCTTGGCTTTTCCACACGCTTCTTGCGACCCTGTTGACTATTTTGAATGAAACGCTTGATTGTTCGATGATCACGCTTCAGAAGCTTTTCAATATTGAGACTGCTGCATCCCTCTGCAAGCTATCTCACTATTTTTGACTTTTCTGAGCCTGTCAAGTCCTTCTTTTGACCCATTTTGCCAAAGGAAAGGACGTTGCCTAATAATTATGCACACCTGATATAGGGTGTTGATGTCATTAGACCACACCCCTTGTCATTACAGAGATGCACATCACCTAATATGCTTAATTGGTAGTAGGCTTTCGAGCCTATACAGCTTGGAGTAAGACAACATGCATGAAGAGGATGATGTGGACAAAATACTCATTTGCCTAATAATTCTGCACTCCCTGTAGGATATTATATTATTTTCTATCATTATTAAACAGATGGCACACAGTTGTACATATCAGCTCACCTCAGGATTACGGTCCCTTACAGTCAGTTAGCGAGTGGATGTGCCAAAACAGCTTGCAACTGAAATCAGAAAAGACTGCAATAGGTATCTGTCTGATACAGAGAAAAAAATCTTTATTTTTGTTTTGCAGAGATAAAACAAAAGCAAAAAAACAAACAAAAACCTATTCACACATTCACCTTTAGCAGATTAAACTATTATAACAGTGTCATTATGGGTCCTAGTAAAAAATCTATCAGATGTCTACAGCTCATTCAGAATGCTGCAGTTAGAATTATAAGAAACATCACAAAGATCGAGAACATTACACCCATTCTCAAATCCCTGCATTTGTTTCAAGGTGGTGGAATCTTTTAGTTTTTATAAACCTCATTTGTGGAGCAAATTTCCCCAAAACTTGAGATCAGCTAAAACTTTACTTAATTTAAATCAGGGCTATGTTAACATATGGTCAGAGCAGAGAAAAACAGCTGTCCCAGGGACATAACACGCAACCTGGTGACAATCACGTCTGTAGGGAACATATATATATATATATATATATATATATAAGGCTCAAGTCCTCTAATGAGTTTCCATATGTTCGGATATGTTCTAAAGGTTACATCATTACATCATAAAGATCATTACAGATGTGACTAAAACAGCTTTCTGTAGAGCATGTGAACCTCCCATTGGTTTACCACTTTTACCAAGGTTGTAGCAGAAACAAAGTGGATTTCCAGTGATGGTTGTTTTGGTCTTCTAATTGTTGTTGTTGATCTTTTGTGCATGCTTTATATCATGACATGAATACATATATGTTTTGTTGGTTGGTATGTTTGGTTTGTTTGTTTGTTTTATTGCAGAATATGCAAGAACACACAATCTGCTCTGACACAAACAGGAAAAACAGACAAATGACATGGAGAGAAAACCATAAACAATAAAAACACACACAAACAATTTCTTCATACAATATTTGCATATTTCATATTCCATTAAAACTGTCTGTGTTGCATGTGCATATGCATTGTTTAGTTCTGTGGATCTGCATTATGCGTATCAATAAATAATAATAACAGTAATGGCAACAATATAAAAATATGTTTTGCATATTGTAAATATCTCTTTGTAAGCCTCTTCCTATCCCGCTGTAAAACACTAAATTACTCTGTGTCTAAGTAGTGCTGTACATATAAATTTGACTAGATTTGACATGTTACCGATGGTCACTTGACTGATATAAAAATGCTTGAGTCAGAGCAACACTTTCTCTAGCACTTCTTTTGGAAATTTGTTCATTTTTATGTTTTATATATAAAGTGAATAATCCTTTTAACTATAGCCACATACAAATGTTCTGTAAGGCAAAGTTAAAACTGAAATGATGTGTTTTGGCCCAAATGAATAAGAAAAAAAAAAAATCAATCCCAGCTATAGTTCTAAGTTTTATCAAATAGCTTCGTTGGCTATGTTTCCTGCAAATAACCCATGTTTGCCTTGTGGCATTCTGTTTTTAACAGCAAGAACGTTTTGTAAGAGCACCTCATTGATTTTGTTTGTTCACAGATTTGCTTCCTCATTAAATATTGCCCCGGCCATCACATTTATGTCTACTTGAGCGTTCAAGAGATCTGTTTTCCAGGCTGAGTTGCTTTACATGCTGCTCCATCTTTTGTAGCTTTGGAATCTGTTCATGCTGCAAAACATGTTGAAGCAATTCACGGGGAAATAAGCCTCCAAATGCTGTGCACAAAGTAAATATTTTTACTTGGCACAGAGGGAGTGACCCCTGCTGAGAGTGTGCCATATAAATCCACTGCTGTTGTCAGGAAAGTTTGAGCAGTTTTCTGATCAGCCGTATACAAAAAGATTACACTTTTCAACCGGTAGATGTTACATTGAAATGTGTCCTTAACCATGAACTTTGTTATGAGAAAGCTCCTGAACAAACCTGCTATTTTCAGCATTTTAGCATTAACAGACAGGATATTATTCGATTTCCACATTACACAAGGGTCACAAAGAAGCTACCAAATCGTCATACAAAGATTTTTATACCACATACTACAACTGTAAATGGTATTGTTCTAAGCAGATTCTTACCAGGGCATTGGGGAACATTAAAGCCTCCTAGACCTCTTATATCGCTCATTTATAGTAGGAGGATCATACAGAAAGGGCTTTGTAAACTCTCTGTAAGTAGTTATTTAGAGCATGGATATTAATTAGCTGGGCTTAGTGTGATTAGGTATTATATTTTTTCTAAAGAAAAAAAGAGATATTAATGAGCAGCTGCAGGTCACACTGTATTTGGAGTCTTTCCACTACAACATGTTTACTAGTGCTGTTACTGTAGTGCTCAGCAATGTGATTAGTATAACATAAAATTGTATTCTGTGTCCATGCTTTTTAAATTCCTCTGCAAAGGAACAGAATCCAAATGTTGCTGCCCTAATCAGAACATTTTAAAGCATCAAAGCATCAGTTGGGTTCATACTCATTTGTTAGAAGTCAGTTGCTGTAGCTATTATAACCATCACTGTTTAGTGGTTTGTAATGACTTCATTTTAATGATACGATGACTGCTGGTGCAGTATCAGAACAGAATAAGAACAAGTCTGGAATGACTTTGCAGATTTTATTTTATAGTTGTCATGATTTGCATTTGCATTATATGAAGCCCATTTGTGCATACAGATAAAATATTGTGTTTATAGTAGATCTGGAACTGGCATATTCTATTGTAAAAAGTGCATTATGTATAATTTTCTAGGCTGTGAGGGCAGAGTAGGGCAGGGATTAAAGCATGGATGGGTACATAAGTGTGTCGAGCATGGCTGTGTTTGGATTGTAATTAGCTGGCAATATCAAGTTCTAGTTAAATATTGCTGAGAGATGCAAAGAGATAGGAAGCTGTAATTTTTCAGCAGTAGGTGAACATGGCTGTGCATATTGTGTTTGTGCAACCTACATATGCATTTGCATAGTTTACTTCACAAACAGATAATATTTAAACACAGTTATTGAGATATTTCGAATACTTCAGTTTACTTTTCAAATATTAGATAAGATGACTTCCAGATTTCACTAGGGTGAAGGAACATTTGTTACAAGCATTGAAACCTAGAAAGAAAATATGTGCATTGTCCAAATTAGCAAATTATTGATATTACATGTGATAGATCACTCCCGTGTTAATGTTTTTCTCTTTATCTTATGCTACACTAATTATCTGGTATATTCTCTGTTTTGGTTCATTAAATTTTTTTGGCCTGAGAAGTCATTAGAAATGATGTCCATTAGAACGTACAGTAGATTAATGCACTATGAATGAGTTCCTGTGTTCTTTCTGCCAGTGCAGTACTCAGGAGCCCATTAAGTTTTCCGGTACCTGCCAGCAGATTCTTGAAGCATTTGTTTTGACCTAGCAAATTAAAATGTCTGCTCTTATCAATGCCCTCAGGGCTAGAGGCAAGGTAGAGAGAGAGAGGAGAGAGAGATGTCGTTGTCTGTCCTTGTCAGGTCGCTGGTCTGTCTTCCATCACTTGAGTTACCATAAACCTGCTGTCAGGAAAAAGAAAAAAGAAAGCATGTTAGTACTTGTGTGGATGCGAGAGAAGACGGAGTGGTATGACTTATAATAATGCTTATATACAAACAAAAGTTTAGATTTTCTATCGCTGCCATCAAATTCTAATTTAAGAAATGAAAATTATGAAAGGTCAAATTTTAGCAAGACGTGCTATTTTTGTTCTCCTTCTCTATGTCTTGGCATGGCTACATGAGTAAGGCAGTGTCAAAAGAATCAGACTTAAGGACTTTCCCATCTTTTCCCCTGGCATGAGATTTTGCTTTTGGTAAGGCAAGAGCAGAATCTGAAGAGGAGAATCTGAAGAGGTTACTGCTGTGTATTATTTTTAGCTTATCTGTGTTCTAGCTAACAATTTGTTATTTTTAGATCTATTCCAAGGTTTTGCCCAATTGCATGCACTTTAACTGCAAAATGTCTTGCCACTGCACATGTTACATCTCCCAACATTTTCCATGTGTTTGTTTGTGTGCTGTTTTGCTGATGTATGTTTGGAGCAGCAGCATGACTCCTAATGAGGATCTATGGCCCTGGGTGAAGCACACCATCCGGCTACCCTGCTGCAGAAATGCATGCTTTTTCACTCACAGTTTTCTCTCTCTCTCCTTTTTTATCATTGTCTGTTAATCTTTCAGCTACTCCTTTACTAAATCTGTCGTATTTTCCACTTTTCTGTCTATTCCTTCATTCTCACTCTTCCTTAGTTGTCAGCATGCTTATTTAGTAGTCTGGACATGTGAGTTCGGTCAGTCAATCACATGCATTCTATATTAATGTCCAGATACTTATGGGTATGACCACTGCTTTATCTTTCTCATTCAGCTTATTCTGGCTCTTTTTTCTAAGCATCCATTTCATCTTTCTTTTTACCTGCAAGCCATGTGCTGTGCAAGAAGATCTCCCTTGCTGCCACAGTCTTATTTCCACTATCCATCATCTCATTTCTTTATCTTTGAGGTCTTTTGGCCCAAACATGTCTGCTTGGTCATCAGCATCACCCTCTAACTGTCTTCCTGGCATGTATTATTGCTCTCCGTCTCAGGCTTGCTCTCTAACTCTTGTTCTTTCTTTATGCGTCTCCTAGGATCGATTTGGCAAAATGCAGGCTCTGCTGTTACCCTACGGGGACGGCCATTTGACAGATCCAGTTCCTAGCATCATGAGCCAGCAAACACAGTAGGAAAGGGATGAAGATAGATAGTCACTGACAGCTAACAAATAGGCCCACAGGACTCAACAGGATAAGATAGCCATGTTCTACATGCATTAAACGTCTGATCTCTTCACTGATAGTGAATGAACAGAAGTGGCAGTGAATGAAACAGACACAAGCCTGATAAGAGCAGTCAGTGTGTAGGAATAAATACCAGAGGATAGATAAAAGATGTGCATGGGGTTTTTTTGACAGAGCAAAATGTGTGTGTGTATATATGCCCGGAGCAATCAAGGTTGGTAAAAGGTAGGCAAAATATGACTTGAGAAAATGTAAAAATAAAACCTGAGGCAACTTATGAGAGGGAGTTTGGATTCCTTGTAAATGTAATTCTCCAATGGCCACCATGTTGTGGAACAGAAAAGGTAATACATGACTCAATAAAAATCGTTTTTGTCTATGCTATAATGTATTAGAGTTATTGTGGCTGATGTTAGATTTCTTTTTAACCAAAAATTGTCAAATCTCATTTGTTTAAGTAAAAAAACAAACAAAGCAAAAAATCTGAGCTCACGCTCACTGGTAGAAAAGAAAATGTGCACTAGTTCAGGTATCAGTAAGTACTACATAAAGATGGAAAATCACTGAAGCTACTATAATAATAAAAGTGAGTAACATAAAATACTGTAAAAGTAATATTATTTGATAATATTAGAATCAATTAAACATGTTTTTGCCAGTAAACGTGTCACACAGCATTCTAGGATCTTCTTTCTAAGATCATACCTCCAACCTAGCTTCTTTTAAACACATGGCAGTGGGGAGTGAGAATTTAAAAAATCTTTCCTTTCCTCAAAGAGAGCTTTAATTTTCACTTATCAGTCATGGTTGAGAGGTGTACCAACAGGTGCTCAGCATGAACGCTTTTGGATAGATGTAGGTAGTTTTAGTGAGAGTGCAGGCACGGTCTAGTGAATCATTTTTCATCCATTATTGCTGACGATAGAGCCCAGATTTTGCTCAGTGTGTCATCAGCAACTTGCAAATCCACTATGCCACCTACACTACCACACGAGGACCTAATGCGTTGTTTTATCTACTCTCAAATGGAGTAAAGGGCAAATTCAAAGCTAAAACATATCATTACTACAGCAATGTTATGTTGGTGATATTGTGCAGGAAAATTTGAAACTGTGTCCTTAGGATTTCACTTCAGTCTGGTGAGACTGTAAAGTATACCACAGGGGGGCTGAGGCTGCTCTGCTGAAATGACGACATTTTCTTTCTGCATCAAGGGGTAAGGAGGAGAGGCGGGATCCTTGTCAGGGTCCACGCAGTACCTGCAGGAGTGTGGGATTGCCCAATTAGAAACACAAAGCCTGTATAATGACTACAAGCAGCTTGTAAATCTTATAGTACTAACAGACAAGTGGGCGAATGAGGGAGAGCAGCAGGGCATCCGCTTATTAGCTTTTTGTTAGGAACTAAAGAATGAGGCTCTTTGTGGGCATGGTCCAGTTGATCTTTATACCTTGTTAATGTCTGAATCCTTCAGTGAAACCAATAGCCAGATGAAAGAAGGTCTACATTTTTTCCCTGCCTTTGAAAGCATAAATGCTTGAAAGCATAACTTTTTTTTGTGAGGATCAGTGAACTTGGATCTGTCCAGCACTTTACTGCTAATTTATGAGTTTTGGAAAGTCTAGTAGGTGGATTTGTTTATCTATGGACAGAACCAACCAAGCTATCTGTTTATACACAGCACCCAGTCTGAATGCCAAGCTGGCTGTTGTTGGTTAAGTGCGATATTAGTCATCCCATTAACAACAAATATGTCTGTTTCTGAAAATGTTGAATTCTTAGTCATATAGTCTAATTACAGTATATAATTTCCTTTATCAGATTAAATGTAGGATGGGTTTTAAAATCTCAGTATAGAACTTGCCTCTCTCACAACAGGCTGCTTGGTTCACATTGCTCCCCCTCTGCTCTCACTTTGAATTCAGGACTAAACAACTACAAAGCCAGTGGGAAATCAAGTGTTCACTTGCAAGTTCCACTTATTTACAATACAGAGAGGAAAATGGGAGAGAGGTGGCAACAGCAAGGAGCAAAAGCGACTTGAAGATGAGGCCAAGACCTGGATGGTGCAGTCATAGAGAGCATAAGTAAGCACTCTGCAGGGCACATCTAAGGGTAAAAAAACTGGGTAAAACAGAGGGGATAAAAAAAAAGAAATGCAGTTGCAAAGCAGAGAAAACACTGCTTAGTTAAACTTACCCCACAGGTATTGTGAAAGTTTTTAGCCATTAAGGTAAAATTTGGGAAACAAAGGAGACAGTTCCTCCAGCTGCTTCACAGCTTGTCATTACTTCTGTCCATGTAGATTTAGAAGAGTCTCTCTGGTACTCTCTGCATACATTCAATTACATCCAGACAGACGGATAATCATGACGCCAACTGGAGACCTTGATTAATTCTCAGTTAGACCTTGAAGAAAGTAGTAATACCATTGTGCTGGAAAGTGATACAGTATCTGTGTGAAACAATATACGTACCAGTGGATAGTATTTAACTGAAACGTTTTACTTGTTACTTTTCTAGGGCATTTATTTTTGCTGAGCTATAGAGTAATGATTTGTCTGCTGCACCGCACTGTGGGTAGAAACTGTTGATGTGAAGTGTGCTGTAAATATACCTGGCTATATAGAGATCACACTGTAATAAATGAGGAAAAGATTCACACCAGGGAGAAAGACAAGTAAGTACCGAAGCAGGCATAAAATGAATGGGGTTTAGAAACATTGCAGATAAAAACCTTTGAAGATCTGAGACACTGAGACAAAACAACAGGAGTTCTCAAGCAGATGGCAGATCAGGTCCGCTGGGTCAGTCAGATCAGTGATCATTGGAGCACACTACAGAACTGTATGAATCAGCAATAAGCCACCTGTGTCACCAAAACAAGAACAAACTTGTGCAATAAATAAAGCAGAAAGTAGGTAATTACAGACATATCTGGTTCATAAATTGCTTGTTGCATAACCTGTTTAAAATAGAAATCAGTTATCTTTAGTTTCCACATACATCATATTATATTTGTCCAACATGCCCAAACGTCTGGTTTTCTTAGGCTTATTATCAAATATTTGTTATATAGCTAACAATCTACTGCCTTCTAAAACAATTTTATAATGTGTTCTGTCTTGATGGACAGCATACTCTATATATGTCTCCATATTTTTGTATGTAGCAGCAAGCACTGGATTGAAAGTTTTGTGGTTTCTTTTTATAGTCTGAGTAGTAATAACCAATCATGTTCAAGTAGAATTTCACTGTTCCCAGGGAATAGTCCTTGTGAGAAGCAGAAAATTACATGTTAGCCAAGAGGCAATTTAAAAAACCCCACTACCTGGCAAGACTCAGACTTTTTAAGAACGTTTTGTTAACCCATCTGCATTTATAACTACACTGTAAACGCTAATCACTGAAGAGAACCAGCAGTTATCCATTATCTAGTGGCTATACTTGAAGCCCCAAAATATTGACTGTTGCACCAAGAGGCTGAGTCATCAGCCAATAACCAGTGGGTTCCCTGATTGAATGGATAGCATAATGCGGACTGGGCCATATGGCTGCCTGCCCGGGTGTTTTTACTACCACTGGGGGTGGGGTGGTGTTGGGGGTTGACAGACTGTGAGATAATTTATAATCTGGTGACCCTAACTCGATAAAAACAAAGTCAAAGAGGCAAAGTTTGATCAAAGATTAATGTGCATCCACACTCTATTTCCACCTTTCTAATGCCTCCATCACATCAAGTTCCTGACTTAAAACTGGTGAGTCAGTCGAATGAGACGACAGCCTCCAGAAATGCCACAGGTGATTATTCTGTTAGTAAATGTAGCACCCTCTGGCAAAAAAAATAAAACACCTTAGGGATCTTTAATAGATCTTATTACCATTTGAGGTAGTGGCTGGAAGGTTTATGAAAGAATGACTGGTTTGTGATTTTAATCAAATCAGAACCCCTGTGGCTGTGGAGACGAGAGAAGAGCCTTGCCGGACAGGGTATTAGCTCACCCCGTACTGACACTTCAAATTGATGTTATCAACATGGTAATAGACCTACTTTTGCCAGCTCCCTTCATGCATTATGGGGAATGACAGCTTACTTAAGGACTACATAAACCAAATCATATTTCCTCCAGATTCTCTGTCTGCTCACATTTACCTCAGTATCTGCAAGCAGATGGCCTGGCCTGTGTGTCTCCTGTGCCACCCGTTGAATTGGCACTTGAATCATATATATGGCATTGTGTCCTTTTCAGTAGTACCTGGATAATCTCAGATTAGACCTAACTTTATTGATACCCTTGGTGATTATTCTGTTTTAATAGCAAGATAACAAGAAACGTGAGTAAAACCAAAAAGAAAAAAGAAATAACAGGGTTGCCAGCAGGATATGTTAGGGTGTAGTGGATGGAGGTTGGAGGAAATAAAGGTAAAATGCACGGAGACATTACATGGTTATGATACTAAAATTGATTATAAGGCATTATGTCCCTATGAGAATTAGTTGTGAAATCTACAATTAAATTTTATTTATACTCTTGGAGATTATTAGGTTGTAGAAACAAGATAACAAGAATAGAGACAAAAGAAGGAATAAAAAACATGTTTGTAAAATAAATAGAGCAGGAAGCATGTGACTGCATAATTGGTCCAACTGAATGTAAAAATGCATGCATAACCTCTTATAACAGAATGTAATTATGCAGTGATGATGTAGAAATCAGAGTTTTCATCATTCAAAAAGAAACTTGCATTCTTCCAGTATTCCTAAAGTCTGGTTTTGGAAGGTTTACTAAGTTGCTAAGTAAAATTTAAGTATGATTAAATATTTTTACAAAGCAAAAGGTAGATAATAAGAATAATAGCAAAAAAGGAGGTGGACCTAGTGATAAAAAATAATATTAAAAATAATATACTCTAATTAACTCATTCACTGCCATTGACGTCTATAGACGTCAATTACGTTTTTCAATGGGAGGGGCTAGAATACAACCTCGGGCAGCTTGTCAGTGAACATCAGACTGCTTGAAATGTATTTTTCACAAAAAGCTCGTTTTCTCCCTTTTTTTGGTCAAAACAGGCATTTTTGGTGGAACCCACCTCTCTTCTACAGCTGATTACTAAAGAATGGAAAATGGTAGAAACAAGCTTTTTTTTTTTGGTTGGAAGAAGAGAGTCTGTTCTTCATTTTGGTAGGTTCAGCGTTTATATGATCATAACACACAGTTTTCTGTGGCTCTTCAAAAATGAGTAAAAATGCTCAAAAACCCTGGCAGTGAATGAGTTAATAGATCAATCTTAAAGGTTGCCTACTGTATAAGTTACATGACTAGCTCCGTCTTTCCTGCTCTTCCCACACATGAAGGATTATAGAATAGAGGTGCCATGTTATATGATGTTCTCAGTTAAACTAAATTATAAAAATCTGTGTTTTGCATTGTGTGACACTATAAATGTTAGACTACGTACAGATTATGACGTCTGCATTGTGAAAACTTTTGCTGCAAATGCTACTCTACACACAATGCAGATAAGTTACAAATTTAAGGAAAGACAATTAACAAGTGGAGAAACATCACAGAGATGTTTTATACATACTCACTGTATGTATAAATGATATTAAAATTGCTATGCCATTACCTCTGAAATCATCAGATATTACTTTATACCTACATGCACTATTAGGGGACAGGCCTTTCAGTAGCAACTTTACTGGCACATAATGTGCTACTCTCCATTAGGTATAAGTGGGGCACAGAAAATATTATGTGTTGGTGGCATCTGCTTGTGTACTCATATACTGCAGTGCTGTAACATAAAACAATCTCACACGTGCTTTGAAATATTAACAGGACTATTTTGGGGTCTGTAGTAGTTTCAGTTCTTTAACAATGCCAACAACACCAACACATCTCAAAATTCACTTGCAGTCTATGAATATGTATTTAAAAAAAACTGCTAACAAGCTGAATTTGTGTTTTGTTGCTTGTAAACTTTTCTCACAACAGTCCATCTTCTCAACAAAGCTAATATACTGTCCTGCACCACTCCCCAAAAACTAGCTACAAATGTACAAGTATGGCTAACATGTTGAATGAACCTGTTACCAAGGAAACAGTTGCCGGGGAGCACCCACAGGTTATAGACTGACAGCATGCACACCGTTGCAAAGTTGAAAAAGATGAATAGAGCAGGAGCAGCCAAGATAGCGACCAAGGTAGATGCTCTTCTCCGCGGCTAAGCAGGATTTTGCAGTTTTACTTCCCTTTCAGCCATCGTTTTTTCTCTGAATCTCAAATGAGTTATTCTACCGACTGTTTATTCAAGGCAAGGCAAGTTTATTTGTATAGCACAATTCAACAACAAGGTGATTCAAAGTGCTTTACAGAGACATTAGAAACAAGAACAAATAAAAAGCATGATTTAAAATTGAATAAAACAAGCAAATAAACTAACTAACTAATTAACAAACAAACAAACAAACAAACAACAGTATATAAAATCAAAACAGATAAAATCAGAACAGTAGATAAAATCAGTAGTTAAATGTAAGTTTTGAAATTTAAGCTTAAAGTGTGGATTTGGTGCTTTATTCAAATGCAGCTGAGAACAGGTGAGTCTTCAACCTAGATTTAAATAAACTGAGTGTTTCAGCTGATCTGAGGCTTTCTGGGAGTTTGTTCCAGATATAAGGAGCATAAAAGCTGAATGCAGCTTCTCCGTGTCTGGTTCTGACTCTGGGAACTGATAAAAGACCGGATCCAGATGACCTGAGGGATCTGGATGGTTCATACTGGGTCAGTACACGTATGCGACATTTCTAAGTAACGGCTTCCTGAACCATACTTCAAAGGACTTTTTCGCGACCCTAGCTTCTTTGCAGAGCGATAGCTCAGCTAACAGCAGGAAAGCTCTGCTACTTCAGCGATGCTTTCAGCAACTCAGGGAAGGAAAAGGAAGGAAAAAGAAACTTCCATGAAGTTTAAAAGTTTAACCAAAGGAGCAACCAAGGAAATGGAGAGAAACACAGGTGTTGTTGGCTCAAAAACCAGCCCCAAGAATGCCGTGACCGCCGAACATGACTACAACCGCAGCAAAAGTCCTGAACTGATAACACTGCCGGATTCGGATCCCGATACTCCAGCCAGACCAGATGGTAAAAAACACAAAGGTGATATAACTCTTGCTGATGTGCAAAACAACATTGCTACTTTAATTAATGAGCGCTCAGATAATCTGGAGGCTATGATCAGCAAGAATACTGTTAACATCGAGGCCATGAAGAAGTCTATTGACTTCATGTTCTTGGAAGTAGAATCTTTGAAGAATGTCACCAAAACCGTTAAAGCTACTTGTGAAAAAAACAGCAGCAGAATATCTCAAGTAGAACTGAAGGTCAACGAAGTTGAAAGATACCATCGGAGATGGAATCTCAGGCTCTCAGGTGTCCCTGAGCAAAAGCAAGAAGACATCACCAGAAAAGTACTTGACATCTGCTCCACTGTTGCCGGGGAAACAAGTGCAGGATTCAAAAACAGTATTGATGTAGTTCATCGCCTGGGCCGCTACAGCGAAACTCAGAAGAAACCAAGGCTGGTTATCATTCGATTTGTGACAAGATCAGCTTGTGACTTGATCTGGAGAAAAGCTAAAAACTGCTCCTTTCTGAAAGAAAACTACATGAGGTTCTCTGAAGATCTGTCCTCTGCTGACAGGGCAATTCGAGAGAAGCTTTGGCCTCTTATTGATGCTGCAAGGAAAGAAGGAAAAAGAGCACACTTTGCTGGGGTCCGTGTGATCATTGAGGGGAAAGAGGTGCACCCAACGCTCACTTCGCCTGAGGATCAAGCTGCACCTGCGTTGATGGAGGTTTCATGCCCCCCTTGAGGTATAAAGTTACAGATGTCAAAGGGGTTGTTTACAATTTTGAGGTTCAGGATAAAAGTTAATACCAGTTCCATGTTAACTATGGGAAGTAAACTGTTCATTATTTTGTGCTAAAGCCGCACTGTCTATATCACTTTGTTCTCTCAATGTCAGGGGTTTAAGAGACACTGTTAAGCGAAAAGCTTTGTTTTTGTTTGCAAATCAACAGAATACTGACTTTGTTTTTTTTCAAGAATCACATTCTGTTATTAAGGATACTGCTTTTTGGAAAACTCAGTGGGGCAAGGACCTATGGTTCTCACATGGATCGGAAAGATCGGCAGGAGTTACTACTCTGAAGAACAAATTTAATGGGAACGTTATGCACTCTGAAATGGACTCAGAAGGACACTATGTGTTAATGATTGTCAACATTGATGGTACACTTCTTCTTCTTGCCAACGTGTATGGTTTTAATTCCAAGTCTGATAATGACTTCTTACTGGATGCCCTTGAAACACGCTTTTTGTTCTGGTTATCCAAATACCCGAATCTCCTGTTATTAGTTGGAGGTGATTTTAACATTGCTCCAGATCCTTCACTAGACAGATGGCCACCTAGCTCAAATAACTCTCTGTCCTGTTGTTTAAATGTATTCATGCAAAAGTTTCATTTAATAGACATTTGGAGATTTAAAAACCCTAAAGCCAAACTATTTACATGGAGTAACAAATCCAACTCTTCTAAATCCCGTATTGACTTCTGGTTAATTTCTGATTGCTTAAATAGGGATAATGTTATAGCCAATATAATGCCAACTCCACTCACGGATCACAAAGCGGTATCACTTCAGGTCCTTTTCAATACTAATGCCGCCCAAACTTGTAGGAGCTGCTACTGGAAACTTAATAACTCCCTTCTAAAACATGAAAAAGTGCTTGAAGATATTTTGTCATTAATCAAACGTTTCTGGGATAAAGCCTTAACCAGTCATCTCTACTGTCAAAACTGGGAACTCTTTAAATTTGAAGCCGCTAAATATTTAAGAGAGTATGGCTCATCTGCAGCAAAACAGAGGAAAAATGAAGAAATTAATGTAATTACTAGGATATCTGCTCTCACTCAGATCCCACCAGAGAACCTATCTGAAGAAGACAAAACTGACTTAGCTTTGCAACAGAGTAAGTTAAATGATATCTATAAACTGAAAGCAGAGGGAGCCTTTGTGAGATCAAGGAGGAAATGGTTAGAAGGTGAACAACACTCATCCTATTTTTTTAAATTAGAGAGATCTCGTTCTAAACTTGGTTCTGTTCGGAGACTTAATATTGACGGTATTATAATTGATGATCCCCGAAAAGTCTCCACCTATTGCTCCAATTTTTACAGAAATTTATACAAGTCAGAGTTTGATGAGAGTGCTGCTCTGAACTTTATGGAACAAATCCCTGATTTGCGAACAGTTAAAGAAGATCAGATGAGTTTCTGTGATAGGCCGATATCTATTAGTGAAGTGCTACCTGCTATTCGACGTCTTAAACTTAATAAATCCCCAGGACCCGATGGCTTAACCTCTGAATTTTACATTACTTTTGCAGATCAACTGGCTCCATTTCTTCTTAATGTATACATTGAAAGTCTTACAAATCAGTCTCTTCCCCCCACTTTATCACAAGGTCTGTTAACCCTAATCCCAAAGCCAAAGAAAGATCCCACTTATATTGACAATTGGAGGCCAATTTGCCTCCTTAATAATGATTATAAGATCCTAGCTCAGATCTTTGCCAAAAGACTGAAAGCTGTTTTGAATGATATTATTGATGAAACTCAGTCTGGCTTTATGGTTAACAGACACATATCCAACAACATCAGACTTATTTTTGACCTAATTGATTATGCAGATCTGTGTAGGGATGATAGCTTTATCTTATTTGTAGATTTCTGCAAAGCGTTTGACACGATTGAACATGGTTTTATTTTTCAGGCTTTGGACAAATTTGGCTTTGGCCCTTATTTTCAGAATGCAATTAAAACAATGTACAAAAATATGAACTGCTCCATCAGACTAGAAGCAGGTACTTCACCTAGGTTTAACTTGAACCGCGGTATCAGGCAAGGCTGCCCCATCTCCCCATACTTATTTCTCATCTGTGCTCAACTCCTCTCTGATTATATTAAACGCAGTCCTCTGAAAGGTATAACAATTGCGGATGAAGAAATATTCATTAGTCAACTTGCTGATGATACCACTCTCTTTTTAAAAAATGATTCACAGGTGCAGATGGCTATTAACACAATTAATGCCTTTTCTTTAGCTTCAGGACTCCACCTAAACATTGGCAAATGTGAACTGCTTGCCCTTAGAAATTGTACCAGTCTATCTATTGCTGGCATCCCAGTTAAAGAGTCTGTCACTTACCTTGGTATAGTCATTAATAAAGATCAATCCACCAGGTGCTCCCTTAATTTCACTCCAATTTTGGACAAAACACAAAAAAAGCTTAATGCCTGGTTGCAGCGGGATTTATCCATTAAAGGGAGAGTTTTACTCACGAAAGCAGAGGGTTTATCTCGTCTAACTTATGCTGCTTTGTCTCTTGATGTAAATAAAGAAACCCTGGCAAATATTGACAGACATCTTTATAATTTCATATGGAAGAATAGAATTCATTGTATTAAAAGATCAGTTTTATCCAACTCATACCAACATGGTGGAGTAAACTTTCTTGACTTCTCCTCATTAAACAATTTTTCAGGAACCCAACCTCAATTTGGAACTTTATTCCCAATTATATTTTCTCAAAAATTGGTGGTCTTAACTTTCTTTTGCTTTGTAATTACAATATTGATAAAATCCCTTTAAAACTATCCAACTTTCATAAACAGATGCTTCTTTCCTGGTCATTGATTTATAAACACAACTTTTCTCCACATAGATACTATATTTGGAACAATAGAGACATTTTATACAAACATAAATCGGTGTTTTTAAGTAATTGGTTTGATAATGGGATTCATCGTGTTGCACAACTTATAAATCCAGCTGGAGGTTTACTCTCTTACTCAGAATTTCTGAATACATATGGTCTTCCTGTTCCACCAAAGGAATATGCCGTAGTGTTTGATGCTATCCCTGCTGGGGTCTTAATGTTGTTTAGAAATCCTGTTGTTAGTGATTTGACCCCTTTACCACTGGATCCTGCTGCTACTTATGTCGGTCAGATGTGTTTCCCCTCTGTAAGGAGGAAAAACAACCGTGAAATACGAACTCTGTTTCAAAAAGACAGAACTTGTGTCCCAACGGCTGTCGCCTACTGGAATAACTTATACCAGGCCCTGGAATGGGAGAAGATTTGGACCTTACCGGCGAAATTTCTATTAAATAACAAAGTAAAGGAAATATCTTTTAAAGTTATTCATCGTTTTTACCCAACTAGGTCTTTTCTTGTACGTTATAAAAAGGACATTGATGTTAACTGTACATTTTGTAATTGTGTGAAGGAAGATATTTCTCATTTATTTTGATCATGCTTATATACGAATCTTTTTCTGGCAAGAATTTTGTGATTTTGTTGTTTCCTTTATCTTTTCTGAGTGTCACTACCCGATCTGTACCGGAAACCCGATCGGGTAGTGTCACTACCCGATCTGTACCGGAAACCCGATCGGTAACCCGCATGCGCGAAAGGTTTCTACTTCCGGTCGTAGCGTTTTACGATAGTTATGGGTCAGAGTATCTGTTAAGATGTTAAGAATAACAAGTATATCTTAAAATGTTTGCAATAATGAAGCATTTCAGTACAATGTGGACAAAAACGAAAAATAAAAAGATAGTTACGGATCAGGACTCTCCGATCCTTACTGCGCATGTGTAAAGTCTGACCGTACAAATCGGGTCTACCCGATCCGTACCGCGCATGTGCAGATGTTTTTTTTTCTTCTTCTGTTCGTTTAATGGCAGTTTACTCCCCAGTGTACGAGGATACTGCCACCTGCTGACCGAGCGAATAAACCCTATTGTAAACTGAATTCGCGTCATTACAAACGTGTGTTAAATTTGATTTAGCGATAGTCGAGTGTGTTTATGCTTGTCTGTGAGGAGAGGATTGTTGGAATAGTGATGATGATGTGCGCTATCACTGTCAATTGTCAGTAAACACTTCATCTGGCTGATGAATCTACACGTGAGATATTACAAAGTCTGCATTATTAACTCTGTAATTAGGCGCCATTCCTCTTATTTTACGGCGCTGTTGCTCAATCGGGGGACGCTCTCTGTTGAGGAGAAAAGCATGAATTTCTTTGTATACGGATTATCCATTGTTTAAATGTCCCAGGCAGTCGAAAAGGAGGCAGAGCTGTTGAGAAATGCTAGGAGCTAACTGGGCGCTAACCGTATCAGTCAAATATATTGAATGTCGCAATGTTGGCAAAGAGAGGAAGTGACGTAAGATTTGCGCATGCGGGGTACCGATCGGGTTTCCGGTACGGATCGGGTAGTGACAATGTCACAGGAGTGAGCTGTTACCTTTGGAGAATACGTCAATGTCAGCTCCTACAGGAGGGCAAAGCGCTTTCTTTCATTTCATGCATGAGGGACCTCTTCCATATTTTGTTTCCTCTGCTCACTACTCATTTCCCAAAAGGGGAAATTAATAAAAACTTGAGTGCAGAACAACAGAAGAAAAAAGAAATACAGTCTATTAGGAAATTAGATCCTGATGCAAAAAATGACTTAGAGGTTTGCAATTTAGGATATGAGATAATAAAAACTAAAATTAAGCAAACAGTCGCTCAGGCTCAATGTAAAGGTAACAACTTCTAGCTAAGTTAAAGTGGTTTACGTATCTGAAACAATATTTCATCACGGCATCTGTTTGTGAAATGAAGACAGACACTGAATATCTGACTACTCGTTTCACTTCCAAACATCTTTACTCCTGTAGAATCCCTGTCTCATTTGTTTTACGTTTGTTTGGTAAATTAGGTGGAGAGCTCAGTCCCTTCCAGTAAGACTAGACTGAAAAGAAAAAAATAAATAAAAGTACTAAAATAAATTAAATTGTTTGAGTGGGGATACAGTATATTACACTGTGAATCCATTACGGAGAAAATGCCAGCGCATTTTAGTCATCACACTTGAAAATTGAATTAACTTTGCTACTGAGGTGCTACTTTTCATGCAAATGAAATGACATACCATATAGAAAACTTTGGATATGCCTACACACCCATACATATGCATGCACAAAAATATATTTTGGCACATATGTCTCCTGTAGTTGATTTTAATGAACTTCATATGAAAGGTTTTTGGAGGCATGATGGAAAGTGTGTCACCTTGGCATTTATCTACAGATGCTTATTCTGAACTTTAAGATTATGCAGCATGTTGGCTGTTTTTTTCTTTTTCTTTTTTTTCACTGGGAAGAAGTGTGGTGCCTTAATGGACTTGATAATGGGGATCTGTCTTGTGACAGCCATTACCGCCTGAGTTTAATGCGCACTCTCGAGGTAGTATGTTGACATTTTCAGCTTGGCACAAGCAAAGGCTTGGCTTGTCACGCATGCCGCTCCTATGTGCCCAGCCTTTCAAGGATAATGAGCTAATTTGTTTTTCAACAGGGCAGTGCTAACGTTAAGAAGAGAGCAGACTTTCAGGGGAAAGTCAGTTCCTTTTCAGAAAGAAAGAAAGAACTGACTCCTCAATGTGACAGAGAATTGCTTTGAATTGTATGTGCTCATTCTTCCAGCAATTTTGTGCACAGTTACTTTATTAGGCTTTAGGTCTTGATGTGGTCCTTGAAACTGCAGGCTCATTATTTAGTTCAACAAGGTAATGCAAGATGAGAGTAAAAGTGTGAAAACCTTTTGCTTGTAAAAGCAACATCTTTGTAAGAAACCGAGAAAGCAAAACTACACATTGTGTAACTATTCATAGAATACACGTGCATTGGTTGGAATATTTTCAAACTTTAAATATAATCTAGTGATTAGCAAGTTAAAGACAGAAATCCTTAATTACACTGGTGAAATAAATTAAGTAGGAAATGAATAATAGATAAGCTGCTGACTGTTGCTATAATTATTTTTCGTGCAACCATTGCATGTAAATTCAAGATAATAAGCGAAGCTTATTGGAACTTAGGAGATTCCGGTGTTCAGAATTAAAAACACTTGTGACAACAAGGAGTGAATATAGATTATTGTTCCTTCAAGGAGAGAAAAACGTTACATCTTCTGCATTAACAAGTCATTCAAATTACTTATGGAAGTCAACCTCCCTTTTTTTTTTTTTTTCCACCTGCTGCTGGCTGAACTCCAGGGATTCTCGCAAGGATTTAAATTCCTGGTGAAGAATCTCCACCACGGACAGCCTTGCATCGAAACTGGACAAACGTTGGTCGATCGACTCCAGTATGTCAGCAATATTTTTGCCGGCTGGCGATGTTGTGCCGGGGGAATCTGCCGGGCGACATCTTTTCGACGACGGCGTCTCAGATTTGGCCGGGGAAGATGCACTCTGGGCCTTCTTCATTACGAGATCCTGGAAGCACTGATCAATGTAATCTTGGAGAGCCTCTAAACTCTCCCCATTGTTCTCCAGGGTGTTGGAGATGAGTTAGACAAATGTTGTTAGTTATGTTGTTAGTCATAAGACAATTGATAAGTGTATTTGGCAATACTGAAGCTTAAAGGAATTTGTTCAATTCTAAACTACCATTCGCTTTAATTTCCCCAAAAATCTCCGGCGTCTGACGTCAGTTACAACATGAGTCGCTTACCCTGTCCGTCACTTCCGTCACTTACCGCACCCCCATCTCCTTAAAAATATTGCTTAAAATGGAGAATGGCTTAATGAGATATTCTATTTGCCATAGTTACTACATTACGTTACTGTTCAAAGGTCTTAAGTCACACATTGTTTCTTTGCATATTACTAGCAAAATAGGAAATCAGTGCATCGATAATTCAAGGTACAGTACTTAAGGCAAAAACAGAGTTTGTACAGTCTCAACAAGTTTTAAAATCAGTTCATCTTTATTCTTCAGCATGGCCTGAACTCTCTTATACAAGGTTTCTTCAGATTTCTTAGTCTTCAGAAGTATCTCTCTAGGATTCTTGAAGGACCTTCCAAAGCTCTTCTTTGGATGCTGCTTGCCTTTTGTTCCAATCTCTATCAAAATTGTCCCATACTGCTCTAGTACTCTTAAGGTCCAGACTCGACTCTAACAGCGATTTCTCACTGTTTTCTTGGTTAAGAATGGATTCTTGACAGCCACCCTTCTATTTAGGCCATTTCTCATGAGATTTTGGTAAACGGTAGCTACAAAGGACCAAATGTATCTCTCAGGGCTTCCAACTACTGCTGCTGTAGATGTTTTTAAGGCTGCAACTTCTGTTGTCCTCCTTCTTGTTTACTTTTCTATTTTTTAAGCACATATTTCACACCATACTAAGATGTGCCAAGTTTTCAGCTAATAGCTCTTTGGCCAGGATACTAATTTATGCTGGTCAAGCTGTGTTAACTTTGGTATGTTTATTTAACTAAGTGTTTAGGTGACTTACTAAAAAAGGAAAACATTCTTCTGAAAATGGCTGGGTACAAGAACTGGATGGAAAATGAGTGCAAAACCAGAAACTGTGCACAAAAATGTTCTCAAAGAACTTTAGAAAGCCAGGAGAACCATTGCTCAGTACCACATTAAATTAAAAGTTTGGTTCTATCGAAGCAAAGTATAAAGAAACTTAAAAAACTCAACTCATTCCCTGTTTTTTTTTCTTGTCTTCTTTTTTCAAGCAACAAAATAACTGAAACTACTGGGTTTAAACTGACAGGATCCATCTTCACAGAACTGATCAAACTTGTGCCAGAGAGATAAGATAGCCGAGAAAGATTAATGCATGACATATTCATTACTTTTGCACATCACACTCCTCTTATTAAGTGTGTTCAGATAAACACCAGAGCATATTAAAATAACATCCCATGTAATTAGCCGACCTAATATCCTTAAGCAGAGTGATTTTAATCTGAATAAAAAATTGTGCGCATGTAACAGCTGCTGCTGTTTGTTTACTGTTGTTCACACCATTACCCTCATCTTAAGACCCCGCTTGTGTTAATTGCAATTTCATTAATGATTACTTCTTTAAAAATGACTGCCTATAGTATTTACAGGGTTTGCTATGGTGAAGGGAAGTAATGTTAAAGATCATTTGAACAGATTCAGGATGTAAAATTGACAGGAGCTTTCAAAGTTACATTGTTTTCTATTGGTGCATGACAGAGGTTTGGCTCAAGTCCACAGGTGGTTCACTCTGAGTTCAGCCAGTGTTTCAACCAACCACTCATACCCCAATTGTGGCCCCTTTCAGCCGTATTGATCGACTACATTTTTTTAATTTAGATGTGTCATGTTAAAACACTGAACAATAAATTTGTCACTTCAATTTTTTAGAATAAAAAAAAGAATTTTAATATCCTATACTAATGGCAAAACCTAATTACACAGTTCTTGTGTCTTTTAACTGCCTGACATTTAATTTGTGTATTGCTCAGCTCAGCAGGATGAATCAACATCGTGAGCCCATCAAGTTGATTTAACACGTAGGAAGAAGGCTGTTTCTCCCTCTGACTCAGGTCTTAGATAATGGTGGGAGTGGATTTCAGTGAATTACTTTGCAAAGTAGGTGAACACCTATCTGCCATCAGGCTTGCAGAAGAACACATGTCCAGCTTTGTTCAAGCTGTGGGAACAGGTGGCTGTGATCTTATGTGCCAACATGAGCTTTAGTGGAGATAGTAGGCTAACACACTTCAACACTAGCAATGTGCAAGCCACTGAAAGAGGGAATATAATGTAAATCGGAATAGGAAAAGGTATCGAGGATATTTCTTTACAGTAAAAGAAACCTAAAACTTAAAGTTTTGCTGAGAAAATGTAACATAAATGGTGCAAGAACTAGTTGGATCAGTATTGCACAGCATTGATCTAAGATGCTATTTTTCACAGAAAAAGTACTGAAGGGCAGTGCCCAACAGCATTGAACTTGTGCTAGTAAGTTGTGCCAAAACACTGTGCAGAGTACATGTGGAAACCATGAGCACACATCTTCATCTCTCAAAATGCTTCTGCTCCCTATTCATATGGGATGTTTGGGCTGCGTGCATCCCAGTACAAAAAGCTAATAATGCCAGCAAAGCTAATAATTGAAAGCACCAGGTTTAATACAAAACAGTGTTAACAGCATGCTGTCATTTAAGACTTAAATGGAATCTATTTGGGTTTTCTAGAGTAATCTAAGCTTATTGGAGTCTGCTACAGCAGTTTTGCATAAATCACAAAATAATCCTTAAGGCCTTAGTGCAGCCTTTCAGTTTAACCCGTGTCTAAAAGAAACTGTGTCAGTTCATTTTATGGAATCTTTCATCTGATCGGCTTCCCAACACAAATCAAAGATTTGAACAGTAGGTAGGTGGCATTATCTTTTGTTTTAAATCATCATATTAAGATCATTAAAAAATGAACAGCAAGTGTATAGAGTGAGTTTGAAGCTGGAGCTTTACAGTATAAATGGCAACAAAAATTGAGAAAATTGTCTTTTATCCCTTTTCAACATTTTGCTGGGATTCATTCCAGACTATAGAGATTCATATCTACCCACAGATGTGCCTAACCACATCTAACTGTAGCAGCTCCACTATTGCTACTGAACCATTAGCTGCTGCAGACAGATTAAGTTGACTTATAAAGTGAACTCAGAGTTGCCAAAAGAGCTTAAAAACTTGCATCTGTGAGATGCCATGGGGAATTTTAACTGTTGCAAATCGGCAACGCCTGCCTTGAGAGGGTTAAAGGGGTTGTCCTCTGGAGCCCAGTCCCAGTATAATGCCTAATGCAATCATCTGTTTTGCAGATCGACTTTATTATTAGTTCCTAAAGAGCTGCCAGTTATTTGACCACAGTTGTATTTATGTACGTATTTAAAGTTTGCTCATTTTAATGTAGCTATGTTTTTGTTTTGTTTTTTTTAATCCACTGACTGCTACTGTTGCACAGAGAAAGATAGCATCCTTAATTGAACTTATGCTAATTCATTATTTATCTTGCATATTTAAGGTATTGTTTGAGATGCAGATGGGCTTGAACAGACAAGGGCAGGTTGTGATAACCAACGTGCAGGGTGACATTAACAGGGCACACGCGAAGCAAACCCACAGAGATCAGATGAAAAAGAAAAAAGCCAAGAGAGATCTGCAGACAGGGAGAAAGAAAAGGAGACCAGAAAAGTACAAACAGAGAGAGACAAAGAAAGAGATGATATCAGAGCAAATGACACATTGCCAAGAGAGCGCGTGAGATGTTTCCTAATTCCACTCAGTCTATCCCTGTGGTGAATGAGTCATGATTATCCTCTGAAAATGCTAGCCAATCTTTCTTGATAACACCATCCAAATCAATCATCACAAAACCCAAACACATGTTTACCACATCAAAACTAGGTTTGCTATTCACCTGATTCAATATTCAGCACGCTGCTGCCAATGAAGCACCTTGTCCCAACAGGCATGGCCGCATGTTAATTCCAAGAAGGCTAATCAGACAAGCATAAAAAGAGAAGAGAAAAAAAGGCAACATGCACGCACACACACACACACATGTCATTGCATACATAAAAGACTGTTGTGTGCATTACACTGACCATATTAGCCCTGGAAGCTACAGCGGCTGTGCTGATGGGAGAACAAGTGACAGAGAGTCAAAAGCACTCTGAAAAAAATAAGGGACTTAAGAGATACCAAAGAAACAAAGAGTGGTGGGAATTCATTTAAATGGATTAATATATATGCAGTTCCAGATTGCCGTTTGTGCTCTTGTTCTTACAGACATCAAGTTAATCTTAGAAGTAGAATCACTGTCTTTAATGTTACTGCCTCAGACTCCACACACATGTCTGCTCTGTGAAGTACATCAAAAGCTCACTGCTTCAGGGAAAAGGGTTAAGTCACTGCTGATTGCTCAACAGTTGAAACTGATGCCATAAGACATGGCAGCTAGTTGTATCACATTCTGGTGTTGTTGTTTTTATCATTGTCTGGTGGCATCTGCTTCACTGTCAGAATGGCGAATAATCAATGACTCAGCAGTTTTTGACAAATGTACATTGGGTGTGCCTTCAAGTTTTTTCTATATGTTTGTTTACCTTGTTTACAAAATGTACAGGGAGTGGGTTCCTTTAGGTCAAGCGCTTCTCGCAGCCTGCAGAGTACACTATATTTCTTTTCCTTTCACATCTCCTGGGTACCACCAGCAGCCAAAAAATTTCCCCGAGCATAAATTTAACAAGGCACAGCAGCTATCTTTTTTTGTCAGCTCTGATGTCATAAATAATAAGATCCAGCTGTCAAAAGCATATTTAACATGGAAACCCAGAGGATGAGACATGAAAGTACTAAAGTACACGCTGGGCCTCATTCTAAACACACAAACCATTCAGATTTTCAACAAAATGTAGATTTTGTGATTGATTGCCGCTTCTTCAGTTCAGAACACAAAGAGAGAAAAGGAAACAATAACTCCATTTGCATGCTTTTGGAAAATGCAACAGTGATTGTAACATATAGTCTATAGATTTTGTACACAACAAAGCAACACACTGTTTCTCTGTGGCATGCAATTAGTGCAACGCGATCGCTGTGGTGGTTTTAATGCACACAGTTTGGAAAAGTGAATGTGCCTCAAACATTGTGCCTGATAGGACTAACAGGAACTAGTGTAGCATGATTTAAAATACTCTAAAAGATGCCAGCTATGTGTCATTGTTTGTACTGCAACACTGCCACTGTCACACTGAATTATTTACAAGTCAGCAAAGGCATTTTAGCCATTAGAAATTCACAAAGTAATGGCAACAATTGGCTTTGCTGAGAAAGTAAAGAGCAATTGACTTCTGAGTTCTTGCTCTAGTAGAAACATTTTTTTTTAAGTATAACTATTAAACGAATAAAAACCAACAAGCGTTTATAGCATGCATCATATGTAGAAGTGGGCACACTGACATGGAGATGTACTGTAATGCTTTTTAGGCAGCATTAGAAGAGAGATTTCAGAAGACGGTTAACGGGAAATGATGACTACATGCACTTAGGTGCTGGTGTTTGAAACACATTTATCTGAAATCAAATTTTAATACAAAAGACTCCAATAAATGCAATGTCTGGTAAAGCCTATGACTTAAATGTATGTTGAGACTCTGAGTTATTTATTGAGTTAATTTCTGAGGCAATAGACTGTAATGATATTGCATTGAATTGAATTATATCGTGAGGTTTTCCTGGCCCCAGTGGACAAATACGAATTGTACATTAAAGTTCAAAATTCACAAAGGTAATATTTATCATTGCATTCTGCTGAGCTGTAGGTCTTTCTGTTATTGAATCCACCCCCTGAATATAAGCAGTTTTCACTGTACTAAGCTTATTTCTGCTATTCTGTCTGTCACTTATCTGGAGGGTATAATTTACTGAAGTGAAATACTCCATCACAGTTTAGATGACGTGGGCAGTCTTAGCATCAATAGTATTGACAGGGTATATGTACCCTTATCGTAGTCTGACAGATGAGAACAGGTACTAGGAAAGGGCCAAGGATGTTTATCTTCCCAAAAGAGAGCACAAGATGAGATTGAGAGAGTGAAGGAGAGAGCTTGATTTAGAAATGGTTCATACCTACTGCAGGTGCAATGTTGCCGCACATTTATTTGTTGAATGGAGTCTTGGTCCAGCTGCCATATACTGATCTCTCCCATTTGTCCCTTCTGTGTGGTGAAGTCCTATTATGTTGTGGGAAGCTGCCAAAAGCAGTGTGGAAGGACCCATTTATAAGAAATGAGACAAAACATCCCGTCTCCTCTTAGCTGTGCACAATATGGACATTTTAAAGCTCTTGCAAATTATCCAACAGCTAATACATAAAAAGAAGTCCACTGTGTTCCAAAGCCATCAATGACTAATTCAGCAGCAGAGCATTTCAGTCCGTGCCCTTCATATAGTAATCAGTGTGCTGACGGAGTTGAGTTTGATCCAAGTAGAAGTTTGAATGTAAACATATGGTGGGTTTAAATTATTATTTAAAGCTTGAATATTCAATAGAATATTCAAGCTGTGGTATTTTCTTTGTGGAAAATTTGTTAAATCAATAATTCATTAAAATCTGTTTTAATTACATTCAAGTTAATAGTGAAATGTCATGATTTTGATATTCAGAATAAATAGATGTGCGCTTATTATCAAAACAGCAAAAAGCATTGTAGCACCTTAATACTCTGACAAATAATCCCAGATTAATATAAAATCTCCCAGCATAAATGAAGATAAAGCATTTTATTCTGAATCTTGTATTACAAGCTGTCTCAATTAGATCAGAGTTACACCACTGTCACTGTAGGGAAGAGTTGCGTTGACAACACGCACCATTTATCTCAGTGTTGATTCCCTCCTTTGTATCCTAGGATCGAGCTCTGAGTCAGAGCAAACTAAATGAGACTGTCTTATTTAGGCTGTGAAATCACTGAGACAGGCCCAATTTATGCAATATTCACCAAGGCAGTGGTGTGGTGTTTTGTTTCATCCCTTCATATTACATTGGTAAAATGAGGGCGAGACACTGATGACATCCCGTTTTCGTGGGAAAACAGATTGCAGTGTCTTTTTTCAGTCTGGTGTCTTGATGATAATTTTCTCGCTCCATGGCCCATCTGCACAAAACTGAACTGGTCGGATGAGGCGAGGACTTGAGCAGAAAAATGCCATGTGCTTTTGCTGATCAGGGAGGAATGTATTTTACTGTGATGAGAGGTTTATCAAGTTTTTAAAGATATGCAGCTTTGATTAAAAGTGTTTAAAAATTCATACACCTACTGAATTCATTGTCCATCGATCAACCATATCGTTACTGATAGAAGAAAATGACGAATTCTCCACCGTGGCCATGATAGATTACTGAATCTCTCTTTCCAAATACAGTAACTTCTGCTTCCCCATTTGAGCTGTTACTTTGTAGCATCATGTGCCTTAATTTGTAGTTTATAAATTCTTCCAATTAGTTAAAGTAAATGTTAATCAACTATGTGAATTTAGAGCATTTTGCATGTGTTATTCTGGAAAAGTGAGGTTTTTTATATGACACATGAATAAGAGTGCTGTTGTATGCTGATTCTGGTTGTCAGATAGCTTGCAGGAAATGAAGGATGGCCTCTGTCGACTTCAGGGGGAACATTTAAGAGTCATTATTCCACCATTATCATCCTTGCCAATGACTATAGAGTACTCCTCCCTCCTGTCAGTTGGCTGTCTGCTGTATAATGGGCCTGGGGTGTCCATTACGAAGCCAAAATGGCTGAAGACACTTTAGCCACAGCCTGCTAAAAGCACCTGAAACACAGAGGTTAGGGGAGGTGACTCTGTCCTGATCCTATAGCACAAATGAAGGTGACGATTCCAGTTCACTGCATGACAGCTGATGGAACATTAGGTAAATAATTACACTATACATGAAGCACAAAATACAAATTTATAATCAGTCAATAAATTGCACGTTTAACATTTTGGGGATGATTATGTTTGCTCAGATGCGATGATAAAATAAAATTCCCAGTTCTAACCTGGCTCAGTACTTGTATTTCAGGCACACAGTGTGAAACATTAAAATGAAAGGTTCTCATTTTAATTCCATGTCACTCAGTCCTCGGGATTCACCTTTCACTGATATCCTAAAATCAGCCAGTGCTTTCCTTGTAAAGCTCTGCTTTTGAGCTTTGAATCTCACACTTAAAATAAAAATAAAGGTGTTCAGATTAGTTTAAAATATACCAGATACTAAAGTTTTTGTTATGTTTGCTCCTTTTTGGTTTTTTTTTTTTTTATTATAATTTTCTTCTGTTCTGCCTTACATTAGAAAAGTCATTTGTGCAACCAGTCATTTATTTATACTGCAGTTTATTATGCTACTGCTTAATACTCGCAGAAATGTGTTTTATTACCCATAAACCCTTGGAATGTTATACTTCCTGCCCTTGCCTTCATTTTAAAAAATGGCTGTCCCTTGGTAATCAATGAAATGTGCAAACTATGCATTTCTTCTTTTCTGTATTCACCAAAATCTGAAATGGACAGTCCCAAACTCATCATTTCAACTTAGAATTCATATACCCGGTATGTTCTGTCAATGGACAAACTGATCCAGGTCTATTACAAGTATCTTAATGGCACAGGAAGCTGGAATTCAAGCCAATATTACACCCTTCCCAACTCTGTAAAGTTTGTAGTGAGTAGGCTGCACCTGAGAGTGAAACTTGTTAAAAGAGAATCGGTAACTCTTGGGAGCAGACTGTTTCCAGTGTGTAGTTCAATACATATTGTTGTTGCCAACAGACACATTTAGATGTTGTATCCAAGTTGAAGCATGTACTAGATTTGATCACTGCTGCTGGCATGACTTGGGCAACATAAAGGTATTTCATGGTGCCCTACAGAAAATTTGCCAAATGCCCTTTTGCACACCTTGGCTTGCATGTATGACTGTCTGTCTGTCTCTCCCACTCATGTACAAACTGTAAGACACTTCCTGGCCTGAGGAACATTTTCTTGAATTCCCCTGAGCATTCATGCAAAAAGCTACAAATAATCTCTCCACTACTCCCGCACCCCTTTCCTAATTCTCTCACATTTCTATTCTTATTCTTTTTTTCTTGTTTTACTTAAACCACTACAACCACGAATACAGTGCATGCCCGTCTACCTGAGATGCCCGATATTCCTTCATTCAGTCTCCTATTTAGTATGTTACTTAGTTTCCTCATACTTCCTCTAGTCGTGATTTAGAGTGCACTAATGTAGTCATGTGCATGCAGTCAGCAGATGAAATCGCCATTTGTCACATTAATAGTCCAGCTCTTCTGCCATACTTTCTCACACACACATCCACAGTCCTCTCCCACTATGTCTCCATTCAGTATCATCTCGCCTCACCACTTCTTCTCAGACCCTTATTCTCATTTATTTTCATCACAAAAACCTTTCTCTTTTTTTCACTTTTGCACGAAGGTTTTAATATCACATCTTACTTTCATGTTTATGATATGTTTGTGTACTTATTATGAAGGGGTTTGAATGATATAATTTGGTATTAGACCGCATCATTTTTCCTTTGTGCCAGATTCTGTAGACACTGAAGTAGACCATATAATTAGGAAGTATTATTAAATTCAGTGAGAGAACATTTAATTGCTGTTTTGTACATTATGCTCAGCTGTTTGTGCAATTATAAAAGCCCTGCTGTGCGAGAGACAGTGAGTTGAATTTTAAAAGTAGCATTTGTCATAGACTGTCCCATGTCACATGCAAAATTCGACAATCCCTGTAGTAGATGATTATGCAGCACATAACAGAGATAGAGCTTGAAATTAAATGCAAATTCAATATTCTTCATTTAAGCTGTTTTGCATTTGTATTCCTATCACTTTCTCTTTTGTGGTGATTGTGTTTTTCTCTGTTTTGCATCTCATAACCAAAGGGAAAACGGGAGCATACTCCGGGGGAAGGGTTAGGTCAACATTAAAGGGCTAACACTTTTTCATCTTAGAAACATGACAGGAATATAAGATGAGAAACTGATACGGGGTCAGAATGAGTCTTAGGGCTTGTGAAAATAGCATAATGCAATACATTTACACAGGTTTAGCAAATTTGATGCAAATATAACAATAATTTAATAATAATAAAAATAAATAAATATTTTTTTTATCTGTAAGAAGGTTCAATAAGTACTAAGTTTTCAAAAAAATATAATTTTCTACCAATAATTTCATGGTTCACACTTTAAAGGGTTAAATGTAATCAGTTATTTGAAGATATAAAAGTATCTCGTTGAGTACCTCATCTTTGAAAGATGTGTCATTTTGTTCCGCTAGATGTGGTGACCTTCCCTAAGAGGATCAAAAATAGATCCCCCCCCCCCAAAATTGCACGTGTAAATAGATGTAGGGACTTTAAAACCACCACAGACATTACAAGCATGTGTCTGCAGTCCTAATCCCTGCTTGTTTACAGATTTTCACCACCATTACACATAAAACCAAGAGAAAGAGTGAAGGATATGTAGGACCATATCAAGCTGGGACTCACATGAGGCATCATTACATCTTAAAATATTCCTGATTTTAATTCATGCCAGATTCTTCCCACTTAGCGACCTCTTCTGTTTTGATAAGAACCCCACAGTCTCAGGTAGCTCTCTGCTGTTTTCAAGTAGCAGTTTCCGTTAGCAAGCGCTTTCCCTTTTTGTCTGTGGACAAGGATTAGAAGATACACTCACTTATCAACCTCATCTTCCACTCAATCTCTCAGCTACACATTATATTATAACTTTAGGGCAAACCTCCAACTTTTAGTGATCATTTCTCAACTAAGGGTCAGAAATAATCTTAAGTAGGATATAGCATCTTATTTTTTTTTAAGACCAAGTGGAAAAAAATATGTTATTTTAACCCTTGTATGGTGTTCGGGTCTGTGAGACCCGTTTTCAGTTTTTCTCAAAAGAAAAATTAAACAATTAATTATTTTTTCAACCTGAAATTCATTGGCTTTGGCTTATTTTCTGTGAGGAACATAAATCCGAACTAATTTTCAATGACCTCATACTGTACCTCCCCCCACGCATTTACATTACATACAAGGTGTTCGGGTCCACTGGACCCAGGTCTAATAAAAGTGTTGAAAGTGCAGGTCCTGTGTTCCCACACTCTGTCTTCCTCCTTTCTGGTGCTGCTGATAGTGTTTTCTTCCCCTCCTGCTCCGCACAAAGTTGCAACATTGTTGAAAATTCAACTATCAACACCGTCTGCTCTGACATTCCCGCACATTTTACCCTCTTTCTTGAGGGATCCAAATTTTATTTTCTCATACCCTGTCCCACCTGCAAATTAGAGGCATAATACTATAAATAAGACTTTGCCAGTGTGGTTCTTTATCACAACTGATAAAGATGGCAAAAGATTATCTGCTGCGAGGGCCATCCAATTGATTTTGGAAGAGAGAGGAGCTTCGGATGATGATGTTGACAAAGAGGTTTCAGAATATTTCACATTTCTGAAAATTCAGAGTCTGACAGTGACTTTGAAGAAGAGGATGAGGTTGAGCACCATTTAGTAACAAAACGAAGACGAGTACCCCATCTGCAGCCAGCTCCAGGACCAGAACAAGCCCACCAGACAGCAAGTGAAGAAATATGGATGTCAATAAATGGTGAAATTGAATGGTCTTCTTGCCCAAGAAATGAGCCACCCTGCAGAGCTGTTACTGTGATAAGCCAGGGCCAACACGGCTGGAAGTTACTCATGTGCAGGACATGAAGTCTTCATTTGAGCTTTTCATCCCAGATTCCATCCAGAAAATTATTCTGGATTGCAGTAATCTAGAAGGAAGGTGTTTTTTTTGGAGAGAGGTGGAAGGAGACCAAATTCATCTAAGAACCCCAAAGGCCTACTTTGGGGTTCTTATCCTTGCTGGAGTTTTCAGGTCCAAAGGGGAATCCACAGAATGCCTGTGGGATGCAGAAACCGGCAAGAACCTATCCGTGCATCAGTGTCTCTGGAAAACTTCCACAAAATTTCCAGGATTATCCGTTTTGATAACCGAGACGACAGACCAGCTCGACGGCAGAGAGACAAGCTAGCTGCCATCAGGACAGTGTGGGATAAGTGTGTGCACCACCTCCCCCTGTTTTACAAACCTGGGCCTAATGTCACCATTGATGAGCAGCTGATCCCATTTAGTTGTGAAACATATTGCTTCACGTGTAAATGTGTTGTGTCTTTACACTCACTCCACTTGATTATAACGGATTTATTTTTTTATAACATTTTATAAAAAAAAACAAAAAACGAGAAGCACATTAATTCATAAATGTGATCTAACAAAGGTAAAGGGAAAAAATTAACCATGTTTGCTGTTCATATGGTTTGTAATTGGGATGAAGTAAACATCTGTTGAGTAATTTAACATAAAATTGTTTGATAGTGTTAATTTGGAAAGCCAAAACTCTAGCGGGTCCACCAGACCCATGAACACTGGCTGAGTAACAAAAATATGAACACCACACAAGGGTTAAAATTAAATCCATGTCGGAATTGATTATGTTTTCATATCTTATTCCTTTTCTTCTTCTAATCTAATTTTCCCAATAAAATGCTTCTCAGTGCTTTGCCCTTAATTTCTTCCTGTGTTCTTTCTTTGCGTATTCACAAAGTCTGTTTTGTTTTGTTTTTTGTCTTCTGTCCAGCATGCGAGCTCATGAACCAAGGGATCCTCGCGCTGGTTACATCTACAGGCTGTGAAGCTGCAAGTGCCTTGCAGTCTCTGACAGATGCAATGCACATCCCCCACCTCTTCATTCAAAGAAATGGGGATGGCGCACCCCGTACTGCCTGTCAGCTCAACCCGAGCCCAGACGGAGAGAGCTACACACTGGCTGCACGGCCACCTGTTCGAATCAGCGACGTCCTGCTCACTCTTGTATCTGAACTGCACTGGCAGAAGTTCATCATCTTTTACGAGAGCGACTACGGTGAGTTGGGAAAAACGAGAGCACCTTAACAACAAATATATCTCATAAACATGACATTTGTATGTAAGATGGTTTCACTGCTTTCATTTAAATGTAAATATCCTATAACTATCTTCTGAGATGAAGATCAGGCTGCTGCTGCAGTAAAGCCGTATTAACGCTGAGAATTCATGTGCCTAAAAGAATAGACCAAGTGAGAAGTAAGCGGAAGGAACATCATCACTCCCACACAATCACATACTGTACTTCCCGCTGTTAAAAAATAAATCAAAAGTTCAGGAGGGAAAAAAAAAATAACGACATCTCACTGCTGCATTCAGTTTTAGCAGTATTGTCATGAAGAAACAAGTATGAGCTTAATTGGCTCATTTGTGGTGCAGTCATCTGTGAGGATGTGTCCCAACAGTACTTTATATATTCTCAAATGTTCTTCATTTCTGTTTAATTATTTTCACTATGAGTTCCCTGTGAACCAGACCTTTTGTGACCCACATTTGGGCAATTCACTGTGGATCAAGGAGTGATTGGCAAGGCAGTAGAAGGGTAGGAGAATGAAGTGGGCATATAAAGCCTTTTGCTGCATTGCCATTCATCAGATGAGACTTTGTCTCTGCTGGCTAATCTTTTTAGTTCTGGGAAGAGTGGAGTCCAGAAGGCAGTATAAATCTGTTTTATTTTTCCAGTACTGAAAACAACTGAGCTAAAGTTGATATAGTGTATAGTAAAGCAAGCCATCAGAATACCGGGGCCCCAGGCAAGTTCCCAACTGTAACTTGGTCACTATGTGTTTGACATGTTGGCTTACATTTACAAAGCTCTGTCCTTGGATTTCTTTCTGTCATTGCTACTCTTTGCAGAAATGCACTCTCAGCATTGAGTTGGATCAATGAAAGTCCACTACAGAAGGAAACCTGTCTGTGCTTCATTTTGACAAGCTGCCTTGCTTTTCTTTCTGACTAGCTGTCTATCTGACTAACTAGCTCTCTATATGTCTGTCTCATGGGGTCAGCATGTGTCTGACCATCTGTTTTGCTATAGATCTTTCTTTGTCACTGGTAACCAGTGCTAACTGTCCTTTTTATAATGAGCTTGACTGCCTGCCATGTGTTTTGTTAGCTATATAGAGTGGATAGCTTAAAATCTCTGACTAACTGTCTGTCTTTCTATCCAGCAAAGCCATTGTTTGTGTGTCTCAATTCCAATCATCATACTTTAATAGATTCATGTGCAGTTTGGGAAATGTTAAGGCTTTATTTTGTCCTTGTTCACTACACATATCCTAGTCAGCATAATGTACTATAAATTTAGTTAGAGGTAACCTAAAGCGGCGTTCAAATAATTATTGCCATTAAAAGGAAAGAGACAATGGTTAGAAAAGTAGTGCCACATATCATGCTGGCTTTTCTGTTGATAAGCAAACAAAAGTAAACAGAAAGAAAAATCCCAATCAGATTCTTACTTGCCTGTGGTTTTCTTTGAAACAGTGCAAATTCTCCTAAGTACAGTTTGTTTGGGTTTATTTGTTTTTTTTGTTCTTTGTTAGTAAGTTGTTCTAAACACCCTGGAAAACTTTCCATAGTCCTTTTGTGGATTCAGGCTGTCTCAGTTGCTTCTGTCTCTACATGTAATCTGGGACTGACTCAGTGATGTTCATATCAGGGCTCTTTGGAGGCCATGCCATCTGTTGCAGGACACTGTCCATCCAGTCACTAAAGATAGGTTTTTAGCACTGGCTGGTTACTTGGTCTCTTTCTCCTGCTGCAGAAAAACATTTAGGACCAGTCAGACACGTCACATATGGTGTTGTGTGGTGGATAAAAATCAGAACATTCAAAATAACTCAGAATTTTGCACATTGCGGTATGCATATCACATGAAGAAGACTTGGCTCATCAAGAAGCTGTTCTAACAAAGTAGCCTTTTTTAAGTCTGCTAAATTAGACACTACAAAGTCAGCACCACTGACATGTGTGCTTGTGTTACACTATTTAGCTCTGAACTCATTTAATTAAGGAATGTAGCGGCTAATTATGATCCTCATCACAGAACAGTCCAAATACCTGTGGTGTCTGCTTTAAAGCAGTGCAACAGTGACTGACACAACTGTCTGCAAAGAAAAGTGCTGTCTGTTAATCTGTCTAGGCTTTCAGTGAATGTCGAGCTCTTACATATGTTGATTTGAGTTACATTTCTGTGGGAATTCTGGGATACTTTTTTTGCACTGGTACCAATAGAATAATAAATTAAAGAAGATATTTTTTATGAAATTAAGAAGCCAGAAAATGTATAAAATTATCAAAATATTGACATATAAAACAAGAACTACTGACAGTGGATGCTGAGAGGTTGGTTTTCATAGGTATATTTTAGCCAATATCACAGTTTAGCCCTTTCAGCTAAACTTGTTGATTAGGACTTTTTCCATTTCTAAAGTTAATAAGACACTGTGACACTATTATGCCCTTAGGATGTGTTATGAGTATTTACAGCTACATCGAGTCAACATCTATGTATTTTCTTAAGCTGCAATGTGCTTTTGTCCAGTACATCTTTTAATTAAAGTGACGTACAGATATATGTGTACATATATGTATGTACTAGCGATTTTAACATTAATATTGTTAATATTGTTAAAACCGCCCACCCCCCACGCACAGGGTGATCTACGCTAAGTTGCTAATGGAGATTTACCACGTTATTGCGGTTATGGCATTAACGTCATTTATATACATATACAATATGTATATATATATATATATATATATATATATATATATATATATATATATATATATATATATATATATATGTATGTATACATTGTGGTCTGAAAAAAAGGTTAAATAGACTTGAACATCAACTATTCTACAAACTTTTTAATAATATTGCTTCGTGTCCATATTCAGTCATGTTCATATGTTTATTTGGCTGATTTACTCAGTACCTTATCCCAATCAAAAAGCAGTCAGTGTGAAATGTGCAATGTAGTGATAGTTGAATTTGCTTAACTAATCATAATCTGGGCAAACAGTGAAAAGTAAAAAGCTAAAACATTTAATTAGACGTCACCGGTCCACTGCATTTACTTGATTCAGCCAGTGGACTAAAATGCTCATGATAAATACTGATTTATATTTAGGTTTGAAAATGTTTCACTTTCTGAAAGACTCTCTGTAGGCAGAAAAGTCAGACACTTTCTCTGAACTTTGACTGAGTTATCAAATGATTTTTATTATTAAATGATATAGAAAAGGTTAGTAAAGGCATAAACCTGGAGTTGAACTACAAGGTGACAGATGGTTGTTAGTGCTGTTAGTAAAGGAACTACATTTCATCTTATTTATTATATATATATATTTTTTTGCCTCTTATACCGGGCTGTATTACATAACACTTTCGTTTCATGACAGCAGTGTGAAATTCTGTCAGATCAGTGATGGAACTGCAAAAATGAAATATAGAAACTCCTCACAGCACAGGAGCTCAGATCACATTATCAGTGTTGGCTTCTCTCTTTTTAACAGTGTGAATATATATATATATATATATATATATATATATATATATATATATATATATAAAAAACAAACTCCCCGCTCACCCCTGTGGGCAGTCAATCCTTCAAGCTCGGGTCCTCTACCAGAGGCCTGGGAGCTTGAGGGTCCTGCGCAGTATCTTAGCTGTTCCCAGGACTGCGCTCTTCTGGACAGAGATCTCTGATGTTGTTCCCGGGATCTGCTGGAGACAATCGCCTAGCTTGGGAGTCACCGCACCTAGTGCTCCGATTACCACTGTCACCTTCACCCTCCACATCTTCTCTGAGCTCTTGGTATTTCTCCAGCTTCTCATGTTCCTTCTTCCTGATATTGCTGTCATTCGGAACCGCTACATCGATCACTACGGCCGTCTTCTTCTATTTGTCTACCACCACTATGTCCGGTTGGTTAGCCACCACCATTTTGTCCGTCTGTATCTGGAAGTCCCACAGGATCTTAGCTCGGTCATTCTCCACCACCCTTGGGGGCATCTCCCATTTTGACCCCAGGACTTCCAGGTTATACTCGGCACAGATGTTCCTGTACACTATGCCGGCCACTTGGTTATGGCGTTCCATGTATGCCTTGCCTGCTAGCATCTTGCACCCTGCTGTTATGTGCTGGATTGTCTCTGGGGCATCTTTACACAGCCTGCACCTGGGGTTTTGCCTGGTGTGATAGACCCCAGCCTCTATGGATCTTGTGCTCAGAGCTTGTTCCTGTGCTGCCATGATTAGTGCCTCCATGCTGTCTTTCAGTCCAGCTTTGTCCAGCCACTGGTAGGATTTCTGGATATCAGCCACCTGAATTGTGAGACTAACACCTTACTCTACATTAGAAGTGTACGGGGTGAGATTTGTGCTTTATTACAGCTTAAACAAGTGGCTTCCCTGACCTCAGGGGTAAAATATATAGCTCAGTGTAATGAAGCGTGTCAGGGGAGCCAATTCATTCCAGTCTCCACCAATGCATCAGTTGCATAAAAAGCACATTATGTAAACAACTTCTACAGCTTCACCTCTTCTGGTTACATTTGTCATTGTACATTTTCTACGTATAATTTGATTCTCAGTTCTGAGAGACCATATTCCATAATTTCTTTCATAAATAACAGAGATAACCTGCTTATACTTCTATAGCTCTAAGAGAAGCTGGACAACACTGTTTTACAGCTGTGAAACATCCTTGTGGTTTTGGCTTTTGTGCCGTCAGATAAATAGAAGAAAGCAAAATTATATGATAATCCTATAACAGCTTATTGCTACCCAACAGATCCTTTCAGCTTTGCTCTTGTTGTTTTTCTTCTTTTTCTTCTTTCTTTAGTCTAATTTTTGTGTTTTTCATTCAGGAGCAGTTTTTATATCTTATGCTGTTTTGTTTCTTTCAGCCTGCCCTACTTTTGCTGATTTAAGTCATGCTCTCTGACAAAACAGAAGGGTATCTGATACTTCAGCTTTTTTTCTTTTCTTTTTTTTTTGTGAGAAGGGCCAAACAGATCCAGTTCATGTAAAGGCCATGAAAATTAATCTCTTCCACTGAAAAACAAACTTTTTGATAGCAAAGCGAGACTTTGCCATCAAGGACTGTGCAGCCTTTTGTGCGTTCTTTTCAAACCGACTACATTCAAAATGAAACTTTCATACAAAGATGACTGCCCCTGCTGACTTTTTATATATTAATTTAACTAAAGTTATGTGTCTCAGTAGTCTAGTGGTTTACACATTCACGTAACAAGCAAAAGCTTCCCAGTTTAAAACTAGGAAGGAATACAAGTCCCTTTGGGGTTATTTAGAGCATCCCACGTAAAACCTGGGGTGCTAACTGCTGTGGTGTCCTCTTGTGAATAAAGGAGCAGCTGAAGGTAGCTTTCTTTTTCACTAAATTTGCAGTTATGGGTTGAATTTTTGCCCTGACTTTAAATTTTCCATTGTAAACATACCTGTTTATTTTTAGACACCATTAAGCAGAAAGCAAAAAACTGAATAAGTCAATCATGCTATGCTTAGGTGATAATCTAGCTTAACATGCCTACCTACCACACACCTGCTCAATAAGCTACTTAAAAGATGTGATTACTAAATGGTAGCTTTTTACTGCTCAAACACAAATTGGATTAATATTGTGTGAGAGTGTGTGTCTGTGTGTGTGTGAGAGAGCGAAAGCTGACTTACACTTGCATTACAAGTATTAAGCGGACAGTCATTAACAGCAAATATTCAAGACTTTAGCCACCAGGACTTCATGGTATAGGTGTGCAGACTATGACATCATCATCAGGTTTGCTGATTTTATATCTGCCACATCTTTGACAAAATGGCCATGAACATAAAATAAAGATCATGGTTGTTCCATTATTTTACGTTTAGTGACCACTTTTAATGAGAGAAAGAGTAGCAATAGATTGCATTTTTGCGTTTCTTTTTTGCCCCTCTCACACACTGCACACCCTTTATCTCGGTAACAAATCATGAGAACAACACCGTGCGTGTGCAGACGTCACAGGTTCTGCCACTTGTGCAACAGAGTAGATCCACAGAGTAGTGTGAGAAAGGGGAAAACCTCACACTTGTGGCACAGTACTGACAACAGTTTAGCCAAGAAGTCAATGCATTTGTCCTTTTAAAAAGAAAATCACTAAATCTAACAGCAAGATCACTAATTTGGCAAAGCCGAGGTGAACGGAGGTGAGCCTGCACTTGGTCAGGAATGCTTCTTTAGAGGGACACTCAAGCTGAAATTACATTTCTAAGAATCTAAAAATTGAATATCTAAATCTCAAAATTCAATCCAATCCAACTAATGAATATCTGTCTAGCTGAATTTTCTGGTCCTGCTCTAGCACTACCATGAATAAGGACTTAAAAATGAGGGAAAGGAGAACTACCTCATTTGTGATGCCGTCATTTTTGGCTTAAAGTCAAATGTCTTCACCTTATTTGACTGTAGTTTTGTAACAATCATGGCATATATGATTTCCAGAGTTACTGAAGGTTTAGGCACACTTTTGTAATAGCACTACAAGGTTTAAATTTGTGGATTTGAGTGAAACATTTCAGCATTTGTACTCATATTCATGTCTTTCTTGTGATGAGTTGTAAAATAAAAAGGTTCCAAAAGGCCAGAAAATGCCACAAAAATAACTCTGCTTAAGCCTTTCATGGGGGGAAAGAGATTTTTCTAAACCTTAAGTATCATTTTAAAGGTTTGTGATGTGTTATGTGTATGCCTCTGTGTATGCCATTTAGGGTGTGTTTTACACAATAGCTACTCATAACTGAGTGTATCCTAAAGGAAGCCAAGTATTGATTCTGTGGGGGTGGAAGGACAGGGGGAAGACTATCTGCAAATAAAAGCTTCTTAGAAATTATCTTGTCCTTTTATTATAACAAGAAGAGCATAATAGACAACTGAGTCAAGATTATAGGAAATCTAAAAGAAGGGTTGATTTTTCAGGATGCTCCTTGGCAGGTCTGTCAGAGTTACCTGCACTTAGTAATGACTGTGGAGCAGCTACATCTGTCTCTGTCCTCCCTGTGGTGACCATATCGCTGTTAAAGAAGGAGCGAATTAGCCTGGTATTAGGTGTAAGATTGATTAGGCTGCTTTTGGTCCCAAGTAGGGGGTGGTTCCTATGTAAAACATGCATTTATAACACAGAGAGAGTCTGGACATAGACAAACACAAAGGGTATTTCCCATGGAGTTTTTAGCAAGCCTGCAGCACATCATAGGAAACGTATGGAAGACTTCTACGTCATGTCCTTTTTTAATGCATGTCTTATTGTGTTGCCTGATTTCATCTCTATTAATACTACATTTACACCACAAGGTCTTTAACACTGCCAGCTAACATAACAGCTAATTTCACAGGGAGTAAAAGTACATATGACCTCCATTTATTGGCTCTAATAAGAGTAGAGAGTGATTTAAAAAATAAATTAAAGTGGAAAAGTAATAGAAGATAATACAGAGAATATTTAAATAATAATAGACAATAGAGTGTATACGCGCTTACTGGTCATTTCATAAGGTATAGCTGCTCAGCTTCTCATTAATACAAAGAAGTCAATCACTTCGCAGCAACTCCGTTGAGACGTGTAGACATGTTAAACATCAGTAGGGGAAGAAAGAAAGAGATACTCTGAACATGTCGTGGTTGTTAGTGTCAGGCAGGGTGGTCGGAGTATGTCAGAAACTGTTAATTTAATTTAATTGGATATTCCCACAGGGCAATCTCTAGAGTTTGCTGAGAATGGTCCAAAAAGAGAGAATAACCAGTGATCAGCAGTTCTATAGATGTAAATACCTTTCTGATGGCAGATGTCAGAGGAGAATGGCAGACTGGGGGAAGGTGATTGGATGGCAACAATAAATCAAATAAACACTTGTTACAACCAAAGTACGCAGAAGAGCATCTCTGAACACACAACATGTCAACAGATGGACTGCAGCAGGAGATGAACACATCAGATATCCTTCGTGTCTGCAAAAAAACTAAAACTGGGGCTACAGTTTGTACAAGCTCCAAAACTGGACAAAAGACGATTGGAGAAATGTTGCCTGGCCTTATGTGTCTCAATTTCTGTGGTAACATTTTAATAGTAGAGCCAGAATTTGGCATGCATAGATAGATAGAGTATTAAGAGTATTTCCAGTACCTCATTGAATCTATGACATGAAGAATTAAGGCAGTTCTGAAGGCAAAAGACAGTCCAGTCCAACACTAGCATGGTGTAACTACAGAGGTGTCCAGTGACAGTACATAGCAGTAAAGGAATACTTTTACATGTTTAAAGCTCCCAAAGTACCAATAATAAAAAACAGAAGAAAAACATAGGGAGCAGAAAATGTAAAAACATTATTTGTGGTTATTTCTCAGTTATTCGCATAAATAGCAGCTGCTGATTTCTAATTGACATCAACTAAAGAAATCATACATGGTCAGACATTAATATTTTCCTTAAAAATATGCTTTATTTTCCCAGTTATTAATTGATAATCATCATTTGTTTAGCCAGTAAGTTAAAGTTCGGGATAATAATAAGTTGGGCCTCTGACAAAAAAAACAAAAACTAATTTAATCCTTGTATATTGTGCAAATACTGATTTTTCACTTTTTATTTATCAAGCCTTGCTATTCTGTGTTATTATTCCAGTTGTTGCATTTTGATCTTTCTCCATTCTAAGTACACAAAGCTGTATAATCCCAAAAGCAAAATGCATGTAGGGTGATTGATTGTATCACTCTTAGACACATGTGATGGTGATGTAAGCCAGAAATGCACTCACTGTTCAGTATTTGAGTCCATTCACAGAGTCCGGGCTGAGGTAATAATCATTCCAAGGCTGTATGTCCATTTCAGTCTTCCCCGTCCACTTCCTATTTAGACCAGACTCTTCATATTAGAACTGTATTAATGATTGTGCTTCCATTCCTCTTTTTTTTTTTTACTGTCAAAACAAAGTGATGCAACATGTTCTTACTCATACAAAGAATGACAGCAAACAGGGGTTTTCAGAAAGTGCACAATAAAAAGGCAAATATATCAGAACCAAACATTAAATAAGCTTAAGTGTAAATATCAAATTAAAACAGAAAATACAAAAACAGATTTATATGAAAGATTTGCATCACAAATTCATAGAGATTCAGCAGGTATGTTTAGTCTGCAGCCCAGTTCATTAAATTGTGTAGGATTGTTTTTATTATTATAGTTTCCAAGATGTCCCATTAATAATTGTACTGATCATGTACTGATCACTGTCTTCTTACAGCAACAAACAAACCTTTCAATGCACATGCTTATGTTATTCAGAGAAAATAGGACTAAATGTTGTTTTTTAAAGGAATCTATGCCTTTTTTTCAGAACTTGCTTAGATTTAACTGCTATCAGACGCAGTGCACAGTGGTAAGTGGGTGGTATGGTGGTGCAAAAGGTTGCACTGTTGCCTTAGTTCAAACCTTCTGGCCACCTCAGACCTTCCTCCCACAGTCCAAAGTCATCCATATTACAGTAGGTTAACTGATGATTTTAAACTGGCTGTAGGTGTGAATGGGAAAGTGAATATCTGCCTGTTTCTCTACTTTAGCCCTATGATAGACCCATCTATCCCATCGAGGGTGTATCCCGCTTCTTACCCATTATCAGCTGGGATGAGCTCCAGCCCCTCCACAACCTTGAATTGGATAAAGGGATGGATGGGCAGTGCTTCAGAATGAAACCATGATTAACAGATTTACTGCTGTATAGATATGGCAGTAAATCTGGATATCATAGAAAATATATCTTTTCAGTCAGAGAATGAATAAAGACAAATTCAGCTTAAAGCACTTAAATATAGACCCAGGAAGAAGAATGTGAAGAGAATGTCCCATTCTCTCACTCTCCCTTTCTGCCTCGCTCCCTTTCTCTCTGTGTAGCTGTAATTGCTGTGCATAACACTCAGTGTCTGAAACATTACAAATTTGCAAAAAAAAAATCTGTATTGCATATAATTAACTGACGTTATTGTTGCAAGAATAACACTGATTACTTAAACAGACTCATCTCAATTTTGAGTAAACATAAGCTGGTAGCATAGCCATTTCTCAAGCTTTTCCGCTTGAATTGGAGCGCAGCTTGACGGCTCAGTAAAAACCTCTGAGCCCTTTGATCATGATGTGCTCATTTCAGCATTGCTTCAATCCAAAAGGGAGTCCCGCTTTAGTTTCAATGTAAGTTAGAGCTGAAATGAATGTTAGAGCATTTTCATGGGGCCTTTCTTAGTCTCTCTCAATCTATCTTTTCCAACTGCTCTAAAAAAAGATTCATACCATTATTAAAAAAGATATGTGAGGGCCAGACAGAAAACAAGAGTAGTTGGTAAGTTTCCAGAGTAAAAATGGGGGGGGGGGACTGATAAAGGGAGTCTGCGCAAGGGTCAAGTTTTGATATCTAAAACTTTCAGTTGCAGATTTGTGTTCAGAAATTACGCTTGGGTAAACATGTCCAAAAATCAGACCTTTAATTCCACGTTAATCCTCTTTTCTGCTGCCGTATCCATGGCTGACACGGTTTCCCCGTGGAAACATTTGCTATGGGTTTGAATGTTGACTTTGAAGTCCAATTTTTCTATCAGTTCATAGAATAGTTATCGCATGGTAGCTTTCCCTTTGCTCTTCATGGGATTATAAACCTTTTTTTTGTATTTTTTTATTTTTGTTTTGTTACAGCATGTTACAAGTTTTCAGACAACAGTTTATCTTCCTGTTATGGAGTGTTGACCAGTTCCTCCAGATCTTTTGTGGTATTGATGAAATCTGCATTGCGTTAATCCAGCATTTGTTGATTAAAGATCTGCAGAATTCCATCTCATTCATAAATGTAAAATATACATTTTTGTTCAGACTCTCTTTTAGATTTTGAAATTGGATTATGATACAAAATATTCCCCACATCTCAGAAATCTCAAGTCAGTAGAGTTAACAAAGCTCTTGGAATGACTAATAAAAAGCATCCATAATAATTTGTCTCCTTATCGAGTGACTTCAGTTTAGAGAAATTCTACCCATTTATACTCTCTTTGTAGCATATATTAGTTAGAGGCCTCTGTTAGAGATCTGATCGCTTTTGCGAGTAGATACATTTAAGCAGGGGCTTAGCATCAAAGTATTACTATTCATTTTAAATCAATACAGGTAATCTTACAGCACAAATACCCTCATTAGCCTGTATTTTGGTTCATTTTCCCAAACAATGTAGTGATGATAAATATGATGCCACTTATGAAACATCTTCTAACAGTAAAATAATAACTATAATATATACCGTCTGTCTAAAACACAGTACATGGAATAATAACGAGTGGTGGTGGCTAATCAGGGGTTAAAATATGACTATCTGCCCTCCTCTTTCTCTTGGTCTCACACTGTAATTATACCACTACACAAAACAAAATATATCCTTGTTGGATGAAATGTGTAATTTACAGCCTTCCTGTGTCAATTTGATAGTTTTCAGATGCAAACCTGTCCAGCAAATGTAGATATTGGTGCACAATGGTGGTCGATTACGAATATGTTTTGGTCTTGTCAGCAATATCAGAGGTGCAGGTTCTCATAAAATTGAGAAACTCACTGATAGAATAATAGCAATCATTCCCGGGCGATCGTGGCTCAAGAGTTGGGTAATCGGAAGGTTGCCGGTTCGAACCCCGGCTCAGACAGTCTCGGTCGTTGTGTCCTTGGGCAAGACACCTCACCTGGTGATGGCCAGAGGGGCCGATGGCGCGATATGGCAGCCTCGCCTCTGTCAGTCTGCCCCAGGGCAGCTGTGGCTACAACTGTAGCTTGCCTTCACCAGTGTGTGAATGTGAGAGTGAATGAATAGTGGTATTGTAAAGCGCTTTGAGGGGTCCTGAAAAGCGCTATATAAATCCAATCCATTATTATTATTATTATTATTACCTGGAATTATCCATAATTGCTGATTGTCTCATCAGCAACACATGCAGTGAATGCAAGGTTAAAGTCAGTGTTAGTCAGTTACTGCAGCTGGGTATTGCATATAGAGATATCTAATTACTTCATGTAGCCAAATGAATTGTAAGGGTCGAGTTGTGAAACCATGATTAGGTTTGTATGCAAAGAAAATGGGACAAAAAAAAGAAAGTGTGCGGTTTCAAGTGAAAGAGTTTTCAAAGAATGCTTCTCTGTAAGTTTAGGGATGCCTCAAAATGATGAATGATTTAATTTCCTCTTTTGTTCTGCCCTTTGAACATTCTGAGGAGAATCCACGAGCAACTGTGATTATTTATGTTAACCCTCAAAATAGACTTCACTGCAGCAATTTTAGGAAAAAAAACCTTTCCATCTAATTCTTATGATTTGTCTCATTTGGTACATATTTCCGCTGCAGTTTGCCTCAAGATATAGACTAAGAAACAGGGTCGATATACTAAGATGTTGCATCTGTGCTCAGGATAGATTTTCTTTTTTGTTTTTTGGGGGGTTTTTGGGGGGGGTTGGCCTAATTTCTGATTTTGGCCCTCAGTAGCAAAAATATAAACAAAAATGGGTACAATGGGTTCTGTGAATTTCTTCAGCCTCATTTACATTTGTGCATATGCCCCTGTATTTTGTCCATTCTGAGTACTAAAGCACTAGAGCACTCGATGACTCATCAAACCTTCACTGATGCAACAGTAGGAACCTAATCATGCACGCACACAGACACACACTGGACACAGAAAGAGGTCTGGCCCCAGCGATTTCGCCCAACCTCTCTTTAACAATGCAGCATGACTTGGCACATGCTGGGCAGCTGCTCCCCCCTGTGACTGCTGGGATTGGTGTGCTTATTGTGAACTCACTGCTGCACATCACCTCTGATTTGTATGTGCAATGCAGGCATTTTAAAGTGCTTTCCTTTATAGCGAACATAGACACACACAAAGATCTCTGGGGACCGCAACACCTGCCTGCAGTTTCATATCCTGTAAACCCCACGAAACAGACAGACAGGAGTGCTTGTTGTGTTTTGTCACGCTTTAGATCAGGAGCAAAGAAAGAAACCTGCCTTTAAGCCTTTTGGAATGAAGCCTGAGAATATACTCTGTGTGTGCAGAGGTTGAAAGTGCAGCTTGTGATTAAATGTTCCTCGAATATAGCACCACATAAGACAGCAACTCTCAAAGTGTTTTTTCTTCCTCTCTTTTTGTTTGTGTTTTTGCATTTTCACCCATATCATATTTTCATACCATCTTTTGTCTACCATCAGATATCCGAGGTTTGCAAACCTTTATGGACCAGGCGTCTCGGCTGGGTCTAGATGTTTCCTTGCAGAGGGTGGACCGGAACGTTAGTCGGGTATTTAGTGACCTCTTCAACACGATGCGCACTGAGGAACTCAACCGGTACCGGGACACTTTACGGAGGGCCGTGTTGCTCATGAGCCCTCGAGGTGCACAGGTGTTCGTCCACCAGGTAGGCTGTGTTATTGACTCTTGTTTTGCTTTGTTTTTCAATAATGGATGCAACAACAAAGTGTTGTAGTCAAACACCAAGAGGAAAAACAAATGCTGCATAGAGATAATGATCCATAAAAAGAAAAGCATTTCCTGACACCCTTAATCTGAAGCAAATGAAAAAAAGTACACTAGTAGTGAGGGAAATAATTAATTGAGCCCCTGCTGAATTTTAAGTTTGTGCACTTAGAAAGGAAAAAAAAAAATCTCAAATTTTTATAGGTGTTTTATTTTAATGAAGGTAGACAGAATATCACCCAAAAATCCAAAAAAAAGCACATTAATAAAACTACAAAAATTGATTTGCATGTCATTGAGTGAAATAAATATTTGATCCTATACCCAGCCAGAATTCTGGCTCCCACAGAGTGGACATGACATTATATTGACAATACAGATACTCCTAAAGTATACATCGCATCCATTCCATCCGCTCCACCACCATGGGCATGACCAAAGAGCTCTAATACGGAGAAGATTGTAGACCTGCACAAGGCTGGAATAGGCTACAAGATCATCAGCAAGAAGCTTGGTGAGAAGGTGACGGTTGACAAAGAACACCATCTCCACAGTCAAGCACAGAGGTGCAAGCATTATGCTTTGGCTTGTTTTTCTGCTAAGGCAACATAATTACTTTACCACATTGAGCAGCCAATAGATGAGCCCTTGAACTAAAAAATCATGGACAAGAACCCCTTTTTCCTCAAAATCCATGCATCCTGGATGGGTCTTTCAACATGGCAATGACCCAAAACATACCACCAAGGCAACAAAGTGGATAAACAAGACTGGCTATAGAAGAAGCGCAATGAGGTTATGGAATCTCCAGACCTCAGTCCTACAGAAGATCTGTGGAGGCAGCTGAAACTTTGAGTTGTCAATCAAGAGCCAAGAAATTTAAAGGATTTAGAGAGTTTCTGTAAGAAGTTGTAGGCCAAAATCAACACTTAGATGTGTTGACCAACTACAAGAAACGTCTTACTGTTGTACTTGGCAACACGGATTTCTCCATCAAGTACCCTTGTTGGAAAGTACAACAGTACTTGTCAAGCAAAACATGACTTGGTAGGCCAAATATAGATGATTGTGACTGTTGGTATTCCATTGAAAGATGGTCTCTAGGACTTTAAAAGCCACTCAAGAAAACATAGAATGCTGTAAATAATTACACAATATAACCAGCATTTCTACAATAAAACAATAATAAACAACAATTTGTTCCTTAATGCTGAAAAGATCAACAGTTCAGATAAAATAAGCTGTGTGTATCCACAGAGGATTCTCTCTCAACTCATTCTGGGTCATAGTATCCCAATTTGGAAGCTCTTAGTAATACCACCACTATTTGCTCCTTCTAGATCATATTTGCTTATTAGAGATGGATGCGTAAAACAGAAGGCAATATATCTAACTCAGCAGACATCTTTTCTGCCTTTAATCTCACCTCAGTAAGTCCAAAGTTCATTAGTTAATTAGCTGGCCATTCCTCAAAACAGTTTTAAAAACATAAACTGCTGCATGAAAATAAACAAGTTTTCCTGCGTTCTCTCTGTTAAAGGGTGTCTGAAGTGAAAGGTGTCCTTTAATTATTTGTTGGAAGTTTTGTCAAAGCGTGTTGAAAGATTATGTAATGTATTGCATAAGCATGTTTGAAGAATGGGCTTGTGTGGCACTGGAATTGCTGGACACAGTGAAGAAATATGGCAAAATAAAACTGAGTTGAATGGCTTATTCTGGCCAGCAAAGGCATCGAGGTCTGACACTCAATCTTCTGCTCTTCTGGCAAGGACAGATACACGCTGATAAAGATTTTTCCAGAAGATTTCAAACAGACTTGAAAAGGTTTGACCTCGAAGGGTACAAAAGGAAAAGGGACATTAAAATATGGTTGCAGATAAAGAAATTATGCCAGTTACACAATAGAAAAATCTTTTTGTTTGAGTTTATCTTACCTGTAGCATCCATCTGTCTGGTAAATACAAGATTAAAGAAGGTAATGGTTTATTAAGTCCATTATATTTGCTTAGTGGAAATTTCCTTTAATGATATTTGACGTGAACATAAGACAAGTTATGGTATTACTATAGTCCACAAAACTAATCCATGGAAAGTAATTAGTTAGGCATTGCAGAGATTTAATACTAATAGATTGGGCGGTAGTGATAACTATTTTCAGCTGAGCCTTTATTTATTCTTGTTTTCGGAACACTATGGAAGGCGCTATTTTCACTTGGTACGAATGTTTCATATTGTGAAAGATTTAAATGTTAAACTATTAAATGCTACGGTTGAGCTGTGGGAAATGAAAACAGGCCATGCTGATGTAGTGATTGGCTTTACAAAAGCAAAACCTAAAATTAGTCCATATTTGTCTTTTTATTGCCATTGTAGCTCAGTGCATTTTCAGCGTGCTGGATGATAGGAAAGACATGTTATGATACTTGTGTTTGTAATGTAATTGTGTACATATACTTCGTGTGTCGTCAAAGGTTTTACCCTGACAGGACTTTATTTCACCTCTGTTTATCCTCAATCCTCTGCGCTCATTTATTTAATCTTTCTATCTATTGTGAGCAAATACCATAGGAAAAAGCCTTAACCTCCTGTAAGTCAAAACCCTCACTTGCATTCTGATTAGCTTCTTGTCAATGCTCTACAATTAATCTAAAAGTGAAGCACTTACAGACAAATGAATTAGCGCACAGGCCGTGAATACACAGAGGCTTTCAAGTTTCATTAATGACACACTGCTTTGATCTTTTCCTTTGCTGCAGTGAATTCGGTTTTAGTATACAGGTACACAGGCTGGTGCATAAGTCGTTTATTCACAAAAGATTTAAAATAGAGAACTATATCCCTTATCATTCCTTATGCAATTAGCATAAGGCATCTGTCAGGCATCTTGGGGACTAAGAAATAAGCGCAGCTTTGCAATTGGCACACCCTCCAAATGCTCCTGTGAATACGTTAATGTAAGTGTTGGAGATATGTACATTTATCAAAGCTTCATTAATACCTTTGTAATGGCTGTCAGTGTGTCCACACCTCACCAAAGATGCTGGGGCAGAAAATTCAAATAGGCAAATATCTCAGTGGAAAATACGATGCCTTGAGGAGTTTAGTACTCATGAGATGACATCAATTTGTAGGCACCAGTGTGATGTAAATGTTAACAAATGTGTTTAATAGCTAACTGAAATTGATGATATTAGTTGTCCCAATGATATGTGAAAGGTGTGACAGAATGTGTTATGGTAGCCTTGAAGGACACACTGAATAACCACTAAGAGATGTAAAACATGCATAAGATTCCCTCCATACACAGAAAAATATTGAGAACCAAGTTGACTGCAAAGAGAAGAAGAAAAAAACAGAGAAAAAATTACTTAAGAGAAGCCACAAAGAACTACAAAGAGATGCAAACTAACTTGAGTGAAATTTATTACAACACAAAGATGCATGGCAACCACAGGGAGACTAAAAAGGGTCTGTAAAAAGACCCAAGTGGACTAGCAAGAGACACAAAAGGACTACAGAAAAAACCTAGGAGGACTACAAAGAAGTGCACAATTTCCCCAAAGATTGGAAAAAGGACAACAAAGGATCCCAGACAAGTACAAGGAGGCGCCAAGAGTCACAATACTGTACAAAGATTCAGAAACAGAACAGATGCAAGTGATGGTAGAGATGCATAAAGGCTGGGGCCCAAACATAACATGACTTCAGTATTAACAACCCTCTTAACCTGACAACTTAAACATGAATATTTACAGCCTTTAAGGTCTTTTGCTTTTCCAGCAGAATGACTGTCCATATTCCAAAAGAATTCCGCCTCTCGATTTACTATAGTACACGAACTGAATCTCTATCTTTCTTTCTTCGTCAGCTTCTCAATAAGGCAGAGAAAGTCTGATGTGCCATTGCAGTTTTAAAAATCCAACTTTTAAATCCGAGGACCGCAGCTACAGGGACATTTATGGAGGGCTGTGGATGACTTTGGTCCTTTAAAGTTGTATAAAAACCATTTGCAACGAATGAGGGAGTGATCTTCGATAAGACTTTAAGTTTTAATAAACAAAGAAATGCTGTTCTTAAAACTAGCTTTTTTCAACTTGGGGTACTTGGAAGGGTGACGCTCTTTCTCTGCTTAAGTGATATTGAAAAGGTTATTCATGCATTTATTTCATCTCAACTTCACTATGGTAACAGGCTCTGTTCAGGTCTCACTCTGTCAGTGCTTGGCTGAATGAAGCGCAGCTGCTAACCAGCACATGCAAACAAGACTCCTCCATGTTGGCTTTCTTACATTGGCCCCCAGTCAGATTTCAAATTTATTTTAAGAATTTATTTTTTGTTTTGAAGTCTTTGACATTTCTACACCTCTCTGATCTTTTATCACTGCACACTCCCCCTTGAGATCTGTCGAACAAATGCTGCTGGCTGTCACAAGGTCAGATTAAACCACAGAGTTGATTGGGTCTTTTCAGTAGCTGCTTCTAAATTGTAGAGCTAACCACCTCTCCACATCAGGATGTCCCCAACATTTGACACTTTTAAAAGCCACAATTAATTTTATTCTTTTATCCTTCAAACCAGGAGGTCAAGTATATTTTCCTGGCACTGTAAATAGATTTGACCTGACATTTTGCTTTCCATGTCAACTCTTTTAAAGATTTTTATTATGTTATTAAGGTTAAGCCTTATTCAGAACATGATAATTTGCAGTGGCTAAGATTATGATGATAATATTTTTCAACGTAAGGCTGTCACTTTGACACCCTTTCCAAACCTGCTAGCATAGTGCCTTGCCTTTTGCCCCCTTCTTTTTTTCTTTAAATATTCTTATGCTTTAAGTCCCATATTCCCATCAGTCCATCGTCTACAAGGCCAGGTGTGGGTGAATTGAGCACATGAAAAAAGGGCACCTCTGTTCTACTGACAGTTTGTCAAAGGACTATTACCACTGTAGACCCCATATTCCCAACTTTACCTTCAGGTTCTTCCACCTTGTGCGCATTACCGAGACTCACCGAAGTCTCACATTTTGTTTTGATGATTCTCTATCTATCACATTCAATCACAAGTCTGTCTTCTCCTGTCCACTCCCAGGGCACAGTCATTCTGGTATTATAAACAGACTGCATGACATTGACACTGCCTGTGGTATTATGGTGAGATTCTGGGCGCTTCTCCTCTCTCATTTAGACAGTTGCCATCTAGTCTCTTGTTCACATTGGCCATGAGAGGATGTAGCGTCTTCTGTCTGTTTCATTTGTGCCTCTTTTCTGACACCTGACTGCTCTCTGTTCCCTTCATGATAGAAGGATTTCACTGGAGTCACACAAGCCTTTTAGAGAGCCATAAAGTGGAATTTTAAGCTTTCAGCTGTCCCATTTCTTCGTCCTTGGGTTGTATTAGTGAGCATTTGCTAAATCACTTACTTAAAATGCTGCACATTTAGGTTAAAAAAAAAATCTTGACACATTTTATGAGTTACCAAAGTCACTCACCAATTAATTGTCAGTGGAGCAGCCCCAGGCTATATTTCTTGAAGACACTCAAATTAGATTTTTGGCTCTAGGCTGTGGCCCTGTGAGATAATCATTCATTTTCACCAATGGTGATTTAAATGCTTTAAGCAACTCAAATACCTTTGCTAAATGCGAATTCTGAAAATGAATAATGTGTCCTAATGGTAAGCTCAATATGTGTAACTATATAGTTTAATCCAAGTAAATGCACTATTGCTCAAAAGTTTTGGGTCACCCCGAAAATATAATGTTTTAGTTCATTTGGCTGAAGGACCAATGAGCTATGGATGTCACAGCAAACCGTCCATTATCCCTCTGTCTGTTAACAGTTCACAAGATTCACTGCTCTTCCTACAGTATTGGTCAAGATCACCTAGCAGGTCTAAAATGATGGGTCGAGGTCACATTTGCACTCAGCTTTAACATCCCTCTGGGTTCTTGGCTAGCTTTGAGGTTGCATGCTGTCTGTGCAGATGCTTTCCAAGTACTGATGTTGTCTTAGCAGTTTTATACAATTGTTCCTCTCCTGGATGCAGTCAGCATCTCAGTATTGCACACTCAAAACCTGTAGAACACACCACCCTTTTTCTTCCTTAGGAACAAAAACTTAAATCTGTTTCCTGAAAGTTGATTGTAGCATGCATGTGCAGGAAGACAGAAGCATATCTCTTTCTATCTATAATTGGGAGATAACTGAAGATACTTTGTAATCAAAGTAACAATATAACTGTAACTGTAATGTAAAAACTCAGAAGCACGTAAAAACTCCAAAACACGTACAAAACACAACAGAAGTGCTCCAGGATGCTAGGGCGCAGTGTTGAGCTTTTGTTACCTAGTGGCTACACGGGCCAGCAAGCAAACGACCGGATTTGGTGTGTGGTAGTAACAGGTAAATGAACATTTTTTAAAATTATTTGAATATATATGAGTGCTTGTGTATAAATACACAAACAATACACACATGCTTTCAATTGTGTAATTTAAGTGATCTAGGTAGTTCAGTTTTGAAGTTCAGTTAATGCTAGAAATGTGTTTTGGAGTTTGTACATGCTTTGGAATTTGTACGTGCTTTGTCTCTAGGGGCCACCGTATATATATAAACATATATAACTAAAACCACGTTGTTGTTTTTTTACATTAGTAATTCCTTTTGTGCATAATTTTATATTGTTGTTAATAATAAATTAATTAAAGCAACAAAACAACCTGAAGAGTCGGTTGGGAGCTGAAAGAGCCGGCTCTTTTTAGTGAGTCGAGCCGAAAGAACCGGTTCTCTATAAAGAGCCGGAAATCCCATCACTAGTGTAAAAATAACTCAGTAACATTAGCAAGTGGTGGAGGCCAGCAGGTGGTTGAGGGAAAGGGGAGGCACCTCAGGAGGAGAGACCCGAGGCGACATCTGTTATCCACCAGCTTGATAGCTAGCCGAGAGCTCGAGGGTCACTGAAGCCGCCGAGAACGGCACAATTCCCGGCACATCATTTTCAGATCACCGCGGACTTTCGCTACTCAGGTTTAACGTAATATATGAGTCACTTAGATAACCTAAAAATGTTATTGTTGGTCTTTTTTCAGTGTTTTATTTGTTCGTTTGTAAATCGGTTTGGCTGAGATTAAAGTTATTAGATTAGATTAGATTAGATTAGATAAAATAAAACTTTATTAATCCCCTGGGTGGGTTCCTCCTTGGTTTTCATACAGCTGAATAAACGTCAAACAGAAAACTAATTAAACAGAAGTGTGAGATGGTCGAGAATTTACGCTATTTTAGATAGCAAGGAGCAGACGGCCGAGTTTATTAAAATCCACCGAGACAGCGGCAACACTAAACAGAAGGCTAGACCGTCCAATTTCACAGCCGTTTAGTTCCGGCCTACCCGAACTTCTGAGGACCAGGCCCACGTAGACTGCGAAGGCCGGGTCCTCAGGAGGATGCAGCCCATGAATTTGGACATGACCTCTGTGTCTTTATGCTGCAGCTGTCTCTTCTTCTGTCATCCCCCCCCCCGATTAGCTGATTAGCTTTTCTCTCGTTTGTTTATCGCCCACTTTATGGCAGAAAGAGGAAACCAGCGGAGGTCACGTTAAACAACAGGAGCACGTTTAAGCTTGATCAGCTATTTTTTTTATATTAATTTCTAGTATCAGCTGATGTTTGCTGGAGCCCCAGCTGTAAAACCTGCTGGTCATGATGTCGGTTTGGATATGTGGTGAGAGGGAAACATGAAGATGAAACCAGGAGATGTCCTTACTGAATCATCAGAGCTGAATAGGTGAAAGAGAAACAGGTTTACCTTTTAGGTGACATGAATAAGTTGAAGGGAAGTTATGGACTGTTTCTGAGAGACAAATAATACCAGGATCCATTTTTTTATGTAGCTGACAGCTGGTAACTGTGCATGGACAGATCTAGCAAAGTTTTGCCAGGGGGGCCAGGGAGAGGGGGGCACAAAGAAATACTGTACTTTCGTATTCTCATTTAAAATATCTAGCTTTTAACAAACAATTGTCTGAATCTCACAACAAACAATAGGATAGATTGATACATATATGCCAACAAGACAGTAAACATCCCTGTCACAACAGCGTTTGTTTTCATTCAAAGGCTTTATGCTTTTTCCTATAATGGCGGGCCGGTCTCTAGTCAAAATGCCTGAGCCGATTTTTTGTCCCAGTCCAGCCCTGTATGCAGCTCATCTGCAGTCTGGAGTTGCCTACATCTTCCTACTCGGAAGGCTGAATTTCCGAGTTCTGAGCACAATCGAAAGCACCACGACTGCAGTTTTCGCGTTGGATGTAAAAAGCGCACGTGACGCTGTGACGTAGGTTAGAATCATCATCAGCATAATTTGCAGACGATAATGGTTGTAGCCGCTGCGATGCTTTCGACCAAAACAGGCGCAGCTTGATGACATCATCAACATGCGCTATTGCGATAGAATGGTATAGTCAAAATCTCTATCGTTGGCCAAATTTATATCGTTTCTATCGTATATTGTTTATATCGCCCACCTCTAGTATCCAGTTAGGGAAGCAACACATTAACAAGAGAATTCTGAGTAAAACCAAAGTTACTTTCCCTAGTAACTAGTTACTTTGAAAGTAATGAGTAACTTGAAGTAACTGAGTTACTTTTGATAGAAGTAACTAGTAATGTAACTAAATCACTAATATAAAGTAACTTGCCCAACACTGGTAATGCATTACTGTGAAATGCATTACCAGTGTTGGGTGTAATGCATTACTGTGAAATGCATTACACCCAACACTACCCATGTTGTTGGAGGATTGGGTGACTGTGCTAGCCACACCACACCATTATAGGCAGAATATCAGCTGACTGTTTTTTTTTTCTAAATAGTTTTTGCATAGCTTGAAGCTGTACATTATAAGTCAATGTTCTGTTGTAGGAGGACACAGGACCGCGACATTCACAGGGTACGGCATGGGGCTAAAAAATGGAGTGATGCTTTCCCCAGTTCAGTGTCCTCTTTATCCTATAGAAACATGTCACACATCACTCCCTCGCCCAGCCATGCTTGCAAGATGACATCAAGCACTCAAGACATTGTTTCAGATATTTCACATCTCATAAATGTTCTTCTTTTTGACACAAACATCTTAAAATTGTGTATAATATTTACCCATCTCTCTTTCTCTGCTCAATATTTTGCTTTTATTGGCCAGTGTCAGATATAGCCTTTTCTTTGCAACCTTAGAAGGCCAAGTTGAGACTGGAGTTTGACGGTTACCAATTGAAAAATACTGCCAGTTGAGGACCTCTGGGTCTGTTTTCTTAAACTCCATTCTTTGATGTTTTTGTCCTCATGCTCAGTTATATACCAAGGCCTCTCACTTTTACTTTTGGTTGGAGCCCGTGTGTGTGTTTTTATGAAGAGAGTAGTATACTGTTGTATAAAATTTAGCCTTCATTTCTTGGGACAAGAATGCTCTGTTGAGTGTCAGAGGGGGAAAAAAAAGTTATTTCTTTCTTTTTCTCCCTTTATTTTACTATAATCGAAGCTACAAAGGCTGGTTCTCCACACACTCATCTAGTCAAACATCTTTGAGCTGTACTTACATAAGTTGAAAAAAGGTTTTTCTCGTGATCAATTAGCCTTTTAATATAAACTGTCATTATCTACCGTATGCCACCGACACACTAGAATTATGGTTGCTGAAAATGGAGATCAATATGCCGAGATTCAAATGATCATTAATTTCTCTGCAATTTAATTGTATTGTATTAAGTTCTGAGCAGTAATGCATTTAGTATAACAAAATCAGAGTCAGAATTTTGGTTTAAGGCCCTTACAGAAGCATGCACAGTATAAGCCTTTCTAGTGGGGTGGCTGTAGCTCAGGTGGCAGAGCAGGTCAGCCACTAATCAGAAGGTCGGTGGTTCGATCCCAGGCTGCATCCTGGCTGCATGCCAAATATCCTTGGGCAAGATACTAACCCCGTGTTTGCCTACTGGTGGTGGTCAGAGGGCCCGGTGGCGCCTGTGTCCGGCAGCCTCACCTCTGTCAGTGCACCCCAGGGCAGCTGTGGCTACAATGTAGCTTGCCATCGCCAGTGTGTGAATGTGTGTGTGAATGGGTGAATGACTGAATGTAGTGTAAAGCGCTTTGGGGTCCTATGGACTAGAAAAGCGCTATACAAATGCAGGCCATTTACCATTTAGTGCAATATAAATGAATTATTTGCTTAGTCTCCATAGCATTTTTTGTCAGTGTTCTTGTCAGATGGAGGCTTCCTGAAGGTGTTGATAAGACGGAAAACAGAATGGGTTGTGTCAGCTGGCATGCCAGCTCTGCAGCGCACTTGATGGATGAGGACAGGGGCTTGGTGAGGTCTGCCTCATGTGCAGCGGCTACACCAAGCTATGAGAGTGACAAGCGCTGTTGCCAGGTAATGTGAGAGGGAGAAAAAGGTGCTCCATAGAGGTAGTAGGAGGGTTAAAAGGGGGGACTCACAGAAAGAGAAAGAAAGAGCAAATACAAGAGGGAAAAAAAGAGATGGATGTAGAGTGAAAAGGTTAACAGTGAGAAAGAGTTTTGGGCGCTAAAGGGGGGGGGGGGGGGCCTCTATCAACATAATAAAGCACCTCTGCATGAAATGGTAATGGGTGAAATCTAATGGAAGAAATGGAAGTGGAGAAAGACAAAAGCGATGAGCACTAAGATAATGTATATCGTATCTGACCAACTGTACCTACTGGCAATGATCTCATGGTTAAATAGGTCCAGTGTAGTCAGAGAGAACAAAATAATGGACTTTGGCAGTTGGAAACGTTTTTGTCAAGCTTGTAAATGTGGATGCTGTATACATGGATGCTTTCCATCAAAAACGTGGAAACAAGGTTTCCGAGCTTGTCACGCACAACAGACTGTTGAAATGATTTTAGCCCAAAGTAAGTAAGCGAAAGCTATTTTTAACTTTAAATTGTGAATAACTGTAACACCATTTGATGATGTTTGCTTTTGCGGTATGCTTTGGGTCATTATCCATTTCTACTGTGAAGCGTTCTGTGATCAGTTTTGTATCGTTTTGTTGAATCTGAGCACAGAGTTTAGCTCTGTACACTTCAGAACTCATCCTGTTACATTGTACATTTCAAGACCTCCTCAAGGCCGTTCTTGACTCGGTTAGATGTTGTGAAAGACTGTTTCTTAACCAGAGAAAGATTTCTATCATCTCCACTTCAAATGTCTTCTGTAGTATTCCAGTTCTTCTGAGCTGGATTTTGCATTTCTTCTTTTTTTGTACCTGAATGTTATTTTGCCACGCATAAAATTTTTGTTATCTGTCTAAAATGTTTTTTAAGGTTTTTCTCTGTATTATGATACAGGGCCTGACCATAAAACTGTTTGATAGTCAGTCATCTAATTACTTCTGAGCCCCTAAAAAGGGGAGACGATAAAGAAAAATGTCTCAAACACCCTGAATAAGTCTTGAATTTTATTCATCTTGTTCTTATTTTGATGCAAAATCTCTCTATGGTGGTGTACAGAAATAAAATGACTAAACTTATGTCATTTTCTAAATACTTATGGACTCAGCTGTAGCTTCAATCTGTCACAGTTCTTTTTTCAATTTACTGGATTTTCACCTTGAAGAAAATCTGTTTTTAAAGCAACCATGTCATTAACTGTCAGAGAGGCTCTGTGTGAACTGCCATATAGTTCTAGGCATGCAGTACTGTGACCTTCACCTGCTAGACTGGTGACTGTGGATTACTACATTGCCTGTCATATAGTGATATTTTGATTTTGCCTCAGTCTTCTGCTTTATGCACCTTCTCTACCAAATACAGCATCTTGTTCATTATCCATATATTTCATGTCTTTCAAAGTGTAGAAGGTAATATTAATGCACTCACTGAGAAAATACACTGGAGCTGTTTTTATACTCGATCAAGGTCTTCGGTATCGAACAGAACTGTGGCATAAAAACTACTTTTTATTAAGTGCCCTTTTCCTTGAATAGCTTGTACATAGTTCATCAAGTCTATAGTTAAAATGATTTAGTCCTGTAAATAATTTTTGACAACTCTCTCTTTTGTCATGTCTGCTTTACTATGACTGGTGAAAACGCTTTTTGTTTTCTGAATGACAAAAGAAGCACAAAGGACTTTCTGAGCATGTGTAGTGTTATGCACACAGGACACAAGAATAAAGGGGAAAGGCACATATAAGAGTTTCTGCTAAAGCTAATTTGTTCATCATAATTTCAGAAATAGCGAACTGAAGAAAAATAGGCGTTAACCTATAAACTACAAGTGGCTTATACTGGAGATAGCTGCAACAAAATGAAACCCAAGAAAATGAAAACCAAGTTGGGTGCCTGAAAGTCACCTTTTTCCAGGAGGAGAGACATCATTGAAGGAAACCAGCTTAATTGACTTTATTAAAAGGGAGGAGCTATTACCTAGAAACTGAAAAGAAAGAAGAAACAGGCAGGCCCAACAACCAGTACTGACTCAAGGCTTCGGGCTGTCCTAGTATGCTGTGTGACTGCATGTCAGATAGGCAACTGTGTTACAAACTGATCCACTTGTCAAGATGTGAGATCACGATTTGCTGATTAAAAATGGACCCATGTGACACTTGAGTTTGATTTGCAATAAACACATTTGCCCTTGCTATGAATTGTGTTTTAATGTCAAGGACTCTCTTCTGTCTTATTGCGTCACAAACGCTTGGCGATGGTAATTTAAAAGCAGCCCCAGTTGACATGCTATTATGGAGCGCTTTGACGACTTTTCTCGGTGAGGGTCATGCCGTTGACATGACAGACACACATAGGGTGCATGCATACAAGTCTCACGCACATTTTATCCACTGCTTTCTGGCAGCAAAGCAATAGATGTTGTTTGGCAGAAAGCTCTTACTTTTTTACCATTTTGTGTCAATTATTTTGTCAAAGTCAGTGTCACAGGTTGGAAATGATACGGAAGAAAAAAAATGTTTGCAGGTATTGTGTTCACTTCAACGTTACAGTGATGGGAATTTGAGAAAAATGTTCCAATAACAGACTTACCAAATGTGGTTGGATTGGAGAAAGAAAAAAATTACTCAAGATTTATCAGCTATGTTTTTGATCCAAATGTTATTCCTTCTTATCAGTGGCACTTTAACTTATTGAACCATGAAGAAGGTCTAAAACAATTTTCCACCATTTGGCACCTCTCAGGAGTAAAAGCTAATATCCCCGCTGTCTAGATTGTCTTCATTTCCTCTGTCCAGTTCTTTTTCTTTTCTCTACTGCACTGTTTACCCCATTTTTATTGTTGCTCCAGTTTTTGACATTCTACATGAGCAATACGCAGCTTCACAGGTGACGCATATGGTAAAATTTTATACCATATCAGCGGTAGTCAGTAGACTCTCAACAAGTAGATTTTCCCTTATGTTGTAACAAACTATTCCAGCATGTAGCACAGTTGTGTTTCTGGCACCTGAACCTTCCTTCTCTCTCAGATGGAATAAAGCTGGCTATGACCTGGAAGTGTTTATCCCGGCATGACTCATTAACCTGACACAGAGAGCATGGTGTTGGTGCAGGGGTGCGTAGTGTTGGCACAAACAACATCTTTTGCATTTGTGCACACACAGAGATTGTACAGACGTGTGCATATGCAATCACCCCTGATTCTTTCCCCAGATCTATCACTGCCAGTTTTGTCTACACCCCTTCCCTTAGTGCTAATGAGTGAGGCCAGGTATAATTAAAAAGCTCCAGAAGTACCGCACAGCCTGTTTAGTTTTCTTTTTCTTTTAGAAAGAAAACACAAAAAGAATACTCGCATCCACTAGAGGACTGGATTTGACCGGTTCATAATACAAATGAAGGCTACAGTTTGTCATTAGTTGAGTGGCATGAATTTATGGAGGTGACAAACAGAAAGGCATTATGGCTAGTACTTAGCAGGGGAAGTGCAGCTGAAGTTTTAAATAGTGGACATTATATAAAAGCCTATTCAGTATTAAGATTAACTTTTCTTTATGAGCAGACAGTGACTGCAGTCATATTCTTTTTGGCTGATTAGAGCGATATCACCATTTCTAATCCAAATATGGTTTAGATTAGCTTTTGCTGCTTATTAAGAATAATACAATTGTTAAACAACACTCAAAACCATGCATTTCTGCACACATTTATAAAGTATAGTTTACGGTGTTCAGTTTTTTTTTTTTTTTTTTTTCAGGTTTATAGTGATGTTAGCGTGACTCTAGGGATCCCCTGAATTCACCATGAAAATAGAATTTATGCTTTTGGTGAAATGAGCCCATTAGCATTTAGTTACAAGCCACTAGCTTGGGTGTAGAATATATGTTTTATGAATAGGGGCTTGGTCAATATGCTAACAATAATGGTTTAAAATAGAAAGTCCAGAAACAATTGGGTGATCTCACAGTGGCTGTTTGCCTCTTTTTTATAAAGTCTGTGCAAACGTCTTACCTTATCTCCCAAAGTTCCTCTAGAAAACATTACACTGGCTTTACTAGTAAATGATCTGCACTTCTGCAGTACCTTCTAACGTTAGCAAGGTTATGCAAATAAATAACACACTTATACACTCAAACTCACCTGAGGAAGAAACTTGGAGTTCTATGTCTTGCCCAAGGGATCTTTTAAATACCTTTAAATCTCGTGCCATTTAGTCACATGATTAGAAAACACATAGAGCAGGGTATGAAATTTTGATGACTTTGTGCCAATTTAGGGAGTGGAATGATTTAGGGCTGCAAAGAAAAAAAACCCACATCAAACACTAGTTGGTGTTTGTGAATATGTATTTCATACGGTTCTTTTTAACCAATATTAAGGTGGCTGTAATATTCCTTGATACCAGCTGCACTTGTCAGTGTTAGAAAGGTCAAGAAATTAAATGCTCCAAGATGGTACAGTATGATATGATCTGTGGATAAATGGAATGCATACTACTGCATAAAATGTTACCATGATCTATCATTATCTTTGGGCTGTACTTTGAGAACACTGAACATAGACTATTCACATACTAAAGTCATGTTTAGACATGAACCAGTCAACCAATGTGAGGCAGTGGTTACTGGAATGGAGTGATCAGAGCACTGTAGCCTCACCGATCATCCGTTGAGGGCCAGAGTTGAAGGGGTGTGTGGAGTTTATCTCGCTTACAGTCCACTGGCGTTGCTCCCCACTGGCTTAACGCTCCCACCTCTGGACCTCTGTCCTCTCGCTCTGACCCTCAGTGCTGCTCCTCTATTCCATTTTCCTCCCAATAACAGCATGACAAATTGAGGCTGCCAGAAAACGATCTATCACTGTCCTACATCCCATCCTCCTCTGCCCTCTGTTGCCTCCTTTTCTCTTTCTCGCTGTCTCACTTTCCCCTTACGTTCGTGTTACAGGGCGGTCCTTTTTTAGCTCTTTGTATTTTTCCCTTAATGGTTTGATGTTTTCCTCTACATGGACACTTTGTCTTGCCGCCCTTGCCTATTTCCCATAACCTCATCCCCTTTGCTTTTTTTCCCCTTATTGCACTGTATACTTTTATCTTTGTTGCCATTTCTCTTTGTGTGTTTATCCCCCTTCACCCTCCCTGCAAGCTTGTTTTGTTCACTAATATTCTAACTCTATTTGGTTTGTCATCTTTTTGATAGGCAGGCAGAGAGGTACGTTATGGTATAAATTTGTACACCTTTTAGCCTCCCTCTAGTATTATCAGTAACATGGAAATAATAAAAGGACAAGTGTAATAGATTTCTGTTTCAGTGTAAGCTTTGTTTTGTAGCCTTTTGAAACTCCAGAAAATAATTTTGCTCCCTGGCCCTGGTTTGAACAGTTTGAGTGTCTGTGACTAAATTAAGCAGCTCCATGTGATTTTTTTCCCTCCATAATAAGTTGAGTGTTTATCATAAAGCATGGAGAGACTGTAGTGTGCAGAGAGAAAACATTAATTGCTTTGCGAGACGAATAATTGCCACTATTTGACAGGTAAATAATGAATGGCTCCCTCTCTGTCCTTGATCATTTATTGGTACCTCTATATGAAACTCTGCAACGTTCAGTAACCGTGACGATGAAATATTCATGATGAGTTTGCCCATGTGTACAAAAGGTTACCTCCTACATTACAATACTAAGAAAGTAGTTTACTCCAAAAATAAAATCTAAATAAAACCCACTCTTCATGTATATATCTCATGGGAGAGCTGAATAATCAAGAGAAATGGTTGTATATCCAAACTGTGGTATTAAAATCGAAATCAGGGCAGTTGGCAAGCTCTTTACTTGATGGATAGTTATTACTTGCGCAAGTATGAATCATCTGCTGAAGCTAAAGAGCTGTTCATAAATAATTTGCCATTTCATAAGTAATCCTGGAGAATTAAAATGGTGGTGTATTTGAGGTGATGGCTTATTTCTTCACATTAATAAACGTCAGAGGACTTTTTCAAATGTGGGAAAGGGCCTTGGGTAAATAGGTAAATAACTTGAGAATTGTGTTATTGATGATGAAAGTGGAAAAAATGATTATAATGATAATAAGGGGACGTGATGAAAACAACAATTGCGGCCTATCAATTCGAAGCGCTCTGGCTTCTGTAGCCTTTTCATTCATAATTTGCTTAGTAAATGGATCAAAATCTGGCAGTATTTTTGTGTAGTCACAATTCCAACAATTTGTTATTTTATTATTATTCAGTCCAGTTATTGAATTTAGCATATCTTGAGACCATTTCAGCAAAATTTGACAAACAGTATGATACATTTCTCAGGTCATGTGACAGGCTTTACTTATTTCTTTAGGACATGACTTTCAGATATTGTTCATTTGCTTTTTTAGGCTCGCCAGGTTTTTTTGTAATAGCTCTTACGGAATCACCTTAGTGCTGCAAACTTTGCTAAGTTGTATGTTATGCATAGATACAACACTGGTTCATAGCTTAACAAAAATCTAAGCAAAAAATCTAACTTGAAGACCACTTTTAAAGTACTGATCTTTGGGTTAAATAATAAAGGAATAAGGGGTGGTTCAATACTTTTGCACAGTAGTTTACATCATACACACCTCTTCAATTTATGCATTTTCATAGCAGAACCCAAAACACATTCTTGTCCTGACAGAGGGTGATAAGATTCGATTGATGTTTCTGATTGTGATTTATCTTTTGCATTATTGAAACAGTAAACCTCCTAGACAATTTTTATTACTTCTGAAGGGAGAATAGTTAATGTCATAAAAGGCATTCAGTGAAGTCTCATTTATCTAGTGACCTCCAGAGCTGCATACGACTCTTTTTTTTTTTCATTCTTACTCCTGTATTGTAAATCAGTAAGCAGTAGGATGAGAGTCCAAAACCCAGCTGGTCAGAATTTGTTAAGTGCACTTTTATACTTCTAATAATTTTTTTCAGTGTGGAAAAATCATTTAAGCTATTTCAGTTCCTTTATTGTTTTTTTTTTTTCCCAAACGCTTATGTAACTCATATTCTTTCTAAATTGGAACAGTGAAAATGCATACAGACAGTTACTTTGTCTGTATGCATTAATAGCTTTATCACTCTGTATATTTATCTCCCTCCAGCATAATATGAGATGCAATTATACCAAAACCCTACAATATTGTCGGAAAGTTCTGTGTCTGTGAAATTGTTGCTGTGGGCTCAGGATTATTGCCCAATTCCCAAGTGGCAGACTCAAAATACAGTACGAGTTATAAGGGTAATTGCAAAGCCAACCACTTGGAAAACAAGTACTGTATTGGTACCCGGCACACAGCCTATCACAGATCAAAAGCTCAGGAGAAAATGTTCAATTAAAGTACAGCCCCAGTGAAAAGAATATAAATATAAATGCTGGTCCGAGTATCCCTTTACCCCATTTTTTACCTGTTTTCGACTTACTTTTCCCTGTTTTCCTATTTACTTTTGACTCAAACCTCTATGAGTCAGTGTACAACATGTGCACATGCATATTCATGCTTTCCTTTGATGTCTCATTTTCAGGTCTGTGTTAACCCCCACATTCAAGATATGTCCATATACTGAAGCTCATATATGCATAAGCACTGTACATGGAGATATGCAGATGGTGTTCCTGTTGAACAGGAAGCGCAAACATTTTTTATGCAATATTCAATATGTTGTTTATGAATCACTAACTGTCTTTGTAAATTACTAGAATAATTTCATATAGCAAAAGTAATTCAGAAATGTTTCCTGTTTAGTTAGTTTATCATCAACATGCTATTTGATTGACACCTCACTGTTATCATGGGTATTATGGATATTCCCCATATCATTCAATGAAGCTATTATTTCTGTAACAGGTCATCAGCATCTTGCTGCACAAACCTGTTCTGAGAAGAGCCTTCCCCGCAAGTCTGTGGGAGGCTGTGAGTGCCGCTGCAATTGCATTAGCGGATTTACTTTGCATCGTGAGCACTGTGTGAAATGCTTAACTGATTTTGGCGTAAAAACCCAAAGAGCGCTCTGGAGAGAATTACTATAAATGCTAATCTCTGAAGGAGTACAGGGACACATCTTGAACTTTGATTTCATACTCTGCCTAGATTGTTGCTTTATTTGTTATGCCAACACTCTGTTGTTGCGTATTTAATTCAAGTGTAGTAAAGAACTGGAAGATTCACACTATCATGCCAACAAGTCTTCTGTAAAATTAAAGTTTGGACCTTGCTGCACGTTTACGACATGATTCTTTTGCTTCTATGCATCTGCCATTCTAAACTCATCCCCCCCAAGGAAATGAAACAGTACTTTCATTTTATTTATTTATTTATTTTTTATTTTCATGTTTAATAACTCATAATGAGCATTTTTGCATGTAAGACCACACAGAGAAATCCAAGCAGGCAGGCACACAAACTGGCGTAACATGAAAGATTTTCTGTGATGCTACATTCAAACACGGGCGACATGACTGTTGTTGTAATTTTACCCCAAGCAGATGAAGAAAGTTCAGAGGTCTCCCAGACTTGACAGAAAGCAGAGTCATTTGTTGTCTCATAACTGTCAGGATCAGAAAACCCCCATGGAGCAGAAAATTTAATCACACTGCTACAGTGAGGCTGCTGAAAAGTAGTTACTATCCAAAACTACACAGTTTGGGTGGCATTTAAGTAAAGGTTTTCCTGCCCTTTCTACTTTTCAGAAGACTTGCCAAATGCAGTGGATTATAAAGATTTTGACAAGAATGAATTCCACCTCCAAAGCCCTTCTTTCTGCCACTGTCACAGTCTTTCATTCCTTCACTTTTTTTTTTCACTCCTCTCATTCTCTGGGCAGTGCAGTGATTTGACCTCATTAGTTGAACTCAAGATCAGCTAAGAAAGCAATTTGTTCCTTTGCCTCCTGCAGAGTGCATCACATAAAAACTGTCTTATGAAAGCAGTTATAATTGGGCAATAGGGTTTTAAGAACTTCAGCGATAGTCATTGTGACATTTGTCTAGTGTCATGTTCAGACAAAAAGTCTGCCCAAGAGCAGATGGGAAATTCTTAAACTATTTCTCTATGTGCCTTGTACCTTTTCATTATCTGCATACGCCAAACATTCTCCATTACAAATAATATGCAGATCACCCCTCCACCCTCAACCCACTCTTTGATCATTTTACACAGATTCAAACACCCATACAATAATGCAAAAATAATAATAGCTATCCCTATTTTGAATGTCCAACCAATGTGAACTTTTAAGAGCCTTTGGACATGAGTGGCATAATGTTTCCTTAGGACGTTTTACTAAAAAGTAAGAATTGTCATGACTGATCACTCCAGGGATTTTTTAAATTCTCAATATTTGAATAATACCTTAAATGTACTTAAGTACAGTACATGTTCTAAGATGACACGTCATTAAAGAACTTTACAGAAATGCTTTGGAGGTGTCATCTAAGTGTTAAACAGAATGTGGAACAAACATTAAAAAAATAGCAAATACATATTAATTACAGTTTACACTGTAATATACTGCTGCAGCTTAGGAAGGGCCAGTGAAGCATGCAGCTAAGTCTGATGAGATCTCCCTTGGATGGGTAGGGTTACGGTAGAGTTTGAGGCTGCAGGGTGTGTGGTGGGAGGATAGATGGATGAAGAGGAGAAAGTCTACTGTCCAGGACGCCCTGTAGAATATCCTCCAGATCCTTCTTTCAAACAGGCCTTTTCAGCCCTCTATTCAAAAAGCAGTAATTGCATCATTTTTCAAGGCCCTTGCCTCTGTCTGACTGTGAAGCTGGCCCCATTAATCAAACTAATGGAGAAGTAAGTGATTTCAAAATATAGGCTTTGATCATGCACCCCCTATCCTCTCCCACAGCTCCGCCTTCCCCTCAGCTTTGGGAACCCCTCTCCTCCCACTGTTCCATATCTTTCTTTTCTCATAGCCCTCCATGTGCACTTCACTACATACTGTATGAAAAGGGCTGTGTGAGTAAAAAAAAAAATTTTTATATTATACTTTTTTACGTTTCTGTTAATGCATGTAAAAGCTTTGCTTTTGCGAATTCTGGCAGTGCTGTGGGCCTCCAGCTTGATTAGAGTTGATTTTCAGTATAGGAGAGCACCAAACTGCGTATATGAGGTTGTAGAAAATGGTCACTCTAAAATCATTCTGGCCTATTAACGGGCAAGTGTGTCCCAAAGAGTCACAGTTCAGACACATTTATTGATCCTGATGAGACGGATTAAATTAAAGTGCTCCTCAGGTGTATTGAAAAGCTTGTGCCAGCTATAAAGCAGCATAACCATTACTTGAGACCGCAACCAGAGCACAGTTGGAAATTAGATTCCTTTCTACCAAAAGTGTAAACCTCCACACAGAGAATACATCTCATTATATCTTTGCTGCCATCGTGGTGGTCTCAGGGAAATAAAAAAAATGCATTTAGCATGCATTTGACTAATTTATTGTCTCTACAATTAGGAGTCCATTCAGACTTGGTTGTAATTGCCCCCAGAGTTTAGAGCACTGGCATTGAATATCTATAAAGCTTTCATAAAAGAACCTGTGTTCACCTCAAACCATTGATGAGTTCACAATGCTGACTAGTAAACAGTAAGAAACATTTCATTAAACAAGCATACATGATTCCCCTAACAGTATCGCTGATGATGTTGTCACTCGAGCATTCATGATTTATTTAACGAGGTAATTAAAGCAAAACATACACAAGTCTAAGGAAAGTAAAGAGACTGTGTGGGTGCACGTGTTTGTGTGTGTACGTGTGGACATGTGTGGCAGGGCATGCATGGGAATGAATTTGACACGGTACTGTGCAAAACTCTTGAGCTGCTCCTCATTTCTTTATATTTTTTTCAGGAAAATGAGCAACAGCTGGAAGATCCAAACCAAAAATGTCAAATTTGAATTGAATCAATCCACAAGACCTGTTGCCACTGATCTTCAGTTCAGTTCTTGTGTAATTTGGCATATCTCAGCCTTTTCTCCTTGTTTGCGTCCTGCTGCCTCCTGCTGCGGCTTTGGTGAACAGGAGATAGATTCATCTCTCAGCTCCTCTGTCAGGTCTTTGCTGGGTATTTTTTTTCCATCTGCTACTGTTATATCTGTCTGTCCAGTTTCCTCACAGTAGTGTACTGACATGCTAGCAAAGAGGTTGGTTAATGATATTCTTGAAGTATCCATGCTTTTACCAACATAGTTGTTCAAATTTCATTTCTGTCCTTGTATTTACTGGGCAGCTAGCTCTCAGTGTTTTTGTTTTGTTCTGTTTTTAAGTTTTCATTATGTCAAAATTGAAACTTTCACACTCCCGCTCTCCTCAAGGCATCTCTTTCTCTTGGAGATGCCACTTTGTTCTAGACTAAGTGATGAGTTTCATGTACATCTTTGGCCCCGCTGACCTCTCACAATTAACTATCTTGCTCCCTCTTTTTTATTTGTCTGCCCACTTAACGTGCTTGCTTGTACCTAATCAGGCAGAGTTTGCTGTATACCAGCAGTCTGCTTACCATGACCTCTGACTCTAACCAGCATGAAGAAGTCCTTGATTATTCAGAAGAGGAGGGAAACAGCATACATCAGGAATATTGCAGTAATTTACAAGAGTTCCTTTTAGTGAGATTTTTAGGAGAAAACAAAGCATTAACACCATGGGCCGAATGTGCTAATCTGCCATTTGTTATGGCCGTGGGTGACCTCCTTTTTTCATAGTGGTGGCCGTATATGGGCCACAAAAATATTAGGGTGACACACTAAAAACAGAACAGTGCAGGGGCACAGCGGAGGGGAATGGGTGACGACGGGAAATTGTGAGGGACGTACAAAGTGACACAATGCGAATGACAAAAATTGTATATGCAGAAATAAATAACAAGTTAATGTTTCAGTGTATTGTATGGTGTCTTCCTTTCTCTTGTGCTCACGTTTATTAAAATTATTACCAACATAGGACATTCACTGGGAGGTCCAGCACATTTTGGGGGGTGTCCAGAGCCCCCCCTGGCCCACCCTTGTGGCACCCCTGGTTATGGCCTCTACTCTGGTATCATCATCTTTTCTTTTTTTATTATCAGGTTGGTTTTTTCTGGGGTTTTTTTTTTTTACTTCAAAGTATTCCTATTTACTGCACTGTGGATTTGAAATAGCATAAGCTCACACTTTTATATTAAGAGACTGACATAAGTCAAAATGTTGCAGCTATGCACTCTATTAAAACCCCTGCATGCAACATAACAACACCCATTACTGTGTAAAGTACTGTTTTTAAACCTCAATTTTAGATTCATGGGAAGATTTACAGGAGCCATCACTAGATGAAAAAGCAGAGAAGTTCTCAGCTAATGCTAGCAAGCTTGGTTAGTGGAGTGTATCCATAGACTGAATGGAAGCATTACACAGACACCCACTACTACTGCTGTTCTCTTACTAATATGCTAAAGAACTAATACAATGTTTCTCAGCAAAACTGAAGCTTCTTGAACAGGTTATACTGCCCAGCATTTATTATATAAATGCATTACAAAGCACACCAGTCCCTTAACCGACTCTAATTAGCTGAGGTGAAGCCCAGCAGACAACTACTGCCTTTGTCTGTATCCAGCTGTCAGTCAAAGCCAGCACACTTCTAATAATGCAAACTTTAGGTGTTAATGAAATTTAAAGAGCGGGTAAAAATTTTACAGTTTTAAAAATTGTACCTGCGTCCCACATTAGCTATTGCTGATCGGCAGTACTTTATGCGGAACACAAGAATATTTAAATCTAGAACAACTAGTGCCTCGCATCAAGAGAACCACATCTGTTATTTTTCACAAAAGAGTAAAAGCAATCTATATTTGCATTTTCATTTGTGGGATTCAGAGGTTTTAATCTTGAAAAGCAGATTTTCCTCAGTTTAATTGCAGACAACTTTATTGAGATGAAATGTTTCAGAAAAGCATCAAAAGTTTATTATGCATGTACGTATCTCATATTCTTTAGGCAAGCATTGTAGTATTTCTCCATCAAGATGTGTGATTATTTGCAACAATAATGTATTGTTGGCAAATTTTTAAAAAAAATATTATCCAGAAATAATGGCTTTTCAAAGGAGTCTTATACAATACCACAGGTGGGAAAGCTACATTCAGACATAGTTTGTGACAGTAAACAGAATAATAACTAGCACATGCTTTATTTTCTATGAAATAATAAGCTCAAAACTAGCATATAAACTTTAAAAGTCTATTTTAAAAGGATTTCATTAACTCCAGTAATTCCTTCCCGCATATACTCTTTTTCCTTAAGGCAAATCACTAGAATTACTGTAAGTGTACAGACCACAAAAGGAGAGACTTAGAGTAGTGAAAAAAATAAGGTGCATGATATGCTCCACAGTCTTGTGTGACTCACTGTTTTTTTCATTACATCCTGACTAAGCTGTCATATCTTTTATAACACCTTTTTTTCTCTCTGATTTCTCACCTAACCCTTGTTTTCACTCTTCTCTCCTGGCAGTCATCTGCGAACTATGACTTTCAAGTTCAAGTTCAAGTTCAACTTTGTCACTTCAACCATATACAGTTTAAAAATACACAGTGAGGCGAAACAACGTTCCTCCAGGAACCAAGGTGCTACAAGACAAGTTAGTGCAAAAAAAATAATAATATATAATATATCTAGTAATAATATTGTGCAAAAGAGCATTTACAGGTTGGTGTGTGCGATGGTTTGGTGGTGTAGGTCAGTGTGTTTGCGCTTTGTGTTGGTTAGTCAGTCCAGTCTCAATGTTTTGAGGTATTTGAGTTAAACTGAGTGATAATGTTAGTGTATGTGTGTGTGTGCGTGTTTATCAGTCAGTCCCTTTTTGCTGAGGAGACGGATGGCTTGTGGAAAAAAGCTGTTGCACAGTCTGGATGTGCGTGCCCGAATGCTTCGGTACCTTTTTCCAGATGGCAGGAATGTAAAGAGTGTGTGAGAGGGGTGTGTCCGATCAGCCACAATGCTGGTGGCTTTGCGAATGCAGCGTGTGGTGTAGATGTCCTCAATAGAGGGTAGAGAGACCCCGATGATCTTCTCTGCTGTTCCCACTATCCGCTGTAGGGTCTTGCGGTCTGATATGGCACAGCTCCCAAACCAGACAGTGATGCAGCCGCTCAGGATGCTCTCAATAGTTCCTCTATAGAAGGTGGTCAGGATCGGTGGTGGAAGCCGGGCCTTTCTCAGTCTTCTCAGAAAGAAGAGACGCTGTTGGGCTTTCTTGTGCAGGGAGCTGGTGTTGAGGGACCAGCCGAGGTCCTTCTCCAGGTGTACACCCAGGAATTTGGTGCTGTCAACGATCTCCACAGAGGAGCCGTTGATGCTCAGCGGTGAGTGGTCGCCTCGTGTCCTCCTAAAGTCAACAACCATCTCTTTTGTCTTGTCAACATTCAGAGACAGGTTGTTGTCCTTACACCAGTCCGTTAGTCTCTGCACTTCCTCTCTGTACGCTGACTCGTCGTTCTTGCTAATGAGACCCACCACGGTCGTGTCATCAGCGAATTTAATGATGTGATTTGAACTGTGTGTTGCTACACAGTCATGAGTCAGCAGTGTGAACAGCAGAGGACTGAGCACACAGCCTTGTGGGGCCCCAGTGCTCAGTGTGGTGGTGCTGGAGGTGCAGTTCCCGATCCGTACTGACTGAGGCCTTCCGGTCAGAAAGTCCAGGATCCAGTTGCAGAGGGAGGTGTTCAGGCCTAACAGGCTCAGCTTTCCGATCAGTTGTTGGGGGATGATCGTGTTAAATGCTGAGCTGAAATCTATGTACAGCATTCGGACGTGTGAGTCCTTCTTGTCCAAGTGTGTCAGGGCAAGATGGAGTGCAGTGGAGATGGCGTCGTCCGTTGAGCGGTTATGGCGGTATGCAAATTGCATTGGGTCCAGTGAGGGGGGCAGCAGGGTCTTGATGTGTCTCATGACGAGCCGTTCGAAGCACTTCATGATGGTGGGTGTAAGTGCGATAGGGCGGTAGTCATTGAGACAGGACACAGAAGACTTCTTGGGCACGGGGACGATGGTGGTGGCCTTGAAGCACGTGGGGACAACGGCACTGCTCAGAGAGATGTTGAGGCATTTTCAGCAGTATAGTATGAGAGTGTACCCCAGAGCAGAGATTACAGCAGTGTGTGTCTGAAGTCTGAATGTGCCTTGTTGTTCTTACCTGGTGGGCAGAGTTTCTTTAGAGGCAATGTGAAAAACAAGTCCTCAGTACCTGAAGGGACTGAAAGGTTTTGAGAGACATACATGTCACTTTGTCATGCAAGGTCCCTGACATGGGCGTCATGTAGGGGTCCTACATTGTAGTAGTCCTTTGTGAAAACTGTGTAACTGTACTTAATGCTCTACAGGAGCCCAAATGCAACTGTCTTATGTAATCAAAGCAGTTTATGACTGGATACACTTAATGGAACGATAAGGTCACGGCTTCCCAAATCAGCTTTCATGTAGAACAAAACAGATGGAAGTGTCATTCACTTGACTCTGTGCACCGAACTGCTTCTAAAAGTTTCAGGCATTTTTTTTTTTGTGTGTAGCTTTTGCAAAAGTCTCAGGCCACACATCAGTTCTCTATACTTTGCTAGGAAAATGGGAAATATTTACAGTGATTTATTAAAATGTGCAAACATAAATGTAAATACAGTAGATAAGGCAGAAAAAGAGTTTGTACAGCTCCAGGCTTCTGGAGGAACATTCTACACCTCTTATTTGGATGTTGGCTGCCTTTTGTTGCATTCTGTGTCACACACTGCTTCAGTATTGTTGGGGTCTGGGCTCTGCAGATACCAATCCATGGATGACAGTGTCTGATTGTGTTTTTTCTATGCATGTAGGCTTTTACTACAGTAAAAGTGCTGTCGTGTCTTCGTGATCATTGTTGAAAAAAATTGAGCCGTTTCCAGTTGAGTGCTTTTCAGATTTTATTGCGTGAAGGGTTAAAATCTGGTGTTATTTTTTTGATACAGAGCATGAAAGACCATGTGTTTTAGAAATGACTGTAGAAAGTCACCCTCTAAAGATGACACTGTAGAAGGTTTTTTAGGCCTGTGTCTTCTTCTTTTATCCTCCACTTATCCGGTTTCCTTAGATATCTTTTTTTTTCTTTTTTCTTTTTTTTTTGTTGTCCCATTTGGATCTTTAGATATCTTAAGAGCATACCATACAAGCACAAGTTTCAACTAATAGCTCTTTAGGAAGAGCGTGTCTGTGTAAAAGTGCTATCACATACCTGTCAAAGTGTGTTGTATATAATCAGTTATTCGTATTTATGGAAAAGGCTTCTAGTAACACCTGAAGACACCATTTAAAATGGGTTCTTTCCTAAGTTGTCTATTATGTGTAGACTTGGCTGTCCCTTGAGTTATGAGCCTTTTTTGTCCTTGGATAAGTCATAAAATAGTTCTGCTGGAGAACTGATGCTCGATACTACTTAAAACAATTACAAAAAGTCTGGCTCCTTGAAAGAAAAATATAAAGAAAATGAGGAGTGGCTCACTTTTATTTGCACAGTATGTACCCATCCTGTCTTGAATCCAAGTTTGACTAAATGGACAGCTTAAATATTAATGTTTCCCAAAAACGCTTACCTTTCTGTTGCAAGGTGTTTTGAAGGTGTGAAGTTCAGAGTGAAAGTAAAGTTCTGTTCACTTACTCGAAGCTAATGGCCTGGAATGGTACAAAGTGCTCTTATGGAAAATGGTTATTGTATTTCACTTAGTTCAAATCACTCAACTAATGTAAGATAATGGTAGCATGCATTATTCAGATGCACTTCTAATCCTTTGTCCCATGAATTCCAGATTTCAATTTTGAATTTGGCCTATCTGCCTCATTTTAATTCCTGTCCTTGCTTGTTTCAAGTCACCTGCTGAGCTTTCCTCCACCCCATATCACAGGTGTGTTAATTTTCATCATTGATGATTCACTTGACAAATTGCACTCAAGAGCATCAAAGAGCTGCTTCGATCCTGCAGAAACTTTGAAAATTAAACCAAAAGATCTCAGAGTTGTTACACAAAGATGTCAGCCGTGACATCCATTCATCAAAGTGACTGTTTGTTTTCTGGAACATCAATATTCTGTGTAATATTGTCGTTAAACGTCTTAACACTCTGTATAATGCTACACAAAGGGCGATCGTGGCTCAAGAGTTGGGAGTTCGCCTTGTAATCGGAAGGTTGCCGGTTCGAGCCCCGGCTTGGACAGTCTCGGTCGTTGTGTCCTTGGGCAAGACACTTCACCCGTTGCCTACTGGTGGTGGTCAGAGGGCCCGGTGGCGCCAGTGTTCGGCAGCCTCGCCTCTGTCAGTGCGCCCCAGGGTGGCTGTGGCTACAATGTAGCTTGCTATCATCAGTGTGTGATTGTGTGTGTGAATGGGTGGATGACTGGATATGTAAAGCGCTTTGGGGTCCTTAGGGACTAGTAAAAGCGCTATATAAATACAGGCCATTTACCATTTACCATTTGTGCTTCTGCGTGTAAATACCGGACACAGTTTTTGTTACATTTTACAGCACCGTGATTGTATATCTGCATGCCCTTGTGTTGCGACTGCAGTCACAGATGAACAAAACAATTTTTGGTGAGGTAATCACTTTCCTCTGTGTTAATTATCCTTGGTTATCACATCTATCAGCTACGCAATAAAAATTCAATTGCAAATATCATCAAAGATCCACAACATAAATTTCCTCCAGGTGCGGAGGTTTAGTTTATGTTCGGTGCTTCCCCAAGGGCACCCTGCAGAATTGCAAAGTAATTTATCCTGTACCAAGATGTATCATTCAGAAAGTGTACTTTGGTGTTATGTTAAAATATGAAGTGCGATCCTGTCTTGTTTTCCTTTCAATCCCCGACACTTTCTTTGGCTATGAAATGCACGTGGTTACGCATCTATGTGACTCACTAAAATGTTATGTTTAAAAGTTGAGTAATTTGGAGATGCTTTATAAGCTAGGGTTTGTGATTCAGTATTCTCTAGTTAAGCAATCAGTTTGGTTGTAAAAGTAATTTTAAACAATCTTTGCAGTCTTTGCTGTGATTTTATTTCTCTACTTTTAATACTTTATTCAGCTTTTTGCGCTTTTGAAAAGTCTGTAACTTTATCCAAGTCAGAAACCCATACCAAGGAGCGTTATTGTGCCAGACACTGCACAAGAACTGGCTGACTTGTGTTGTTGGAGTTCAGCCTTTTCTTATGTTCCTAATTTATGCCACCATGGAACACATTTGCATAATGGCTACCTAGCGGCTAGTTTGGCATGCCCTCATATAATGCTAATTGAATCTGAGAAGAGTTTGGTTATGATATTGTTATGTGAAGATGCTATTCTCTTCAGTGCGATTAGAAATTCACTTTGTATATTTTCCAAAAAAAGACAAAGTGAACTATAAGTATTCTAAATGAATTTTTACCACTACTTCTCTTCATTTTACAATGAGATATTTTCCTGATCTGAGCACAATTCAGTGCTGACAATCTTATCAATCAGAGGGTTTTTCTTTCAGGAGGACCCTTTCAGAGAAAGACATCTAAAAGAGAGAGTTTAAAGACTCTTTTTTCCTAAATTTTCTAGGATTTTAACCAATTCTACTCAAGCCACAAACTACAAAGACATCACACTGTTTGAAAAATAGTAACTGCTCCTTCACCTTTAAGGTTCTTAAAGCTTCACTGAAATCTTTCACTCAGGAGGTTCTTCAGCCTGCTATGCTATTCATAAAATGTCACACCGAGTCTTAATCCTTTTAGTGACTCTTGGAAATTCCCCTCACAACATTACAGCTCACAGTTACTCCAGCAGCTTATAGAGGGAATACACCACAGGGAAAGTTGAAGACCACTTCACAGTTGGGATTCCAGCAAACGAGTGTGGCATCTCTCACTAAGAAATCCTGTTGCTTTTCAATATAAGTTATGCGATATTAATGCTAATCTCACAATTTTCAATCAGTTTTAACAAAGTTTTATAGAACATTATCACTGATTACTGATTCTGCCTATTTTTCTGTATTTCAAAACATTCTATGACCGAACATGACGACTGAAATGAACACTTTATTGCTACTATGTGCAGTTCCTCTAATTTTATTTTATTTTATTTACCAAGGCTAATGTACCAACTGGTGAGTCACCTAGTAAGGACATTAGCTATTCCACTCATGTCTAGCGTAAGGCGTGGGAAGCTAACCACATGCAGAGGAAGCTAGCAGCCTTAGTGCTATGGCAGATGGGAGTCATGATTTGTTTTTAATGCGACACACGTGTGCCAACTCCTTAGAAGGAACACCTGGTCTTAAAAACTCAGACTGCAGGGTCAGAAGAAATTTGTCCAAGCGTTGTGGTATCACTAAAGACTATGGGACAATAGCTTGTATCTTTTAAGAATTACTTTATAATAAGACGGTAGTGAGGAATGCATTAGCGTATGTAGTCATGAGTAGTTTGAATGCGTCTATACTCGTATACTAAGGGCATTTGGCATCTTTTTGTTCAATGCTCTGTCGATGGAGCAGATTAAGTGGTCTGAAGGTGTGTTTCCACAGCAACAGTTGCAAGGCTGAGCTCAGAGGGACTATTTTGAATCTTTTATGACAGACCTCATTATGCCTTTCTGGCTTCTTTGTGAGACCCTAATACAGGAAGAGCACAGAAGGTGGGACTGCTACCAAAACCTTTCATTGTTCACCCTCTTAAAATCATGACCAAATGCTAAGACCTGGTGAATGGTATCCACTTAAAAATACCAGAAACAGTTGCCCCCTGCCGAACCTTAAAACTGTGTGCTTATAACACAAAAAAAAATATTTGTTTTGGAACCCACACATTAAGCAGCAAGAAAAGATGGGCCAAAAGGAATAAATGGCAAACCAAGACTTCATTTAGCATGGCTACATGAGCTAATTTGCATGGTTATGGAAAATGCAACCCTTTGGATGATGTGAGATCATTAGCTGGACCACATCTCTGGACAGTCAGCCTCATGTTGTGATACATGTATTTCACAACCAATTTGATTCTTTTAACTAATGAATGCATGACTAAATTTCTTTTTTCTTCATGCATCGAATTAGACCAGAAAAGGGTTAAATCTCTGCAGCAGAAATAACAGTCACAAAGTGACACCGGATTACTGTTTAGCCAGTTCAGTTTCAGCTCTCAAATCCTGCAGTCTGAGCATTGTTTGCCTCAGTTTCTGGGTCAATGTTGTCCTTGTGAATTCAGAATTTTCAATAATGCAACAATAATATTTGGGCTCATGACTCTGTAAATAAATCACCACATGGCTTCAGAGGAGTCAGAGCCAGTTAGAATTTCAATTAATGCTGATGCTTACTTCTGCTTATTCTGTATACAATTCAGAGTTGTGGTGATCAGGATAGTCTGAGATTCCATTTAGAAAAGTATGCGGTTGGAGAGATCTGTGAGTCTGCAGATATAAATGTTATTGTTGCAGGTGGGCGGACTGATAATTATATAAATGACTACTGCATGAATCTTATTTGCTTTATTTTATGGTACATACTGTAACAATGTGATGTCTCATGAAACTAAAACAGAAATTGGTATCGCTTGGTGATTCTTATTCATTTTATATTGTCAGGCTGTAGTTAAATGCTTCAGCAACATTGAATTTTGATGATTGAGCCAAACTGTAGATTGCCTTACAGGGATCGGAATAGTTGCTGTAAAATAACGAGAACAGTACTCATTTTAAAAGCAAACAGTGGATTATCGCAAGTCATACATTTGTTAAGCTTCAATGACAGTTTTCTTATCTTACTTTATTTTTAAAAATTCTGATGCAGGTTGTAATAGATATAATTTAATCTCCACAAATGTTTTGATTATTTGGTTTTAATAAGACGAGCAGCTATTAATTGTTTCCATTTCCCAATCCTGAAATATCTTGTAAGATTCAGTGGATAGTATTGGCTTTGTTAGCATCAGACAAAGAGCAGTAGGTAAACAAAACCACAATCAAATACGTATTTGATGTTTGTCTTAACATAGTGTTTATCAATGTCATTGTCATGGACAGTCTGTGTCAATACAATTCATTAGCAGAAACTACAGCCTTCAAAATTATTTTAAAACTAAACACCACTCGGGATTAGTATCAGCAAAATCTTAATATTAGAACTTTTATGAAGATATCATGTATTATATGTGATTTATGTTGCATTTGAAAGTATTACTTTTATGGAGTTATGCATAATAATCAGGCAGCTGAGTGTGCAATTCAGATTGGCTTTTAAAATGTGATTTTTGTAACGCAACAAATAATCACACTGATTGAGTTTACACTGAGCACTCTGACATTCAGGAGATTTATCCTCAATCTGAGCCTTACTCAAACCACCACCAACCCTCCCCACCTATTTTCACATCCTTCTAACTGCAGTTCCTGTCAATCCCTTTTCGGCTGTCACGGTTTTAAATTGGAGTTGGCATTCTCTGACTGCCTTTGTGGCATTGCTACTGTATAAGAACGTGCCTGGGGTCCTCTGCGTCTCTGATTAGAGATCTTACGATGCAAGGCATTGGCTGTATCAATAGAATACTCCTTAGATGTCACTCAAGGGTTTTGTCTGTGCCTCCTCCTCTAAAACCCCATTTCTCTCCAGAGTTTCACTGTTACATCATCTTCTGAAGTGAATGGAAATAAAGAAAACACAAAGCTAAAATTGCTCTGCTTGGATGTTGATAACATTTAGGGTTTCAAATGGATTTTTAGGCTTTGGTATGATAAATTCCAAGCAAAGTGGAAAACCCTTTCATAGTTCAACTGAAATAAGACTACATGCGATTTAAAAGAGGGGCTGATTAGGCAAAATAATGTAGGGATTTTCCTTGGACCCAAGCTGCTCTTGTTTTTAGGAGATACGGGTTTTGAATCCTGATGAGCAACTCTCTTCAGCATTTCTGAGACCCCAAGTTCTTGCTTGCCTTGATTCACGTTTTGAAACGATGGACTGCCTGAACTGTCACTTGTAAATGGAGATACAGAACAAAACAACTAATGAACTTTGATTCTTAATTTAGTTTCCTGTTAAACATAGTTGTATCAGTTGACATTTAACAACACTCATCATTCTCACATTTTCCTCACTTAGATAACACTGATGAAAAACGACAGCAATAATAAGCAATGACTTCTCACAGTATGTCTACACAGTTATGTGTTCATCACATACGTACAGAAACGGAGTTAAACATCAGCTTGCAAACATAATTTAGCATAACGAGGGTTTGTGTCTTAAGTTGTAAGTGCAGAATTGTGCTGTGAACTGATGGTGAACCTCTCAAGTGTAGGGTTCTGTTGTGCCCACGGCTTCAACAAAACACTGCATCGCAGCTGGTACACATTAACTAACCCATACTACACACTTGACTCTCTTTTTACCATTATAGCATCTGACAGACTTTGTCTGGAACAACGAATGCACTTCAAGGAGCTGTCGACTCTCTTGAATGTAAAGGCTATTCTTCAAGGCAGACAATAGTTATCATTGTCAGCTTTTATTTAGGGCCAAAGCGTCATTACCATGATTTGAATGAATATCATACAGAGTACAAGAATGTGTGTGTGTGTGTGTGTGTGTGTGCGTGTGTGCGTGCGTGCGCATGTTTTTTTTAAGCATTTAACCTTGAGATTAACACTGAATTGTGTCTTCGCCAATGTTTTATTGATGATGAAGTTATTGTAGAAGTTATGCTGAAGTTGTTTCTCAATTAAATTAGACTGCCCTTCTCTTTTGTGAAGTGATGTTTAAATTTTATGTATTATATGTAATATCCATGTAAAAAAAACAATAATACGTCATTTGAGCCATTTGAAAAAAACACTGCTGAGATACTAAAACTAACCTGCATTGAATCCTTTTCACATAAACATTTATTTACATTTTTTTCAGAAATAACACTATTCAAGGTTTATTTTCAAAATCTCCATACCTTAGTTCACGCAATCTCAGCTATAACCTTCTTCTTTTTGGTCATTTTTGTAATCTAATGCGGTCCCATCAGCTCAACCTTGAACACTGTTGCTGATGTTGCTTTGTTCCACTCATGCGATCTACTGTACAACACATGCACACATACCCTCCACTGTTTTGCTTGAAGGTTTAGCAACACAATAGAAAGCATTTACTTTTTTTTCTGCCCTCATCACCATCATGTGAAATGTGTAATTAGAAAACTGTACCAACCTTCTGAATGTTTATAACTATAAATAGTTTAATTCTTGATCCTCGTTTAGTCCCATTTAATGTGCAGTGTCCAATAGTAACAACGATCTGAATTGTCTTGATCTGAATATTAAATTGTCAGTGACCAGCACATCTACAGTAAACAGGGTAAAGTTTACCATTTTATATGTGAAAATATGAACATTTTTGAGGAAAAAGCTTCATATATGTTGTCAAACAGGAAACTAAACACTTAAAGTGATTAGAAGCACTATTTTTCTACATAAATCTCCAGTGGACCATTGCACCCGCCATATGTCTGGTGTTTTGTGGCATTCATTGATAATGTTGGCATACCCATTTGGATTTCAAGGTAATTTTTTAAGGCATATGGCCCCACTTTTTCATTTTAAGTATTTTAGTCATGGAGGTAAATATTTCTTGTGTGCTGGTATGGTCCTCTTACAGTCTGATGAGATCAATTTGGCAATGAGAGGAACATTAAAATAAAATCATGAGGCTTCCAAGGTTTTAAGATTGATTAGCAGCTTTTGAAGCTGTACACTGCACCGCCTATTATTGATGAGCATGGTGTTGTTTAGTAAAACCACAGGGCTCAATCTTTTATATGTTCAAGCATCGGTCTTCTGCTTTAAAAACTAATGACATCAATTGGCAGAAGACCGCATACAGTGATGTGTTAAGCAAGACAGATGTGTTCAGACTTGTGACCGATGGAGGGACTTCATTATTCATAAGAATAGTCATTTTCATCTTTCCCAGAGATTTTAGGTGGTTCTTTGTTTTTACATACACATCACTAACTGCAGGTTACACTTTCCTTGTGCTCTAACTACCTTAACAGCAGTCTTCTTTGCTGTGCATATTGGTTACTCCATTTAGACTTCAGGCAGAGAACGTATTGTTGTGACTGCAGAGCAGCAGGGTAAGAGGAAAGATTAATACATGTAGACGTGCGCCCTTGTATTCAGCTGATTCCATTCAGTGTGAATAAAATGGAAAAAGTCACAAAGCAACCATTATGCATCGAAGCTAAATAAGGTTTCTACCACTTGACGTTTGACTATCTGTAAAATTTAAATACTGTTGCACTGTGGCAAAAAGCTGCGTGCTTTCAATGCAGCATCTGCCCTTTTGGAAAATCAACATAGTTTCAAAATAAATGAGAAAAACTGTGGCTCCATCTAAGTAAAATATATAACAAGAATATGATATTTGAAATTGTTTATTGGTTGTCTTTCTGTCTGAGCATTAACACGACATTACATATGATACTTACATCATTATTTGCTCAACTCATTACCCCTCTAGTCTCCCTTTGGTGTCACAAGATCTCATGGTAATGCATTTCTATCCAACAATGACACCTACTTCCACGAGCTCCCTTTTTGTGTCATTATTGTGTTTTAAAAGGGAATGTGAAATTATTATGGCAATTGAAAGAGGTCCCATTGCAGTGGGCAAATTATGTGCATTTGTACTGCAGGCTTCATTCTCACATCCAATGTAAAAATACAGCACAGCGCTATTTAAAAAGCTTGGTTGCTCCAATGTGCTACAGGCTGTGTGGTTTAGTTGTATTCTCTGCACACTGGACCTGCAGCCTCTCTGTGTCTGAGGATGTCTTGATTTACAAATTAAGCTCCAGAGACACCTGAGAAGAGACTTACATGGACTACTGTGTGATCTCAATGAATTTGTGCACTTGGTTCCTCAATTGTCCTCCTCTTTCTGTTTCTCCTCTCTCTTTCTCCTTTAATTTATCACTGCAGGCTGTGGAAACAAACCTGGCATCCAAGGACAGCCACTGGGTCTATGCCAATGAGGTGAGGCCAAAACACACTTGCATGCACCTGAGTGAATTTAGACCTTCATGTCAGTATGCCTCTTTCAGCACTCTCACATGCTCCCAAGGCATGTGAGACCTATGAGGCCTTCACTACGCTTTCATATAGAGTTAAATAAGCAGCACATCATTTGATTTAATCCTGAGTGCCTGAGGGACTAGGCCTTTATTTGATATTGTATAACTGTTCTCGCTTAAAAGTCCCTACATTATGTTTTTCCTGTAACATATATTCAGTTATATAGCTTTTTGTGAAGCTCTAAAGTCCACACCAAATGAGGTAATTCTGCCTCCAAAGTACCTGAAACTCCTTATTTGTAGTCTGGGCCATTTTCCGTTAGATCTCTATGTCACTGTGTAACCCGCTGGCATAATGCCCACCTAGCAGCTAGTTTGCCACACATTCAAAGAATGAGCAGCTGCCTCAGTTGAATCCAGATGCAGACAGCTGCAGCTTCTGCTAGCTCTGAAATGTATTAGCTGTGAGCAAAGCACACCAAATGTTCTGTTGACTGTAAGAGTAAATAGAAGAGTGTTCTTGTATTCCCGGCCTCTCAGAAACTGAAGGGGAATACTTTTATTCTGATGGTAATGTTCACACAACAAAGTAAAGTTCCTATATCTTCACTGCTATGCTAATGTGGCCAAAGCTACCATGCTATGTGATTGCCTGACCTGCACAGTACTTTAATACAGCTATATACACATTAAAGCAGTTAATGCTTCAGATAGCATGTGAAAAGAGGTGGTGCCTTGGTATTAAAAGCTGTTCTAGTAAAAATCCATGGGAAAAATAACAAACCTGTAAATGAGCTTTGCATGGGCACTTTAGGTTTTGTCTTTCTTTCCCATCACCGTACCATTGCTCTGCACGCCTTGACCTAAAAAGGCTAAGTGTCTGTGGTACCAAAATTCTCAGGTTCACTTTGTGAATACAGAAAAGTGGCCTCTTTAGCTTTAGTGCCCAGGATTGCACTTGAGTTGATTCACAATTATTTGGAGATGTCGTAGCATGGAGGGTGGGAGCGGCACTACGAACAAGCTGTGGTTGAAAGATGTTAAATAGAAGGTTTCTCCCAGATAATTGACCTGAAATATTAGGCTTACTGTGCCCAGCAGCTCCACCTCTAGCGCTTACAGTACACACTGTTGTGGAAGTTTTCCACTTAAATAAAGCCTGCAGACGAGCGGTGAGCGGTAGCTAACATTCTTTAATCCAAAGCACACAAAAAACAGACAACCAAGCTTGATGGAGCCCCTGCATGACCGCGGGGCAGGGTCAGCAGAGTCTCACTGAGCCTAGCATGGCCCTCAGTTAAATACCTTCTCCAGGAACAAGAGGCAGTACACAGCTGTTTCACACCTTAAGGTTCACACTCCCTTGCTACTTCCCAGAGTCCTCAAAGAGACAAAAGACTGGTCCTCTGGAGTTCCTGTTTCCCCCAACATCCTTACTACACCCCCTACCATTTGTCTTAAGTATGAGTGTAAGACATGTTAAAATCCAGTGGCACCAAGGCATTACAATAACGTGATTAATACATAAGTGAAAGAAATTCCTATACAACACACATACACACAGGGACATGCATATCAGTGTCCATTTTATGTGTCTTTAAACTTTTTTAATACCATGCATCATCTCGTTTTCAAGGGGGTATCAATGAATTTTAATAAAACATCACCCCCTGACTTGTTGAAACATTTCACTGGAATCCAAAACATGACACATATTGATTCATAATCCGCAGACCGTGATAAATGTATCTACGCTCCCCTGACAGCCACATTATTTAGGCAACGTTTCTACAGAGATTGTGATACTGAGGTCGAGAGAGAAAAGCAGTTTTTTGGGTTTTTTTTAATTGTTTGGCAAATAACTCGTAATATAAAGGCTGAAAATGCGTTTTGGATGCACTACACATTAGACCAACCAACTAGAATAAAACACTTATCATTTATGCTTTAGTTAAAAATTCAAAGTGCAGGATATTTGTAGCTTGAATATTGATTTGCAAAAGTTAATGAGGCTTAGTGTGTTGAAAACCTTCTGTTATCTGGCAGCCTAAATTACCCAATTTTAGACTATAATGAGCTTTTATGAAAATAATGACCTTGTCGCATTTTGACCATGCATTTCAGCATTAACATAACTAAAGTATTGACTTACGACAGCTAATGAGAGCAGGAGTTCTTTTAAACCATTTCTGCATCTGGCAGCTCATATTATCCCATTCATATTATCAGACATGCTTTTGTAGTCTCAACATGAGGATGTGATGGGAGCTGCAATTTGAAGCAGTATTCACAACCAAACTCACGCATAGCTCTCAGTCAATTAGTACAGAACTCCACACACATTAGCTTTAATTGCATCTGACTCTGGAATAGTATGAACTAATGGCATGTTAATTTCTCCTGCATTCACTTAATGGTGGATATGATGCGGCTTACTGCAGACTTATGTCTCTGTGGGATGTGTTTTAAAAAAAGACCAATTTGCCTGTTTTTGTCTTTGAACTATGAAATATATCATTTGATTTTTTCACTCGTTTTTCTATATCCCTTTCTCACAACATAATTTTCCATTCCCTCTCCCTTCTGTTGCAACACAGTAAGGATTGTTTTTTCCACTCTATCCCTGCCACACTCCCAGTATTTTTTGTTTATTGTTTTCTCTTCTCGCTTCCACCTTCCATGCTTTTCATATAATCACTCAAGATAAACTGCCCATAAAGCTGAAGATCACCTTGAAATGAGAATAACACAGACACGTTGCAAATTCAACCAAAACAAATTCAATTACCACTGTTGACAGCTCTTTTTTTGTTTGGGGGGGGGGGGGCTTCCCCCAGCTCTTGGCCTCCAAAGACTTCTCATTTATATAACAATCACATGAAAACTCTGAGCTGCTATCAAGTCCATCATTTTCTTAAATCCTGTTTTCCCTCATCTTACACTGTTCGCAACAACACAACACAAAAATCCCTTGCAAATTGAATCTAGGTATGTATCAATGTGTAAATGATTTACCCGCATTGCCTGGTTATCTCGAAAGGGGGAAGGGATTTAAAGGAAGGTGCAAAGCTAATTTGTTTCCATTAGCCTGAGATTAGATTTCTGTGAAGTTCCTTACATGGCTTATGGCAGAAAGATTGTGCACTCTTCTTTTTTTTTTTAATTCATTCATACGCGTGAGAAGTGAAACAAAGTAATTTAAAAAAAACTGCATCTGTTAGGGATCACTTTTTTCAGCAGCTGCAGGTGAATTCTGTAATCCTCATTGCTACATGGGTACAGTATATCTAGATACTGTTTCCTGCTCTCAAAATCTGAAAATCCTTTTAGCCTGACTAGATGCAATCACAAAATCCTGCGGGGAAATAACAGAGGCCTGTTACATCTTTCCTCTGAATGCACCATCAGTCCCTGCAGACAGTTGGTACTATTCAGCTGGTCATGACAGAGTTGTGGCATACATTTTAACCAGGTGATCATAAGGCTCACCGCTGCTTGCCCGCCTCCATCAGCTACTCATGCTTCTGCCAGGCTTTAGACCTCACACAGTCAAAGAGCATGTGGCACAAAGAATGTAATCTGTCAATCATAAAATGCAATAGAAGCTTGCAGGGAGAATTTTTTGATATCCCTGGTTTGCAATGCAGAATTTTAAGAGTCGTAGACACAGAAATTATAATCGTTGCCACCACAAGTACTTGTTTTTGTCATTAACTAATGTGTTTCTTTTTTTTAAAAATTCTACAAAGTTGCCTTTCTACACTCCAAGTTGACCATCTTCAGATTACTTGTTGGGTTTTCACAACAATCAAAATTAAAGATTTGAATTGTATTGTATAGCACAATAAAATTAATCACATCTTTACAAATGAGAAGCCAAATATGCCCATCCTTCAATTGCAAATGTTTCTAGATTAGACTGTGTTTTCCAGCCAGCTGAGTGGGTTTGAATGGCACAGAGATCATGAGCCCTTGGGATGAAGGAAGTTGCTGAAAACACAAATGAACTAACAACATAATCTTTCAAGAGAAAAAAAGTGAAAAGCTTTGAAATTGTTGTGCAAGAAGTGCAATAGGACTTGATGTGAGCACGAGGGCAAAGAGATGATAGGCATTGGTGTCTCGCTAAACCACCCACTAAACCAGGTTTCTCCAGCTGCTAGCACACCGAAGGCTGTCTGCCTCAGACACCGTCTAGTCGACTCAAATGGATTGTGCATCCTGGGAGGATTTGTCGTTGTTTCTTTTTTTTTCTACCTTCAAAGGCCAAGATGGTGACACTTGAGAATGTTTGATGGATTAGGTGGTTGTGCCTGCTGTGACAGACAGATTCAGGGAAGACAGTCATAATGTGACTGATGTCTCGAGTAGCTGCCTATCAAGCAACTGAGATGGAAACTCTATTCTAAGGACATAATCACCACCACATAAGATTGTGAGATTGGGAGGTGGATTACCAAAGAGGCCACTTGCAACATAAAAAATATACAGTTATGGTACAAAATATACCCTTTTCAAATTCTAAGGTTTAATGTATCATGGCAGAATAAATAAAATCTATTTTTCAGCAGGTCCTAAAATTAGTCAAATACAACTTAAAAATACAAAATATGAACTACTACACCATGTCATTATTTAATTAACGGAAATTAAGCCACAATGCAGAAACAGTGTGTGCAAACTAAGTATACTCTTACTGCACATGCATAGAGAGGGAAAGCAGCAGATGAGTGTTTTTAATCAAATGCATCCACTTAATTTATGATCAGCAAGTGTGATCACCTCTAGGACAAAATAAGTTTTGGTATGTTTTAGCATTATGGCAAAGACGAAAGATATCTACAGTCGTCCTTGAGAAGGGGTTGATTAATCCCATAAACCTGGGATGGGTTTTAAGTTCTAAAGTAGGAAGGATCATTGTGAAAAACAAGGCAATCAAGGCAATTCCACAGGCAAATTCATCCTAATGTCAGAGGGTGATTGGGGATTGCTTTACAGCCACAGGACTTGGGCACCTCTCAGTCATTAAGTGGCTCATTAACTTTTTTTGTATACTAAACTGCTCTAGAGTCAGATGTGAGGCCATCTGTCTGACAGCTAAAGCTTGGGCAAAATTGGTTCATACGTCAGGACAATGACCCCAACCACAGCACCGTATCTACAAATGAATTACATTTTTATCACTTTTTTTTTTTTTTAAATTGACGTATTGCAATGCCCCGGTCAAAGTTCAGACCTCAGCCTGATTGAGATGTTGTTGCAGGACCTTAAAAGTACTGTGCATAAATGAATGCCTGCTAACTTCAACGAACTCAAACTATGTCATAAAGAGATAAAAGAGGACCAAAATCTCTCCACAATGATGTGAGGCATTGATAAAGTCAGACAGAAAATGATGCTGATTGATTGCACAAGCTTTTGAATGACGGACTATACTTTGTTTTTCACACACTGTTTGTGCATTTCGGCTTCATCTTTGTTAAATAATGACACGTTATTGTTCACCTCAGGTTGTATTTATTGAATTTCCGACCTGGTTAGACATTTTCAAATATTAGATTTCTCGTACAAAAGGCTATATAATAATGTATGTATCTATTTTATGTTATAGCCCTTTTTACCATTAAGCATGTTGAGCATCCATGCAGAAACCTAATTGGGATGTCAAAAAATTATCTATTAACCCAGAAATGGTAACTACAGGAGACATCCAGTGCCATGGTCATAAATCTAAAGGACCCCAGACAAGAGACCTCCCTTATGAAGTACCTTATCTAAATGTTACAGCAGTTACAGCCACAGACGTTTTATGTCATCAGGGTTAATAAATGGGCAGTTGAAATTACATACAGACACACAGCACCTCCAGGCTGCAATTTAAGTTCCATCATAGCAATGAAACGTGCACTACCACAAGTGATGATTCCGGCTTGCACTGTGCCTATAGTTTGGCCTACTGGCCTTGTGAACAATGGTCTGTGTAATGGGATTGCTCACACAGCTGTGCTACCCTATAAAAAAAAATGATAATGAAAAAACAAAACAGTAGATTAATAAATACATCGTTGTTACTCTTTACATATCATCCCACCTTATGTCACATTTCTGATAACCTATTCTAATTAATCAGCCTTTTTAATGGAATTACTATACCATTAAATAATAACTCATGCAAAGATGCAATAATGACTCAAGCAATCTCTGCTTCCATAACTCCTCACCAAAGCTGCAGAAATGACATGATGTGTCCAACCATAGGATGCCCTAGTGTTTGCATCCTCGACTATTTTGAAAAAGTAAAAAAAAAACTTTGTTGGTATGTCTCAGCTTAAAATAATAACTGCTTTCATCTACTTGAGGAAGTGATACAGTGTCATTAAATAAGCTGTTGTGGTTTATTTAGCAAATCACTTTTTGCTGCCAGCGCTTGAAATCATTATTAATAAAGCCTAATATAACCCTTGTTTAGTTATCATTGGTCTAATTTACCAATTTGAAGATTTAACTCTTAGATCTTCACAAACTGCTGCAGTTAACTGAAGCACAGCTACTGTATGTTATCCACATTATTCCCTCTACATAGTGATCCTAAAATAATAACATATCTAATGTTATTCGGTCCTCGACATTGTTAATAAATAATTGTAATGCTGCTTGCTTGATTACATATGATTTTTCAAATAAATGAAAATAAATGTAATATGTTTCTCGTCGCTGTCACAAGTAAATAAGTTATTTCTTTGTGAAAGTACAGTATTTGGTGTGATTCCAGGTATCACAGTTAACGATCAGCTTTTGGAGGACAGGATTGTATCTAATTTAGAAAATCTTCAATTTTGTACAATTTTCTCAACAGTATCATCATATCTTCTTTTTGATGTATAAGAAGAAGATGTTTATGTATTGAAATCTCCGTTTCTGATAACATCGGTCAATGTGTAACAGATAAGCAAAGACTTCTTTGGATTTCAGTGTTCCTGATGTTTACCTTTATTTTTCTAATATAAAATGACCGCAGGGCAGCAATGATTCATGTATATCACTAGATCATTTCATAATATAATAATATTATTGTCTGTCTAGCTACTGAGAGCTGTTCTCCCTCAAATATGTATTCAAAGGACATAAAAAGGTGTGCGTGTTCATTGACGAGAACACCTCAAAATAATATCATAACCACGGGGCTTTGCGCTTCATGTCTAACTCCTATTTCCTCTTAGCTTAGTCACCCGCAGCTTTAAAAGAGCACCTTAACTGTTAATAAAATGATTGTCAGATTAATGCTATAATTTTTATATATTTCTAGTGAGGGATTAATAACATAGAATGAGCAGCACAAAGAGGATAATTTAGGCTTTCTGTCAGATAGACTTGATTTGATTAATATGTTTTGGTCGTTGAAACATTGCTATACTTTATTCCCTTTTTCTAATATTTAATAGGGTTATTTTGAAGGGGCTTTAACAACTTGAAGTAATTTTGTGACACCTGTAGAGTTTAAAAGTAGTTTGTATATTATCTTTTTTCATCAGAATTAATATTGCAATTTGACTTACAGGCTACTATAATCACATAGAGTGGCCCATTGAGATTAATAACCCTTCTAACGGTTCAATCCATCCCTCAGATGACCATTGCGGTCCGCTTGCTTGAAATATGTGTAATATCTCTCCTCAAAGTTTAAAAGGCACATGTTTCATGAGCCATGTCCTATTGGGAAATGTCACAGCCAGGTCAGGTTATGACATAAATGTCACATGTGATGGTGACAGAATACTTGGACTAGGTGACACTAAAAGTTATTAACTTGGATGGGAGAGCTCATTTCTGTGAACCATGTTGTGAACCATAATTTGCCCGATTAAAGTGTCCTGGCAACTCGTGAATATTCATCAGTTCCACTTGTCTGGCTGTGAAGAGTCTGAAAAAAAAGAGTCATAGGAAAGAAATAGATGAGCTAGAATCACCAATGAGACAAAAGATATTTGGGAAATTGACAAAAGAAAAAAGTTCAGCGTGCTCACCACATTGCGTTTTTACAATATGTGTTTTTGACTTAAGGTATATGTAAGAAGAACAGTGTTGAAAAGCAAAAGGCAGTTTGTAAAAAGGCAGATTTGGACTGACAATTTGTAGTGAAGGAACAAGACTGATGGTCAGGTAAAGTAAGGTAAAGGTACAAAGAAAGACTTATTAGGAGTGATGGGAAGATAATAAGAGATTGAAAACCACATTAGGCTGAAAGAAGAAAGGGCCTATACAATGACAGAGTCCCTGAGAAATGAACACTGAGTCTGGACAGAAACCAGCAGGAGAAAAATAATTTAGGGAGGTCAATGCAAAAGAGGTAGATCAAAATGTCTGATTAGGAAAACTGATAAAGAGCATGTATTGAGGGGTGTTTGGTGAGGGACCTGGGGATACTTGAGTCTTGACCCGACAAAACCTCACAGCTTTATTGTCAGATGGCATATGAACTCAGTGTTTCCCCGGAGACTCATTGTCTGCCTCAGCATTGACGATTGTCTGGCTCTGAAAACTAGTAGGCAGCTCAGTGTCTCATGAATATTGATCTGATGCTTCACACAAGTATCCCCCATAGAAGAGGACCAAGGGTCACCTGAACTATTATTGTGATGGATATACTTCAAATGATCATTGATTTGACTCTGTAATGGCAAAACAAGAAGGCTTTGTAGAAAATGAAGTCTGTCTTTAATTGCTAAAAAAGGTGTTTAAATCTTGAAATGACTACAATTATTAAAATATTTTGTGTTTTTTTTAATAGAAAAAAACATTAACTTAATTAATTTGGTTTATTTAACAGACGTATTTGATGAATTAAGCTTTGGTTAAACATTAAACATTTATAAATTGATACAGAAAATTGACATTCTTAAAATGAAGATGACCAAATAAGTTTACATTTCAGCCTCACCATTTATCCATTTTTAAGTCAAGCCCCTCCAAAGTTCTATCTTATTCAAATTTCCACTAAAATCCACAGTTTATCTCATTATTTCACATTGTGCAAATGTCACAATCTAATACAATATGTGACTTTTCATAACTTGTATTCAGTGGAAAGGGGGAATTAAACTGCTTTGTCATTTTCACCTTTAGGAGGTGAGTGATGCAGACATCATGGAGTTAGTTCACAGCTCTCTGGGGCGAATGACCATCATTCGTCAGATCTTCCCGTTGTGGAGGGATACCAATGTTCGCTGTATGAGGAACAATCATCGCATCTCGTCTCTGCTCTGTGACCCTCAGGAAGGCTATCTACAGTCCCTGGAGGTAAAATATACTGAAATATGTACTTTTGAAGCCTTACAAGATTGTCACTCAGACTATATTGACCTGCACGTTACCGTTTAACAAATGCAGTACAATCTATTAACTTTTTTTTTTAGTCTTGTTTAATATGACAAACAAAATTAAAAAAAAATACTCTTTAGAGTAAGTTAAAGGACTATTATACTAATGCCTGGCTCCATAAATCAGGACTCTGAAGATTCTTATCAATATCAGGTATTCTACAAAATATCTATAAAAATTTTAATGGTGAATAAAAAACTGCATAAATGCACTTAAGGCAATATGATTTGAAGCCATGTGAATTATTATTTAATTTAGACAGTGGAAGGTTGACGTGATTCCTTAATCAAACATACATGTGAATACATTCTACTATATTGTGTATAAACATTTATTAGGTCCCATACTGATGCTGTGCTTATTTATATAAACAACCACTCTTATTTTTTTCCTTTTTCTCAGTGTGATGAAGTGTGTAATTTTGCACAACCAGACCAAATACTGGTGGCATATTGGAGTGTTAAATGGTTCCTTATCGTTTGCTTGAGGTGACTGTAAAAGGTTATAAGTACCTGTTGTCAATTTGAATGCAGTCGATTTCAGCAGATTTTAGTGGAGATGGTTTCTTTTATTATTATTTTTTTCCTTTAATCAGGAAAAAGTAACAAAACAGGTAAAGAAAAATCTCTGCTCTTAAACCTTCATTGTCAATGAAAATACTGAGCGTGCTCGAAACACATGTGTTTAATTAAGAGCCTTTAAAGATGCACAACAGTAGCAGTGTGATGGACATTGTCACAGTGGGTTTTAGACTGATAGCAAGTTCATGCTTGTTCTTTTTTGTTAACTTTATTTTTTTGCCTTATACATTTTGCTGTGGATACTTTTAAGATAATAAATGTGTGCTTCAGACCAACAAACTTATTTAATATACTTCATCCAGTACCAGTGACAGATAAATGAAGCAAGATGTGTTTTTTTCTGGTTTGTGTTTACCACAAATTGCCTGTATAAAGATCTGAACGTAATTACTTACACAAATTTTCCCCGGTATTTGTAGTGACTGTACAGCGTACGCATGCAACCATAGTGTAAAGTACAAGCATCTGCCAAGTGCCAATGAATACAAATACTAACTGATTATGCATGCAACAGAATATATATTAAACTCCCTTGGTACGATAATTATGAGGGACATGAATGCCCATGAATATCAATGACTGCAGCTTAGTGTGTCTAGAGACTAACTGGCAGAACAGAGCAAATTATTGTTTTAAATGAAGGAAAAGGGTTGTTTTAATAACACGCAAATAAATTTAAGTGGCAATGAACCCAAATTACTGTAAACCCGAAATCAGTGCATTACTTGTTAATAAAATCTGAAACTGCAAGCTTAATAAAGGCTTCTGTAGTAAAAGGTATGCTCTAAAAATTCTGCTGCCTTTGATTCGTATTAAGGATTTATCAACCAGAGGAAAGGTAAATTCAATCAGTGACAAGAAGGGTCAGTGTAGAAGACTCGCCGTTTGGCTTTCTTGTCTTCCTTACACAATGTCATTCTCTTCTTTGAGTCTTTAAAGTAACCTCACTCACCCAGCCACGTATTGCTTTCAATGCAGAGTTAAGAGTGGCTCCTTACACCTCTCACACTTTTGATCAATCCATCTGGAGTGAAATGGCTGTGCTCCCTGTAGCGCTATTGAAATGTTCACATTCCTTTTTATCCGTACTCCAGACAGATGGCAAAACCATGAAAGAGGGTTAAATAACGGGTAATGGCCGTTTAAGCATTCATCAGAATTGTTAAACAGTGAGTAAAGTACAGTGCTTTACTGTACTAATAAGCCCTTTTTCAATGCTTCAGCTGTGGTGTAACCTTAGAAATCCAGAGATATCAAGCTGCATCTCACCTGGACTTAGCTTCTGACTCGGTGACCTTGGGGAGTTAACTTACATGATGTCTTACCACAGAGAAGCCGCTGCTTGGAGTGGCAGCTACTATTGCCTCTCTGGATATTCTGCTGTGGGAGGATTTGACTTGACTTGACCTAGAGGAGCTATCAAATCCACTGTCACACTATAACAGCAAGCATTTGACATGATTCCTCACACGACACACTGCAATTGAATGGGACACTGAATTCATTAGGCATGTGATTACCGAAGCAGAAACAATTGTTGTTTTGGCATCAGACTGCAGTGGCATCATGACCTTCGCCTCCTGAGTGTTTCATCGAAATTGTTTCACAAATGGAAAAAGTCAAATACCATCATTTTTCAGCAAATCAGCTTGAGTGCTCAAGTAGAAAGCTTCCTGCAAACATAAATTTGGACAGTCATGAAAGAAGTAAGCAACCCGGTCTTCTTTTCATCACCAAAAAGAGGTCCAACTGTCGAAAGTCTTGTCATCATCAAAAGGCGTAGAGGCAATGTGTGGGCATCCTCGAGTTTCTTGTATGGCTGTGGATCCAAAGCAGAAAAGAGCATAGCATAATATGTCCATGTGCACATCTGCAAGGGAGTATAATTGTGGTGTCCCACTGTCAGACAAAAGAAGCAAGAGTTTATTATTCACCAACAATATTTCCTTTTTCTTTTTTTACAGCCCACCTCACCAGAATGAAAAACAAATACTTTTTACTTGTGTGCCACTGCTTTGAGTTTCAGCACCGAGACACTGTGATATTTCCTGCAGTCCTGAAAACTAATATTTGTTTTCTTGGCGGTATGCTGAGTTTGTGTGCTGTTCTGTGTCACAAAGAAGAAACCAAGAATATTTTTTTATTTTATTTTATTGTTTTCCCTCATCAGGTGTCCAATCTCTACTTGTATGATAGCGTATTGATGCTGGCAAACGCCTTCTATAGGAAGCTTGAGGACAGGAAGTGGCACAGTATGGCCAGCCTTAACTGCATGAGGAAGTCTACCAAGCCATGGAATGGAGGATGGTCTATGTTGGACACTATTCAAAAGGTATTTGGGATTGAAGTCACTGTTGCTTTTTGTTTGGTTTTGGCTTGTTTTTAATATAGACACTGCTGTTTCCTTCTAGTTTTTCTTCTTCTAATAGCAGTTGTTTATGGAGTATTTTTTGTCACATATGACTAAGAGTCTGAAATGCATAATGAAGAATTTATGAGAAGCATTAGCATCTATAAAGGGGATTTTTACACTCAAAAGACAGAATGGTGCAATGAACTATTCAGTTATTTTTAAAATGAAACCAGTTTTTATTTTGTGGAAGATTCTGGGCTTTGACGCCTTTGCTCGTACAGCCGTCTCTGTTCCCTCATTGAAATAAGGCGTATTATAGCAGAAAGTGGCTCGATGTCATCCATTTCAATCTGATAATGGAATTTTTCATTGTTGCAGAGAGTCATGCTGGTTTAATCTTAAGTGTGAGAGGAAATGACCAAGTTGAGCATGACAAAACGGCAAAGAAAAATGGTGTTCATTGTAGCGGCTATCATATTGTTATGTTATGTCATTCATATGACATGATTTAAGTGAACTAAATTTTCTCTTACACTTTAAGCTTCTTTCTAAAATGCATACAGCGTTTTGACTGGTTAGTGCTTCACAACAACTCAACGTTTGGCTGAACTTTTCTAAATTGTTTTTGATAACCTCCTACTGTACCTAAAGGTCTTGTGGAATGGAATTCATAGGTTAAGGCTTATCATCTTAGAAGTTGCATACATTTTATGGAATGAAGGATGGTAAACAAAACTCTAAATTCATACAGTTCTGTGCAACAAAGCTCCATCTGAGCTTTCGTTAAACGACTTTTTATTTTAAAAGTAGTTGGTTTTTTTCTCTACAGAGCCTATTCTATAAAGCAAGTTAATCAAATAAACCAATTGTTTAATGTAACTAAATTTTGATGAAAATATTATGTGCAAAGATATTTATTTTGTGTAATAGAATATGTGTAGGCTATTTGTTGTTATTGTTATTATTTTTTTTCCAATACCTGTAAACTTGCCTAGATCGTAGACACAAGCACACACCTTACAGGACTTACCGCTGCTTCTTCCCTTTCTTTTTCATAACATCTCACACATTTAATACATTCAGCTGTTGTTTCAACAGGGGCGGATAAGTGGCCTGACTGGACTGATGGATTTCCGTGCCGAAGGCTCTAATTCTCATGTACAGTTTGAGATTCTTGGGACCAGCTACAGCGAGACATTTGGGAAAGATGTGAAACGGGTCAGTCTGGAAAATTTTATGTATACTTATTGTACTTGTCTCTTGAGTCCTGGAAAATGTACCAAACACTTGGCAATTGTTTTGCAAGTTGTGACAGTAAAACAAAAGGAAAAAGAACAGAGACACAGAATCAGATTTATTAGGACATGTGTTCTCCTTTTCATATCCATAAGTAAGCATATAATATATTATACAGAATAATATATTGGATTTTGCAACATTTTCTTTTCACAACATCATATATTCTGTACATTAGAACACAAGCTAGTTCATTGGAATAGTGCTGGGTGTTTACTTAGTTGAGGGCTGTAGAGAAATGTAACTAAAATTAAACTGTCATCATGCAAATGCCCCTTTTCAAATCACCTATATTTAGGCAGTCAATTTCAGAACAAGGAAAACTGTTGTCCTGACAGTTTATTTTCTGTAAATGTTTATTTATCGCACGTAACAGTTGTGGCTAACTTATTACCAGCGAGGACCCTCTAGGATATGTGTCCATGAGAATCAAAACTTGGTAAACCTTTTTATCAGATATCTTAAAGGTCCTTTGGGGGTTTTTGCTAGAGGAAATATTCCATCGAAGCTGTCCACTTGTCTTTTGGTTTTGTATCGTCACTTCCCAATCTTTATTCTTTGGTTCAAAGCCCTGAAGTTAAACGTTATTTCTTGGTTCAGGAGGTGAATTAAATGAACTTACATGCAGGGCAGATACTCATCTGTACGTAAACCCCTGAAAGCTGTGGTCACAGGGATTAACTACTTGTCAATTAGGTGCCAGGTATTTGGGTGCCCTCTACTGGAGCTCTGGAATTAAACTGCTCTTTTTCCTATAGTCATCCATTTCATCACACCAACCATCTTGGCTTGTTCTACGATCCAAGAATTCAAATAAAAAGTGTGTGTGTGTGTGTGTGTGTGTGTGTGTGTGTGTGTGTGTGTGTGTGTGTGTGTGAGAATATACTTTTATTATTAGAGTTATTATTAAAACACACCATCTCTCATGACGGACACAGACATTTGCCTGTTTTCCATCAGGCTCTGTAAGTTGATTTTGGACTTTTTACTGCAAAACTTGTTTGATCTTTGCGACGGTGTAGAGCTGAAGTGAGAGATTGAGAGCATTATTTGTGCTCTCCTTTCTTAGCTGTAATTTGTTTGTCGCTGTTTGTCCTGATTCAGTCAGGGGCTTCTTCTTGAATGAAGAGGAATTGAGTTTCTTGGCAATCTATGTAGAGCAGGACTGACCAGAAGCGGTAATGAAGATTTAATCACCACTCAGCCTAACAGAAATCATGGAGCCAATTCATCATAATGTGGTCATTAGCATTAGCTAGGAGGACAGACACCCAGAGGAACATATATACACACTGTGCACTCCATAATAAACATGCACTGTACAGCCTGTTTATCTGTCTGAGATCCTTGTTGAATCTCAGAAACCTTCAAGCATACAGCCAGGCAAACATAGAACAGAGGCCAGAGAGCAAGCTAACATGTGGACGCTTATATCTCAAAATCATTAGAGGCACAAGGGGACAGCAAGGCCAGATAATGGGGACAGCAAGGTCAGATAATGGGGTGCCAGCTGCATTCAGTGCTGCTGTTCATTACCCGGTGTGTTCACTAGCTGGCAGAACCATTTACTCTGAGAAAACAGACATGAATTCATCTACCGCTCCACTCTCTTTCTGTACGACACTAATTATTATACCACACTAGAATGCCTCTGCAATATGATGCAGGTTCCTGTTTTTGCTGTACTTTTTCTTTCCCAAGTTGGGTGTAAAAGTGAGTCCATGCCAACCCCTCTCCACCCTTGCCAGCCATCCCCATTCTGTCCCTTTTACTTCCCTTTTATCCTTTCTTCTCATTTCCCATCCTGCTCATCCTTCCCTCAATCTGGTCACTTCTTCCCTTCTTCACTAACCCTTTCTGCTCATTTTTCAGCCCTGGTTTCCTCCCTTTCCATCATCATTTATCTGCATTCAGTCCATTTTCTTCCCAGCCTGATAGGTCTTAGATGAGGCGTCTTTCTGGTTAGAAACTGTAATGAAGACTGAAATACTATTTCCTGGATGGCTACTGTGAGTTTTCTCCACCATCTAGAACTGATGCAGAGTGATCGATGCTGTTGTTGTTGTTGTTGTTTTGGTTTCCCAGTTTGCTCTTATTGATGTGTCAGCTCGTCTATAAGCAGATATTGCTAATGACTTCCAGCTTACACGAAGCTCTCATAGAGAAAAGTCAATTCATTTGAATGTAATTATTCCTTCAAGCCACTATCTTGCATGTATCATGCAGTAGTTATTCGCGAATGTGTCTACAGCAACAGCGCTGGTGTTAATGTATTATTCGGAACCACTTTTTAACACACTTAAACTAAAAATATTACCCTACATTAAATATTACTGTATATCTGCTTGATAGTCTCTTAAAAGGGCTGCTTTGAATTCTCTTCATTTAATTTTATGGTTGCAGTGTTAGTCATGGAACTATAACATGCAGCAGCTAGTGCTGATGTTCCCGTTGACACTGTTCCTAACTGTCCTATTTTGCAATGAAAATAATCTATGATATGGCGGCCTAAGAAATGTTTGTTGGGAGCTAGATTCCAAGCTAGAAGATATTACGAACATACTTTAATCTAAAAACGTTTTGAGTCCTAACAGGAGTTCAGTTTGCTACAATGTAAATGCACAGCATTTGCTGAATCTGGTAATTTGGCTGGTTATTACAGTACAGTACATGCATGTTTTAAACTCCTCCCCAGGATACTAAAACGACTTTTTCATCAGCAGTTATAATCTGGTATGTCTGGAGACTAGCTTCTTGGCAGATTTAAGTAAAAATGCACCAGATTCAGAAGAAAGTACATGTTAACACTTCTAGTTGCCAACACTTTTCTAAAACCTACCCAAGTGCTGCTAACTGGAGCAGTCTTTGCACCATATCAGACCGAGTCTGTGCGCACATAATCCGGCCAAATCTGGCAACGTTGCATTGACCAAGCCAAGCTTAGACACCAGGGATCCAGGTGTATTTCCCTTTGTTAAATCAGTCGCTTAGTCTGGATAAAATCACCCTTTAATGTTGTGACTTTTGATATTCATGATAGTAGATAGTAGGTTCACATGAGCTCTAATGTGGCTTGTTGCACGGCCATCTAAAAAGCAGGCATTTATTGATCGCTGATTTATTCATCCTCAACCCTATTTCTCATAGACCCATGAGGCAGAAATGACATTAAATAGTCTCTAAAGGGCACGTCTCTCTTTCCAACAATAGATCTACAGGGGGTTGATAGGGCTGTTGATCTAGCGATTCATTTGCCAGGCTCTGAGATGTCTAGCTTCGGGAAACTCACTTTCTGGCTCCTGTGCTGGTTTTCCAATCTCCTGTACCTACTTTGGTTGTAACCCACAGGTGGATAAAGATCATTTCACAAAATTAGGTAACCTTTATTTTAAATGTTATATCATAATGTACTTCTGGGCCAATTAAAATTAATTATTTTTGCTGGGTCTGTGGTCTCACCAGATAATTATCACATATGGAAAGTAATAATTAAGTTTTTGTTTTTTTTTACATACGTTCAATCACAGGCCCCTGTAAGCAGTGCCAGACACCTGTTAATGCTGAAAATCCTCAGTTGACAATTGATTGATAAATTAACAGCTTACTGAAGCTCCATTAACCATATCCAATTTATTTAGTTTGGTAAAGTTGCATAGTCAGAAATAAATAAATCACAGAAGCATTGTAATCCTGTAACTTGTGCAACTGTTATCATGTGCAAATTGCCTTTTCTCACAAGTGTCTGCATAAAAGAAAAGCATTAAAACTGTCTGTACCCACTTATGCTTGTCTGACTGCCACACTGTGCTGACAAAAGTAAATCCTTCTGAGAGTCTCAAATAATTGGATGAAAAGTGGATGATATTCTCTTCATCCCTGAATGTATTTTCTCTTACATGCTTCAATCCATCATAAAAATAATACTGAACAAATGTTAACACCCTTATAACCGGTGATATGATTTTAAATGTGCAAAATCATCTGCTCTTTGTTCACTTTTCAGTAAATTTAATGAGTTGAAAACAGAACCAGTGCCCTACGTTTTACGTTAGCCTGCAAATTTGCATGTCACACCATCATATGTTCACAGTATTTTTAAAGTCGACACTGTATACAGTGACTCAATGGATCTGCCTTTCTTCACCTTTTGTATGTAGTCGTTTACTATAATAATTCATATAAAAAGAGAGGAAGGGTTATACTGCTGCTTGAATAACTGCACTCATCAAACTACTGTGGCACACACTGTACATTGTATTAAAAGTCTTAGTATAAATGCATGAATAGCAAATAACAGGGAGAAAAACTGATCACTGAGTGCTTTTATTTTACTTCTGGTTTTCTTAAGGCAATGATTTCTATTCAGAAATGGGGTGAACTCATTTTCATTTTGTATTTCTTCTTCCTTTTCCGTTTTGTTCGTTTCTATTCCCCTTCATTTCTTTTTTTCCACTGTCTGACACAGTTTTACAGACTAAATCCTGCTTCATGTTGCTTATTAGAGGTTAGAGTGATAGACTGGCGCCATGTCTGCCAACCTCATTTTTAGTATATCAGGACAGATAAGATGTCTCTTTTCTTGGCTAATTTAAATGGCTAGCTTATTTTTCACTGTAGTGCTGATGATTAGAGATAACAGAGCCAGTCCCACTCCAGTGTTTTCCTCTGGGATGGAGAAGGTAAAATGGAACATTAAAAATAAATAAGTATTGTGTCCATTTGTACAGACAAATCATGACAACACATGTGTGAGTACTTATTACAGAGAAACTTTTGCAGCAGGGATAACTCTTGTCGGTACTGTCAGGGCACTGGTGCATTAACATCTGTTTGGGTTTTGAGTTGAATGGCAGTATATACTTACAAATGCTATTAGCTTGCTCTATCAATTTACCTTTCTTAAATTTTGAAATGTGAATTGTAGCTACAATAACCAGTGCAGCTTCAATTACCCTGTGACTTTTATTGTGTGCTCTGACACAGTGTGTTTTTTATCCATTAAATTATTTACATTTACATTTTGTTATTTATATATTATATATATTATATTGTAATATATGTATGGTCGGAGGGTAAGATGGCGCCGCCATTGCGTGCAATAGGTCGGCAGCCTTATGAAATTTCCCCTTGTGGGACTAATAAAGGTACCGGTATATCAAATCAAATCAAATCAACTAAATGTATAAAAAGTAGGAAGCACCAAGTTTTTGGAGCAGTATTTTAATAACAGAAATCAAACAGTTTTGGTGCATTTTTTTAGCCTTGCAACAGACTAGCAATCTTTCCAGGGTGTACCCCCCTCTAAAATAGTCTTCTAGGATAGGCTCCAGCCCCTGAATCTGATGTGCTGAAGAAAATGGATTGATGGACTTTTTAAAAAAAATGGGAATATAGTATGTAAGGCAAAATTTCAGTCAGTATTTGGTTTGGCCACCTTTAGTCCTTGTCACAGATGACGTTTCTTTAAGGATGCAGGTGGAATTCTCCAGACTTCTGACTGATAGCGTTCTATTATGCGCTTTCCTATCCCAGCATGCTTTTCCTACACTGGCAGTGTTTATGGGATCATTATCATCCTGAAAAATGAAGCTGTTGCCAATCTGAAACTTTCTTGATGATAACGTGTGTTGGATCAATATCTGACAGCACTTTCCTACTAGACGTCTGTCCTGAACTCCTCTGTACATATTGAGGACAATTTGAATCAAGTTTGGATTCAACACCAGTCGCCGCTTATTTCCCGCCCAGTTTGTGTGTAATCTGGCACATTTCAGCCTTTCTCTTTGTTTCTGTTTGTTCATAACTTGGCTGCATAACAGCCCCAATTTCACTTAGACCATTTCTGATAAGGCTTCAATGAACAGAAGATGAATTAACTGAAGACCCAGATACATCTCTCAGGTCATGCGTCATAAAGCAAAAAAATATATAGAAATTAGGGGTGACTTAATACTTTTGCACAGTACTACAGTATGGCATTAAATGTATTTAGTATGTATGTATTTGGATTGTAATGATATTGATATGATAGTGGTTAAAAGAGTCATTGAGGCTATTATAAAACCATTTACATACATCTGTAATTTATCATTTCAAACTGGTCGATTTCCAGACAGAATGAAAATAGCAAAAGTTATACCTCTATACAAATCTGGAAACAAACACCATTTCACAAACTACAGGCCTGTCTCTTTACTACCCCAATTCTCAAAAGTTCTTGAAAAACTGTTTAAAAACAGACTGGAAAAATTTATAGATAAACATAAACTACTCACTGAGAGTCAGTACGGATTCAGATCAAGCAGATCAACATCATCGGCACTATTAGATTCAATAGAATACATCACAAATTCCATAGACAAAAAGCAATATGTGGCTGGGTTATTCATAGACTTGACAAAGGCATTTGACACTATAGATCATGATATATTAATAAGAAAACTAGAACGTTATGGTGTCAGAGGGGTAGTGTTAGATTGGGTCCGGAGTTATTTAAGTGACAGAAAGCAGTTTGTGAAAATAAATGGTGGTTGCTCCTTATGTATGGACATTGCTTGTGGTGTACCCCAAGGGTCAGTTTTGGGTCCAAAATTCTTCAACTTGTACATTAACGACATCTGTAAAGTGTCCAAAGTATTAAAAATGGTTCTCTTTGCTGACGATACAAACATTTTTTGCTCTGGTGATGATCTGCAGAATTTATTGGAGGATATGACTAATGAAATAAGTAAAGTGAAGTTCTGGCTTGATAAAAACAAATTATCATTAAATTTGAATAAATCTAAACTGATGTTATTTGGAAATAGTAGTTTAAATACAAATGCAAAGATTCAAATAAATGGTGTTGATATTGAAAGAGTCAGTGAAAATAAATTTCTGGGGGTAATAATAGATGAAAAACTTAACTGGAGAGCTCACGTAAGACATATTCATTCCAAAGTATCACGAAGCATTGCAGTACTAAACAAGGCAAAACAGGTATTCGACAGAACATCACTTCATATTCTCTACTGTTCACTGGTTTCACCATACTTAAGCTATTGTGCAGAGGTCTGGGGCAATAACTATAAAACCACATTACATTCACTTTTTACTCTTCAAAAGAAAGCAATTCGAATCATCCACAATGCAGGTTATAGGGAACATACAAACTCACTATTTTTGCAGTCTGAAATATTGAAAATTGACGATATAGTGAAATTCCAAACAGCACAAATTCTATTCAAAGCAAAAAATAAAGAACTGCCAGGTAATATTCAGAGTATGTTTTTTTGAAAGAAGGAAGTTATAATTTAAGGGGTTTTTGTAACTTCAAAACAATGAAGATACGTACTACAAGAAAAGGCTTTTGTGTTTCTGTTCAAGGAGTGAAACTATGGAACAAACTGAATATGGAATTAAAGCAATGTCCAAACATAAAACTGTTCAAAAAGAGTTATAAAAATATGATCTTCTCGATCTATAAAGAAAAGGAAAATATTTAAATTAAGTGAATGTCTCTATTTAAAAACAAACAAACAAAAAATTCATGATGTGATATTATAGTATATAGTATATCAGAAATCTGTTCACTATTTTTATTACAAATTATATCAGTAAGGAAGCTGACTAAATATTCACTGATAATTTATGGGACAGGGGTGGGATTAAATAAGTGTATACTTCTTCCCACTCCCTTTCAACATGTAAATTAATCAGAATGTTTTTTTGTATGTAATTTGTATAGTATTTTTTTTCTCTCTTATTTCTTTTCTAAATGTACTTGTATATTGTTCACATGTTGAAATAAATTACCAATCAATCAATCAATTAATAAGAACGGTTGATTCAAGGACACCTAGAAAGGCTCACCTGACACAAGCAGTGACTGGGGTAGGCATACTCATATGATGAGTCACACAAAGATTGTGGGTCAATAAGAAGCTTTCTTGTATGATGAGCTTGTCAATATGTAAGCACTTGGCTCACTAAACTAGCAAAAAGGACAAGCAGAATAGCTGCAACTAGCTCAAACTGTAGTTCCCTGTCCATAATGATGAACATTTAAAAGTTTCCATAAAATGGAACCAAATGCTCTCTGTTAGTTTTTTTAGACCATCCAATAATTGAGACAGTAGTGGCACCGTGAAAGGAGAGCTGTCTGACTGCCATCCTTTTGTTGTTTTCAAATAGTCATTGGCATTTACTGAGCAATATTACAGATGATTATTTAAATCTATTGAGCATCATGACCATTAGCTAAATAGCAGCCTGTTTTTGTTGTGACTTTTTAAATGGTTTAGAGCATTCTCATTTGCACAATATCCTCCAAACAAAGCATACACCTTCCAAATAATTTAACACATGTGACTTTGTTTGAACTTAAATAAATAGCACAAGTAAAAGGACTGCTTTAAAATTGTAGGAGAGGTCTTCTAAGAAAAGTACATATCATCGCGATTAAAAATTGCCGGTGGTATAAACCATCATCTTAGTTTGTTCAATTGCCGTTCAGGAGAAATCCATTCACAGGAAGCAGGTTAGGTTGATCTTTATTTTTTCACATAATTGTATTGTTGTATCATAAAAAAAACTTGAAATGGGAGGTTAGTACTAAAAAGTGGTTAGTACTACCTTATTATTATGCAAAGAAACATCTATGGCTCACCTTCATATAATATTATAATTCTCTTTGGTGTCTATTCATGAAATTAGATACAGTGTTGTCAAAGAATACATATCAATTTTAACTATTTGAAATGGTTTTACTGATTATTTTCAGCTTTATTTATTTTTCAATCTATGAATTCATACTTCAGTAGCAGCTGTGCTTTCTGTCTTCTCACATACTTGACATACACTTGACTATCAACATAGCCTCTCCTCGAGAATGAGGCGGAAATTGCATGACATTTTCAGAGATGTGTGTGCCCTACTTGAACTTTTTATTAGAGCAAACATGTACCTCATTGTCAAATTAAAGCGTTGTTACATTTAACAAGACACTCTTAATTAAGATTTGTTTCCCTCAGCGACATCGTAATTTTCCCAGTTGTTTCTTTGTGGAATTTATTCCCCGTGAATTCTTGGATTTCCTCCCATAGACTGAATAGGGATCGGACTTCCATCATAAGATCTGCAGTCCAAAATGAAATTAGCAAAAAAATTATATTTACAAGGTGAACATTAGCCTCAGATAGAAGATTTGTTCATTCATTCAAAAGTCCTGTAACGTGTGACTAAATGCTTAGCGATGCAAAGACTTTAGAAAAAGTTAAACCCTAATCAAAGGAAGAGCTCGAAGGAGCAGGGAAAAAGTCATTTCACATTAAACAACAAAAATCAAACAACAAAAAACATTTTTTTTGTAATACATCCTCTCTTGACATAAATACCCATCCTTTTTCACTGTCACATCCTCGGAAATCTCATCACATTTCCTTTATTTGTTGCAGACAGATTGCATTATTATGTTCTAGTAAAGCAATTTTTAACCTACAAGTGACTTTTCAAAGCTGGTAATCAAAGGCCACCGTGTGTTCATTCATTTGTTACTCTTTCAGATGCAAGGAGTGTGGCTTTGCCATATATATTGTTTGTGACCTTCCTGGTGGCATGCTGGTGTGCAAAGCTCTGTGAAGTAGAAGTGTTCCTCTTTAGTGTTCTTCAGTTTACAGAGCACAGATTGCTCAGTGTTTTTCACTGAGGGCAAAGCTGCTCATGGAGAAAATAGACCCCTGTGAAGCAAGCAATGCAGACTGACATTTTGCCCCAGCACACACTTAGAAACACAAACATGCAAGCCAGTTGTATACTCCGATGATCCAAAGCATTATTACCACTTATATATGAGGCGAATAACGTCTGTTCTCCCACTCAGCATGTTGGATGCGAGACAAATGGACAAATGTGAGTTTGACTGGTGCATCTCAGAAAGAAAGAGGCTTAGGGGGGTGTCTCAAAACATGAACTGGAGATAGGGTGTGGACTGATGGACTCGAACAAGTCTGATCCATCTTTGATCCACCGTTATCCACCATGAACTTGAACAAGTTGACTATTACAGTAGAAGTGTTGAATACATGCTTTCAGAGCTATGCTCATAACCTTTGTAAGCTTCATATATTTCCAACAAAACATGATTTAATGCAAGAAATGACATTTTAGTCACGCATATGTGACTAAACACAAACAGTCATCCATGATCCTTGACTGTGCTTAGAAGTCACAATTCATTAGTGGAATCCTGCAGGAGGAGAAAACTGTTCACATACCAACAGAAGCTGATGTGCTACAAGCATGATTCATTTCATCGATCATTTTGCAGTAAAGCTATACATAGCAATGAGAATTTGTAAACTTGCATGCTCTGCAGATGGGCTGTGAAGAACAAAAGATCCAGCTGATAATGAAATGCACTTGTGATGTTTTATCAAAGCCTCTGTGATTGCCTCAGATACTTGCTTTTTATTCACAGATGAATGCTTTTGTTGCTCCCTTATTTGTCTGCAGTAATTGTTGCTTTCTCTTGATGGTGTTGTTGTTTGTAATTTTAAGTTTGCATTTGTGAATGGTGTAAGTAACTTTTTTCTTCATTTTGTTTTTCTTATAAAACATTTAGTCAAACAGAACATTGCAAGAACAATAGACAACAGATACAAAATAACACCTAAGATAAGATTATTAACGCACACTTTATTACACTAATATAATCATATTTTAATACTCAAACACGCCTTATGTATGTTTATATGAAACAGAGAAAGACCATTGGTGCTCACATGTTCTATGTAGCAGTTTGGACAATGATCAAACAACTGAGGAAGAGTTTCAAAATCCTTTTGATTTGAGCACACAGATGGGCCTGGATTGCAAGGGGTCTCACTGTCTCTTCAGCATGTGACAGTTTTCTTTGGCATAAGATTTGCCGGTTACATTTGTGTTCATTATAGTGTTATCATCTGCTGGCTCAGCATCCACTGAGCGAGGTTAGGTGGAATAAGCTAACTAAATGCTTAAAAACATTTTTAAAAAAATCTTCTTTGAAATTAAAAAAAATTTAAGCTAAAATAATGATTTAAAATAAATGTTGGAATAAAATAAAACTCATATATGCTTTACTATATTTTAAATAGACTAATCTAACAAAACTATAGTATGAGTGACTTTTGCATACTTTCTATAGCATACTGCTTTTTTAATGTTTTCGCTGGAGCTCGATGTGCTGTTGGCAAAAAAGGTCTGTTGTCTGACCGTGGGCTACCATTCTTGTCCTGTCAGCTCAAATCTCAAAGACCACTCCAAATGACACGTCGGATCCTTGAGAATTCTTGTCCAGCTAGCAGCACTGATTAAGAATTTAACAAACACTAGACTCACAGACGTGAGGTGTGGCTCAAAAAGTTGATAGCGTGGAATGAGAGTTTTAAAGTCAAGCGATATCTTAGACTCGAGACGCAAACTAAAAAGTGATGGGTTTGAAATTCTGTTTATCTGTTTTGTTTTTATTCTCAAATTTTCCACATGATGAGCACAAAGTGCATAAAATATCCCCATCGTATTCATTTTGCTTGCATCTTCATTCTTATTGCCACTTTCTTTGTGTGTGTGTGCCAATACATTTGTAGTTGAAAACATAGGAATTTAATATCAAACCAGTTTACATATTAATGTAGGCATTTGGCGACTGAGTTATGATTATCATTGCAGGGAAACAACACTATACTTCAATACAAACACTTCAGCTCTCATGCTTGGTTTTTATTCTGTTCTACCTGTAATAAATATATTACAGAGCTGTTCTTTAGAGGCTTGCTACCTGATAAGTTCTTATTTTTTCCTCATCTGTCTTATTTCTCTTTCTCCTTATTAGCTGGCAACCTGGGACTCCACTCGTGGTTTGAATGGTAGCCTAAAGGAGAATCGGATAGAAAGTGGTATGCATGGAGTAACACTCAAGATTGTAACATTACTGGTAAGTTGTGGGAGTACAGCGAATCTATTAACACTTGAACTGCGTAGGCAAATATCTGAGAAAGAAACACCAAAATATAAGCAAACACATTTGTTAGTTTTTTCTTTTTACCCACAAATTAAGCATCAGTGTTTCTGTAGCACATACACTAGCACAGTTTTGCTGCATTTTTTTCAGATATTCATACATTAACCCTACATGTTTTTGACATTACCTGGGGTTTACATCATAAAGTTTGCTGTTGATAATTAACTGCAATTTGTGTGGCTTTTATTCTATTTTTGCAATAAATATTTTCTTTTCCAGGTTAGATCAAATGTCTCGTGTGCACAGCATGAAGCAAAAACTTTATTTACATGATACACAACACTGCATATTTCTTTAAAGCTTGAATTTCAACATAAACTAAATACAACAGAACAAACAGATTAGTGAAACTTGATCCCTCGGCTAGTAAAGTCATGTTTTTAAGCTGAACCTTTTAACCGAACCTCTGCTATCACGTGCGGCAGTTTGCTAAACATTCAGCATAATATACAGAAAGGGGTACAATGAATATTTTTTTACTCAAAGTATTTATTTCAGTCATTATAATCATTATGAGAGAGGACACTGCACATTTTCTTTGTTTCAAAGTGAAATATTAAGTCGTGCTCTCTGTCTTGTCCTGAGAATGTAGCACAGCAGAAGCCTGCTAAGCATCAGTCCTACACTGCAGCGGCTTTTCTTAGACCGCTTGTCATATTCTAGTAGCAAAGTCTCTAACCTTGTCCTCCCCCTCAGTCACTTCTCCACCTCCTCAGTCTCCATTTTTCCTCTTTTTCACACATGATTTACCTGCAGCTTATTCATTCACATGAGTTCAGCTAAGCTCTTTCCTGGCAGTGTCACTTAATCAAGTCATTTGCCCCAGCCCACTTAACCACCAGCACCACAACCACCCCTCCTTACCTGTCCCCCTCCTGTTTTTCTCAGCTCGCCTTAGTCCACCTTCACCCATTTAATTCTGCCCTGACACTTTCAACCCATAAAGAAGAACCAGGAGTCGGTGCAATAAATTCAGAATAGCAATTTCCACATTGATGACCCATAGCATTTGTCATGGCGCCATGTGTTACGGGTCAACAGTTGCTAAGGAAACTATTTTATTAAGATTAAAGTAGATCACCCAAAAGCTCTTCATAAAGGTGTCACCCTGCTGTTCTTAAGATGACTGACTGTGTCCTCGCTTCAGTTGCCAATCTGGCCCTTAGGGGATTTTGGTGCATTTTGATAAATGACATTCCTGTCATTAAGCACACACACACACACACACACACACACACACACACACACACACACACACACACACACACACATACTCTAGTCTTTTCAAAGTTTAAGTCTAAATCCATGGCCGTGGAGATAAAATTCACACTTTTCTCAAGATTATGCTAACATTAGTAGCAGATTACCTAAAAGCTCATTTACTATATGACACAATATTGTTTCAAACAGGAAGAACCTTTTGTGATGGTGGCAGAAAATATTCTGGGCCAACCCAAGAGATACAAGGGTTTCTCCATCGACGTGCTAGATGCCCTCGCTAAGATCCTGGGCTTCAAGTATGATATCTACCAAGTTGGAGATGGGAAGTATGGCTCAGCACTCCCTAATGGATCCTGGAATGGCATGATTGGAGAGCTCATTGGCAAGGTTAGTGGGTTTTACTTTTTATCTCACTCAATCAATGTCCAGATTTCAGTCCAAATAATTTTTTCTGGGAGTCATGCCATTTTTATTTTGCTCTGAAATAGAAACCTAATAATGAGGCTTAGTAATAAAAAAAAGAAAAAGAAAGAGAGAAAGAAAGAATCAAACAAACTTTTCTTTTTTTTGTAGTCGGTGTCATCCCAGTTTGATTGAATGGGTCTGAATACTGCTGTTGGAATGGATCCCTGACAAATACTGTTATGATTCATAATAATAATGGATTCAATTTAATAAAGGCAGAAGTGTATATATATTGCGCACTGTACTTAGAGTCTTTATAAACTTTCTTAGAGTCTTGTATTCGGTATATGACAGCATGATACACGTTATTACTTAATTCAACTGTTTATCTGAGTGAGCTGTGTGACTTGTTAAATGCAGAAGGAACATTTTCAATGCTACAGTAACACACAATAACCATACAGACTATTCAGCAATGTAGCAGGTTAGTTATGATGGACGTTTCATGTCATCATTACAAAAGATTCTGGTTTTTCTTCTGCTGAGGGCACGAATTGGCAGAGAGAAATTGTCTAAGTGAGGACTTGAGTTGAGATGATAGCAAATTCCTGTCTCTTTTTTTTCCATTTTTAAATTGAAAATGTGGACTGAAAGAGGTTCTTGAGGTTTATCAGTGTTATTGTGAAGAATGAAAAGATGGCACATAACAAATATCCTTCCAATTCAGCCCCTCCATTTGGAGCAGTGTCACAGAAACACCACGCTAATGGTTTGTCTAGAGAATAAGACGCAAGGTTTTCACACTGTCAGAAAGGATAATTCCTGTGTCAGTGTACATATTAGATTCAAGCTTGGAGGCCTTTTATATACACAGGCAAATGATTTTACAGACACACAAGCCAATCTAATCTCCTAAGTGTTGAGAAAAGATTCACTAATTAATGCAGGTCAAGTTAACTAGATTTGTTTCTGATACCTAACAACATATGACAGTGTAATTATCTCCTCTGTTGATTTAAAATAGAATGTTAGAAAGTTACTGAAAATGGAAACGTATTGTTCTTTGTTCACAGCGTGCTGACTTGGCAGTATCAGCAATCACCATCACGCCAGAGCGTGAGAGCGTGGTTGATTTCAGCAAACGCTACCTGGATTACTCAGTGGGAATTTTGATGCACAAGTCAGAAGAAAAGATCAACATTTTTTCTTTACTCGCACCATTTGATCTGGCAGTCTGGGCATGCATAGCTGCAGCCATCCCTGTGGTGGGCATCATGATCTTCCTGCTCAGGCGCATCCAGGCAGTGCGCTGCCAGAACAATACAGCCGGTCATCCACCACCTACCGTTTCCACTTCGCTTCAGAGTGCTATCTGGATTGTCTACGGTGCTTTTGTGCAACAAGGTAGGTAATAGAGTTTGTGTTAGTCAATGACAACATCCAAAAACAGCAATTGCACATCCTGAACAGTATTTGTCATAACAAAGAGTCAAGGCATTGCAGGTTTTTGTTCCATAGTGACTGTATGAAAACCTGTCTGTATTTAGCCTTCAGTGGCATATCAGTGAAACCCACCAGTCAGACAGTTTTGAATGTGAAACCTGACATGAAATAGAACAAGTCACGAAAAACAATTAAAATGCTTTAAGGGATTAATGACAAAAGAGCACAATGAAAAAGTCAAATCAAGTGAAGAACATATGTTAATGTCTACGGTCTGTGTAGAGAAAATGCTGATTCAGTAGTGAGTCAGTCTGGGGCACAGCGCCCACCTTAGCATTTTCTAAAGGTGCCCTTGACAAAGAGAGCATCCCATCTTTAGATCTGGTGGAGATCCAGGTATGTCCGCTGTGGATAAATGACTACTTCAGCAACTGATGTTAAAGCCTCAGCTGCATCTGTCAAAGTCTGGCACACTGCCCGTGAGCCTTTTTTAACCCAACACCCACTATATTTCAAGATAAGCTAAATTCCTCTCCTTTTTTCTGCCTCTCCCTCATTTCTGGCTCATGTTCCAACGTTGCCACTTTTTGTTTGAGTCAAGTGGATTGCATTTTTTTTCTTGGGGATGACGTAGGTCACTTTGATACGGATCTGACTGCTGATGCATAGTGTGCCATTGTCAGAGTGCATAAACTTGGCAATCATATCCCCCCACTGATTTTATAATGATATGCCAACACTTGGCTGGTTTTTGTTGTATGTTCGGTGCACAATGGACTATCTACGCCCAGACATGCTGACTTTTATCACTGCCTTTTTCAAGCAGGGACTACACTTCTTTTGTTCCAAAAGGAGGTCAGACCAAGGTAGAAAATTATCTGAAACTGTCTAGGAGAACAAATTAAACTAACACAATTTCCTTATGAATAAAGGGTTTAATCAATTTGTTTCTAAGATGAAAGAGACTGTACCACAGTGGACCATTGCAGTGGGGTAAAATCCAGTAAAGTTTCCAGAGCCACATTTCACATTCAGTGACCTCAACAAATCAAAGCTGTATGTAATAAAAATGACTGATGCCGCAGTGCTATGCATCTGACAAGGCCCCAGATTTTTTGGGCTTTTTTTCTTCCTTTTCCGAGATGTCATAAGGGTGCAGTTGTGTTGATGGTGACACTTTTAGACAAATATGTTTTCATTACATTTCATATTCCTGAATCATTCAGATGGCATTTCTGTGGCTTTACACTTCAAAATTAGAATTTGTGCTGACATTTTTCTCATGCACCTCAAAAGCTCTTTCAGGACTGTTTTGCAGAGAATGTGTTGGTATGACAGAAGAAATACTGATGATACCAAAGCTAATGTGATGAACCAGTCTCTTAACCTCAAGGAAAACAAGGAAAAGCCAGGATTAAAGATGTGGGTGAAAAAAGAAGGATGAATTTTAATGAGTAGCGTGTTCTTTGGGAAAATTTAAAAAAAAAACAGTAGCATTTCAGGGTAGATGGTTTTGAATACACAAAGCTCTCGGGAAAGTAAATTATTAAATCTTACAGTAATTATACAGAATCACCATGCAGACAGCTTCTCTGGTGTTTTATGCAAATATTAGCACAATTTTTGAGTACAATTGCTTTAGAAAATAAAAAAAATATCTTAAAATCATATTGGTAAAAAAAAAAATAGAGTCATTACATAAGGTATTATCATATGGCTCTCTTATAACATAATCACAGTGATTGCTTTGTAAAGCAGAATCTATATATTTCAGCAGTATTATAATGTACTATAATGGGTTGCATTTTTTGATTTTTATCAGCAACATGTTTGAAAAACCTGAAGCATTTTATGGGTTTGGTTTGGTTTTTTCACTACGTCTTGTTTTATTTGTGATACAGAAAAACAACCACAAATATTCTTTGAAATGAAACTCAATGTCACAAGCAATTTGAGTACAGTACATCACTTTGAAAATTAAATTGGCCAATTTTTGTAATTGAGGAAAGAATGACCTGATAAATCAATCATGGCAGTAGTGATTATTTGAAACCAAACCTGGTGCAAGGCAAAGACTTATTTTGTAGTTTTTAACTCTGTGCTTCTGTCTGTACCACAACAGGAAGTGACTCCATCCTGGGATCAGTGGCTCTCCGTATCGTCATGGGCAGCTGGTGGCTTTTCACCCTTATCGTGTGTTCGTCCTACACAGCAAACCTGGCAGCCTACCTCACTGTTTCACGAATGGACAACGCAGTTCGGTAAAAAAATAAACTTAAAAAAAAAAGAGAGATAGATAGATAGATAGATAGATAGATAGATAGATAGATAGATAGATAGATAGATAGATAGATAGATAGATAGATAGATAGATAGATAGATAGATAGATAGATAGATAGATAGATAGATAGATAGATAGATAGATAGATAGATAGTAAAGAAATGATGCTAATCAAAACTAGAGAGCACATAGTTGTATTCGGTATCTGTCTCTTCTTGGTAAAAAGCCCAGCACATGCATTAGCCACAATGCAGTCTGTGAAAATTGGGTGTATTATGCTAGTAGCAGCTAAAGTGGCCTTGAGCTGCTAGCCTCAATTAGGGAACAAGGAGCAGGGACCAGAGTTCTGATAAGCTCAGGCTTTCTTACTTCACACCAATGGTCTTCAGCCCCAATTGAGCTGACTCAAGGGACATTACTAGAAGCATAACAGAGCCATGAATGGCTTCAAGCTATCTTTTTCTTATCCACATGCTTATGCTAATAAGCATCTGCGTGCTTCAATCTTAAATGCATGTCTTTGCCTATGTGTTATTTATTTGATTTATCTAAAGAGAAGCTTAATTCAAATCACATGTGGATTTTTTTTTATATATAAATATAATATGGGGTGATTTCTTGAGGCATTAAACATTCTACAGTATTTTAATTACAGGGACATGTGCGGCTGAGTTTTAAGAATAATCTGTGTGCATGTCAGTCTACACAGTGCTTCGGTGATTTCTGACCCACTGCCTAACAAATACCCTGTCTTCAGCCAAAATTTTATTTGTCAGTGAATCCAATTTGGTCTGCTGTCTCTCCCCAAAGAATGAGCAGAGAGGCATTTGATTGCATTGGGTCCATCTTCTGTTGAACAAATAGCCACATGTGGACATATGAGTAGACGAGTCGAATGCTAAGCAGTACACAGCTCACCTGTGAAGAGATTTTGTTTGCAGGTGTGTGTGTGTGTGTGTGTGTGTGTGTGTGTGCGCTTCAGTTTAGAGGGACATTAATCTTTGTTGCAGTTTAACAGAACCACACTGCAAATGATGGCACTTAAGAATTAAATTGAAGAAGAAAGTACACTGTGACCAGTTTTAAATTGGAAAAAAAAACCTCATGACATCTGCTGTTTTCAATAGTAACACTAGGCTGTGTTGGATTCACCTTTGTGCTAATCTAAATTGACTATACTATCATCCATCCATCCATCCATCCATCCATCCATCCATTCGCTTCCGCTTATCCTTTTCAGGGTCGCGGGGGGCGCTGGAGCCTATCCCAGCTGTCATAGGGCGAGAGGCAGGGTACACCCTGGACAGGTCGCCAGTCTGTCGCAGGGCTAACACATAGGGACAGACAACCATTCGCACTCACATTCACTCGCACATTCACACCTAGTGACAATTTGGATTATCCAATTAACCTATCCCCACAAGCTGCATGTCTTTGGACGGTGGGAGGAAGCCGGAGTACCCGGAGAGAACCCACGCAAACACGGGGAGAACATGCAAACTCCACACAGAAAGTCCCCGGCCTGATGGTGGAATTGAACTCAGGACCTTCTTGCTGTGCGGCAACAGTGCTAACCACCGTGCCACCGTGCTGCCTACTATACTACTACTACTATACTATCAGTCAAGATAATAATAATAATAAGGGATTGCATTTATATAGCGCTTTTCCGGGCCCTCAAAGCGCTTTACGATTCCACTATTCATTCACTCTCACATTCACACACTGGTGGAGGCGAGCTACAGTTGTAGCCACAGCTGCCCTGGGGCAGACTGACAGAAGCCCCCTCTGGCCGTCACCAGTAGGCGGCAGGTGAAGTGTCTTGCCCAAGCACACAACGACCGAGAGAGACTGTCCGAGCCGGGGCTCGAACCGGCAACCTTCCGGTTACAAGACGAACTGCCAACTCTTTGAGCCACGATCGACCCGCCCAAGCCAAAGTACTGTATGGACTGGATGCATGCTGCATATGTGTAAAAACTAAAAAGATTTTGATGATTACAGCCTGAGATATAGTTTTTTATCAAGCACTGGAAATGGTAATCTTGTATGGAGAAAATATAATTTCTGAAAACTACAGTTTCGCACAGTTTGGCAACACAAAGTAGCAAAACTATCAGTTTATTACACTAAATTAGCCACTTTTTAAAAATTAAATTCAAAACAATTTACTGCACTTCTCCCTTTTTCGACCTGTAAGTGTTTTAAATATGTATTTGACAATATGAATAAGTGGCTGTTTGTGACCCAGTTCCATTAACAAATTTGATCTTTTTTGGCCTGATAAACATTTGCAATAGCTGCTTACTGAGATGCAGAGGAAGAACTCAGTCTGTGTGTCATTTTCACAGATGGTATAGAAAATGTACAATGGCTCTTTAGGACAATCTCTTTTTCTCATTGATCTGGAAAAAATACAGTAGAGTGGCTTGGGAAAGAAAAGCGGTGTGTATTGTGTGGTGCAATTTTTTTTCTAGTATCAAGGAGACATCACTCCTGTGCAGGGAAAAGGTTTGGAATTCAGTTCTTTCAGACGCACGTTGTAAACTCAGTTTTGTGAAAAGCTGTGGAAGAGTGTTGGAAAGAGGAACGTTAATACCTTCATTTAAAGTCCTATTATTTTGGTCAGTGTAGGAACAGCTGGGTCATTACTGTCCATACAGGAATAATCCGAGAGGACTGTGAATTAGAGCAATGCTAAGCACATGCACCGTACCCTGAAAATCCCAACATTCCTCTTTTTTGGCAACATTGTGTAATGTGTACTAATACTCCGACGTACCTGACAGAACAGGGCTGCATATCTCCAAATGTACACAGCTGAAATGTGTCCCTGCTTTGTGTTTGTCACAATGGCATTGGTAGCTTGTCCTCCAACATAAAACCAATATCCTAGCCTTGGAGTCAATGTGACTTGAATTTTATAAATCAGATGGAGTGAGGTTCAGTCCACCTTCCTTCATCTGAAAAACATTAAAGCTCAAGCTGTTGCTTTGATTCTTGGAAAAATCTGTTTTCTTTCACAAACAGGTTATGGATCTTGCCATACAGCCCAAAAAACTAGCAGCTCGGGCATTTGCTGTCAGTGAGGTTGCATTACCCTGGATTTAGGTAATGCTGTGAATGTCCACATGGAAATGATCAGAGGAAATGACATTTAGAAAATTTCCAATAAGAGCAACGCTAAGCACACATGCATGTTTGCATTTGTCTCTCTCTGAGTGTGGGTGTGTGCATGATACATGAGTGTGGTGTAACAGGAGCAATAACTTAATCTTAAGTGAACATTTGCATTTTTAAACACTACACAACTCGTTCCTCTTTGTTTACAGTGTGTCAAAATAAGCCTTTACTACGCCTGGGGACAAAGAGGTGATTTTTTTCACCCCCTGCTGTGATTAAACCCTAATCTTATGTTCTTATCTTGAATTAGTTTGAGAGAGCAAAAGAAAAAGTGAGAGATTAGTTTAATAACTTGTGTCCCTTCAGATACCTTGTAGATTAATACTAATTAGATCAAGTTTTTTGGCTAAATTCTCTTGATTTTTATATTGTTTCAGTTTTCACTGCTTTGGCCAGTTACAGATATGTAAAACTAACAAATCTATGCATGCATGTGTGGGGAAAAAGGAATGAAAGGAAAAGGTCTGTGTAATGTACTTCAGCCATTATATTTATTGAACAGAGGGTTCACCTTTCTGCAGTTATTACAAAAATCTAAGTGATGCAGTGCTTTGAAGAAAAGGTGAACCAGAAAAAGTACTTAAAATGGGCCACGATTCTTAGTACATGTATATCATATACATATTATTAATTATTTCACCTTCTTCCATTGGTTTTTCTGTGGTATCTTAAATCTGCACCTTCATAACACACTATAGGTCACAGTGTTTATGTAGTTATGAAACTAAGATGTTAGACAAAAATCGGAATATTTAACCCAGTGAATTAAAGCTCGTAGTTTAATGTGACAGCAGAAGTTAGAGACCATGAAATATCTAATAGGTCGTTTGTTTTGCTCTCACTTGCTGTTTTCCCCTTTCCACAACCACTTCCACACCATATACGTCTCCAATTAAATGGTTGAATTAGTCCTGCAGTATCAGCTCCAGATAAGCTATTGAATTCTCCGACTTCTCAGAGAATTGGAAAAAAGACGGTTAAAGCTTCAAGGGAAAAAAACATGAACAGATTTCCTTAACTTTTGTTTTTTGTAGTTATTATGAGACTTTAACAAGATATTATAACAATCTAATTTATATTAATGTTTTGTAATAATTAATAACAATGTTTTATTGCCACAACAAGTCGTGAATAATGTGCTGTCTGACTCGTGGTGCTGTAGAGCACCCCGCTGTTGGACAAATTATGCAGTGTCAACATGACATGGTTAAAGGGTGTTTGTTCCATCTCTTCTTTAGTTTCTTATAGTCATATCAAATAGCCATCACCCCTGTCAGGTATTAATAATTGAGTTGACATATCAGCTGAATACCAATAAAGAAAATTGGCGATATGAAAACATTTTTTACATTGCATTGGCAATTGGCAAATATTTAGCTTTTTAAGTTTCAGAATTAGTCCATCTTAAAATGAAAGCTGCAAGTGGCTTTTTTCTTATTTCCTACAATCTTGAGGCAGAAACTTCTAGATCCAATAAAAAGTAGAATGCAATTTGGAGCAGGTTCTACTGGGGATTAATGACCAGCCATTGGGATGAACCCCATAATCATTCATGAATGCAGTACCCCCAAACTGATCATCATTACTGTGAATCACACTGGACTCATTGTGCTGGCAATGCTGGAGAAAGTTGTGGTATCGCACTACAGGTGTAGCTAATTTAGTTGATAAAGGGCATGATGATTAGTGATTTGCTCCAATGTGCATTAAAAAGGAAGGCAGCAGTTTTAGGTCTACTGATTTGTTGGAGTGCATTAGGGGCAAGTTAAATCTTGAATTTTAAATAGAGGGAAAAGAGAGTCCTTCTGTAAAGGACAGAAGCCAAGAGACTTATGTGGCATAATGAATGAAAGGGGAAAAAGAGTGCTGATATCAGCTTGAATTAGTGTTTGCCTTTGGAAGTGACATCAGAAACAGCAGCATGTGACATCACGTGATGGCGGAGCTTCAGTTCATCCTTTGTCATCCTTTTTTTTTTTTTTTTTTTTTTTTTTTTAATAGGACAGGGGGAAAGAATGAAAGAAAGAGGGGGAGAGGAAGAAAGAAAACCAAAGGGGAGAAGAGACGGTGAGAAGGGGGGGAAGAGAGAAAAAAAAAAACAAAAAAAAAAAACTCCTGGGTTACCTGTATGGAGAGAAAGAAAAACAAAAAAAACAGGGGAGACAGCAAACAACAAAGAGCAACATAATAATAAAAAAAAAAAAGCACCATCACAATAAACTAGCTAGTCATAGATATCAATAGTTACTAAATAGTAAACGATATTGTGCAGCACGCAAGATAGACAGCGCACAGTGTGCTTTGAGGCAGCAGCCAAGAAAGCTGTAGTCCGCATCTGTGAATACCCATGTGTACACCTGTGTGCATACCTGTGTGGATCAGCATGCTTGCATTCCAAAGGTTTCTCCATGTAATGATCTGCTAGAGAGTGTGGGGAGCCACAGCCCTGTCCTCTATGGTATCAAGCAGGTATGGAGGAGATCAAAACTCCAGACATCCAGAGGCCCCCAGAACACAAGAGACCAAGGAAGACCCACAGAGGGGCAGCCGCGCCACTGTCCCAGTAAGAGCTAAGGAGAGTCCCAGATGAGAGCTCATTCAGCAGCCGCGGAGCAGAAGCCAGGGGGAGTTGCAGTGACGCGCCCGTGAGCTCCGCCGGCAGCCAGCTGTGCCTGAGTGACCGAGCCCCAGGCCGAGAGGCCGGGGGCACCCCACCTCCAAAGTGGCCCGAGCGAGCCCCAATAAGCGGCCGCCAAGGAGTGAGCCGGTGTGTACCCGAACGCCCACCCCCAGATACAAAGAACCACCAATGCACCGATACCTGAGGGAGTCCGCCACCGGCAGGGGAAGTGGTGGTGGGTGGAGATAGGCCTCCAAACCTTGGAGGGCCCGAGATGTCCCCAGAGAGGTGGCGTCTGATACCCAACCTGACATATAGACACAGACATACAGGCACACACAGACACAAACATCCATTCCCACCCTCATGCTCTCATATGTACTTCACACTCAACCGACGTGGAGACAGACATAAAGGGACGATCACACTCCCCAAGCGTACTCTACTAACCGGGTCTAGGTACCCTTGCCCCCTTCCAAAGAAAAAAAGAGAAAAAAAAAAATGTGTAAACTACTACACCATGAAGCCATTATATAACTGTGGGATACAACAAAGGTAGATTGGGGCATCTACTATTCAGAAGGTTGGTAGTTTGATCCCCAGCTCCTCTAGCATGCATGTTTAAGTATTCTTGGGTATTTACTGAAGGTGGTCACAACCATAAAGGAACCCGGAACAGTTTGTATGTGACAAAGTAGCATCTTTTCTTATAGAGCTCCAACCTGCATGTTGGTTTTGTGTCTTTGGTCATGATACTGAACACGGCTGTAAGTGTGTGAATGAAGCTTGTAGAAAGAAAGAAAGCCCGACTATGAGTCTATATACAGTGTATATTTCATGAGCTTGCTTCAGCTCTCTAACGGCTCTTCACAATCTTCAAAACTACATCAACATCTGGACAAATAGATGCTTATTTTTTCCTGGTTTAACTGTCAGTTTTTACTTTTGAGGTATTGTTTTTATTAGCACATGCTATTGTGCTAATAATATAATAATATAAATAAGCAGCTCTTTGATTCCTTTGTCATTATCAAATATGAATTCTAGGATTTAATGACTGTCCTGTGTATTAAAATGTTTAAATTGTTACATTATAGTATGAAGCAGGTTCTTGGTTTGTGAATAAAAGTCACTGAAATCAGAGTTACAGGCCGCATAAACATACTGTTTTAACCCGGATAGCTTTTCTGCAAATGACCAAATCCACACTCGCTGGGAGAAAAATGCAACCTGCAGTACATAAGCCCAAGAAATCGATCTGACAGATTAGCAAATATGAGCATTCATTGGCTTAATTTAGCTTGAAAAGTAACCTGATTTATAGGTAAAAAGGGTGTAAAATTAAATTAATAAAAAAAAAAATAAAATAAAAAAAAAAAGAATTAGTGTTTGCCACATTTTTTTTGATTTTGCTCTACCGGGTTGCAAACACAGGAATGCTTATATCCTATTTATATAGCAATATAATAGTTAATATCTAGATTAGCAATAAAGGGACATCTAATAAATTGGAATTGTCTGTGTCACTGTTATTGTGGATAATTATAACAATACAACATTAACAAAATAATGGAATCTTGTATCTGGTTTATCATCTGATAGTAATGAAATATGAATTTGTTGTGACACATGGACAAGTGTAATTTAATAGTTTTAATGTTAAGCATTTGTTCATGCATGTTTCTTGAATTAATACCAGAAGTATTTCCTACATCGGGGATTTATTGCATCATGCATGTGTGGAGAAATAGTGGAGCATGATTTTACAAGCTAACATACAGTTAGTTGTAGCAACTTTGCTGGCTGCAAACCTTAAGCCCATCTATGTTATTTATCATCATAACACACTTTATGTGAGTAGTTTATGACAGAAAAGGTATCCTTTGAAAACTAAACATTTTACCACAAGCATAGCCATCATAAAATAAAGTACAGCCCCTTTTAAGGTTTCATCTTTTTCTGTATCGGGACATGCAACAAATAATCTGGTCCTAGGCATGTCTTCAAATTAGTTACATGTAACTTCAGATGAAATACAAAACATGACAAATAAACGATGTCATTATTTATCTAAAAAATTAAGCCACGATTCAGAAGCAGTGTGTGAAAAACTTAAGCGCACCTTAAGAGGGCAATTAGCAGCCAATTGCTGCTAATGAAATACACTTGATTAGTTGAGCCTCACAAGTGTGGCCACCTCTATGGAGCAGAAAAAAAAAGTTTTATAGAAGTTTTGGCAGTTTGCTGCTTGGGAGCTTTCAGCTATTGTGATGCTGTTTCCATCAAAACCAATCATTTGTGAAAGTTTATTCACAAGAGGAAAACATTCAAGACAGTTGCCACTCTTTCCAGGACTGGATATCACAAGTGTAGCGCAAATCTACAACAAAATTGATTAAAAAAAAAAAAAAAACAGAACGACAATGCATAATGCTTCCTCCAAAACCATTACTTAAAGTTAAGGCTAGTAAAAGTCGTGTTGCAAGCTACTGAATCATGTGATGTAGTGATGCATTTTGGCCTAATTTTTGTTAAATAAATAAATTGCGTTGATCAAAACAGCCCTGATCCATCGAGACACGGAGTCCACTAGACTCCTGAAGGTGTGCTGTAGTATCTGCAGCCAAGATGTTAGCAGCACATTCTTTCTATCAGTTGAGACTTGAGATCCATGAATCGGACTTCTTTGTCCAGCACATTCCACAGATGCTCGACTGGATTGAGAGCTGAGTAATCCAAGTCAGTATCTCAAACACTTTGCTGGGGTTTTACAGATATCCCCTATAGATATCCAATATTTTTGCTTTTTATCTGTTGGTAAATAAAACCTCATGTTAACGTTAAGTAACATTAATGCTAATGTTATAATGTTTCAATTATCATGACAGTTACTGTATGTTTTCTTCTTTTATCTTTAAACAAAGCAAGTAATTCACTCATGTGACCATGCAGATCATTCCAGGACCTGTCCAAGCAGGTGGACCTAGTTTATGGGACGGTGAGAGACTCGGCTGTGTACGAGTATTTTAGGGCAAAAGGCACCAACCCTCTGGAGCAGGACAGCACATATGCTGAGCTGTGGAAAGTCATCAACAAAAACAATGGCTTTGAGAACTCTGTATCCAGCCCTTCAGAGGGTATCAAGAAGGTGAGTATTTATTTTTATCTTCATGAACAAAATGTTCAATTTCAAGGGGGAAAGAGCATTTTGTCTCTAAGAAAAAAAAGATGTTCTGTAAAAGTTTGCTTTACACAGGACGATGTTTTAACAATGCCTTAGCAATCTAACAGTTCATTTCAGGTCACCCTCAAAAAGGAAATGTATGCACAGCAAAATATTGACAAGAAGCAGGCATTGAAGGAGGATTTGTCTAGCCGCAAAAGAATAAATGAATTAATTAAAAACATCTGTAATGTCTTCAGCTCAATAAGGGATTGTCTTGCAATTCACTGCATTTTTTATCTCACACCACCGTGTAGAAACAAGCTGAGAATTAGTTAAAACAAATGCATGTCTGACTAACAGAAGCATGGAGGTAAAAAGTGATTCTTTTAATCTAACAAATTGCAAAGTTTTTCTAATTGTTCCCACAAACTGCCTGTGTGGCTAAATGAATAGTTTGTGCATTTTGTCATCTCGTTCTTTAACCCAGACACTAGACAATAATAATTAGATAATTTACAGTGGGGTCTGACATGTGCACTTGACACAAAACAGCTTTATTATTTGAGCTGATAATTGGATCGAGTGTAATCAGGCCAGGCAATGCAAGGATGCGTACATCACAGGAAAACTAGTCTCAGTTTAATTTGATGAGAGAAAGCAATTTTAGTCTGTTACTGATTTACTGCATTGCTCTTCATTCTTAAACAAAATACTGCAGTTTTTATATATGTGTACATATATAAATATTAGGGGTGCAACGATATTCGTATCGATATTGACCCGTTCGATACAGTGCTTTCAGTTCGGTACGCATATGTATCGAACAATACAACATTTGTAATTTATTTTATCAATTTTCCTTCTGACGATGCTGTCTGTGTTGAGCGCTCAGTGAATCTGCATTCGACTACTCCGCCTAGGCTCGACAGTGCAGCCTAGGCGGAGTAGTCGAATGCAGATTCACTGAGCGCTCAACACAGACAGCATAGTCAGAAGGAAGAGCGCAGGGCAAGCTAGCGAGACAGAAGTTAAGCTCTCCTTGTAACAGGCAAATTGAACCTCATTCAGATCTGGCGTTTGGAATTATTTTGGTTTTCATGTGACGTATGACCCTGAAGGTAAGCGAGTCATGGACTAAAGTAAAACAGTATGTTGGATGTGCCATGCAATGCTCAATTACATTGGTGTGAACTAGTGCGTTAGCGCAGTTAGCTCGTTAACGTGTTGGCCGTCTAGCCCCATGCACGGAGCGATCGGCGGTAGCTCGTTAACGGAGATTTGCCGTGTTGTGGCGTTAAGGTCATTTCAACGAGATTAACCTGAAAGCACTAGTGGGAACACAACGAATATGACTGCACATTTACGCTGACATCATCCTAGTGCAAAGACAAAAACAACAAGCATGCTACTAACTTTAGCCGAGTCATTTAGACAGCTGTTAGCACATGATTCTCCTTATGCTGCTGAGAATATAGCCCAGAAGAAGCGGATAGTATAGCTTTTATTTTGGAAAGAGCCATTTCTCTGTAATAAACTCTCTTTTCCAAAGATGAGTGATTCCTCAATCAGATACAGGGCTTGCAATATCGCTAGCCCGACATCCTGGAGCTAGTGATTTTTTCAGTCGGGCTACCAAAATCTATCTCTTCCCTGCCCGTCGGGCTACTGTAGGAAAAATATATGTCAATGCTTTTGCATTCTTTCAGAAATGTAGCTGGGTAATTATGTCATTGGCATCGGTGAGCCACTGTCAATATGTGACATATTGAAGTCGCGTTTGAATTTGCGCTTGTTTTTTTGCTTTCACTTTGCAATCGTGCGAACTGTGTATAGAGAGCGACAGCACTGATCTGTGAGTGATGATAATTTGTGCACCAATTCCTCTGACATCGTCTTATTAATCGTTAGCTTACTATGCAAACATGACAAGTGAAATCTCCCGCAGCAAGCTTAAACATGTGAGAGGTTGATCGCGCAGAGAATCGCTGAGCTTATGTGAGTGTGTGTAAAAGCATTTCAGTTCTGCTGAGCCAAATAAGACAGGTCAGGGTGAAGAAGTGACAGCCAAAGAAAAGCTTACCACAAAACGGAGAAGTTATGACAAATCAGACTATAAGGCAAAAAGAAAGTGCAGCTTTATGGTTTCATGGACAAAAGAATTTCTGTGGCTGCAATATGATGAGCTAAATAACCAGGGCTGCACATAAGTGGTCCGCAGGTGCGCATTCGCTGTCAAAATAAAAAACACGCACAAGGGTTAGGGTTAAATTTAAAAACTGTACTTTTGAGTTAAAATATATATTTATAATTTTAATAAATGACAAATTAAAAATGCATGAACATTTTTTTGTATCGAAAAAATATCGAACCGTGACACCAAAGTATCGAACCGAACCGTGAATTTTGTGTATCGTTGCACCCCTAATAAATATATAACCATAGTTTGATTGGAATGTGTGTATGCATAACCCAGTGGCTCTTTGTGTTGTTCATCTTAATTTATTACAGGGACAGTCTTTCTCTGGAAGATGTAGGATGTAGGACACCACAGGAGGCAAAAGTCAGGACTGTGTACAAAACAATGAATACATAAATAAAAATCCATACAGATTCAGCTGTGGCTCTTCTACATTTTCTACACAGTGATTTTCAAACTCCAGCTTATGATTGGGTGTCTCAAAATGTGTTATTAGGTGAAGATTGCAAATCCAGAAAAAAAGAATAAGGAATATTTGTTTTTTTCATAATGTTTTCAGTGTTTAGTGTGAGTGGGCAAATGTGCGGTAATTTCTATGCAAATATTTAGCTCCAGTGTGCAGACTGCTCATTGCTTTGTCTGAGTAAAATATCCTCCCGTGCGCTTCTCTAGTAAAATAGTCTACTCTTAACCTTAAAAGAAGCGTAATGCAAATTGCATTTACACTGTATCTAATCAGTTTTTGTTTGTTTATACAAAGCATTCTCGATCGCTGATGATTAAAGAAAATGTTTTTAAAAGTCATTTAAGATTTCTCCACTAAGCAGTTAAGCATGTCTTTATGTAATTACCACGTGCGTCTCTTTTTGTGTTTGTGATGGAAACTTTTGCAGGCAAAGCGAGAGTCATATGCCTTTCTGTGGGACATGGCAGTGGTAGAGTATGCTGCCCTGACAGACGATGACTGCACGTTAACTATAGCAGGAAACAGCATGAGCACCAGAGGCTATGGCATGGCCCTGCAGCACGGCAGTCCTTACAGAGACATTTTCTCACAGAAGTATGTATACGATGCATTTTTACAGCAGAGAAGCCAATGATGCAATAATGCTGTAACATCTAACGTGTTCAGTACCTTAAAACTTCATTTTTATTGGTCTGGGCATCAGTTCTTTTGGTTATGGTAGAGGTTTATTTATAATATACTCATCTTCATTTAAGGGATTATTCTAAATAGATGATCAAACTAATTGTGCATATTTCTTACGTGGACAACTATGGCAAGTGTAGCAGAGCAAGGTTGAATTGCAAAGTTGGTCTCTATACTGTTGGCCTCTATCTGAAGCATATTTTTACTATTTGTCTGTTGCATTTGGCTCAAGGACAGACAAGTAATTTCACGTCTTAAAATTTGAAAGCAGGGCAGGAAACTTTCTCCCCAGGAATAAAAACGCTCCCGACTTCCATGGCACTCTCTGTTTGTCAATGAAAATTAATATTTAATTAGATGTGAAAACATGAACTCTCGACAAGCACCAACTCAAAAAGAAAGACTGATTAATCTGCCACAAACACTGCTTCAGTGAAAGATGGGAATATTTGAACATAGGGTGAGGCTGAGACACTTCATGAGTATAAAAGTATATAAATAACTCTGGCAGTATATCTGCTTATGCCTTTTTGCAATGAATGAATGTGTAGGCTTCTGCAAAATGCATAAATGTCAGTCACTGTTGAACAGTTTGAGCAATGACTGTGCAAAAAGTTAACTGTTCCAGTGGGACACCCTAACTGCTTCGCCTGTGTTTGTGATCAGCCATCATCATTCTCCCCAGCATACATCTATTCCTTACCCTGTAATTTGTGCACTAACTAATGGGCCAACTCTCGTATTTGATCATCTTTGTTTCTGTGCTTATACGGTTTGATATGATACTGATTACTCCTAAGCTCTGATTTTCTTTGCTTCATTTTTATAGAACCGAACTTTTGATTCTTGATTACAATCAGTGTCACATCTTGCGCTCTGTAAACTAAGAACTGCAGTGTTTAATAGCTTTACCCTCTATGGGATTTTAATGAGGTTACAATGAAATGCTAATACATGCAATACATTAACCATGTTTTGTTTTATGTTATTTACTCTCATTTCGTGAGCTACACAATATCGTTGAATTATTGTTACATGATAATATTGTGGTGAAAATTCTCTGCTCTTCTGCCTTTATCATTCTGTTACCTAGGACTTAATCAGAATCAGTGTTAGCAAAGGATTTGTCTTGTGGTTATTACATGAAGATTTCCACCTACTGTGTTGAAAGAACTACTTAGTCTTTTCTCTGAGCAGGATTTTGGAGCTTCAAGAAAAGGGGGATCTTGACATCTTGAAGCAGAAGTGGTGGCCAAAGAAAGGTCGTTGTGACCTGCAGAGCCACACAGAAGCCCAGCCAGAGGGACGGGCGCTGCGTCTCCACAGCTTTGCCGGCGTCTTCTGCATCCTTGCCGCAGGGTTGCTACTGGCCCTCCTAGTAGCTGCACTGGAGACGTGGTGGAACAGCAACCACTGCCGACGAGAGCAGCCCAAAGAGGTGACCACTGACAACTCGTCGGGCCAGGGCCCAGGCCCGGGCCTTCTAACCCAGAACCTGGCCATGGTGGCCACCACGGGTCCCCCTGCCCCACCAAGGCCCCGGTCGAGACCCAGACCCCCGGGCCCCCCGGTCCTGCCCAGAGATGCCACTGCCACACTCTACTTTATGGATCCAGCAGGCGCTGACACCAGCCCCGATTTAGTAGAGCTGCAGTACACCCAGTTATAATAGGTGTGCCCCTGATGATAGTCCAGACATCATGTGATCAATCTACTCATTCCTTCTCATGTTGGGAGAGAGGTTGGGGTGCTTTGTAAGGGACTTCTCTGAGGCTTCTCTCTCATGCTGACACAAAGAATCCTTAATTGCCAAAAAAAATTAAAAATCCGTCACTGGTGCTCACATGAGAGACCCGCAGTGAAAAGATAACATGCAAATTTAATACCACATACTGAAATTGTACTTCTGAGTCGATAAGTGCTTCAGTTGTACAATAGCTCTCTTTAGCTAATCCATTCAAGTCTTAATGCTTTAGAGCTCAGACTTTATCTTGCTGCTGTCGACTGGGCAGCCCCTCTGCATGAGGCGTCCAGACAACTAAGGCTTGACATGGATCCCTAAACTAAAGTGTGAGCAAATGCAGATAGTAAAGAATCTGAGCCTTGACCTGCCTGTTTGACTTGACAGTCCAACAATACTGGATGAGAATACCCATTTAAGACCCAGTCCTGCCCTGGAAAACACACAGTAAATCAAACTCCATCCAAGCTGCTTTTTCGTGCATATGAGAGTTTGAGTTACTGCTGATGATTTCTATTTCACAGTCTTTGTGTGTACAGCAGTAGCTGCTCTCTTAATAACCACATATTGCTGTCATGTGAGATTCATTACACAAACATCGCTGCCATTATTTAAAAAGACAAGATGTGCTAACTCTAATCGTGGTTGTGTGCTTTATTGCTGTTGATATGTTGGAAAGATGTTTCCACCCAAAATCTTTTGACTGTAAAACACACACGCTCTGTAGTCTTGAAATGTGACTGTGTGGAAATTTAAGGCAGAAAGAAAGAAGCACATAAAGATGCTGGGCAGCATATCCGATGTATAGGGAGCAGTAAATAAAGAATTGTAGCAGTTCAAGGAGATTTCTAGAGGCTTGTATTTCCTACTCCAATTGCGCATGCAAATGCAACAGTTTACAACTCATTCAAAATCTGTTACATGTATGCAGGTAACAGTGAGGTGGGAAAGGTGCAGACAAATTATTTTAATAAATTTACTATTCTGTAACACAGTTTAAACTGAAACAAACAGGAAGACAAATTAAAGAAACAAGAACTGTTGACAATAATAAAAAGTAAAATGTACTCTCACAACTGGTACAGTCCAGGAAAACAAACAAACAAACCAAAAAAAAGGCCATAAAATGAGCTAGCATTTTATGACAGTAGAGTATGATATCATGAACACAGGATTGGCTACAGCAGTAATGAACAGCAGGACGCAAAGAACAAAATCTTATCTATAGGACCCAAACTGCTTCTTAAGATAAGTGACAGCATGTCTCACAGCTCCCTTCTAGACTGCGAAAAGCATGTAGTTTTTCTTGGTTTCTTGGATTCAATGATGGCAGGTTTTCATGGCAGAACAAAAAAGTAACTAATAAGTACCCAAATGGTGAAGTAGTTGATCCAAACCAAACACAGTGAGGATTTTTGTGTTTGCTCTTCACAAATATTAGTTTTGCCGTTTTTAGAACATAATTGGATTGTCTTTCGAGTTTTAAAGTCTTTCCAAGATTTAACATTATGTCGAGTTGTATAATTCACTTAAACTTTCTGGTATTTGTTAGATTAAACTACTAAAACAAATATGATGTTTACTTTGAGATGTGGTTAAAAAAATCCGCTCAGCAGTCATGAAATCAAGCTGACCACTGCACAAACTTTAATTGCCTTTCATGCCTACAGGGAGTGATTAAAATTCAAAAGACTTGGGTGGACTATTACTTTATATTGTAAATTGTTTTAAGCAGTGCTCTGTGGCCCCATGACAGCATTAGAATACAATATGTGGGCATTATGACAGCCATTTAAAGCAAAACTCTGCTGCAAGCCTGAACACACCAGCCAATTAGTTTGACATTATGGAAATACACTTAATTGCTTAGTTGTCAATAATTACAGAAACGTGATGGCACAACAATTTTCCTTTAAAAATGAAAAATTCCTTTCTTTTAGAACACAGGTTAGCTACAGAAAAAACAGCGAGTCTTGGCTTACTCTCATTACTGCTCATATGTGCAAAATCACATTTGGATTCATCAAACATTTGCACCAGGTACTGTGCATATGTCAGTGAATCAGGGTCAGTCTAAAGCCACAGGATCGTGCTCACTACATGCACTCTGCATACTGCCGCACACCAGTTTCTTCATGTAGGGAAACATAGTTAACATCGAGGTGAACAATGGAGAATGGGATGTAGTTGTTTTAAGAAAAAGCGTCACCGCTAAGGCAAAAGTCTAATAACAATTAAATACTGAATTAATACATGAAATTCAAAAAATCTTCTAGCCATGCAGTTTTCAATACTAAATTACTGACCAAATAGATCAAATAAGTCTTGTTTATTTCAGTCACACGATGCCAAATTATATTCTTTAACATCATCTTGGATATGGCATCTATATTAAAAAGAATCTGGTCTGTACTACAAAGCAAGTTTAGAGGTTTAGCAACATAACAGAGGTTTTAACCTGGGTTTTTATTGTTATAAAGGCCATTTACTTCTTACTTGGCAACTTACGTAGCACACCTAACCTGCTGAATAACAGGTTATATTCATAATAAGTTCACCACCTACTCATCAATCACTTCTCTAAAAAATAGTGTGTCCATTCCTGGGAAAGTTGGACCTCAGTGTGCAGGCAGTAAAAAAACCCCAAGTTTAGTAATTTCTGGTTTTATATAAAACTTGCATAGCAACACTTACGCTTTTGAGCTGTTTTTTGTTATATAATTTTTTTTACTTGCTCTTAGACCCTTTAATGACAGGGGGGCTGTAGCTTCAAATAATACTTTACTTACCGTTTTATTCACATAAAAAAAAAACCCCTGAAATAATAGAATATGCAGTTGTAGTTATATGTTTGTCAGGCTTTTCTCAACCCTTGTCTTAATAATAGAGGTGTGAGCCTGATAAGTTTATTAATTTACACAGTCGGCATCTATGTCACATTTTTCCAGTCTGACAAAAATGTTTTGAGCACACAAATATCCATACAGCTCTGCTATCGCACACACAAACACACCCTGCTGCTTACAGCAGCTGCGCTCATTTAAGCCAGAATTATATGTTTAACCACTTTGTATTTTTCTAAAATTGTAGTTTGATTGCCATAAAAATAATACTAAAAATGATAATAATTATTATTATCATAAAATTGTTATTACAGTGTTGCCTTACGATACAAAATTAAAAACAAGATCAATTATAAAAACACAATTTATGCATTTCTCCTGCAGGTAGACCTGTTTATGTTTCTAATTACCAACACTGACACCTGTCTCATCTAACTTTCAGAAAATATATCAATAAGAGTATTTCCACAAATTGTCAAACTATTCCTTTTATTAGCCAAGTAGTAATTTATTACAATTATATGTCAATGTCCGGATTCACGGGGATCATTTTGGTTATGTATCGTTGTCTATGGTCTCCAGCAGGTGACTAAGGATTACGCTCTGCAAAGGGTTTCTGGATCATTGACATATAATGACATAACAAGCTCCTTACCAGAAGGGAGGCGGGACATTTGGACTGACAGAGAGACAGACTGGGAGGAGGCCGTGGCTCTTGACACAGGTCAGGAGAGGCCTGACACACTGTACTGGATGGTCATTGGCTGTGACAGGGCGAAAGGGCGGGGCATGGGGCCCGACAGGGGTAGATTGTAGTTGCTTCATCCGTCATATCACCCCCATGGTCTCTCCTGCTATTTGCCTGTCTAGTTTTGTCTGTCATCAGTCTGCCTCAACTTAAATGGGTGCATGATTATAGAATAACATTCAAAAGCAAGCATGAAAACCTTTTTTAGAAAATGTGTGTCTGATAAACAGTTATGTGCTTATTTGGCTTCTCTCTCCCCAGTCCCATATGTATGTTCCCCCTCTAAAAAAAAGGAATATTTGAAAAGATTCTTCAAAGTAATGTGGCTTACTTCAATTAACTGACATTACCTAATTCGTCTCCATTTACACTTTAGTGTCTCACATAGTCTGTGCATCCATTAGAGCCTGTCTTGTTAACAGCTGATTTTTTTGAAGATTGAAGATTACTAACTATAAAGCTTATGATGAAAGGACTATTATAACCTGTCTTTCTCTGTCTTCTTTCACTCTCTATTCTCTTCTCATTTCTTCTTTTAATCTTTTAACCCCTTTTCACTTTGCATTCATTTTCACTTGTTTTTTTTATCACACTCCTCTTTGATTACATTCATGCTCTCCATTCCATTAAAACCTCTCTCCACTGTCTTTTCTACTGCCTTCTTTTATTCTATGCACGCTCTTTGGCTCTGCCTTCCTTTCAATCTATTTTTAGGACAAAGAAGTGAACCTGGAACAGGTCCACCAACGTTTGAACAGCCTCCTGGACGAGGACTTAGCCCACAAGCAGCTGCCAGGTCAGTCTATAGAGATCTCTGCCCTGGACATTGGCAGCATGCAACCCAGCCAGTCTCTGGAGGCTTTGTCTGTTCGGGATTACCCAGCCCATCGCGGACCACCGCCACTCTCTGTGACCACCTTCCTCCAGGAGGGTCATGGGGCAGGAAGGACACTGGGCGCGTCCGCTGGCAGGACCTTGCCCCTGCCTCTGAGCAGTGCCACCATGCCCTCTATTCGCTGCAAACACAGGGCACCCAACGGAGGGCTCTTCCGGCAGAGCCCAGTCAAGACACCCATGCCAATGTCCTACCAACCAGTGCCAGGAGGACCCATCCCAGAAGCCAGTGAGGCCAGCCACGGGACATCCATTTAAGCAAGCCGAACATTCACAGACACTCGAGCTCAAACAGAATAGCGAAGAGCTAAACAGAGTGCCGGCCGTGTGACGAGCTATAAATAAAATGCTAAAAAAAGGATTTTTACTACCAATGAGACAACACACGAAAAGACACAAAGACTTTAATGTACATATTTGTAAGTACAAAGCGAGAGAAGCAACATTAAAAAGTGTATTTTGAATATTCTCAACAGTTGAGTTTAAAAAACAAAAAAGTATTAAAAAATGACCGAATGGCTTTGTAAATTTTGTTCTAAATGAATAAAGGTGACAATTCTTTGTGGTTGTTTTCTAAGTGCCAAGTTCAAAGATGTTTTCTTTCAGATCATTAACTGAATGTACTGTGAGAATTCATGACAGACATTTCACACTTAAAACACAATGGAAGAACTGATTTGTTTCATATGAAAAAAATAAAAAGTATAATACAAAAACATCCAGATTTGCGTTTGAATATATTATTGGAATATCATTGTCACATTGTCTGTATGTTTAAGTGATCACTGACAGAATTGTGCTTAATGGAAAAAATACTGAAGAACTAGAAACAATAAATTAGTTTTTAGATCAATATTATCATTATTATTTTTACTGGATTTTTCCATAAAATAAACTGGATTTAAGAAAAACTATCTGCAGTAATTTATACTTGACGGGATAGTGTTCACCCTTTTTTGTGTGTATGTAGAAAGACAGTCAAGTCAGATACCGGGTTAAAGATGTGCAGGTACAAGCTAAAGTGTCTTAAATAGTAAACCTTGTGTGATATTTGCTCATTCGATGTGTAGAAGTTGCACCTGCGGTCTACCTGAACAAATGGCGTTGAGTTCAACCAGTATGTGGCGATAACGCTAAAAGAGAAAACGTAAATATTATATTGGCAGCCTTGTGAATCTTTCATTTTCCAGGCATAATCTTATTCCCATAACATGGAATTGAAATAAGCAGCAACAGATAAACTTTGTAAATTCTGGCATTTTTGCCAGTTTCAAGAACTACCCGCATATACAGATGTAATGTAAAAATTGTATTTTCATAATAAAAAAACAATTACTAAACTTTGCAATTCCCCAAGTGCACAAAGTTACAGGATACCTTACAAAAGTGGGTCCAGCAGACTCCTTCATAATGTCCTCCCGATTTCCATACACCTGTGGTCCTCAGGGGTCAAAAATGTTCCCACTTCATTTGACTGTTTTTTTAAAGTATAAATTGTCAATCAATTCAGTGTTACATCTTAGTTTTACTTAAGACCAACACATTAACACAAAATTTACCCTACATTATACATTTTAGGGCCACCAGGCCTTGTTTACATAAAGTGCACTCAGTTTTTGAGCGAAAATAAAACGAGACAATAAAATATTTAATTGTTTAGATAATTTTGACTTTTTGTCTAACTACAGAGTGCTGTATTTTGAACTTTAGTAAGAAAGGGGTTTTTTTTAAGCCCCTCAGGGGTCAAAAATGTCCCCATCTGGTTTGATTGACACTTAATTAATATGAAGTGGATTTTTCCCCCACTTTTAATTAAAACTTAATTCAAACAGTTTGACACTATTTCTTTATTCCATTTTAAATTTAAGTCTGATAAAACCTAATTTAAATGAACTTGTCCTTTGTCTTGGGGTAAAAAAAATAAATCATCAGTTATTGTGATTATCATTTCACAACCAGAGTTGGTTGCTTTAACAGTAAACAAGTTGTTACAGGTGATTGTTTTCTTTTGGAAACCTTCTGCAATGTTAGGGACAACTCGCGTGTCCTGACTGCAGGCCAGATGGTTTGCCATCATACACTAGCATGTTCCATGTACAGCTGGACCTGGCATCACATACTGCTCATGTTTTTATCTCATAGTTCCCCGGTTGGGATGTTCTGTTGGAATGGACAGAATCCTCTGAAGGGGACTAGGCGCTCACACACAGTCACATCAGTACCTGGATCTTACATCAACAGCAGGAGAAACACCCACTTGTTCCAAACTCCTCAAATGGGAGCACGCTTGTGTCATGAACGACGATCATCTATTGTGTCTTTATCAAGAAATTATATCCTTTTTGCGATTCTGTGATTAATCTTGTGTCAGCATGAAAACTTCTCTACCAGACTCAGGATGTCATAAACTGGCCGTAGCAACTTTACTGGATGCACGGCAGTAAGAATCAACACACCCACATATGCCTACAGCTGCATTCGATCCATTATTCTTCCTCTCTTGTTGCCCCTCCTTGTTTGTCATTGCGTTGGCTGTAGAGCAGGTCATCTACTAATTGGATGGTTGTTGGTTCAATCTCTGTGTGCTCTAGTCTGGAGTTCTTACCAAGGTGTCCTTGGGCAACTTACTGAACCCCAACTTGGTCTCTGATGCATCCATTGGCATTTGAACGTTAAAAAGCAGAATACAAGCAGAATGCATGGTGTATAATGCTTTCAGTGCTCGAGTAGAAAAGCCACTGAAGGAGTATGGGACCTGGCATATGTGCTTGGACCGTGATAGATTGTCTTTCTCTGTGGCACATGAGAGAGTCATGCATCGTCTGTCACTGGGAAGGATAGAAGAACAGATCAATGTTTCCTCACATTACTGCAAATATTCCTCTGTCTCAGCTGACTCCTCTTTCTTGCTTGATTCTTTGTGTTCATCATAATTGAAATGGAAGATGTGCAGTCCTCTGACACATCTTCTATTTCAGTTTCACATTCTGAAAATTCAAGAAACTTCAAGAAGCCCAGTCACTTTCTTTCCAAGCTCCTCAGACTACCATGTCCTGGATGCCTGAGAACCTACTTGAACATAGTTCAGATTCTTCATCACTTTCCTTCACTTCATAGCCTTCTTCCACTTCTGCAGGTGGGTGATGTGCTTTTTCAGAGAAAGGGTAGCATGTGATCTAAATATTGACAATATTTTCTATATCTTCTAACCCTGGATCTTCCTGAACATTGATTCTTCTTTCTGATTATACTAGATGACAATATATGCATTGTTCTACTGGTCATTGCTTTGCACAACATGGTAAAAAAAAAGTATGCTCACAAGCCTCCAGTGCAAGGGAGATTTGTGAGCATACTTTTTGTGTATGTATTATTGTAGGGTCTACCTTACATTATGAAGCACCTTGATGCAACTGTTGTTGTGATTTGGCGCTGTATAAATAAAATTGAATTGAATATAGAGCACCTGCCTCCTCATTGTGCTGCCTGCTGTTGTTGTTGTGGTTGTTATGGTCATTGCTTGACCCCACACATCAGTGATCCAAGATCAAAGATGTTTGAAAGCAGTATGGTGTGAAAATATGGGCCTTTGCAACACTTATTCCAATCATGCATAGCATAGTAATGAATAACTTATGTTATTTTCAGACCATTTGATGAATAAAGAACACATTTTTGATAGCAAAAGATTTCTTTAGAGGACAAAAATGACCCAAGGGCAACACAAGGGTAAAACAAATGTCAGGTACTTGCAGCATTTTAAAGCATGCTTATAACTTTACCTGATAACAGAATAACCTTATGTCTTTTCCATTCAACTCCATGATTTTCCCCATAGCTGCTTTGATCCTTTCAATGCTCATATCAAGGCTGCCAGCTCGTGGATGGCTATGACCTCTGGATAGCTTTGTACACTTTGCCTTTATTACCTTCTTTATAATGACCATGTTCAGCTGGGTGACAGTGATTTAAGTGTCTGATTAGGTTTGATGTTACAAATGTTTTTCTAGTTGTTCCCCCCGAGTTTACTTTGGCAAACTGTGTCTTACTCACTCACAGTGAAGCTCACTAATGACCATGGCCACATGCTCATAGCCTGTGGCTGGGAGTGCGGTGACTCTTTTTCAAATACAGCTTATTGCTGATATCTATTATAGTATATAAGAGTGGTGATCCCTGTTCTAATCTTGCAGACTCATAAAGGAACTTCCAGCAAGTCTGTTGTTTCGACCTCAAGCATCAATTTCCACTAAACCAAGCAAACCAGGCTTTTATAAGAACAAACTGGGTGAAAATAGCTTTCTAAAAAAAGCAATGTGATATTTCTTGTTTGCATTTTGAATTAATCATTTCCTAGGAGTCTGTTAGAGACAGAGATTATAATCATACTGTGTACAACCACACATGCAAATGTGGTCCACCAACCAGTGCACCAATTTGGCCCCAAACACCCTACTTAACACCGATATTTTAGTCAGGTTGTAATTATTTTTCATTTTTAAGTGCTATGATGATAATAACTGAACCACACTCATGGCATGATGAGGGGATTGTAGACCATTGTCTGCCCTCTAAAGCACACAGTCACCTTCTACTTTTCTAGTTAAGGCAGAACAAAACAAATGAAACTTCTTTGAGGAGTCACTACTGCAAAAGCAAGGACATGAACCCTCACTTCAAGCACCCCCCTGCTGTGTTGACTGTTGTGTCAGCTGGCCTGATTTCTTTTTTTTTCCATGGAGGAGGAGTGCTTGTCCAAGATTTCTATCCAAGGTGGCCCTACTTCAGTGCACTGTGACCCTAATGATAAAAACTTCAAAAAGGAAGTGAGGACTTTAAAATTGCTTCCCTCAAGTTTGAGAGCCACTTGCACTTCAGCATACTTGAACCAGGAGATCTGTCTGTGCTTATATATGTGTGTTGAGATTGTTGATTTGCCCTCATCACCTTTCCTGTCCAGTAATCGTGCCTGCCAGTCTCGTATGCGGTGTTGAGCAGAGCGTCAAAGTATCTATGGCGGTGCTCAAAGGAACTACTGACCTTGTTCTGAGAGCTAGGCCGGGTCCTGTCACAGACATACTTCCCATTTTTTCCTAACACAAACAGTCCACTGGGACAACTTTATGTCATGACTCATCTTATGACATGACCCTTTTCACCTCCACATCTGATACAGCACATACAGAAGCTCTTTCTCGCTTTTGGACAAAAATCTAATTATCCAGGGGAGCTACTGAGATTATTTTCACCACAAGAGATTACTCATACTTTTATCTTGAAGACAAGTCCAAATTTTAAACATTCCACAAGGCGTAGTGAATTAAATGCATATGCATATAAGGAAAAGATCTTAATGAGAAATATAGATAATGTACCATGTGTTAATGAAAGTCACAAAAGGGATGAGTTTTACATGCAAAACCAATATCTCCATCAGTTTTTCACAAAGCACACCATCGCATGAACAGGGACTTTGTAATTAAACAATTTTGCCATACATGACTCGCATGAACAGTCTGTATAATTAGCTCGTGTGGGCAGTGTAGGCAATCTGCTGTAAAATAACGTCTATTCTCCCTTCGGGAAGATCACTGACCGTCTGTCCAAACTGCCTCTGCAGCCTTATTATCCATTCATTGAGCCATCACACCTCAAACTGCATGCAGGGCTTTCACCTTCTTGTCCAGAGGAAAGCTGTTTGTCTTTTTGCCCCCTAAACTTTTAATTTTGATAAGTGATTTGTTTCTACACTTGCCATAAAAATATATTTTTAGCTACTGAGTGATGTAAACCTTTTTATGTTGTCATTAGAAACAATTTTGCTGTCTAAATAGTTTTACCTGTTGTTAGTCAGCAGAGCAAAGTGTTCTTTTGGTGATGTACACTTTGAAGGCCCATGTTGTACTACAAAGCTTGCAAAATGCAACACAACAGTTCTCACCTTCAAACTTCCAGCACTGTAATGTATACAAAAGTTTTAGGGTTGATTATTTCTCCCTATAATAATCCTGCTTTTTAATAGCCAACTATGTCTAAAAAGTATACGCTTTTGAAATTTAGGGGATAATTTGCAATGGCCTTCCAATTTTTTCAACTCTTTTTCTGTTGGCAGTCTCAAGATTATTGTGCACAGTACTGTAGGTTACCCTTAAGGTAATCATTTAATGCAAGTTTAAGTAATATTCAATAACAGCAGCTGTACAAGGTTAAATTTGTTTAACAAGGGACAAAAAAATTATGCAGAAAACTCTGAAGATCAGAAGTTCAGGCCTCAGGCAATTTAAACTGCAATAATTTAGCATGCATTACATTTCATAAAACACTAGCTTTTCCGATAAAGGCTTATTTTGCAAACAAACACAATAAATGCAGTTAATGTTTCTATATATACAAAGAGTGTCTGGTGCTTTCAACCTTTAGAAAATCCTTTTCATCAAAACTGTCTTGATACAATACTGGAACTATTTACAGGACACAACTTCTGATGACCTTCAGATTTAGTCAATTTAAAATTCAGTCCAGGTTTAGTGATAAGTAAGGAAACTCAAATGGCTCTTTCTGAACCACTAAATAATAATGTTCGCTTTCCATTTTTCTCACAATGACAGCATGTGGATGTTAAGCAAGTTTCTTTGCTGGATGGAAAGTCAGAGTACCACCAAGCAAGTCACTCTGAGTCTAATAATATTAAAGCTGTTTAGTTAATATTCCAGGTATTTCACACACCACCAGAAATATCGTGCGTCTTATAGTTAGAGAACAAAAAGCGTGTGGCTGTATCCCCCTCTGCACCAAATTTCACGGTAAGCCATCTAAAGACTGCTGGGCTAAGATATTTCCATCTGGACCAATGTAGGGAGCCCAATGACTGACAGAGCGCCATAGTCTCAGTGGAGCCAGAGGGAGGTGAACCAACCGACTACACAGCTGCCCTCATGAGTAAATTAGTCAACCATTTCCTAAAGAAGACAAAAAGAAATGTGCAGTGTGATGATGGAGAAGCACATAATAGTGCCTTATTGTACACCAACAGTGGGAGGAATGAGCTTTTACACTTTCTACTTGTGGGACTGAGAAGCCTAAACCAACTGCTTTAAACAAGGGCAAAATGAAAATGGCACTTCATTCTTGGCATTATAATGAGAAACATTACTGCTTATAAAATTTTGAATTTTTCATGAAGCAAAAAGGGCCTCTCCTGTCAGAGTGCAGATTATACACAATATTATTTAATATTGGGAAAGTGCCTTACTATTAAATTATGTATTATTCACTCCTATTAAGGTATTTGGTGGCCCACGTACAGTAGATGCTTCTAGATCCAACTACTTGCATATAAAACATCCAAAAGTTTAAAAACAAATTCTGCACATTAGTGCTGTGAAACAATCTGAAAATGGCTTTTTCAAGTTTGGTACCTAAATGGTAACAACTAACCTTTCAGCTGAAGGAAATATATTTGATTCTTGCATAACATTTATTTAAAGCTTACCTTTCAAGCTCAGTACAACAGCAAAATATTCAGCATTTGGGACTATAATAAACAGAACTATGGGCATCAGTATATTTAAGAAATAAATGGTTCTTTACCTGAGGGTTAGGACAGGAAGTGTGCCAAAGTAAATTAATCTGGAAGGTCCTGACATTAGAAAAGGCATAAACAGAAGAAAAGCTTACAGCAGGATAAACAACAAAACCAGAAATGCTCCATTTGGACCTTGGGTGGCAGGAAACAGCCACCATGCAGAGAAGGACCACTGTCCTGCCAAAAACCACTGTTTTTGTTTTCTAACCGTTTTGATTCCTGTTTTTGTTTTGTTAAATCACTTCCCGTTTTTCTTTGTCTCCCTCCTCTGCCTGCATGTCAGGTCTCTGTTAGTTACATCCTGTTTGTGTTTGTTTTTGTTTTTTCTATAATGACCATATGTGGTTGTTTTGGGTTTTTTTTGTTCCTTTAATTATCTTTTTCAGTTTAACTGCTCTGCCCTAAATGATTCAAATGCACTTTATACTTCATGTATACTTTGTGTTTGAGATCACATTCACAAATGTGATCTCAAACATTTTCTGATTGTCATACTAGTCCAAAAACTAGATAACAAGAAACCAAATTAAGGAATTTAAATAATATACTTTATTTATTGAGGGATTTGAAAACTTTAAATATCTGTGAGGATCCAAAATATGTGAACCTCTAGGATTATCAGTGAATTAAAATCAAGTGTTTTCAGTGAATAGAGAAGCATTCACACGTGAGCAGTAAGCCCTCCTTTACTTCAAGAATCAAAGTCTGATCTCACAACACATGTCTACACGTGTGTTGTGGGACAAAGAAATAAGATTTGTTCAGATTTCTTGTCTTCAAAAGAAGTGGTTTTGATTCTTATCAGACTGGAAAATGTTACAGAAAAGGTTGAACTCCACCAATCACCAGTTAGACAGACCAAGAAGAAATGACAGAAATGCAAAACCATTGTTATCCTCCTCTCCAGAAAAGGTCAATAAAGATCTCTCCAAGAACAAGGTGTGTAATAACTTGACATGTGAAAGAGGATCCCAGGGCAACTTCTGAAAAACTAAAAGGCATCTCTTCTTTTGAATGTTCATGTTCATTAGTCCACAGTCAACACAATGCTGAACAACAATGGTGTGTGTGTGCTACAAAAAGAAAGTATTGCATTTAATTACTATTATCAAGTCCCCTGAAAAGAAGAACCTTTATCCTCCTAAAGCACAGTCTGTGTGATAAAAACTTATTCCTCTCTACTGGTGTCGAAAAACAATAAAAGCTAACTAAAAAAATAAATAAATTACCTAATATTTACAAGTAAATTGGCTCCCAAAGATCACTTATCAGACTACAAAGCTGAGGTTTGATTCGATTTGATTGTCAGTGCTGAATAAACAGAAAAAACTAATCATATTTTATTTCAAATGTTAAATTCTGATTGCCGCAGAGAAATGCTCAAGCATCATTTTTGACATTAACCAAGTCCACTGTGAGAAAAGTACAAAATGAATAGGGATAAAGCTCTAACTATAGTTTCAGTTGTTACCATGGCATATAGCATCCAATAAAAAAAGTCTAATGATTCTTTTTAGTTCTTTTTTTAACAAAAATAGGTGCTGTTGTTCTTTATACAGCAATATATAACAATATATTTTGGTTTTGTACTGTTAACTCAGAAAAATGAAGGAAACTTAATGAAATTGTGAATAATGTTTATTTTTGTTTTATGAGACATAAAGAAAAAGGCAAATGAGCTGTTACAAAATAATCTTCAAATGGGTTAGGGTTAGGCCTAGTGTCAAACAATCCCATAACTACATGTTCAATATCAGAAGCAAAGCTTACATCTGGCAGAGGTCTTGTAACTCAGCCTGTTCACGTTAACGCTACACTTTGTTAAACTCTAATGCTTGTCAAAATTTAAAAATACATGTCTGGTACATATAACCTTACATAACCTTTCGTTAAAACTTCAGACCATTCTGTTACATTGTAATCACCATTGGTAATAATGTTTTGCTATGAGTGGGAGTGTTTTTCCCCTCTTACAAACACACACTCTTAAACTATGATGAGCATTTTATATCTCTGCCTGGATCTTGTCTGTGAGTGCAACTGCAGGATCTCAGTGAGGTGTTAAATAATACTTTAGACATTCCAGCTCTAAAATCGTTTGATATATTTTACATCTGCTGCTATATAATGCTTAAGTATAGTAATTAAATACTTCTAAATTTCTTAAGACGTTGAAATGTGGGTGATCATTTGTAAAAGTATTTCTGTTTTTATGTTTGCAGGCTAAAGATTACTGTGGACAGTACTGTCAGTTGCCCTTAATGTGATTATTTGATGTAAGTCTAAGTAATATTTAATAACGACAGATGTACACCGTTCGCTTAGTTTAACATGAGGGAAAAGATGCACAAATCTCAGTCTGAAGATCAGAGGTTCAGACCTCAGGCTGTTTAGACTGAAACAATTTTGCATGCATTACTTTTAATGCCTCTCATTGTGCCAGTGAAGGGTTACAGGTTAATTAATGTGATAAATACAGTAGGTGTGGTTATATTTACAGTTTATTCATTTATATTTGGAGTCTCTGGTGCATTCTACCTTTTTAAAATAAATTATATCAAAGCTGTTTGCATGCTATCTAGATGCATTATGGGAAATACATGATATGGACCAAGATACTGGACCACCTACATGTTACACCCACACGAGCTGCTCAGCCATGTAAACCTATGCTGCAAAGGTCACAATGCAACAATGGTAGCTTTCAAGCTTGCTCACAGTGACAGTGCTATCTTAATGACAAAGTTTGCCATCATATTTAGAATGAAATGTAAAATAAAAAAGTCGTAGCAAATTTTTAAAGAAGCAATATACAGGAAAATGTGGGGAAAGTCAGTAATTTAGTGAATTACTTGTTTAGACTTTAATCAGTTATGCTTTCAGTTAATCGTCAGTACATTAAATACGATTCAATGTGATGTCTTATTATTATTCTTGTGGTGCAGTGGCGAGCCAAGCTAAAGCAGCTCCTGGTATGTCACTACAAAAGGGCATCTGATACCTTGCTCTCACTACATCATACAGCCATCAGTGACCTGTACATGGCTTCTAATGGGATTAATTAGGATGAGATAATGACTGTTGTGAGGCCAAAAAATGCCCTTAGAACTAAATAGAGTCAATTAGCAAATGACCTATCATTACTGCCACAGATCCTGCTTTTGATAACAGGAGGTCTTTTGTTTCTGGGGGACTTTTTCTTGTTTTGGGGAGCATCAGCAATTTTGATGGTAGTTTTTGTTCCTCCCCAAAGACTAAAAGCCTTAGTAGAAAAATCGTCTCAGTGCTTTTTGTTTGCACATCTTTGTAACTCTTTGTCAGGCAGCAGGACTACTAAAGAAAAAAGCTGCTTACAAAATGTCTTGAAAAGTGGTGGAACATGTGTAAAGAAACAGCCAATTACATTTGGATGGCAATTCAGAGTATTTTCTTTATATGCTGTGTGGCATTGGCCTTGGTGGAGGATTGCACTTTTCAAGTACTTTTTGTGGCAACTTTGTTCTTTCTGTCTGGATGAATCACAGCCCCTGTACTAAATCCACCCTTAATAATATCCTCATTAGGCAATTTATGCCGCATGTTTTTCCAGACAACTTCAGAGAAAGAGCTCTCTAGGTTAGCTGTGTAGTACCCTATGCTTAAGTCAAATAAATATGGCACATGGGCGATCGTGGCTCAAGAGTTGGGCGTTCGCCTTGTAATCGGAAGGTTGCCGGTTCGAGCCCCGGCTTGGACAGTCTTGGTCGTTGTGTCCTTGGGCAAGACACTTCACCCGTTGCCTACTGGTGGTGGTCAGAGGGCCCGGTGGCGCCAGTGTCCGGCAGCCTCGCCTCTGTCAGTGCGCCCCAGGGTGGCTGTGGCTACAATGTAGCTGCCATCACCAGTGTGTGAATGTGTGTGTGAATGGGTGGATGACTGGATATGTAAAGCGCTTTGGGGTCCTTAGGGACTAGTAAAGCGCTATATAAATACAGGCCATTTACCATCCATTTTTTTTTGCCCTTTATATTGCTAGAAAACAGATTAATATTCATTATGAAGCTCAATATATGCGAAACTGCCTGGCTCATACCTGAGCATAGCAGTATTAGCTGTGTGATAAACAACTTCACTATTTGATAAATAATCCAGAAGAAACAGAGGATCCCGACAGAGCTATGAAAGTTTTATGCCCTATGCTGCAGAGGCCCTTTCTCTCCCGGAATACCAGACATAACTCGGGGAGCCAGCAGAATCTCAATATTCCTCCATTTCTTTCCACTTTTTCTTTCTCCTTTACCATTTCTGTCTGTCTCTCTAAAATACTTCTTTCTCTCTGGCTAGATCAGTTTTTAGTGTTTGCAATCAGAGAAATGTTTTTTTTCCCACTCATACTTGGGGAAAAAATAAATATTCCCCTCTGCTCACCAACAGGTTGTTGTTCACCCACACAGCATGCTCTGAGTCTCTGAATAGTTGTTCCCTACAGCCAACTAGTTAATCAGGATGCTATTTCTAAAGTATGGGTGTCTGATGCAGAGGAAGTAGTACAGTTAATTGTCCAGAAAAGGGTATTTAATAGGCTGGACTGCTATTTTTTATCCAAATGACAGATTGTGTGGCCATCTGGACAAAATAAAACAGACGTCAAAGATCCATCATTTTACTGTCTTATTACTCATTCTACCACAAACTCATTGTAGCTGTCTGTAAGCCTTATTCTGTCCCTGTTCAGTTGCATTCAGTTATCTCATGGTAATAATATATATTTCTACTATACTACCTATACATTGTTGTTACACTTTAAGACGTTATGACATATTTTAAAGCACATGACTTATGTAAAGAGCATTGTTTTATTTGCAACTTGGAACTTGTTCAGAGAGATTTAATCACCACTAAAGGTGTAACAATTATTTAATTTAATCAATAACTGACTGATTCAGAACAAACAATGTGGATGCTGCATTTCTGTTTTACATAGCTGCATACTGAATATTTTGTGGATTTAAACTTTTTGTTGAAGAACACGAAATATATGGAGCATCTTCCATTCAGGGTTGAGAATAGCAGTGCATTGCTGATATTAAACATAGATTGTGCTATTAAGAGGCAAGACCAAACTGGTTGTGAAAATGCTGTCCCAAAGCTTTCTGTAATTGGTTTCCTGATTTTCCCATGCATTACAATAACATAATTAACACGGGTTTCATTGGCATTTGTGGAAGACAAAAAAATCAGACGGCAACAGACAGAAACCTTTTGTTATCGATTGAGTTCATGTTGTTGATATTACAGAGAGGATAGTAAGCGAGTGAAGGGAGAGGAGCAAAGAGGTCGGAGGTTCATTCAACTCCCTTTTCAGGCAGTGAAAAGAGAGCTGTTGGCATTTCAATGGTAATTTTGTATCAGTTGCTTATAGCTGCCTTATACTCTGTTAAAGTCGTCTCACTGGCTTTATTAAGGTCTGCAACCATCTAAAGACAGAGGAAAAACATGTGTTGGCAAATCTGTTCTCAGTTCCATCGTGGAAAATCTCAGGGTACTGCAAAATAAATAATTGCCTTTACAACAGTGCTAGTTGCATGTTTTGGCTCCAAGTTACCTTACCTGAATCCAGGACCTTTGGTTGTATGGTAAACACAAAGGGACCACACGGGATGCTTTCTTGAAATATTTCTATACAAGGCAACAGTGTTGTCAGATGTGTGTGTGCGTGTGTGCTATTCCACCATTATGGAGCTCCAAAGGGCCACCAAAACTGTTTGTTCCACACACTGTGAGTCAACCTGGATACTGTGATTGGCAACACATGTTCCACCTCGTCCAAGTCCATGAGCCAGACATGGTCTGTTTGCACAAGATTTTCAAACTCTCCAAGCATGATGTCTGTGTTGCCTATAAATTGAAGAGCCCAGTGCATTGTAATAGGATGTTTGGGTGAGATTTCACTTTTCTTTGAACCTGAGATAAGAACAAAGCGGAGCCAAGACTGTTGCCCAAGTGTGTTGAGGTTACTTCAGCCTGAGGGCATATGCATTTCAAATTAGTAAGCTCATCCACGTGCTTGAAAGTTTCTGCTGGGTCTTTAACAGCACCATCCACTTACACCACACCACAATGATTTACCTAATTTGTCAAAATCAACACTTAATTTTGATTTTATCCTTATTCTATATATTTTTAACTAGCATATTACAATGTTGTTGTTCCAATCCACGAAACTTATAATAATAACTGAAGAACCTCCCAGAAAGCTGAATCTCCTCAGCTCGATGTAGCATTTTTCATCCAGTTCGTAACTCAATTTTCTTACCTGGATGATTGAGCATCCGTCAGCACACTGAAGAAGCCCTTGTTTCGGTGTGACTTGGCAAATATTTCACGGTCAGGGTGAGGGTGATCATTACTATATTTTGCATGATATATCCAAGTAAGACTGCCTGTTCGCAAACTGCAAAATTATTAACAGGGAACACTGTGGATCATCCTTTTCACCTTATTTTCACAACACACGGGCACAATGTCTTCCAGAAAACAAGTGGAAATTGGATTGCTTTTGTTATTATTTATTTTTATGTCCTGAGATCACAGGTTGTCTACCGAGGCTTGATCCCAGATTTTTCCCTGGTTTCCTTGAAATATGTGAAATCTTTCTTTGAGAATTGTTTTCTCAAATCTTTCAATTCTTTCACAGAGGGCTTCTTTTTTACCAAATCACAATTATAATTACCTGCTGCTGTCACTATAATTGTTTTGGTTTTTTTTTTTTGCTTAACAATAAATAACTAAATAAATAAACAGACGGTCAGAGAGAAAGAAGACGAGCTGGGAGGGAGGACGACGCATAGCTGAAACAATTGTTCTTGGACTATATGTTGGATCAGCAAGAGGAACCCAACGCCATGCTGAGACATTTTGAGCATGCTGAATGTGGAAAAAGTCGTGGAGATGTTGAATAACTCCAGCACCACAATCCTCGTTATTTATACAAAGCTTACCCCACCTGAACTTTTGTTTTTAAATTATTTCTGTATAACGTTTACAAAAACACACACAACGCAATATGCAATACATAAATGGGCAAGTATTTATATAGCAATTTTGCATTCTGAGTGCTCATAATGCTTTTTACCATTTATGCAAATGCACAAACATTAATGCAAGAGCCTTTTTCTATACCTAAACACCTTATCTAACATTTACACACATATTTAGCTGTATGTACTAGGGGCAACTTAGGGCTTAAGTGTCTTGCCAACAAACACTTTGAGTGTAGTATAAGTCAAATGAGCTTGGAAAGAAAAGCATCTGGACTTCTTTAAGTTTCCTTGAAGACTTTTCACCTCTCATCTGAGAAGCTTCTTCAGTTGCAAGAGCAATTGGTAGAGAATCCCAGATTTTAAGGCCTATGGAAGCTTAAAATCCTATTGATCCTATTGGACCCCTATTGATCATCTACCTAATCACACAAGCCAAGGTGTAAAAATGGGTTTGGGTCACAATCAGCAAAAGCTTCACTTTTCTTTCTAAGTCTCCAAAAAGTTGATTCTGTTCATCTGGACGTAGCATTTTGTAGGAGAAATGTTTCGTCACTTATGCAAGTGACTTCTTCAGTCTCAGCTGACTGCAGGTTTCCCCAAATCTTATAAACAGTACATTTGCATAATTACTGAAACCAGCCAACTGAAGGAACAATGGGCTGGGAGGTCAGTTCCTTAATCTTAATTATGCAAATTGTCATGACCAATGATCAACAACCACTGACCAAAACCCACTGATCAAAGACCACTGATCAAAGACCACTGATCAATGGCCATGAGTACCATTCACAGAGAGTTGGGGAATGGCTGCAATCACAGCATTGTAAGATGGCGAAAGATGGGCCTAAGGGGACATCTTTCAGTCATTATGCAAATGTACTGTTTATAAGATTGGGGAAATCTACAGTCAGCTGAGACTGAAGAAGTCACTTGCATAAGTGACGAAACGTTTCTCCCACTGAAAACGCTACGTCCAGATGAACAGAATCAACTTTTTGGAGATTTACTTCCCTGGATGATTGAGCATGCATCAAGACGTTTTCTTTCCAAGCTCCTTAGACTATGATGACCTGGAAAACTGAGAACCTTCACGGACACACATATAAGTGTGTGTGTATGGTGTGTGTATTGCTGCTTTATTACACAGTGTTTAACGGTGAAACCCTTGCTTGTGATTTCAGTCAGTTTAGCCTTGTTCTCAACAGTATGTGATTTTTGAATCTATTGACTGATATTCCATGAAGAATTAAATGTTTTATCTTTCTTTCTCAGCAAAGAATCTATTTATTGAGGTTATTTTTTCAAGCTGAAGAAAAGGTATTAAGAATGCTAAAAAGCTTTTGTTGTGGCAATGTCACGCTGCTCAAAAGAACATTGCAAAACTCTGTGTACTTTCTCTTAATGTCTATTTTTATACAGAGCTGCTGGAGAGAATTGCAGGAGCTTTTCTAAGACTCGCTTCCCCTTTCCAAGCAACATTATATCAATCTTTTCCTGTTCTATGATTAACAATGTTGAATTTAAAAAGGAATTTAATGATTTCATTAACTAAAAGTGCTAAAAGCGTAGTTAGATACGCAATATTTAAGATGCATATCTACCAAGATTATTTTACATTTTTCATTTTTTTATGTAATAAACTTAACACTTGCACTTAGAAATCAAAATTATAATTGCCACGTTTTAATTTATGATGTAAATTAATTGACATTTATATCAAAATGAATCCAAAGGAAGAGCATACAGTACTGTCAGAATGTTTAAAGGTTTATATTCTGTTCTCACATGAGTAGAGACAGAAAGACTGATGATACTTGCCTACAACTCAAATAAACATGACAAGTGACACACAAACAGTTTAAATGCAAGTGACAGAAAACAAAATTCATGTATCTTGGCTCTAGACAGCAGTAACTGCAAGTAGAGATGTTTTTACCAGTTCAAGCCAGCAGTGAGACTGTGGGGATGAAAATGTTGGTCTACTGCTTTGGTAAAAATTGAAATATTTCATCAGCTTTTAGAGGGAATGTCATAAATATTTGTAAAGACGTTGCCCAGAAGACGAAAATGAGTCGTTGCTGCTATCTTATCTTTTCATCTACGATTCACAGGCTTTTACTCATAAAGTAAAAATTCAATTTCATGAGATGGACTTTTAATTTACACGTTTGACTGAAAACACTTTAGAGCTGTTGGATAGATTGTAAAAAAATATATAGCTCAGATCATCAGCGGCTCCTCAATATGTGTTACAGTAACTTTTGATCCCCGAGACTGATGGTTCAATATGGATCAATGTCCCTGATCAAGGACATTTTAACTAAAAAAGGAGGGGATATTAAAGATGGGCCTACAAATTTTATGCCTTGTAATATGTTTGAAATGTTGGCTCACAAATAAATCTCTGGAAAAATATTAATGATGATAAATAATACTCAGATTTTCAGTCTCCCAACAGACCAGTCTCCACAGAATCTTCTTTGTTACGATGTAAAAGAACCTATTTACCAAAATGTTGCCTTCTTATGAATTTAATTATTAACTGGAGCTAAATAGCATTAATAGATTCTCCCTTTTTGAATTTGGTGCCTAAAAATTGTTGCCTGTATGCAGACTTTACTAAAGGAGGTCAAACGACTGATGTTAATTTTGCAACTCTGCCTCTAGATATTTTGCTTTTATGTAAATACAGCCAAATTCACGGCCGTTGTTTTTAACTTATTCATACAATGATTTTCATGAGGCAATTATGAAACAGGGATTTTAGCAGCAGCTTGTAAAAGACAAGGAAGGGGCTTCTGCTTAACATCTAATTTTAAAAGGCCACATTTCACTAAATATTTCATGTGCAACAGGAACAGAAAAGAAATGTAAATCAGAACAGCTTTACTCGTAAGTCAGCAAATGCAGCATATGTCAGCGGAGATAGGAAGAGGGAAGCTCTGTAAAACCAGGCTTAAACTGTGCTATCTTTCTGGCGATAGCTACACATCTTAAACTGGGCTACCAAATCAAGACATCCAGCTAGTGCACACGAAATGAGGATTTAAACATTTAATGACTGGATTTATTTATTTTGGGAAATAAAAATGTCACATAGGACAGAATTAACAGATGAATGTATATAAATTCAGAAAATAATTACACTGAGTAATTTTAGGCAGTGAGTAACCTTAGGTATTTTACAGGAAAGACAAAATAAGTATGTAAAATATGTAATTTTAATATGTTTGTCTGGAACAGGTCTCTCTTGCAAATGAGACATTGGCCCCAATGGGACTGTAAAAATAAAGGTTAAATAAAAATAAAGTTGCCAGTAATTTTAAGTAAGAAACTTCATATATTTTACTTTAAAGAAATAATAATAATTTGGATAGTGTTGTGTAGTGTAGTGTGCAGCCTCCATTTACTTTAGCATCAAAACAAACAGTATTTCCCTAATTTACACTCTAAGTGCACGCTTCTTTTAGATATTTGATTGTATTATTGAGGAATCTACCAACCTTATTGTGCATTATTTTGGCACGCATGCCGGATTTTTGTACTTTGATAATACATTAACACAGAATTTGTAACTTGCCATATGACATGAAGACCATATAATGAAACAAAAAATATCGACATGCTTTGAACTTAATACTGTGCATAACTTAAAGTTGGTAACATTATATTTAAAGGTAATGAAACAAATGGTTTTATTGAAAGAAACATTTGATTAAGTGGACTATCTAAAAAAAAAAGAAGGAAGGAGGATTTACTGTCAAGAAGGACAGTCTCGCTCTCTAGGTGTGTGTATGTATCCTTGACTATCAGTCCATGATGACAAATAAAGGAAAATGAAAAAGTATTTGTTTGTTTCTGTCCTCTTGTAGTCTTTATCTAAAGGAAACTGAAAGGTTATAGAAAGGCTCTTTTACTTTATTTTGATAAGAGAGAACCTTACACTGACTCTCACACCAGGTGAAAGAGAGCTCTTTTCCCTTATCAGCTGGAAGTGAAAGGCCCTTGGATACACTGGACTCAGAAAGTACTTGCTATCTGTTCCTTTCTGAGAAGGATCAAAAATATATTACTGGGTTGCAAAAGAAGCCACCAATGAATTTCTACATTGCAAGGACTACTAATCATCATACCGGAGTGATCGTGTGTAGCAAAGTGGTAAATACAACATTTATGAAGCACTTTAGGAGAAACTGCAAAATATTATGCTTTTATTGTGTACTGTGATAAGCATAAAACTATCAAAGTGAATTTAACAGCCCATATACCCCAGCCACACCAGCAAATCTCATCCGTTTCTTTAACCGCGGGCGATGATCAGACTTTTAGGAGGGTTCTGCATTCACATAGAAATTCACTGGACAACAATTAAAACATAGATACTTTGCTATATATGAGATTTTAACCAACATTAGTGATTGTTTTAATGGGTTGTGGAAAAACTTTGTATTATGTAAAATCACTGTCATCTCTGCAATACATGTAGGAAAAACAGAATCCGAGACTAACACTCTGTAGTCTTCACCACCTATCTACCATCTCCCTTTCTGCCCACTCCTTTTGGTCTTTCTCTCACTCTGTGGCAGGATATCACCCGACCTTTTCACTTATTTCCTGTGTGTGAGCTGTTTTTTTCCCCTCCTTGTGTTTCTTACTCTTCCTTGTTTGTGTACATTTGGTCTCTGTGTGTTTGTCGAACTGACTGCTGCTGCTCTTCCTGCACACTTCAGATTCATCATTTATCAACACCAGTTCTCCTGGATCTTTACTTCAGTATTCACCAGATTTTTCAAATCTGTTAACATACTAGTTATGCAATGGCCAACTTACAAGTTCAAGAACTTTTTGTACTGGTTGAGATCCAGCTTGTGCTTTTCAGTGCCTCAGGTTCACTACTTCCTCTGCTTCCCCCACAGTTCACTCTGCCTACTAGCTGCCACTCAACTGCCTCACGTCCCCCTGAGCTTGCCACGCGCATCCAGGAATCACCAGCTCCCTCTTATTTACACCATCACCCATTTCTTAACTACAAAACATTTCCATCAAGTCTAATTATTGGAATCGCATCTTTCGGTATGCAATATATCACAATATGTTGCAGAAAATACAAATAAAGCTAATATTTACATCATTTTTTTACCTAATTGTATAACTAAAGGTAAATTTACATTTAAAACATGCATGTATTCTCAATACTTAACAAAATAACAATTTTGAAAATTGTTCTAAATCATGTTTCACTTTCACTTTAATCTTTGATTTGCTTTCAACAGGCATCCATGCTATTTGTAAATTTCCGCATGTGAGGCTCTTTTTGTGCATCACAAGTTAATTTCCATTTTATGGCTCAGTTGCACTGGGGAAAAATAGCAGCCTCCTTGTGACTCTAGGAGAAACTGGTGGATGCACAGAATTTTTTTTTTTTTTTTTACATTCATCAATTGATTGCATGTAGCTGTGATGACTAAGCCGGTTTTATTCTGGTTTTATGCCTACATAAAAACAAGGCTATCAAGCACCTATGCCACCCATGCAGTTAAATTTCCATCCTGTAGCAACATCACTGTTTGTGGAGGAATTAAAACATTTCTGTTTAAATTCTGTTTGGTTTTAATTGGACTCAAAAGCTCCGTGCACAAGGTTGATTGATCATCATTACAGTGCTTTACATTTTATAGTGTCACTGTGGCATTAACCTCATTCGAGTAGCACCAACAAGAGAAGTGTTAAAGTAAGATCAGTTCAATAAGACTGGATGAGTAGAGACTGTAAAGTTAACATAGAGAGGTATGCAGTATATTGCCAAATTGGTACCTCTAGTTTACTCTAGGTTCTGCTTAAATAAAAACAAACAGTATTCTCCTGTTTTCTTCATCGATCCTCTAACCAAAGGTATAGGTTGATTCTATTTATTCAGCTTACAACATTATTTTACAGTAATTGAATACAAATACTGGGTTGCTTTCTGGACACAGGACTTGGCCTTTGTCATAGATTCTATCCATAACTTTAATGGACAGACTTTTAAGCCACGGACAAAAAAGTTGGAGGTTCTCAGGTTTAGCTGCTCTTGGTTCTTTTCTTTGGTTTTTAAGAATGATGTGGTCCAGTTATCTTCAGCAGTGACCTCCAGCTTGTACTTCGGTAGTTTTCAGTTGAGTGTGAAGCAGCTGGGATTGGAATTAGCAACAGTAATTCAGGATCTGGTTCACAAATAAGGTAAAAGTGGAGTAGCTTGGTGCAGTGGCTCCAGTGATTTATATGCTACACTACTCTGTTGCAGATAAGAGAGAGGTGGGGCTGAAGGTAAAACTGGTCAATATTATGTTCCTATCCTCACCAGTGTCCGTGAGCTGCTGACAGTGAACAAAAGAATACAATTATTGATGTGGAAATTATCCTCAAAATATTCTGAACCAACTGTGCATTATTATCAGACAACCAAACATGACTGTTTTTATACACTGAGATATATGGTTATTGTAATAGTTTGTAGTTTCTGTCGGTTGAGTTTTCAAACTGACTTGGTCCTCTAAAGAGACAGAAATAAAATTGTGCTTGAGCGCTCCAAAAAACAGAACGTACAAAACAACCATCATTATGGGACTTTTCAAGTTTAGACTTTTGTTCTACAATAGAAATTAATTTTTTATGTAAACCATCTGGCAACTTTTGATGACTTTTTGAAGAGTTTTTTTTTCTCCAGTAGAACAGAGTTGCCATTTCCACTTATAAGCTTGTTGTAATGAACCTGAGGTCATTTGTTATCCCACTTGTCTCTTTCTTTTTCTGAAAACCATTGAAAAACCACAGATGGGTGTTTTTCATATTAGGTAAATTACTGAATAACAGACGTCAGATGCCTTGAAAGACTATTTTTTATTTTAAAAGAAGATTTTTATTTATTTATTGCTTAAGCCAGTACTTTAATTATGACTTTAATGGTACTCATGGCCATTGATCAGTGGTGTTTGATCAGTGGGCCTTGATCAGTGCTTGTTGATCAACGGTCATGAGAATTTGCATAATTATGATGAAGGAACTGACCTCCCAGCCCTCCCAGCCCATTGTTCCTTCAGTTGGCTGGTTTAAGTCATTGTGCAAATGTACTGCTTATAAGATCGGGGAAACCTGCAGTCAGCTGAGACTGAAGAAGTCACTTGCATAAGTGACGAAACGTTTCTCCCACTGAAAACGCTACGTCCAGATGAACAGAATCGACTTTTGGAGATTTACTTACCTGGGTGATTGAGCATGCATCAAGATGAAATAATGACTTTAGTTTTAAATTTTGTTATATTTGTTTATTTATTTATGTATTTATTTTTTATTTTTAGATAATATTTCACTCAAGACAATCAAAACTTTGCACACTGACCTGTTCTGATAGAATCTCTGAGCCACAAAAATGTATCCGACCACTGTGTGCAGTTTTATGAACCAACTGCTGTTAACCAAGAGGCTGCCAACTCATTGGGTACAGATTTAACAGCTTCAGATGTCCAAAGCTCAAAGCTAAACTAGACTGTAGAGCACCAGAAAATGTGATGCACTCATTGGTCATTTCAAAGTCACACTTAAATGGTGTGAATAATGTTTCTTCATTTCTAAAAAAAAAAAAAAAATGACTGTAGAATGAATGTAAAACAATGAAGATAAAAGTGACTTTGAGTAAGAAGCTCTTAAAACAGTGATATTAATTTCAAACTGGGTACATTTGTACTTATTTGAAGAAGATAAAACTATAATACTCAACATTTATGTGGAAATGTGACTCCAGTGCTGTGATGTCCCTAAATATTCAGAAGTAAAACTAAATGTATGAGGACACGTTTATGAGACTAGAAATAATCTAATATTAACTAATGTTTCTGGCATCTATATCTATATATTTGTGATGTATAAATCCAGTTTATTAATCTTTCTACTTTAGCCTAACAGGGATATCTCTTTGAATGAGTTACAATTTAACATGCATTTACAGAGCTTCACAAATGTATTAGGCCACCACTCAATTTAATGTTAAAGCCACAGTTGAAACAGGTCTGGAAATTTATTTGTTATCTGCAATTGTATCAAAAGACTAAAACTTAAACACACAGGTGGGTTGTTGTCAATGCTAAACTGTAAATCTTTACATTTTAGACATAGTCACTTGCATTGAAACTTAGAAAACTGTAATTCCTGTAACTGTTAGTCAGTTTTTCAATCTGTCAACCATCAAAAAATGAATGAGGTGATATTTTTAAACTTTTTTTTTTTTTTGCTTGACCTGAATTTCAAAACCCAAATATTTTGTAATATAGAGAAAGGACAAATCTTCACAGAGAGACTAGTGTTATGAAATGTTCAGCTTTTTTGTTTTGTTTTTTTGAATCAAACTACTGGAGAATATTAGTTGTTTACATTTGTGTCAACTGATAAATCATTTAATTAGATGAGCTCAAGAGCAATGTTAATGTGTATAACAGTTATTGCTCTGCATATTCATGACTTGGGACTCATTCTAGTTATAACCTAACAAGTGACCGGGCTGTTGTTATAGTAATGTTACCATGTATCCTGAAAATATCCTAATTAATCGGCGTTCCCAAATCTGAATACAAGATGTTGCCTGCTGCACTTAAGCACTACACATTCTTTTAGTGTTTTAACAGGAAATTCTAAACAGTGACAGCTTAACATAATGATTATATAAATGAACAGTTTACCTGTCACATTTCCCTAATGCCCAAATTAGCACCTTTAGATTGTTTGTTCTGTTAGTGCACTAACTCTATAATCTAAAGAAGACACTCGGATATCCCAGATTAGTAACAAAATAAGCAAATATAAAATACTTTAAATATTTGATGTTTCATAAGTAATTTTATAGTAAATTTATTTTTTAAATTTCTTACAAAAGTCCAACCATCAATCTAGTCACCCATTTTTCTGCAGCTTTTTATGGGCCGGGTTGCAAAAGCAGCAGCCTAAGAAGAAAAGTCCAGACTTCCCTCTCTCTAGTCATCTCCTCCCAGCTCATTCGGGGAAAAAGCTAAGGTATTCTCAGGCCATCTGAGAGACATAATCTATCCAGTATGTTCTGGGTCTTCCCCCATGGTAGGATGTACCTGAAGGTGCCCAAGAGGCATCTTAGTCAGATGCCTGAACCACATCAGCCTTTCAGTGTTGTAATATGAAAAAACAAATAATAAATAAAATGCATTTGATCTTTTTCACAATCTTTTCAGATGAAGAAATGTTAATTTTAACAGACTAAAAGACTTCTATGAAATAAAATAATCTCACCTGATTAGGTTTATCCAATCTCCTTTTCACAGTTGTCTCCTTGTGCAGCATTGCACTGTTTGTTTTTAAAAAAGGAATCTATGTAGTCTTGTGAAAAATCAAGTGCACCATTACCGTTTTATTAGGACATAAGAGGTTAAGGAGCAGCCAGGTGCTCCAAATCAAATTTGGGAACAAAGTCCTTTGAAGAGACAAGAGGGGACACAGCACACTTGCACTGACACTTTGGCAGAGGGATGGTGATTTGGGCTTGTTTTGCAGCTACTGAGACCAATTGAATTAACCATGAGCTCCTCTGTATGCTAAAGAATTCTAGAGGCAAATGTGTACAACAGCTAAAGCTTGGCCCAAACTGGAGCGTGCGTGCTGATAAATTCACAAGAGCAAATCGTCAACAGAATGGCTGAAAAAGAAAAGATTCAAGGTTTTACAATGGTCCAATCAAAGTCCGGACCTCTGCTCATCTGAAATTGTGTGGTGGGACCTTAAAAGAGCTGTACATAAATGACTACACACAAATCTCAATGAACTGAAGCAATGTCGTAAAGAAGAGTGAGCCAAAATGTCTCACTCATAAAATCATAGAGAAAAATATTACTTCATACTATTGCTGCTAAAGGTGATTCTACAAGCTACTGAATCATATAGGATACTTAGTCTTTCACAGTCCTGTGAAAACATCCTTTTTCTTATGACTACACATAAACAAAGTTGTGCATTTTCCCATTGAGGTGAATGCAATACAGTTAAAAAAGCTTTTCATTTCTTTTCTGAGTATCAGTCTGTCTGGTTATCTGCTCAACTTGCAGTTTCATCTCCAGCTAATTTGTAAATCAAAGTCTCTCCCAAGTCAGTCTCTTACTTAGGCTCATGTTTTTTTGAAAAGTTTCTCTTTCAGAAAACCTGATCCAAATAAGATTCCCACAACCAAAAGCAGAGTGGTATATAGCAGGCCAGGGACAAAATGTAAAATGTATCCATTACATTAAGTTCATAGCAGTGTTAATCTCTGAGCAATATGTTGTTAGCCAGAAAAAGAAGGACTTTACATATCTATAAAGACCAAGCAGGACATTTCTTAAGTTAAATAAATAAAAACACATGTACTCACAATACCAGAGTGGCTGTAGCTTAGGAGGTAGAGCAGGTCATCTGCTAACTGGGAGGTTGGTGGTTTGATCCCTTCTTGCTCTAGTTTTCATGCCAAAGTGTCCTTGTGCAAAATTCGGAACCCTGAGTTGCTCCTGTTGCATTAATCTCAGTGTGAGTGTGTGAATGTTAGATAGAAAGCCCTAGAAAATCTTTTAATTAATGGGTGAATGAGACATGCTGTATTACGCACTTTGAGCGATCAAGCAGAGTAGAAAAGTGCTATATGGATGGATGGATGGACACTTTATTGTAAATATTCAAATTAAAGTTGTTCATATTTAAGGCTTGCGTTGTTATTTTGGAGACCTGTTCCGCACTCTACAAAGGAGTTGATGTTCCCTGCGTGCAAAGAGAGAGAGGGTGGAGGGTGTTGTACCTCATTTCCAATTGGCATTTTCTCCATAGCACGCAAATTATGTCAGCAGGGCAGAACTAAACTGCTGCAAGCTTCAGTAGTTGTGCCGCAATTTAATTACATGTGAATTTGAGGTGAATTATGAGTGTCAAACTAGGATTATCATCACAAGACTGGTTCGCCTAAAAGTCTGCTTAGTAATTAATACTCGGGACTGCTTTTAACAGTCTGTCCTAATAGGTCTGAAACAACTTGTCTAGATTTCATCTTTGAACTTCTGGGGATAAAATGTCATTATTTCCTCATTTTATCCTATTAGATATTTGTGTGTAATGTCAGAATGATATGTACATTTTTTTTTAATTATTGACATTTGAGCCAATTTTTAAAAGCTGTGTTTGCAAAAAAAAAAAAAAGCTACTTTCCCTGGTTGAATAAAGGAATTTTTAAAAAACTGCTTTTAGTAACTGTTGAATTAAAAACCTTCAATTTTTTTATATTCGTCAATTTTCTCCTTACCAGTTGCATGCAGGGTGCTACACCAGCTGTCATAGGACAAAAGGCAGGGTACACTCTGGATAGATTTTCAAAGGGCCACAGAGACAAATAATCATTCATACTCATATTCACACCTACAAGCAATTTAAAATCTCCAGTTAACCTAGCTTGCATTTCATTGGACATTGGAAGCCAGAGAGAGAATCCACAGAAGTGCAGAACATCGGTCTTGTAGGTAACTCTGCTCTCAAAGACGAATCCCGCTCAACTTCCTCTTTAAGATTTTGTTGTTTTGTTATGTTTATTTTCTTTCTGAACATTAAAAGGTATGTGATGCTATACATCAGACTATAATATTGGTGCATAATGGTTTCCTTGTGCATGTGACTCCTGAGTTCTTCATGTGCATGTTGATGAATTAAGGAGCAAGGAATTTAAGGTATTCATTCCACAAGTGGAAATAAATATCTGTGCCCATGAAATGAAATTATTTCCTTGTGATTTTTTTTTTTCTTGCACAAAACTTTTGCCATAACTGTAATTAAATGCTCCGATCTCCACCTTTACCCTGAACTGGATAGGTGGGAAAAAATCATTCTCTTTGTATATCTGTAAGACAGTGACAAATGAAACAATCAAATTAAGTAATGAAAAACATTACAGCCCTTAACTGAACTTTGTTTCACCCTAGAAAGGACTGGAAAACATTTGAACTTTTTAACTTAGTGTATCAAAGCTATGTTGACAATTATATATTATTTATTTATCCTCCCCATTGCGACAATTATATTAGGTGGCACGTTTCTTCTACAAATTCTACATGAAAAATATGGTCATCGAGTAGTGACAGCTTAAACCTGACACTTTAAATTATGTCAGCTTGCCCCCAAAATTGTAATTTGGCATGGTGTTATGCCAAACTCAGTGAAGTCACTAATTAAGTAATTGCACACAGTCCGTAAAAACCCTGCAGAGAGTTCTGCACGCTGAAGAGGGCAACCTGCCAAAAGTCTGTGCCCCCATCCCGCCCAAAAACAGTTCTGAATACCTCAGCATCTTTGCACACTTGGGCCTCCTCGAGTACTGTTCATTTCACCTGAAGCAGTGGACCACCAGATTTCACGTGAGAACAGCATAGTTCTGTCATTCACCTCATATTCTGTCACACATACACACCTACTGACCAGTTTTGTACATTGTGAGACTGCTGTCACAGTGCCTACGGCAGGGCAGATGTCCCTTCATATGGACAAAGCCAGGGAGAAAAGACAGCTTAGATCTCATTAGCAAATTACTACATCAGTTCATCAGTATCCACACCATGGAGCAGCCTCAGGCTTTTCCACCCACACCCATTCAACAGCTTTCATTCTCATCCAGGAACCTTTGTCCTAATGTTCTTGAGCAAAACTACCCTCATAACTAAATCCGAATGACAAGATCTTTCTGCTTGCATACTGAAAGGTTTCTCTATTATGGCATGTGTCTTCATTTTCTCCCAACATGCAGATTGCACTTTATCCTTTTGGAAAACTGACTCCATATTATGCTTCACTTCAAACCACACATTGTAGAAGTTTTATGTCTGGCCTATTTAGACTTTATTCTGGGCTACAATGTAGCAAGTATATTCACAAATTTATGTTATTATAATTTTAACCCAAAAGCTAATGTGTGTGTTAATGGTAAAATTTTAAAAAAAGTATTTCTCAGCAGCTGCACAATGCCATATACATCAAACCTGCTTATTACCATTTCTTGGGATGGAAAAATATACAGAAATGTTTACTATTGATGTATTAAGTATAAAGAGAGCATTGCATTTCTGATTAGACCGGCATTTCACTTGAAATTGCTTTCAGCTGCTCTTTATCTTTCACTATGCTGTTTAGCCATTCTGAAATAATAAGCAGAAAAACCTGGGAAAAACAGAATTTATAAATAAAGACCGTAAGATTAGCAAAAATAAACCCAGTAAAAACCCCATCAAAACAAGCTTAAAAATACAGAAAATATGCTGAACCTTTAACTCTTTTCAGCTCAAAAGCAAACAAAATCAACACAGCCAACAGCCTGTATCCACAGGCTGTGAGGCTCCTGAACTCTCTGCCCCCCTCTCACGGACAATAACCATATCCAACTTCTTAATAGCAATGAACTGGTCTGCATTGGTGCATCATATCTTTATTCTCTTCCCCCTCCTGCCCCCCCCCCCCCCTTTCTTAAATAGATAACTATCATATCTGATATCATATCTCACAGTACAATAATATTGAATGGGTTGCATTGTTGTATTTTGTCATGTTTCTCAGGTCTTTGTCTGAATTTCTACGAACATTATTGCTAAGGATTGTCTTATTGCATTGGAGTCACACTGGGTTAAATATGTACACTTGGGTTTTAAGGGGTATTTATTATTTTCTTCTTTTTTGGGGGTTGTATGGAAGCCCCAAACGCAATTTCATTGTTCTTGACAATGACAATAAATAAATAAATACTAAATACTAAATACATTAAGTGATAATTTTTGAAACAGAAAGCACCAATCATGGCAACATAGTCCAGTGGGAAAGCTTTGTGCATGTGATTACTTGATTATGCACTCATAAACTCATAACTTTCACATCTGCATATTTACATGTAAACACTGAGTCAATTTACATGGTAATTAACTGTTCTCTATACATGTCAGTGACCATTTAAGTCTGTCTGGCATGTAATTCTTTTTGATTTACTGGAGCTCACAATAACATAACAACAACAATAACAATAATATTATAAAAAATTCATCAAGGATGCAAATCAGAATCTGAATCCCCAATTTAGGTCAGTCATTATCACTCAACACACAAGGCAAGTTAGCGCCAAACAAAATATTGTTTAAAATGGATTTTTTTCCCTCTCATATTTCCATTTCGATTCTGTTTCTACAAATTATCTTACAGCTCATGGACTGACAATTGGAGAAGCACCCCAGAGACATGGAAGTTGTTCCCATAGAAACTGCTCTCAACCTGTCATTGCTCTTTGTCACAAAGTCACCAGTTCAAGCTTAGCTGCTAAATGAAAAGGATGTAATGTGAATAACTGAAGGTTACATTGTGGTGTAAGGCTGCTGCTGAGACACGCGGAGGTCAGTCATGCTTGAATAAAACCTCTTTTTAAAAATAAATCTATGATTGACTTTGATATCAGTTTCTTTTTATGTACATCCCTTCATCCTTAAGCGCAACATTTTCCCGATTTGTATCACACAATACTTATAAAGCAAAAGACAAACTCCACTTCCTTACTCTAACAGTATCTAGGGATTTGTTAGTAATGAAAACCTAATTACAAACTCTCACTGCAGTATTCTTAGTGAGTAATCTATAAGAGATGTTATTCTTCAGTGTCCAATCAAAACTGAACATTGATTCCTTCTCCAAATCAATGCAGCTGTGGCAGCTCAAATTGTCCTTTCCTTTAAAATGTCATCCCAGTAAATCTGACTTGTCTCATCCTGAGAAAGATGATATGAGAAACAGTTAAGACCTGTGACCTAGACATTTGAAAGTACTGATAATGCAAGGGTTTCCAAAAGTTAAGGTTCAGCAAGACACATTTAAGTCAAGTTTTTGGGCCATGAATCCTTTTTTTTTCTAACACTGCCTCTTGAATTAAAATCAAACAATCAAGATTTGATTGAAGTGCAGAATTTTAGCTTTAATTAAAGAGATTTTTTTTTACAAAAGAATTGATTTAACTATTTAGTAATTAAAGTATTTTTAGACTTCTCTCATTTCAAGGGGTCAAAATTTATTGGACAAAGTCTTTCATACCCAAGGATCAATTACATCAAATTCACGCAGCATTAAAATTCCTCTTGTGAAGCACATTCCAACCAGTTTTGCAGCATTTGGCTGAATCTGAGCAGATAATGTAGCTCTGTACTCTTCAAAATTCATCGTGCTATGTCTTTCAGCAGTCACATCATCAATAAACATTAGTAGACGGGTTCCACTGGCAGCCCATGCCCTAACACTGGCTTCACCATGTTTGACAGATAGTGTAGTGTGTTTCACATCATAAGCTGCTTCTCTCCTTCTCTATATTTTTCACTTCCCATCATTTTGGTGCAAGTTCATCTTGGTTTCATTTCTTTTTCACAGAGCTGTGCTGGCTCTTTTACATTGTTTCTGGCATCTGGTATTTATGTTCTTGAGTGTAACCTCACTTTTACATTATTACACAGTTTTTCAGAATTGTGCGGACTATTTTAGAATGGGTTGCACTTTGTTGTAAAATTTTTTCATTTATGAAGGTGTCTCTTGATTGTAGATTTGACAAAGAGTGTACTTGACTAAATATTGTGAAGGAAATCCTTTCCTAACATTGACAGAATGTCTTAAGTTGTCTTCTGTGGTCCTTCAGGCCTTTTGATACTGCTGAGCTGGCAAGTGGATTATTTTTGCCATGAACCTCTGGGTTTTAATGCCTGAGATTTTGTTTTTATTTTGGACTCTTGCATTTGTGATACTTTGAATTTTGTATTAATTTACTGTTAGCGTTATTCCCTGTTGGTTTCTTTCTGTTTATGTTCTCAGGCTTTCTTATTTTAGTACAGCTGTTTCAGAAGTCTGAATTTTTCCCACAACATGACAATTTCACTTTAAGAATGTACCGGGTTGTCGGCACTTCTAAAGTATTTGCAATCTCTCTGATAAGGTTTATTTAGGCTTTTCAGCCTAATGACGGCCTCCTTCACTTTCACCAATATCTCTATACAGAGAGTTCCAATGAAAGCTATCAAATACAAATTAATCACACCAGATCTTTCATCTGTTTAATTTGTTATGGAACAACGAGTGAACAGTCTTCAGGTGGCCATGAAACTACTTAGCAGTTAATTGTTTAATTATTTAATTATTGATCCCCTGAAAATGAAAGACTATAAATAAAAATGGACTTCATTCCTAAACAGTTTATGCAATACTTGAACTAAATGTGAAAATCTGCACTTCAATCACATATTGATTTTTTAAATTTAAAATCCAATAATGGTCTACAGAGACAAAACTACATAAAAAGGTGTCATTGTCCAGAATGTTATGGCTGTAACTAGGAGTGGAAATTGAGAACCAGCTGGATTAGTCTGCTTGCCTTTCATTCTGCTCATTGGTTCGACTTGCACTCCAGTCAGCTGATTTCAGTTTGTGTTCTGGAAGAGGAAAATAATGCCAAAATCTTAAGCGTGGATATCAGCACAACTTCTATTTTTATGGCACAAAAGGTTGAGATGGTAAAGTGCAAACTGCGTCCAAAACAGAAACAGCTGCATTATGCAGACAGCATGCTAGCGCTAAGCTAGCCAAAAACCCAGAGTGATGTTAAAGCTGAGTGAATTCCAGCCCCAGTGAGAGACCAGACCCTGAACTTCATCAGGTAATAAAAGCAGTGATAAGCAGTCATGGTGCAACCTCTATTTCTACTGTTCATGTTTCTAAAGTGGAATCACTGTGGCGATCACATTGAAGTCTCTCTATGCTGGTTTGCTTCTTTGCTTTGTGCTGTCGGCTTTGTTTTCATAGCTCAGTACTAAGAGAAAGCTCATATGTGTGTCCGCATTAGGAAAGGGATTTGTGTGTGGGACTGTAGCCTGAGGTTTATGTTGCTAACTTTGGAATTATGAATCATTTTATGGAGAAATGATAAAGTAATGAGGTTATGGTAATGGAATGGCACAACAATGGACCTCAGGATCTCAACACGGTATCTCTGTGCATTGAAAATGCCAACAATAAAATGCACTCATGTTCATTGTCCATAACCTCACTGCCACCATGGGCCACTCAATCCACAACATTGATGTCAGCAACCGCTCACCCACACAACGCGACACAAGCTGTCTGCCATCTGTCCTGAACAGTAAAAACATCTGTCAACAGAACACCCCTCCAATGTGCCAGACACCATCGAATGTGAGCATTTGCTCACTCAAGTTGGTTACAAAGACGAACTGCTGTCAGGTCCAGACCCCGAGTAGGACAACGAGCATGCAGATGAGCCTCCCTGACACGGTTTCTGACAGTTTTTGCAGAAATTCTTTGGTTATGCAAACTGATTGTTGCTGCAGCTGTCTGGGTGGCTGGTCTCCACCTGGTCGACCATCCTGGAGGTGAACATGCTGATGTGGAGGTCCTGGGATGGTGTGGTTACACGTGGTCTGCGATTGTGAGGCTGGTTGGATGTACAGCCAAATTCTCTAAAACGCATTTGAAGATGGCTTATGGCAGAAAAATGAACATTCATTTCATAGGCTACAGTTCTGGTAGACTTTCCGGCAGTCAGCATGCCAAATGCACGCTCCCTCAAAAGCTGCGATATCTGTAGCATTATGCTGTGTGATCAAACTGCATTTTTATTATGGGCAGTCTAAGGCACACCTGTGCAATATTCATGCTGTCTAATCAGCACCTCGACATGCCACACTTGTGAGGTGGGATGGATTATCTCGGCAAAGGAGAAGTTAGACAGATTTGTGAACAATATTTGATAGTAATGCATCCTTTGTGTATGTAGAAAATGTTTCAGATCTTTAAGTTCAGCTCCTGAAAAATGGGAGCAAAAACAAAAGTGTTGCGTTTATATTTTTGTTCAGTGTAAGTAATTTATTAAAATAATGCATTACTTTTAAAAAATGTGTTATGTGTAATGTGTGTAATACTTTTTTTGAGTAATGACCCCAACACTGATCACCTCAAATATGGGAAATACCTCCAACATGCACAAACATTTGACCACACAGCATGAATGTAATGTCTTTGTTATGCTGCTTAGTCATGGTGGTGCATTTGTATGTATGTGTGTGTGTGTGTGACCTAGTGACCCCCCGTGAAGCCAGCCACACCTGTCAACAATCAAACTCATCTACTGTTGATGAGCCTCATCAGGAGCTCACTGTTTAAGAGAGTGGCTGAGCTTTAGTCAACGCTGGATTGTTGAGTGAAATAGTCAGTACAACCCAGGCTCACTGAGATGAACATCTCTTTGGCCTTCATTCTGAGACAAGTTAACTAATTGGTGCGTCTTGCTTTGCCAGGAAACCTGTGAGGAGAGTGTGGAGTGAGCTGAGCACTGCATGTAAATATTCCATCAAGAACTGTGTATCGTGCCACGGAGCACGAAGAATTCATTGCAAGAGAGAATATCTATCTATCTATCTATCTATCTATATATATATATATATATATATAAATAATTTGTTACTTTTCTTACTTATCAATTTACATTTACCAGCCATCCAACACAACCACCACCAGTTATCATCAGAACTATCAAAGGAACGCTGGGAGAATTTATTTTCTTTTCTTTTTTTCAGGTCTGCAGTTTTGAGTCAAATATCTTCTAAATCAAAGTCAAATATTGCTTCAGTAATGGGCACTGCAGGTTATAAGTAAGAAAAAAATGAAAGCTGTATAAAATTTTAAAAATTGTTAGGAAAACTCCTGAGAGTCTGATATTAATCATTTTTACACCTCAATAAACAATGAATAATGTTCAGACACTGAAACCAGAACTTGTTACATCAGCAACAATCATGTATATGTAAAAGAATGAACTGACAGGCTTGTTCATGACATACACAAACCAAAGGGTGACTGAGGGGGAAACTTAAAATAAAACCTTTTTAAATTATTGAGCAATACAATTATCAGCTCCATCGCACACGCCAAATGTTTCATTTCAAAGTGCTCTTGTTTCTAATTCTCATTTTAACATTTTAAGCACTTCTGCTGTTGAAATATAAGTTTCTCTAACTTATTTCTGTTGTTGCCCAACGGCGTGTTTTAGAACTAAAAGAAAAATCTATAATTAAAAACATCAACCACACACAACAAACGAGGATATCATTACAGATATAATTAAATTATAATTACTTTCTGATGCACTCAAGATTCAACATTTTCATTGGATTGCGTTTGCCTTTGTATTAAATTATTGTTTAAAGGTTTCCAGCAGCTATGACAAATTCAGTTAATTATCTAAAAGAAATTAAATCAGCGATGCAAATGGGCTTTGCTTCAGCTTACATTAAATGAGAAAACACTGGTGTCACATTTGGCTTAAACATTTGCCTGGGTAGCTACATTTCCCCACTGACTGCATAACCCTTAAATGGCCCTACATTAGAAGCAGATGAATGTTCCACAGTAATAATTTTACAGATGGAAAAAACATGCCTAAATCATTCTTATTGGTTAATCTCTTTATCTTTGCACAGTAAGAAGAGCATATCCCCAATGCAGTTGTTCCCCTGGATTTTTAAAGGTCATTCAAGGGATTCAGGTTATTATCAAGATGGTCTTCCTTTTGACCTTTTCAATGGGATTTGTTTTCAGACATTCTTTTGATGACCTCATTAACGAGTTTCCTCCATCACCTGCTCAGAAGAGTCACCAGTCACCAACTATGGGTTCAGTAGCTCATGGTGTGGGTTCAACACTCAGCCAGTTGACCGTGTTAACCCAATTGTAGATCTTTCTCGATTTTGTCCTTCAAAGCAACACTTTGGAAGTGAGGAACCACGACATTCCTACCACAGCATAAAGCAACTCTTCACCAAGGGTTTGGCCAATATTGCCAGAGATTCTTCGTTGCAGCAAGCCTATTTTGTTTTCATTAATTAAGAATATTCAAAGCAGAGAAATATTCATTGTGGTATGTCTATTTTGAAATAAAACTAAAACCCATAAAAGAATGCATTTTTCTTTACAGCTTTTCTTGGTGATAAAGACTCTGATGTTGGTCATTCATACCACACCAAAGTAAATAGGTAACAAGTAAACAATCAAATGGCAGAAAATGTCCTGTTCTTTCCCACCATCCACTATAAAAATTTCAGTTTCTTTCTTTCTTTCTTTTACTTTATTTTAACAATAGGTCCACATTAAAATAAAAGAAGAAGAAAATGTTTTGCGAATTAACAAAAACTTCCTGTTTTATTGCAATAATAATATAATTACAGCACAGCCTGAGCACTAAGCTACCAGAACTGTTTCTGCATTTCTTCGAACATTTATTTCTTACAGTTTTATTCTCACAGATTTATTTTATTTCCTACAGAAGCATTTCTTTATCTTGGAGAAACACTGTTGAAATAAAACATATTATTTCTTGGATTAAGATTTCTTGAGTATTAAATGTGTAGTTAAACTTATTTTCAGTGACAAAAAGGGCAGTTTCACTCTTGTGGCTTAAGATCAAAATAACCTGTATCTGGCCAGTGATGCAGAATGAGTTTGACATCCCTGGTCTACACCTGTTAGTTCACCCCAGCTGTCTCCAGCTGCGTCATTACCTTATGAGTATAAGCATCCTCAGTTTGCCCGTGTTCCCTTATTACTGTTCCCCTATGTGTTGCTCTGTATCACCTGGTTTCTGTTACTTTATATTGTATTTGTAGTTTCTACTGTGAATTTGTGTTTGGACTTACTTCAACTGAATAAATTGCTCCCTTTTTAATTCCCTCTCTGCAGCCTGCATTTTGGATCCTCATTCCTCACTACATCACACTCCACATCATGACATTTAATTACTCAAAATAAAGATACAATTCTATAAATTAATTGCATACTGAAGCCAAACCTACATTCATTCAATATTGCTGAGATGCAGTTTTACCCTGGTGGTCACTTTTGCACACAAGATAATTTCTCTCCACTAAAAAACATTTCAATTATGAAGGAATGACTAATGTGATCCATACTTTTTATTTGAAACCATTTCCTGTGGACTTTGGTGCTGTGCCAGTTGTCTTAAAAATTATAACAAAAACAGTAAATGCTTTGATGTAAACACAAAGCATTTACTGGATTAGTCTTAGCTGGGTCAAGTGCTGAGGAGTTTGAGATTTCAGTGGCAGTTTCAGAATGTAGCTAAATGGTCTTACTTGGAAGAAGTTACGAGGAGGCACCAAGAGAAGCCACTGGTCTGGTCTTCCTAGAGGGTTTGAACTGTTGGAGGACAGGTAGGTAAGTGTGATAGGAGAGTTCTTGGCCAGGGATTTCCAGCAAGAATTGGCCAGCTTGACAGAGTCAGGTGAGTGGATCTGCCAGGAATGACACTCTTTAGCCACGCCGGGATTCACTGGGAAACAAGAACACAAGGACATTAGTGCAAGGGAAACTTTAATTCATTCAAAACACATAGAAGAGCATGACCACTCAATCCACAGAAGACTGATTACTGGAGCCTTAAATAGGCAAACAAATGAAAAAATTGTGCTGCCTGAAGAGCACCAAAGACTCCACCCATAGGTGAGACCCAAACTAGGCCAACTGTTTCTTCCTTGAAAAACAATGTGCAAAAAAATAATCACTGACCAATACAAGACCATGGTAGAGTCTGAACACAGAGACATGCAGACAAATGTATTCAGGGTCATACAGCTACAAAAAACAGAATCAACTTGCCTCCAGCATTGCTGCAACCGATAAAAATAACTGCTCAAATATTTTAATGATATGAATCACACAAAATTACTTTCCTCTCCTAGCAATCTTCAGTGCAGTAACCCTTCAAACCTACGGTTCAAATTAGACCTCCAGGATTGCATCTCATAGTCCTGTTAATCCTTCCAGTTTCAAAGCTCACAGTGAGAATTCATAATTATGTTTTTCACAAAATTAGGGTGGAGAAAACCAGCTAAAAAACATAATGGGCAAATTATCAATGCTTTTAAGTCCACAATATGAAAGGTTTAAAACAATATTAGTAATTTATTTTTAAATGCATAGAATACCTGTAACCAAAACTCTGTGCTTTTTCATCTGTGGCTTCTGTTTTATATAAGTATTTTTAGATAATAACAGTATGCATGAGAGTGAAAATCCCCACACGCAATTTGAAAATGTCAGCTCTAATATCAGCGTAGGTGTATAATTTGCCATGTGGAATTATGTTCCATCACAATTCTTATTGACAACCCCAATTCCATAAATATTGAAACTTTGTGTATAAATTAAATAAAAACGGAATGCAATCATTTCCAAGTCTCATAAATTTTATTCACAATAGAACACGGAAGACATATCTTTAAAGTGAAAAAATACACTATCTTAAGAAAGAATTTGAATTTCATGGCAGCAGCCAAGTTTACCACTATGTGCTTCCTCTTCTTTTAACTGGAACACCTGGACAACTCTTTGAATCTTTTGATGATACTACAGTGGGGCAAAAAAGTATTTAGTCAGCCACCGATTGTGCAAGTTCCCCCACCTAAAATGATGACAGAGGTCAGTAATTTGCACCAGAGGTACACTTCAACTGTGAGAGACAGAATGTGAAAAAAAAAAAAAAAAATCCATGAATCCACATGGTAGGATTTGTAAAGAATTTATTCGTAAATCAGGGTGGAAAATAAGTATTTGGTCAATAACAAAAATACAACTCAATACTTTGTAACATAACCTTTGTTGGCAATAACAGAGGTCAAACGGTGCCTTGCCTTGATCTATTTATTGGATAATATTGAGCTGTACTATCAGCTTACTACTCCAATGTATACACACACACACACACACACACACATATACACACACACACACACACACACACATATATACACACACACACACACACACACATACACACACACACACATATATATATATATATATATATATATATTAGGGGTGCAACGATACACAAAATTCACGGTTCGGTTCGGTTCGATACTTTGGTGTCACGGTTCGATATTTTTTCGATACAAAAAAAATGTTCATGCATTTTTTATTTTTCATTTATTAAAATTATAAATATATATTTTAACTCAAAAGTACAGTTTTTAAATTTAACCCTAACCCTTGTGCGTGTTTTTTATTTTGACAGCGAATGCGCACCTGCGGACCACTTATGTGCAGCCCTGGTTATTTAGCTCATCATATTGCAGCCACAGAAATTCTTTTGTCCATGAAACCATAAAGCTGCACTTTCTTTTTGCCTTATAGTCTGATTTGTCATAACTTCTCCGTTTTGTGGTAAGCTTTTCTTTGGCTGTCACTTCTTCACCCTGACCTGTCTTATTTGGCTCAGCAGAACTGAAATGCTTTTACACATGCACTCACATAAGCTCAGCGATTCTCTGCGCGATCAACCTCTCACATGTTTAAGCTTGCTGCGGGAGATTTCACTTGTCATGTTTGCATAGTAAGCTAACGATTAATAAGACGATGTCAGAGGAATTGGTGCACAAATTATCATCACTCACAGATCAGTGCTGTCGCTCTCTATACACAGTTCGCACGATTGCAAAGTGAAAGCAAAAAAACAAGCGCAAATTCAAACGCGATTTCAATATGTCACATATTGACAGTGGCTCACCGATGCCAATGACATAATTACCCAGCTACATTTCTGAAAGAATGCAAAAGCATTGACATATATTTTTCCTACAGTAGCCCGACGGGCAGGGAAGAGATAGATTTTGGTAGCCGACTGAAAAAATCGCTAGCTCCAGGATGTCGGGCTAGCGATATTGCAAGCCCTGTATCTGATTGAGGAATCACTCATCTTTGGAAAAGAGAGTTTATTACAGAGAAATGGCTCTTTCCAAAATAAAAGCTATACTATCCGCTTCTTCTGGGCTATATTCTCAGCAGCATAAGGAGAATCATGTGCTAACAGCTGTCTAAATGACTCGGCTAAAGTTAGTAGCATGCTTGTTGTTTTTGTCTTTGCACTAGGATGATGTTGGCGTAAATGTGCAGTCATATTCGTTGTGTTCCCACTAGTGCTTTCAGGTTAATCTCGTTGAAATGACCTTAACGCCACAACACGGCAAATCTCTGTTAACGAGCTACCGCCGATCGCTCCGTGCATGGGGCTAGACGGCCAACACGTTAACGAGCTAACTGCGCTAACGCACTAGTTCACACCAATGTAATTGAGCATTGCATGGCACATCCAACATACTGTTTTACTTTAGTCCATGACTCGCTTACCTTCAGGGTCATACGTCACATGAAAACCAAAATAATTCCAAACGCCAGATCTGAATGAGGTTCAATTTGCCTGTTACAAGGAGAGCTTAACTTCTGTCTCGCTAGCTTGCCCTGCGCTCTTCCTTCTGACTATGCTGTCTGTGTTGAGCGCTCAGTGAATCTGCATTCGACTACTCCGCCTAGGCTGCACTGTCGAGCCTAGGCGGAGTAGTCAATGCAGATTCACTGAGCGCTCAACACAGACAGCATCGTCAGAAGGAAAATTGATAAAATAAATTACAAATGTTGTATTGTTCGATACATATGCGTACCGAACCGAAAGCACTGTATCGAACGGTTCAATATCGATACGAATATCGTTGCACCCCTAATATATATATATAGCAGCTGGATAGCGTAGTGGTTAGACTACACGCCTTTGGAACAGAGGATCGCAAGTTCGATTCCTGCCTGGGGCGTCTGTATCCAGTAAGGGTCCTAAGGGTAGACCCCCTATGCTAAGCAAGCCTACCGCAGACATGAGCGAGACAGATAAATATGAAGGCATGCCGGCTCGGACGTCGCCCGGAGCAACAAGGTCCGCGTCAGGTGTTGAGGAACCAGGGCACCCTGACGAAAAGTGGGCTACTGGAACAAGAAGGCATCGGTGGGCAAGAGACGAAAACAGGGCGTTGTTGGAATGCTACTACGCAAGTAACCCCGGCGGAAGGGGCTATATGAATAGGATGAGGGACCTATGGATTCTTCGATACCCAACATCCAAAGGAGAAGGATCGTTGAGTGCGAGAGGAACTGACCTGAAAAATAGGATCATGGCCACATATATATATATATATATATATATATATATATTGTAGATGATAGACTATTCAATATCTATGCAATTTTACAATGAGAAAAATTATTCTGAAATTAAATTAATTGTTCCACAATTTATAGATAGTGTTTTACAAGTTGAACTTCTGCTCATCTTTCCTTCTGAGAAACTCTGTCTCTGTAAGATGTTCTTTTTATTTCCATTCATACTACTGAACTGTTTCCAGTTAACCTAATTAATTGTAAATTTTCCTTTAGCCATTCTGTCCCACTTACTTTTACAACTAAGCTTTTAGCTTCTCCTATCTCTGCTTTTAAAGGTCTCTAACCTAGGATTTTATTATTCTTGTACTAGTCTTGTGCTACCAAAACAGTCCTGACCTTTTGAACTGTATTGTGTCTTCCTTGAAGCACTCATAAGCAATTTCTAAGCTTTGTCAGGGCGCATTATCTAGTTAGGGTAGTCTTCTTCTGGTGTCATCAAGGAGTACTATTGCTTTAGGCATTAACACAAAGCCTATGGCCTAAAATGAAAAGCCATCGCGAAGAGCACTTAACGCAAAACTCCTGTAATCAGAGCAATTATACTGTAGGAACAGATGCAAGTACAAAAGCAGCCACAATGCCACAGGTCTGATGGCACTTTAACATTAGTTTTGGTTCATGGCTACAAGCTTTGAGTTAGTATGCTGTCTTTAATTTGTCGTTTCTGTCTCTGCAAAGGTTTTAAAACACCTGATTTTTTTAGTAGCAGTTGTTTCAGACCCAGGAGCAGTTTTCACTATTTTATGTAAATTTTAAAAAAATATATTGTACTGTCCATAATTTACTTTGCAGTATAAAATACCTTTAGGCAGTTGTTGTTGTGATTTTACATAATAAATTAAACTTCAATTGAATTTTCATTCCTCACATGTAACATCTTAATAAACTACAAATTGCAGGTACACATTGGAGTAGTAAGCTGATAGTACAGCTCAATATTATCCAATAAATAGATCAAGGCACCAAATATGACTCAGAACTGAGATCAACTTTGGCTAAACTACTTATTAATGCGCTCTATATTTGCCCAGTGGAGTTAATGTACCATGTGACTATGAGTCTGTACTTTTTAGAAAGCTCTCCTTCTGCTTTAACAAATAGCTCCTGCAGTCAGTGATCAGTCTCTCAAAAGCTTCTCTCAGGCTTTTAACTCCCTTCATTGAGTTAATAGATTTTAATAATTTGTATATGGGTGACTAATTGGTGGGTGGTATCAGTCTGGCAGCAGTAGGAGAATCATCTGTCTTCTGACAAACAGATGTTTGCAATTTTCTGTGAATACATTTACACATACTCATGAGAACATGACAAAAAATGTGAGCAAAGACTTGTGATAAATTAAAGACCAATCAAAGCCAGAGCAAAACTGATTTTGTTGTTTATTGTACTCATGAACGCATCTCTTTGATGGTTACAACCAGAGATGGGCACTGTAATCCGATTACTTTTTTCAAGTAACGAGTAAAGTAAGGGATTACTATTGAAAAAACGGTAATTAGATAACTGTGATTTTTTATTTTTTTTGACAGAATGTCTCATGACAGTGACGTAAGCGAGTGCCACGTTCGTGACAACAGCTGTGTGCAGATCAACAATGGATAATATATCGAGTGCGGGAGAGAGTATGAGCCTGGAGCGTTTAAAGTGTGGAAGTACTGACCTTACTTTGAGTTTGATTCCATAAAAAGTGACAAAAACATTAGTGTCTGTTGTGAGTGGGAAGAAAACTTATTTTTACAGCGAAAAAAATCCCCTAAACTTCCAAGCAAGCACTGTGCGCTATGACATAATAGGAAACTCACAGAGAAACTCGCGGATTCTTCCACTGACCGCCGCGGCACACCTGCACCAGGGCAAACCTCCGCCTACCCCACTCCTGCTTTATAGGTGAAAATAGAGCAACAGGACCACTAGTCTTTGATTTTATTTATCTTCTGCTGTGTTTCACTTGCATCTATTTGAAAGAGTGAGTGTAAACAAAAAAATATATATTTTATTTTATGTGCTAGAATGTGCAGAAAATAGGTTTAAATGTTAAACAAATTTCTTCCAGTCAGAGAATGTTACATATAATTAAATTTTTGCTTGATGCATAAAGTTAAAAGATTAAATCTAATAAAACAAGTTTTAAAAAGAGACTTTTCCATTTGATTACATTTTGTATGATGGATTATGCAGAAAAAGTAGAATTGGGCTGAAAGATCTATCGCTTTATCACCTATTCAGGTTGTAAATTGTGTTTTTAAAAAGTAACTAAGTACAAAAGTAATTAATTACTTTTGAAAATAAGTAATCAGTAAAGTAACGGGATTACTTTTGGGGGGAAGTAATCAGTAATTAGTTACTGATTACTTTTTCAAGTAACTTGACCAACACTGGTTACAACAAAAAGCTTTAGAAGACTTAAAGACACAAGAAATGTATTGCCCACACAATACATGTATTGTCATAGGCTCTGATTTCATGAGTAGTGCTCAAGTTCCCACAAATAATGCTGAACACCCACATGTCCAGGCACTCGTCCAGCTTAGACATTTTATGTTTTACAGTGAATTGATGGGAAGGACTGCACAGCTGGTGCTAGATCAGTTATATTGAAAAGACTATATATCTGTGCTACGTTATTTCACTGTCAGTCCCATATTTCCATTCATATCCAAACTATTCCTGAATTCCTTTTCAGAAAAATCTTTTTGGGCCTGTAGCAACTTACAACCTATGGTACAAGGTGGGACAAACATATCTGAATCATTCAACTTTGATTAACTTTGATTAACAACTGCAAGGAGAGAGGGCATGTTGCAACGTTGAGTGCAAGCATATCCAGCTTTAAAAGCTAATTTAGCTTTGTCCTCATATGTTGATTGACTGTATACTGTGTGTGCTATCTTCATGTGTGTACCAATGTCTTTTACCTGTTAAAAACATCTCTAGTACCACTTCACATCAGGCACAGTGGTATCAAATTTGTGTTGTGCACTTGACCAGCATTTCATGTCGGTCTTTTTACGAAATAAGCTGCTTCAGTTTATTATTACAGGAACATTTTCTGGTGTTTTGTCAGTAAAATTTTTCAAATGTGACACCACTAAGTGGATCAGAATTAACATGCCTTTTTTAGCTCAAGCTATAATGGAGTTTCCAGTGGCCCCTGTAGTGTAGTAGTTTAAACATCTGCCTAACAAGCAAAAGATCCATGGTTTCATCAGAGGGGAGACACAAATCCTTTTGGGGTTGCATCAAGAAAGGCATCTGTTGTAAAATCTGCCAAATCAAACATGCAGAGCAACCTGCTGTGGTGACTCCTGGTAAATAAGAGAGCAGCCTAAGTCTTTTCGATAAAACAGAGTTTCCCAGAACGACAACAGAATATCTTTGGAGATTCTCACTGAGGTGATTAATAAAACCCTCTTCGTGTGCCCTGGATATCCTGCCTTTGAGATTTCTAAATGTTTTTCCTAAAGGTTTATGAATCTGTCAGCACATTCTACCTATAATTATTTACTCACTTTTGACTGATTCTGTCCCTGTTTATAGTATGAAAAATACTAAGGCTTTAGAAAGGCTTCCTGCTGAACAACAGATTGTTTTTTTTAAACATAAATGATCTCACTGTTGGTTCTTAAAAAAAGCGGCACAGAGACAGCTCTCCTCAGAGTGATGGATGATTTGCTGCTTGCTCCTGATGCTGGTAAATCCTCTCTTTTAGTTTTATTAGATTTGAGTGCTGATTTGACACTATGGATCTCAGAATTTTATTGAATCATCTCCAACACAAGATTGGCATTTCTCTTTCAGTTTTAAGGTGGTATTATTCCTATCTTACTTCCAGAACAGGCGTTTTAGTGTTGTCATTGGTAAGGTCTATAAAGATGACCCGGGGGGCTCCTCAGGGGTCTGTCATTGGCCGTCTAATGTTTTCTTTACACATGCCATGTGCTGTACATTTCTTTTAACCCCAGTGGCATTCTTGAACTCAATTATTTCAATGATTGTATCCAAGATTTTAAATGCCAGATGGCACAAAACTACTTTCGGTAAAATGTGGATAAGACAGAAATAATATTTTTTTTGGATATATATATATATATATTAGGAAATTAGGGCTTAACCTGTCTTTTATTTGCTGAGCTCCAGCTTATCTCATATTTAAATAGTGCTTCCTGCGTGTCACAATCAGTATCAGTATATTCACATGTATGATTGGTTGATTTAAATGTTTTCATCAATTAAAAATGCTGGTGCATTATGTGCAAGTCAAAAATGAATATTTTAACGTTGTGTTAACAATGATGGAGTTCAAGCTCAAAGTTGTATGAATCTCAATTCCCATACCTACTTGAAGGGCGAAGGATTAGCAGATAAGTCTGATAGTTACTGCCATTAACATGTATGGCAGTGTCATCATCAGAATACTTAAAGTAGACAGAGCTGGGGAGAGAGCCTTGTGACAGTCGTGTGCTGCTGGTGACAGAAGCATTACAGCTCCAAATCTTACAGTTTGCAGATTGATGCAGAGGAAAATCTAGATACAGTGAATTAATAATGGGTGCAGACTTTTTGGCATTAATTGCTGTATTTAGTTTTAGGTTTAGGTCTAACTACGTGGGAGCTGCAAAAGGTCAGTCTCAGTGGAGCCTTTAAATAAAAAATTACAATATTTGTTTTGCCTTTGGAAGGTACAGCCCAGTGGCTTGCTAACAGTGTAAACACATTTGTTTTCTTAACTGCAGTGTAGACATAGAAGGTATTAAAACCCTAGGGAGATTAAAATTTCGGATTTGGATAACCATACCAGCTGTGTGTTTATCACTTTAACTTGATGTCAGTATTACTAACAAAAGTGTTTTATTTATTTGTCACCTGGGTCTCCTGATTAATTATTTCTGCATGAGGATGTTGCAAAATATATCATAATTTCCGCAACTTTGAAGTACTGTTTATGAGTTTACTTGACTATACTGAAAACAGAACTGATTAAAAATGGTTTTTTTTGGATAAAGTTGCATGGTGACTGCTTGTTTTGACAAGTCTTGCCTCATTATTAGTCCCCTACGTTTCAGGTGTAGTGGTGTTAAAACAGCAGGAAAAAGCCATGAATTATGCTACGTGGGCACAATAAGATAAAATGTAGAAATAGTTTAATTCACAGAGCTGGTAATGTAATGATGATACCATTTATAAATAACCATTTTTTATTCCAGTGAACTGATTTTTATTTATTTGGACAGTGACACATTTTTTACTTTATTTTTAAAATTTTGCGTCTCTACACTGACAACGTTTTTTAACCACATACAGTAACTGAGATGTTATTTAAGTGCAGACTTTAAACTTTAATTTAATCAGTTCTCTCTTGTTGTAGCAATCACAAATGTTTTTATAAAGTCTCGCTTAAAAGTAGTTGGACAGTTGATTTATGGTATGCTATAAACAGCTTTATGTAAGGCTAACAACAAGATCGCAAAACTGGTTACAGTCAAGAACATGAAGGCTTTGGTGAACATTCCCAGAAAACATCTATAAAAAGGTATGCCTAGTTTTAAAAATAATAAAAAAATATATAAGTATGTATAAAGTATATAAAGTATTTATCCCTCTCTGTTTGATTCCTCTTTATGGAGGCTGAAGTTTTGTCTCATCACTGAAAATAAATTTTAAAAAGCCCACAAATACTCACTCGCCACTAACCCCAAAAAGTCCACTTGAATTTCTCTTAAATTACTAAAGACAGCTCTGCATGATCTCATGCTGTGATGCAGCGAGTAACTGTCCTTTTTGCTCCCTTTTACCTGGAAAACGACATGTGTCGACATTTTTAAGATTTGCATTTGATAGCTGTTAAATAGAAAGAATCTCTAGAATGACATCTCTGCAATGATTTACTGCTAAAAATGCACAAGAATGTTGCATATTCGAATTTCTGAATCCTGCTAAACACACATTGCTTTTAAATGAGTTCATCTGTCCCAGCTTTTCAGCAGATAATTTCTTTGGGCACTAGTGGGTGTTTCAGACTTTGAAGGAAATAGTTTCTGACCATTACAGAAGCAAAATGAGTGTACATTTTCACTCAGGCCAACATGAATATGGTGGTTCCTTTGTTTAATTAAGGGAATTATATAACACAAAATATATATTCAACCTGCTCCTGCAATGATAACTGGTCAACTCACAGAGTACAAAATAAATATATTTACATTCTACAGTTTGGTTTATTGTCAAACTTGATACAAAACCTAATTCCTTTTCATTAGTTTTTGATTAGATGGATCAATTTAATTAAAAGAAAGTCAGTTTCACAGCAAAGTTAATGCAACAGATGCTCTGTGGGGAAAAAATTGAATTTGCCTGTTTTCTAAAAGAGTTCAAATGCAAACAGTGTTGCAAATTGAATTAAGAGTATGAACTCAAAGGGCAGTAAACAGATATAATAGGTGCTCGAAGAATGCCAATCCAGATATCACTCAAATAATTAAGAAGTTTGAGAGCCCTCTCTGAGAAAATTGTGAGCATTACAGGAAAGTATTCAGACTCAGAGGTTTATATTGTTACAGCGTTGCCTGCATGCACACAACAGGCAGCAGATGAAGGGAGAAAACAGGGAACTTATCATAAGACTGAATTATGGTACCGTAAACCCAGATTTAATATACTTCTTATCCTCTTCTTATATACTTCTTATTTTAGTGCTCATATATTGAAATATATCCCAGAAGATAGAATGAAAAACTTAATGGTACTGATGGCAACAACAATTACGTCCAAAACACAGCAACACAGAGATATTTTTAATGCACAGTCACTATTGTGGCCCAGATTTTTTGTCAGGGACTTTGTTTTTCTGGCTCTTTATGCTTTTGTCTATATAAAATGTATATTGTCTCCATGGTGCTATATGTAAGCTAATAGTTTAATTATATTCTTGATATCTTTTGTCAGGATCGTTCTGATGGTTTAAAAGCAATGTTAAAATCATTAAGTGTAAATTAAAAAAAAAAAAAAAAAAACCCTGCTGGTTCCACATACCAAACAAGGCATAAGTGTGATGTTTTTTCCAAGTGGGACCAGCTGAATGGCATACATCCAACATGTTTGCATAACACGCAAGGAAGACTCTGGGCTCAAAGAATCTAAAAACGTAGCTTCAGTTAAGTCTGTGAAGGTTCTCAGTCATCCAGGTCATCGTAGTCTAAGGAGCTTGGAAAGAAAAGCGTCTGGACTTCTTTAAGTTGCTTAAGGACATTTCACCTCTCATCTGAGAAGCTTGTTCAGTTCTAAGAGTCAAATGGTGGAGAGTATCCTCCCAAAGAGAGACAAAGGACCCCCTGATGATCCTCTACCTAAGGTGTGAAAACAGGTATGGGTCACAATCAACCAGGGTTACAGGTGAGCTCACTGGGTCATTTTTTCAGAGGGGTCTTTTGGAGTGTAATTTCTTTCATAGTTAGATGCCTGACTGACACTGTATAAAACAAAAACTACACACAATATTCGAAGCACATATCGCACAGTCGTAAATTCCCTCTAATTTTGGTATGAGTTTATGCTACTGACTATGGGTCTGAGTGGGACACCTTTATGGATCTTAGGAAATCCGTAAATGCAGGGTATAGCATCTCCTGGGTAAAGGCGGTGATATGTAAGGCGGTCAGTGGTTTTGTCCTTTTCAAGGTCTTGAAGGCAAGCTATAACTTTCTTTTTGTAGCTGCTTGTGGGGTCTCGCTTTAAGGCTTTGTAGGTATTGTTGTCACTGAGGAGAGTAGTGATTTTGTGTGGTAATCCGTAGTGTTTAGGACCACGGTGCATTTTCCCTTATCAGCTGGTAAAATAGTGATGTTGTGGTCTTTGCTCAGGGAAGCGACGGCCTTCTTTTTTGTATTGTGAGGTTAGACGGAGGGCACTGGAGAGGGTGGCCGAGACTTTCATCCTGATTTGCTCTGTCTGTGATAATTTAGTAATCCGTATGGTGGTTTCTGTGGCTGTGATGAGGTCCACTATGGGCAACTGTTGCGGAGAAATGGCAAGTTAAGTCTCTGCAGTGGAAAAGATCAGCTGCTAGAGTTTACCTGTAAAAGAAGGCAGGTAGCTCTAGTCAGAATGTATCAGATATTTCACTACTTCACATACTTGTGCTGGTAAAGCAATGGTTGAAGTAAAATCTCTATACTGTAATAAAAAAAAATGTGCCTACTGTAGGGAGCTTTGATGCATATAATCCAACAAAGCTCGACTTTCCTTTCACCTCTCGAAATGCTGCAAATTGCTGTTTTGAGACCTACTCACAGTTACAGATTACCTACATACCAAGTCTAGGAGCCAGGCTCGACCCCTGACTTTGAGGCTGTTAGTAACCATCTTTGGCTATATTGTAATATTTTCAGACAGTTACCAGATCTATGCTCGGCCGTGGATTTCAAAATAGATTCTAGATTTCAAATGTACTATGCAGTTCTGCTATCGTGCTTAATTTTACCCATGAGTTGAACTGGTTGTTTTTAGGTGCCAGAGCTTACCTACTGGGTTAATCAAGAGTTAGTGATAACCTCTCACGCTATATTTTATTGTGAAAAAGTCAGATATAGGTTGGCCTTGTGATGCTATTAATTGATGTGGGTTTTACTGAAAATGTAAAGCTGACACTTATAGACAATCCATGTAGGCCGCTAATCCAAACCAAGCTGTACCTCAGGGTTTCGCTCAGTGATTGTCAAGGTCTACATATATTGTGTTAATCTTTGCAATAATCCTTAGGAGAGTCTGGGTTCAGTCATCCACCAAACAATTTTGGTTGACATATAAATGCCAGAATATTCAGTTCTCGAGAGCCACATGTTCCTCTCTTGTGTTTGCGGGTGCACAATCAAACAGTTTTGTGTGCAGATGGGATTCCTCTGGGACTGGCGCTGCTAAATCTGAGTCAAGGAGGCCTGGCAAAGGTTGGAAAATTTTACGCCTTCAGGAAACAGATACTCAGCCAGTGAAACAAGGGAGTCTGTAGCTAGGACATACAGGATACACAGACAATTAAGCCCTTCCACAGCTGCAATGATAGATCAACATATATACAACTCCAAACAATGCTTTTTCAGCTCTGGTATCTTGAGCAGCAGGCATTTAAGATCTTTGTGTGCCACAGAGAAAAGAAAGTATGTGTCACAGCTGACAATTCTGACTGCCAAACATCATTGCCTAAGGGGAACAGGGAGATGATGCGATGAAGAAGCAATCTCTGATCACAAAGCAGCAGGAAGGCATGCTGGCCCTTGGACACATCAGTCCACATTAAACATTCACGAGTTTTCACACTTCTAGCTTCACAGCAGGCCTTTTTTTTCCTAGACTGCTTGTCTTTTGTTTTTGCTTTTTCCAAATAAGCTTTTAGTTTGCTTCCTTAATGCATTTCCTCTTCAATCTGCACACCTATTGTTACAGAGGTCATGAATCAATGTCTCACATAATACTGACCATTTCATCACCTTTGAGAGGTAAAAAAGCCACAAGATCCAGAGGCCAAGTGGAAAACAGCAATAAGTAATAAGGATCCATTACCTGTAAAACATTCATCTATTCTTTCTATTCATCCATCTCTCCACCGTGGAAACCAGTATACTGTACTCCCCCCCCCCAGTGATTTCAGATAAGTGAAAATTGTAACCTGATGGTACTAGTCCTGGTATTACACAATTTCTTCCCAGGGCACCGTCAATTTATGTCTCGGGTTCATATGAAACCCACCATTCACCAAACTGGCACCAGTGCCACAAAGTTGCGCACTGGATTCAAAGTGGTATACCAATATGGTCTTCGCTGGCTACCTCAACCAATTAAATTAATTTGGAGGATCACTTTCATACACTTAAGTAGATCCACGATGAGTTAGAGAGACAAGGGGACATGTATTTTATAGAGTGATCCTAAAAGTATTCAGCTTGCAGGGGTGCACGAGAACATTATGTTGAAGAGGTAACTTTTTTGTAATCAATAATGATAACCCTCTATTTGGTTAAATAGCGTCTCTGTTCTGTCTTATTTGTTGACTAATTATAATGTTCTGTTAAAAAATTAGTTATATGAACATGTTATAAAAACGTTGTTGTTGCTGCTGTTTGCTGTAGTGGTGGTTGTCACTGTTGTTGTCTGACATTCATAAACATCATTAACCCTCTTGCATGTATGGACTGAAATGCCAGTCAGCGGGGGAACAAGATGGATTATTTATCACAGGCAAAAGGGATCATACAACAGAGATAAAATAAATAAATAAAAAAAAACATGTTATGAATTCTAAATGATGGAGCACTGACATTTGCTAAAGTGAGCCAGTCTGTTTATTTCTCCCGTTTATTATTTTATGCATTATTCTTTCATTTAAAAGATTCTTTCAGGAAACAAAATCTGCATGTTTCCTGCAATAAATAGTTTACAGTACAAAATATGAAAAAAAAGAAAGAAAAAGAAAAACTCTTTTCACAAGGCCCAAAGAGAGACCGACAACCACACACGGACATCAACACATGCAGCCAATTTAGAGTGACCAATTAACCTAACGAGCAAGGCTTTGACCTGTGGGAAGAAAGTGGAGCAGACACTTTGCTTTATCAACATTCCAACACATCCTATTCAGTATCTAATTATTTTTGGTGGTACGACTACCTTTTGGAAGTTACCTTAGAATGCACATGCATGCATAGACAGAGGCACAGAGCAGTACAGAAAAATACAACGACAGCATTCAAAATGAGCTGGGTTGCAAAGCAACTTGCACATGTGCAGCAACTGGGGCAAGGCTAAAGCAGCTTAATTAAAGAAAGCATATTTAAGATGTCCTTCTACGCAGCTACTGGGCAATCTGACAAATCATCAGCCAATGCTTGCTGGCAATGAAATCAGCTGGTCTGCCTGGATTTAGTTTGTCCCACGCACGATTGAGCACCTGGCACAATTTTAGTTTGGAGAAAACTCCCTGGTCCTGAACTCAATAATTGAAGTCAGATGCTAATGCTCTGAAGCCTGGCTGAAGCTTGATATTAAGAATTGATTGGGGGGAAAAAAAAATCTGGTTACATTATCTTATTGCTGAATGAAAAGAAAACCCTGCAGGCCTGAAGTGGTTAGCCTGTTATAGCAACATACAGTTTTAAATTCAAGTGGTTTCAGTTTGACAACTTAGAATTGTTTTTTGTTGTACTCTCTTGCACCCATAACACAGTAGTGTAATCTGCTTTCTACTCGAGGAATTACATAATGCAAAAATACAAACTCACAAAGAGCGTTTCCCAGCCTTTGGGAGCGGATCAGAGACTTGTCAGAGTCAAGAACACAATCCTGAATTAAACATTTTGCCACTTGAGTAAGACAAAAGAGCACTCATTTAGAATAGCATCATTTAGTGATACATCATAAACTATTTAGATATAGTTGTTCAATAAAATTCATTTCATGTGATATTAAGATTAAACTCTACCACACTGAGGAAGTCATTTACCTAACCAAACATACTGCTCATAAAAAAGACACAAAAAACAAAGAAGAGAGGATATACGCGTAATTTGTTTCATCACCTCAAAAAAAATAAATAAATAAATCACATTTTGGAATATGAGGAAAGCCAAAAACTGCACTTTCCACAAATGCCCAGTAAGTCAAGTGGAAAGAAAAAAAGGGGTCCTGCACACCAGCAGACTGATTTTTTCCCAGCGTTTTCCAAAAGCACTCCGTATGAGAAAACTAATCAGCGGTGGATATCACAAAGACAATTACAGTGTACTTGTGGTGCTGTTTCCTACAGTGGAGAAACGCGGCTTTAAGAAGATGATTAAGACACTCGATCCACGTTTCGAGGTACCAGGCCGCAAACATTTTAGCCAAACTGAAATGCCCAAAGTGTAATTAAAAAAAAAGGTTTTGCACAAATTGCATTTTATACTTTTTTGAAGTGTGCTTATTCTTCTGCAATGTATTTTGTATTTTCACACATATCTATAAGAAAAGAATATATCACAATATATATCGTTACCACACATGCTTCAAATTATACCGCAATACGGATTTTAGGCCATATCGCCCAGCCCTAGTGGAAACCAAAATTATCATCCCTTTGAGGGCAGATTTAAAATCACACCAATAATCAAAGAAATTGTTCTTCTTCTTCTTTTTTTAGCATTATAAAAATTTATAGTCTTGTCTAAAATTGAAGTATGAATTTACTTTAAAAAAAAAAACAACTACAGCTCAGCCTGCAATCCAGTTACATCACTTCATAACTGCTGGTTTCATTATCAGCTCACATCAGTTGAAGGCTCAGCTGATAACCACGTTTCAAGGTGTTTTCTGAAAAATTCTCGAAAAGAGAAACTTGACGAAATGTGATGTCAACATAGGCTGACGGGAAAGAATTGGCTAAAAAAATTAATGTAGGTACCTGACAATTTAAAAGCCTTTCTTTAGTTAAATTAACACCTACATAGTCATTACACATTTTGCTGTAAGACTGGATTGCTTTAGCAATTTGTCCAAGCAAACCCTCTCTTGCAGTTGCCAAGAGGGATTTACTGTGAGAAGATGTTAAGTGTTCATGAAGGGGCAGCACAAATACAACTAACAGTCATTATGTATGTTAAATGTGATTACATTTACCGTTTTAAACTCCATTAAATACACCATGACATACCATTAGGTTTTCATTTACTTAGGCTATGATGACTTAAAGCAATACCTTAACTCTGGATTAGCTTCTGCCATGAACCATGTCAGATGTTAATTGGAGGACATATATAGTGCATAAATCATGCTGAATGCTTTCTTGTTCTTTTTGCTAATGATTTTAATTCAGTGCTATGAGGTCATACTGGGGTTTTAAGACAATTTCTACAGAAACTAAAACAAGATGACATCTCATCATGTCATATACATAAAACATTGCGGAAGATCAAACTCTAGTAAGGCAGCAGGACCGAACAACATTCCGAGGTGGGCTTTCAGAGCTGCCCAACAAGCTGCCTGATGTTCTCACAACTTTCAACGTTTTCCTCAGCCACAGCACTGTTCCCTCTTCTTTCGAAACAACCACCATCGCTTCCCTTCCCACCCACCTTTCGGAATGATTATAAGTCACTAACTCTCACTCCAATTATCATGAAGTGTGTTGAGAGAGTGCTGTTGGCCCAGATTCAGAACAGCATGACCTGGACCCCCTGCAGTATGCTTACCGATCCAACAGGTCTACCTCAGACCTATTGCCGCAGTACTACAATATGCTCTCTCTCACTTGGAGGATAAAGACTCCATAAAGACTGCTCTTTCTTGACTATAGTCCACCCTCTGGTACTGGCTCTAAACCTTTCGACTGGCAGGCCGCAGTCTATTAAGACTGGTAACAGAACTTCAGCCAGTATTACTACAAATATGGACACTCCAGAGGAATGGGTCCTATGTCTATCACAAGGATACGTCATTCTAAAGTTCACGGATGATGTCTCAGTGATAGGAAACATCACTGGCAGGGATGAAAGGGCCTACAGGAAGGAGGTGGCCAATCTAGTGTCAGGGTGTGAGGACAAAAACTTCACCCTCAACATGCTCCAGATGAAAGAGATAATAGTGGGCATGAGGAAGGAGAGGAGATCTGATTGATCATCATCATCCAGGAGCTTTAAGTGGAGAGGATGAGCTAGTTTAAATACCGAGCTGTCTGTAACAGTGAGGACCCCATTTGGACATTTAACACCACACAGCAGGTTAGCAGGGCTCAACAGTGGCTGTACTTCCTGAGGAGGCTGAGGAAGTTTGATACGTCACCTAAAATCCTCAGCAACTTCTAGCTGCACCATCATCATCTGGTATGCCAACGCCAGTGCTATGGGCCCCAGTTATTTCTAATAGTTTTTAAACTATCATTTATCCGTGGATAGAAAAGAAAGCATTCCAGTGTACAAAGAAACATGTTTATTTATTGCACACATACCAATAAATCTTATAACTTACTGCCAGCAAACAAATCCTAGAATCTGAAGATTTACCAGTTCTTCAGTTCAGTTCTGCCTAGTCTCACCATCTCCACATCATGCATCATAGCATGTCTCACCATCTTGCAAACCTTCCCTCTCACTCTGTCAGATACCTGTTTCAACCCACTTCACGCTGCCTGCACTCTCTTCTTCACCTCTCATGTGCACTGTCCATTGCTTTCAGTGGTTGACCTCAGATATTTAAATTCATCTACCTCACTATATCCTACCTCTACTCCTTGCATATTAGCATGTCCACCAGTTTCCCTCTCATTCTCACTCATAGCTTGCTTTACATTTATTTCTTTCTCTTAAGAGCATACCTCCACATTCCCAGGCTGTATTCCTTATTCTTACTCTCACTTCAGATTACAAAGTCATCTGTAAACGTCATAGTAGACAGCTCAACCTATCCATCACCACTGCAACAAGGGGCACAGAGCCGATCCCTGATGTAATCCTATCCCCACCTTGAACCCGTGTGTTACTCCTACTGCACACCTCAACACTGTCCCACTGTCCTCATACACAGTGTTGGGGAGTAAGGGAATACATGTACCAGTGTTACGTATTTAAAATACAAAATATGAGTAACTGTATTCCGTTACAGTTACCGTTTAAAAAGGTGGTATTCAGAATACAGTTACTTTGTTGAAATAAACAGAGGCTATACCCTCTCTATTTTTGGTAATTCCACGCTGGTGGAAACCCAAACAAAACACACATTAAGAGGCTCTGTGTCTCAATCTCACGGCCCATGTCACCTCTACTTGTGACCGCATAATGACGTGAATAAATATTTAAAAAAATATATATTATTCAAAAAATGATTTAATATGAAGGTAATAGGCCGAGTGTTACAGGCATAGCCCTAAAGAATGTAGCCTCATAGGTAGGGAACCAAGTTCTTGTTGAGAACCGGTTCCCACTGTTTCAATTCGTTGGAATTGTTTGCCATTTTTGCAAACGATTCCCTTATCGATTCCAGTCGCCCCGAATGACGTCACCATGTTGCATCATTTACCTGGCAGGAAACATGGCGCCTAAGCGGCTCAAACACTCAAAAGTTTGGTTATTCTTTACGAGAACGGATGACAACAGGGCAACTTGCAATACTTGCTAAGTAGATATTTCATTTAAGGGAGGAAACACTACGACTATGCAAAAGCATTTGCTCACTAAACGCGCAATGACCTCAAATGAATGTCGTGTTTTTAATTCCGCTCCGGACTCATGAATCTCAACCCAGCAGCAGCGGTAACGTTTCCACGTCCTCTTCCGTTAATGCGGCAGGTAAATAATCAACTAACAGTGCATATTATGTTAGCGCGATCTGCCTTATTACAAAACCTGCCATTACTGTGCATTTAGGTGACCATGATGAGAGAGACAGACAAAGTCTGGCTGGCGCTCGCTGGCAGTTCTCGCTGCAGTCTACCGGTAGCGTCTCCTTTCAGGCCAGGATAGACGAATGTCACCGAGCAGTGACTAAGTTTGTGGTAAAAGCCTTGAACCCATTTGCCACAGCAGATGCCCCGATTTTAGGTAAGTGAATGTGTTTAATTGTAGGCAGGGACATTACTGGATATTCTTGTGTAATTGCTACAGAATAATTTATGTTATACTTTGTTATTGCTACAGAAGAATATTTATTTTATTGTTTTACATTTACAATTTTTTTTCCTGGGGACCCTGTGACACCCCATTGAAGAGCCGTAGGCTGTGGATCTCTTAAGATCTCACTGTTGGGTTTGTAAGGCCATGTTACTCCTAAATTTCTATCTTGTTCAAAGAGAAGATATAAAACAAAGTTCTAAGCTAATCGACCTTAGTGTTCTCCTTTCTTATAAAGAATCGAATCGTTAAACAGAATCGAAAATGGAATCGGAATCGTGAAAATCTTATCAATACCCATCCCTACTCATGGGCAGTGTAGTCCGTGCTGCAGGGAGAATGGACTGCCATACCCATCACGCGTCTGTGAGCGCGAGGGGAGGAGAAAAAGGAGAGTGGAAAAGTACAAGCTGTCACCGACCAGCTGGAAGTATGTAAATATAATAATAACCACTGCAGCCAAAAAGAGTGCCTGGCGAGCCCAGTTGCAAGTAAGCTGTTAAGACTCGACTGTACACTGTGTTCGTGTTTTCCTCTGAAACAACAAGAGCAGCCTTTCAACTCCTCTCTCTGTCTCTCGCTAGCAAAGTTGACCCAGACAACAAAGTAAAGCTAGTTTTCAGCTATGAGCCCGACACAGAATCCGGCGTATTAGCCAGTGGTCCCTTTACTACGGTTCGGAGCAGCGGAGCTGTTTTATATACACGCGGAATAGATTTCTATACAAGATCGCACCAAAAAGTGCAGCCTTACCTAATGTCCATCCTATGTTACTCATTTTATATTAAGATTTAAAAATCTAGTTGGTATTGGTATGGCGAGTAGTCTTCGGTAATAGTAATAAATCACATAGCAATAGTAGATTCATGTAGTTGTAAAAAGCATGATAATATGTATTAAGTAATCCAAAGTACTCAGAATACATTACTGTCATTCAGTAATGTAACACGTTACAAAATACATTTTGGGGCATGTATTCTGTAATCTGTAGTGGAATACATTTTAAAAGTAACCTTCCTAACACTGCTCATACATGTCTTGCATCAGCCTCATGTACTCCTCTGCCACTCCTGATTTGCTCATGCAAGGCCACAGTTTCTCTTGGCAGTTTGCTTTCTCTAGATCCACAAAAAGACAGTGCACCTCCTGACCTTTTCTATCCATCGTCATTAACACTCTCAAAGCAAACACTGCATCTGTAGTGCTCGTTCTTGGCATGAAGCCATTCTGCCGCTCACTGATAGTCACCCCATCTTCTTAACCAATCTTCAACAATTCTTTCCCATATCTTCATGGTGTGGCTCATCAGCTTTATCCCTCTGTAGTTACAACAGCTCTGCACATCACCTTTGTTCTTGAAAATCTGTACCGACACATTTCTGCTCGTTTCCTCAAGCATCCTCTCACTCTCCAAGATTGTGTTAAACCATCTGGTCAAAAAGTCCACTGCATTCTCACTAATCTCCATACCTTCACAAGTATGTCATCTGGACCAACTGCCTTTCCACTCTTCACCCTCTTCATTGAAATATGAATGATGTCTTTTCCTTGTTTTGTCAGAGTAGCAATCAAAAGATATTTATAGTCATATAGCACAGAAAGAAAGAAAAAACAGCAAATCCGTATGAGAATACATTTACCTGAATAAAATACATTTATTCAGGTAAATGTATTTTACCTGAATAATTATCTCCCCGATATGACTCTGCAGCTTCAACTTTTTCACCATTTTCCTTTATCACTGTCACCTCCCCCACTGCAATAAAGCTGGTGTCTGAACTGATTCAGTCCTGTGCAGAAATATGGGATTTTTTATTTTATTTTTTCTCACTAAAGGACCTTTAAAAATGTTCCTCCTGTATGAAAGCACTCTGGCACATGCTAGTATGGCGGCATTAAAGATTAAAAGGAATGAAAAATGAAACAGAATGGAGGACTAATCATGGGTATGGATATGCTGTCCATAACATACGGTTCTACTACCCACCAGCCAACTCAATCAGCTTTCAAAAAGAGCAAGAAAAAAAGCGCACACAAGCTCTCTACTGACTGCTAAGCATCGCCATGGCAACACTTTCTTTCTTTCTCATTTTCTCTTGTTTATCTCTGTAGCTACAAATCTTTTGGTGAGCATTTTCATTAAAATGGTATTGCAATTATTGTCTTTTTTTTTTATTGTATTTTAATTGTTGTTTCAAGTAAGGTCCCTTTTCTCTTTGATTTGTTTGTTTTTTTAGCACTTTGATTTGTACTGTGTGTTTTTCCTCTCCCAGAATATAAACACAATATCCAATCTCCAATCCCACTGCTATAGTGCTTGTTCAGTATGGTCGATACCACACACTTAGTTAAACTTTTAAGATAAGAATTTTAAACAATAGATGGAACTAAATCCACACAAAATACATGACATATCATCAGCAGTGTGGGAGTCTTAATTAGTTATTTTATACAATAATAAAAAATAAGCTATACAATTGAGATTGATCTACTCAGTGAAATAATAGATAAACAAAGTTATGATACACACAGACACAGATACACACCCCACCAAGGAGTCAACTAAGCAATAAAGAAAGATTACATACAGGTCTTGATTAATACCTGGTGGATGTTAACTGATGAGTGTGCAGAGTAATCTAAAGAGACAAAGAAATATTTGGAGAATAGATAGAAAAAAAGAAAACTCTTGACGTTTAACAGAGAAGCAGAGAAAAAGATGGAAGCGGTGGGTGATATGCTGGTATAATGCATTTCCCTAGTTTCTCGTTATCACTTAATAGGTAGTGTTTACTTAGGAGTTTCATTTGTCTCTATAATGGACCAGAAGCAATACTGCAGAATTAACATATACATTTTTAGCAGTGCATAATGCACTGCTAAGTCCCCGCTACACGAAATCAAGTCTAAACTGCATTTGTTAAAGCATCTGCAAAACTGAAAACTTATCAGCTGTTTTGTGTTTGATGACACTTTGCTATGCTACACGGTGAGTTATGTGTTTATCTGCATGAGTCTGGTTGTTAATTCAAATCTCTAATCAGCCAATCACATGGCAGCAACTCAATATATTTAGGCACGACCTGCTGAAGTTCAAAATACACATCAGAATTTGGAAGAAAGATGATTTAAGTACGTTTGAACTTGTAATGGTTGCTAGTCTGAGTATTTTAGAAATTGCTGATCTACTAGGATTTTCTTACACAAACACGTCCAGGGTTAACAGGGAAATGAAAATATCCAGTGAGCAGCAATTCTCTGATTGAAAATGCTTTGTAGATGCCAGAGGTCAGAGGAGAATGAGCAGACAGGTTTGAGCTGATAGAAAGGCAACAATAACTCCAAAAAAAACCCACGTATTACATCCAAGGTAAGCAGAAGAGCATCTCTGAGCGAACATCATGTCAGACCTTGAAGCAGATGGGCTACAGCAGCAGAAGACCACACTGGGTGCCACACCTGTGAGCTAAGAAGTTGAACTTGATGCCACAGTTCACACAGGTATAAAAAAAAAAAAAAAAGAATAACAAACAATATAAGATTGGAAACCTGACCTGATGAGTCCTGGTTTCTCCTGTGAAATTCAGATAGTAGGGTTAGAATTTGGCGTAAACAAGATAAGAGCTCGTGTCCTTCCTGCCTTGTATTGTGTTCAGACTCCTGCTGCTGTTGCTGGTGGTGTTCTGGTTTTCTTGGCACATTTTGGGTCCCTTTGTACTAATTGAGCATCGTTTAAACACCACAGTGAACCTTTGGGATATGGTTGAACAGGAGATTTGCATAATGGATGAGCAGCTGACAAAGCTAGCATGTCAATATGCACCAAAATCTCTGAGGGACATTTCCAGCACTTTGTTGAATCTATGCCATGAAAAATTAAGACCGTTTTTGAAGTCAGGGAGGTACAGTCTCAAAGTAGCAATATTTAAGTAATAAAGGGCTCAGTACCTGTGTAAAAGAAAAAAAGAACTTTGCAAAGTCTTTGCCTGTCACTATATAAAGAGGATAGAGTACAATGTTAGTGATGAGGGCATGCTTGGTTAGCAAGCAGTCTCCACAGACTATTTGAATGTACTGTACAAATTAATTCTGAAAAATAATCATTACTGATAACCAGTGTTGCTCAAGTTACTTGAAAAAAGTAATTAGTAATTAATTACTGATTACTTCTCCATAAAAGTAATCCTGTTACTTCAAACTCAAAGTAAAGTCAGTACTTCCACACTTTAAACGCTGCACGGTCGTACTCTCTCCCGCACTCGATATATTATCCCTTGTTGATCTGATCTGACGCACTTACGTCATTGTCATGAGACACTCTTGCAAACAAAAGCACGGTTTAGTAACACAGTAACGCAGCATGCTTACGGGAAAGTAACAGTAATCTAATTACTTTTTTTGCAATAGTAATCCCTTACTTTACTCGTTACTTGAAAAAAGTAATCTGATAACAATAACGTGTTACTTGTAACGCGTTACTCCCCATCACTGCTGAAAACCAACATACAAATAAAACATAAGGACTAGAGTAGAACCACCAGAATGGGAGCATTTTCTTCTTGGACAGTCTGTTAACATCATGCAGAAAGCAACAACACCACAAATGGTAAAATGGTAAATGGCCTGTATTTGTATAGTGCATTACTAGCCTCTAAGGACCCCAAAGCGCTTTACACATTCAGTCATCCACCCATTCACACACACATTCACACACTGGTGATGGCAGCTACATTGTAGCCACAGCCACCCTGGGGCGCACTGACAGAGGCGACTACAGTGGAGACAACAGTGGCTCAAACTGATTAAGCACAGCATCTGCCTACCGTACTTCCCCGTAACCTTTGACTGTACTGACAGTCAAATTTAAAACAACAACAACAACAAAAAAACCCTCTATTCTTATGAAGGGGTACATTAGTAACATGGACCCAAAAATGTAAACATTTTTTAGACTTGAGCTGCTTTTAGCACATTTGTGTTTGGTTTATTTTTCAAACCCTGAGGTTACTGCTCGGTCAGTCTTTAGTTCTTGCAGTGAATATACGCAATTTTTCAGTTTGTGCTATTAGGAAGAGAAACACATTTCTTTAAAAAAAATATCCACTAATATATACTATATATAATCCTATTATTATTCTAATATCCTGTACAATCATATTATTTAATAATGTATATCGATACATCTCCCTTCTATTCCTATGTGCACATATCCAAGATTCTTTGGCAAGTAAATGCACTGAAGTTTCATTTCATTCAGTGTGTGTTCTGAATGACAATAAAGTAGCTATTCTATTCTATTCTATTCTATTCTATTCTGGTATTTACCATTCAAATAAACGTCCCTTAAAATCAGATAATGTACTGGCAGAAAATTATCAGGACATTTTCTGTTTGTTTGTTAGTTTATTTGTTTTCCAGTGAAGTGAAAAAATGGATAGTGGAATATGCTCTCGTATGTACTTTATATAGTTATGTTTGAACATGCTGTATGTATTCAACCTTTCAAGTATTATAAAGTAATATTGCAAGACAGTAAAAAAATAAAACTACATAAATAAACAAAAAACACTAATCGACCCTTTAGAGCTCAAATACAAATTCAATCTTGAATATAAGAACAGAGAGCACAAACGCTGAAAGCAACAATGATTTCAGGAAAACAAAACTGTTATTTGAAAACAGTTAATTGCATCTCTTCTTGTGTTAATTAAATGCATTTAATAAACTGTTTTGTGGGAATGTGTACATTAAAGAGAATAGTTCGACTTTGTAGGCGTGCAGGAAATGTAAAAGCAAAGCAGGCGGAGGTCAGCTAAGCAAAGTAGCAGCATTCATTTTGTCTTATGGGTTTTCATTTTACTTAAACATTTACCTCAGTTTGTCAAACTTTACTTTTAATTTGAGCATATAACACTGCGGTATTATACATGTGACAAAAAAGAAAAAGCTGATGTCTCACGTGCTGTGGAGTCTAAGCATGTGATGCTAATAGCAGGTAAAGAGTGCTTTCAAAATATCCTATCTAAAAGCTTTTATGGGGTCTGCTAACTGATGAAAGATCTGGTTTTTCAGTGCCATTGTCACAGTCCAGAGGTACACAGTAATTTCCCTTAGCAAACACACACAAGCTCTCTGTCTGCTGTTAGGGTGACATTCAACTGCACTGCACTGCACCTCTCTCTCCAACGAAATGGCAGAAGATTACTAAAGAATGTGGTCGGCCTGACAAGGTTGACAGCTTACATTCTCCATCTCAGATGTGCCTCCCATTTTCCAATCACTGGAGAATATATGCAGTAGCTGGGGTGTTAAAGCAATGTTTTATATGCACTACCTGAGCAGTCTTGCAGCAGTTCACATTTAAAAGAGTGTCAGGCAGACAGTGCCCGAAGGGGATGCCTCCTATTTTCAGTAAATTCAATTACATCAGCACATACTGTATTCTCTTTATAATGACGGGCTAAATTGCACAGAGTGCAAAACTCTGGGTTGATGACCCAGGTCTCCTAACAGCATGTTTGAAAAAAATTGTGCATCTACTGTATTTCTCCTTTCCTAGTAAAACATAAAGAAATTAGGGGTCTGAGTCTGTTTTTTCTTCAATACACAATACATATTTAAGCATTTTATTAAAGACAATGTCAAATGCAACAAATGCAATACAAATTAAATTGATTGAAATTGTCAGGTGGTTCAATAACGGCGTGTTGGCCTTCAGCCCCCCCCCCCCCCCCCCCCCCCCCAGGGGGGAGCAACGTTTGAGAAAACCAAGGAAAATTAAAGAAATAGTTAGGGTTAGGAAATAACCCTAACCCTGAGACTGAAGAAGTCACTTGGATGAGTGACGAAATGTTTCTCCCACTAAAAACACTACTTTGTATATAATATAATATAATATAATATAATATAATATAATATAATATTTGCAACAAACAAAAAAGTCACATCTAAGAATAAATAGGGAATAGTGTATTTTTATGCAGCTTCCACGTATCTCAATGAGTTCATGACCAACTATAATTTTGTACATTCAACGATATTTTTTGTGAATAACACATCATCGCAGGCCTTCAGGAAAAGTTTTGTAATTTGGATTGCAATATTCTCGGCATCTCTTTATACAGTTCTGTGCGACTGAACAAGTAAAACACTGAATACATAATAAATAAACATCTAAAGCACATTGTCTGAGCCACCTTGGACAACCTATGCATCACCATTAATGTAGTTCTTCTTTTCCTTCATGCACCTTTGCATATGAAACAAAGTGCTTTGTCATACCAAGAGAATAATTAACTGAAATACTGTTTTTTAAACATTTCCTGAATTAATGCTTTTAACCGCATAACTGAGCTTCATAGGAAAAAGCTGTGATCAGTTTCCTACCACATAATGGACAATACAAAAAAGACAGGTGTAGGTGAGATTTTCACAACTTTAGATGACACATTACAAAGTGAAGAAAGGCAAATAGTACATTTCTGAAGCCCTAACACTCTGATGACCAAAAGGCATGAAAACAGCCTTTTATTTTGATTGTATGAGCACAGAATAGCTGGCTGTTGTTGACATGTGGCACCACATATATATGGCCCTAAAAGCCCTAATCAAAAACTAACCCATAAACTGCACATGTTGTTTCACTTATTGAAGCCAGTTGTGGTGTCAGGAGGTTTCTGCAGCTTGGAAACCCAGACACTCTCGAGGTGCTTCTTTGATTTTAAGAACAGAGCTTCTGAGGGTTTTTGCAGAACTGAGCACACATGATTTTTTTATTGAATTGAATTTTTAAAAAACTGATAAATACCACACAGTTGTTAATTTTGGTAGTAGAACTCTAGTCGGTGGTTCTACTTGCCTTCCAGATTGCCATTGTATTGTTTTCCAAGATTTCAGCCCTGTCTGACTTAATTGACCTAACCTCTCGTTGAAACCTAACCAGGGCTTTGTACTGGCTCGTGTTTATTTAATCTTTCTCTTCTACAAGCCTTCGCCAGCGATTGCCCCGCTTCCAACACTCATTGCTGTCTGCAGTTAACTGCTTCATTCTGTCTGAGACTCTCTCTTCTCTTATCCTTCTGTCTGAAATGTGCTTGAGTAAAGATATTCTTCCAGGTCTTCGCACTTCAGGGATTTGTGGTCCAAGGTTTAACAGATCTTGTTGGAGATGCTTAATGTCTTTTCTGGTCCATCTTTTTAAGATAAATAAATTGAAATATTGCACCGACTTTCTTCATTTTGTAATTTTCCTTTGCATTGTTATTGTTAGTTATTTCTCTTCTGATATCTTCCTTAGAGTTTTATGTGTTAATCATGAAACAAGCACCTTAGATAAAAGACAAACACTGTTTAAAAGATCTAACAGCGAAACTGAGTTAAAATAATAACAGAATTCTTTCAAAAGTGTCAGATAACAATCTGGGAATAACTGACAGACTCAGTCATGTTTTTCTTTGTTTGTTTTTATTCTAGTTTAACTATATTGTTGTATAAAGTGAAATCGGCAACACTTTCATTAGGCAAATTTTCCTTACTCGGTGACTTACAGATGTTGGAACTATGCTGGATTTGCTGGCGCTAAACACCAAGTCAGAATGCGTATTAAAAGCTCAGGCTAGTAATCAAACAATGCCACACTCCCTGGTTAAAAGCCAGCTGGCATTTGGCTCCAAATACAAATGCATCAGAAAAAAATAGGTAACCGGAGTGTGAGTATGGGATTTGTTTAGCTGTGAAGCACACAGAGCAGAATCCTTTACATGGTATCTGCTGGATAAAGTACAAACTGGTAAACGGGTCTTTTAGATCATCTACAGGGAAGCTGCTTGGATTCTCTTCTGCCTATCCAGATGGTCTAACACCATCAACATGGATGCTGGCTTCCTTCAGGTCAAAAAAAGCACACTATGAGTTGGCTAACCAAGGTGCTGTCTTTTTACTAGTAAGTGGGAAAAAAACTCCACACCCCCGAAAAGCTTCTTGTGCCCTTTGTAAAGCACATAAAATACAACACAGTGACAGTATATGTCTCTACTCTGTGGCCCCTGCTTTGTTTTTCCTCACCAGCCACCTAGCACAGATTTCTCTCAGAGCACAAGAGAGAGACACAGGGCTGCATTATCAGAAATGAAAACAGCTGCGTGTCAGAGACTCTGCCAGTTTAGGAAAAGAGGAACAGAGTCTCTCCCCACTCACTGGAGCCTCAGCATGCTTCCTTGATCTTACAGTGGCACTGAGAATGCTTTCTGATAATGAAGATGTTAAACTCAGTCCTGAAGGGTGCTTCATCCTGACTGCCTTAACGGCATCACGAGAAAACCGAGACTAGTCAGAATGCCAGACACATTTAAAAGTCAGTGTCTACTTTTTGAATGTCAACAATTCAAAAGAGCAAACTACGAAAGTTCCAATAATTACTTGTGATAAGCGAAGCTTGCAAGAAATTGAGTAATTGATTCACGCATGCAGGACACACAGAATATTAAAGTTTTGAAGGCTGACTGAAAAAACTCAATATAACATTGGCCAAATGAAAATAACTAAGGCTGCGATCCTTAAGAGCTGGAGCCTGTTGGTCAACCAATTAAATTAAGACTGAATATATCTCTGATTTTTTTTTTCCTTACTGAGCACTACATCCTTTTTTTTTCTCCCACTTGTATTAATAAAATTGATTTTATGGCCATATTTGGAGGTCGTTATCAGACGGGAGTATAAATTATAAATACTACATAATGCTTCCAGCTGTGCTCTTATTTACACACAGTTCTGTGCAAACATCTTGAGTCATCACTGAATTTATTTATATTTTTCTTCCACTGAGCCGGACTTTTGGAAACGTTATCAAAGGTTTTTCACTCATTTTCAGTCCAGTCCTCATTTTCAGTTGTCTTTTGTTTAGACAGCCTAGCAAGGAACCATTGTATGTTTAGGCACTTTGTTCCTAACTGATTGTATTAACGCATAATTTCTTTAGCTGAATCTACAAAAAAAGGCCAAAAGTAACACAGTTTGATGGACACAAAATATAACTTTTGCACCAACGTGGTGATTCCCAAAGAGCTATTAATTGAAAACTTGGGATATCTTGGCATAGTTTGCAACTTGCTCTTAAAACATTTAAGCAAACTGAACCAGTGGAGCATAAAAGAAGAAGTGACAGGCCTAAAGACCATCTACAGTAGATGAATAGTATCTCAAAGTTATGTCCTGAAGAAACAGAAAAATATCCAGCAAAGACCAGACACGGGACCAGAGAGATAACCATCTAACCATTCAGTTCATCCATGTACTGTTTGCTGAAGTGCCATCAAAGATGATCTAAAGAGAAGAGTGGCTGTCAAGACACAGGATCGCTCATGCACTTTTGCATTGCACGGTATTTTGTAAAAAATGTACAATTTGGCACTTAGCTATGATGTTGTTTCATACTTCATGTAATGCTAAAAGTCTAATGAAAATATAATCCTTCTCAGAAACTGAAACGTTAATGAGACTTTATTTTGGCGATGCATTAACATGTTTGGCTGCTAGCTTTCTATATTTTCAAAAAGAAATGATTTCTGTGACAGAGACTAATTTTTTGTTTGGAAAACCTGCTCTCCTAAAAATAGCCTGAGCGTGAGTTTCCTCAAATCTAAATCCTAACTCACCAGCACGACGGAGCAACCAATGTTCTGCATAATAGTAGAATCCAGGACAGGCTTCTGAGAAATAGCCTTTTTTAAAACATATATAAAGTCAGAGTACATTTAATTGGATAAGAAAATACAAAACAGAGAACAACCAGTGACTGTATAAAGGTCATTAGGAAAACAAGTTGAGCCTTATTGTATATAAAGCATACAATAAACACAGCCCACATACATTTATAATTAGAGTCACAGAATCCTATACTTATTTCTTAATCTCATATCAAACAGAGAATTGCATTACTCCGAGTATATTTCTATTAATATCCTTTCCACTGCATAATGAGCATACTTTAAAAACGTTTTCAATATTCCTTTTTTTAACATAATCTGGAGCAAGAGAAATACACATCCAAATCTGGTAGTTAATGATGTTCGTTGTCTAGTACTACCTTTGATCTTTTTTTAGGTATATTTAAATATATAAATATACGGATGTATAAGCTATGACTCTAAAAATTGCACGGTGTAATGCAGAATATGGTTCACCTCAAACACCATGAACCTCACATTAATATGGAGAATTCCAGAGCAGTTCCTATAGTTGCTGAAATATGATTGAAAATTAACTGTTGAGAAGAGAGGCTTAGCAAAAAGTCAATTAAAAAAGAAATCATTTGCCTAATTTAAAATAGGCACCGGGTAACCAATCTGTTCTGCAGCCAGGAAGTGATGAATTAGGAATTTAACATTCCAGTACAACATGGTTTTCCTAATAACAAAGGGAAAAGTATCTACCAAAAAGAGAAAAATCTGCAACAGTGATCTTTTTGCTATTCTTGTCCTCAGACTGCAGAAACAAGCCATTTGGGATTTAAAGTCCCGCTTACAACTATTTGGAGATCACAATGTGTGAAGTTCTCGCTGATAAAGCCACAAATATGCATGTTCGACACACTTCATTTGACATTCAGAGAGTCACTCTGACAGCCAAAGTCTTGTTCCCTAAAACCATCTCATTACCTTGCTGGTAATTTAAAAGCAATAGTTTGGTTATAATTACCCAGCACTGTTCCAAAACACAATATCCAAGCCAGAATTATCTGTCTAGCCCCAAGTTAAACTCTTTTGGTTAAGTGATGTTGCAACAACATCATATTATTTCCACAGTATGCAGCAAAATTGTCTGCTCTGGGTATCAATAATTTGTCAGGCGGCTGCATTTTGCGTCACAGCGACTCCCAAATTATTCCTTTGAAGTGGTTTAGTGAAGCTGTTGCTTTCTGCCTCCCCTGATGATAGTCTTCTCCATCTCAATCGCTTATTGTCTCCGTTTCCCATCTTCCCTCTTTCTCCCTTTCTTCACAGATCATTATGTTAGAATTATTGCTCGCTATTGCTCTGCTCTGCATCTGTCCTTTCACTTAAGTTCGGGTGGACGACAGCAGTCGTGTTTGCTGTCCCTGCGGGTGTGGCTGAGCTGGGGCAAAAGTGGCTTATGGCTCGCTAGTTTCTCCTTCCATCCCACCAGTGATTCACTCATTAGAACAATAAGGAAAACACAAGGCAAGCAGTGTTAACTGGCAAAGCAATAAAGCATTGTTGAGAGCCATAAAAATTTGAATTAGATCACTTTTCCCGAGGAGTAATTAAAGCAGGAAGCTGCCATTTAATGTTTACCATTTCATTAAAGAGCAGTGGCAGAGTCACAGAGGTCGACAGGAGGGCAGCCAGGCTGGACTGCACTTACGAGGGCTTTAAGAGAAGTGTGTGTGTGTGTGTGTGTGTGTGTGTGTGTGTGTGTGTGTGTGTGTGTGTGTGTGTGTGTGTGTGTGTGTGTGGCTTCCACACTTCTGATTCCTTGTTCTTGATAAATGTAATAGATAACTGTCTACATTAAACCATGTCCCATTTTTGTAATTTTAAAGCTCCACTTGCTCATGACAGCATCCGATTTACCCACATTTGTGCAACGTCATTTAAAGCTATTTTCAAAAAAGTTGGGATGCTGTATTTGCCAGTATAAACAAAACAATTGTTTTTTGCTAACACAAGAAATCATTTGATTATTTATTGAAACATATGTTCATTTGGAATTTGACTACAGTAACATGCTCGAATAATGTTTTGAGTGCAGTGTTTCATCACCTCTTCTTACATGTATTACAACATCCTCTCCAGCATGTGGGAGCTTAGTAGACCACTAGCTGTAATTTCGAAAGCCAAATGTTTTTCCATTCGTGCTCGATGTAGGACGTCAGCTACTCAGCAGTTCATTTGCCTCATTTGTCATGTTTTTCTTATTTTTTCAGTGCACTCTTTTCAATGAGGGACGTTTCCAATGCTGGTAAACCATTTCGAATCTGGACTCTCAACCATGTCGTTATAATATATGTAGTTGTGGTGGGATGTGGTTTGGCAATTTCTTGTTAAAATGTAAAAAACAAAAACAAAACAAAAAAACAATAAAACTGTCATGGTTCTGGGTCCTTTTGGTCCAGCATTTTGTGTTTTGTGTTCTTGTGGTATTTTGTTTTATGGGTTATATTCTGCTTCTTTAGTAATTCTATTGTGAGTTCCTTATATGTTTATTTCCTTGATTGTTTAGTATTTCCCCCTTGTGTCTTTGCCCTCGGTGTCTCTCTCTGTGTGACTGTGTAGTTGTGTGAGTTCTTGTGTCTTGTTTCATCAAGACATTCTGTGTTTCATTCTGTTTTTCCCTGCCTGCCATGTCTCCCCATGTTTCCCCAGTCAGTCATGTCTCTGTGTCTGTCTGCACCTCTGTGCATGTTCCGGTTACTTCCTGCTTTACTTTGGTAGTCTCCTGTTTGTTTGTGCCATGTTTTGCGTTGCTTCTCTTACTTTGAAGGTACCTCGTCTCATTTCTTATGTTTAAGGTTGTGTCCTCTGTCTGGTGTGTGTAATTTGCCCCAGCTGTGTTCCCCATGTGTGTCCTGTTCCCGTGTCATTCCCTGTGTATTTAAGTCCTTTGTTTTCTTCTGTCCAGCATTACGATCTCCCTCCTAGCTGTGTGCGTTTCCCTGTGTTTTTCCCTGTGTGTTCAATTATGGTTCCAGTATATCCATCCATCCATCCGCTTCCGCTTATCCTTTTCAGGGTCGCGGGGGGCGCTGGAGCCTATCCCAGCTGTCATAGGGCGAAAGGCGGGGTACACCCTGGACAGGTCGCCAGTCTGTCGCAGGGCTAACAGTATAATTTATGTTATTTTCTGATTTTAGTTTTTGTATCGTCTTTTTCAAGCTGCATTTTGAGTTTACATGTCACCTCCCCATATGAGTCTGCATTTAGGTCCTTTCTTTTCCTGCCTGCACACAGCCGTTCATGATAAAAATTTGTGAAGTACTCTAATCCCCAACACCCCATGTAGTCACAGATGATAGTTTGTGAACTACTGTATAGGACTGATAATAAGTAGAAGGGTCCCTCTCGTTTTTTGGCCAGGAGGACGTAGCACTCACAAATCCCAAAATGTTTTCATTTTGACAATAGTGCAGTTTTCCATGTTCAGACCATTTTAAAATCTGGTGAGGCGCAAATAATAAACCAGTGTTGCTGGATTTTTATTTCTCTTTGTTTTTTTGCTTTTTTTAAAGCAGCAGTTTCCAAATGGGTTCCCTGGCTGTGATTTCCACAAAACAATCATATCTGCTTTTAAAGCCATGTTACTGTAGAACCTAATGATCATTGTGATTCATTTTAGTTTTTCACCATTCATCTTCAAGAGTAAATTTCTCTGGATTCTCTGAATCCTTTAAAGATGTCATGTACGTTAAGTGGTGTAATAAAAAATGTTTTTGATTATTTCAAAATTGGAGCTCTTATTTTTATGTCTAAATGCCTCTATGTGATGGTGTGGCTTTTTGTATTATATCAGCATATACAGCACTGTTAAAAAGAAAAACACAACACACAAATATTTTGGTGGACAGCTTATCTTTTAAAAGACTTTTCATGTGCAAATATCGAAACTTTAATGTGACTCTAGTTTCAAAGATTTGAAACCAGATAAGACATATTAAGAGAAAATAATTCTTGTAACATTTGGCAGCTGCTTTTCTGCTGTCAGCTTAAATGTGTATGTATGTTTATTTGGCTTTCAATTTTAAATATTAATTTAGAAATACAAATAGATAGTAAGACCTTTACAATAATGCATGTGAGGTCGCAACATGCCCCTTTTGCCCTTTGTGGGAGAAGACATGCATGGAAGTTGGGAAGATGCTGTTCTCAGACCTGTTAAATATTTCAGCAAGAGAACTTTGCCTGGTCTCTCTGCATCAGTTCACAAGCTCCTGTTCCTCTCACACACACTTGCACATCCAGAACAGACACAAATAGCATAACACACACAAGAGGACAGGCTGTATTAACTCGACAGGTAACCTTTTACTGCTGCCCGCTGCTGTTACACCAGCTGCAGCCGCTCAAGAGCCCAAGTTCCGGTCAGAGCCTGAGGGAAGGGGACAGCCAAAGAATTCATCCAGTGTGTAATGAGGGACAATGTGAGTAAACGCACCAGTTAGAAAAGACGGAGAGAAAAGCTTTCCACTTTGATGCAACTGCAAGCAGTAATAACGTTTTGTGGTCCATAAGTACAGTGCATGGGATCAATGCTATAGAGCTTTCCATAGATAATACTCGGCAGATAATTCTGCTAGCTAGTGAAAAGCAAAACGGGAAAAATGTCTATCACACAGAGTTCCACGGGGATGGGAAACCTTCAGTTTTTTCTTTTGTCAGACCAACTACTCTCACATGAATTTGGTCAAAGTTAGCATTTTGATCTGATAATGGCACTAGATAAAATGTAAAGCATAACAAAGTTGTGTATGAGTGTATATGGCATAGCAATCCTATTATCTCCTATTATGTCTGGTTTCCAGTTGTGGGTACCAATTGACCAAGCCAGGCTCAAAAAAGTGTGATTAAACCAGTAATCTAGACACACACGTGCTCATGACAAATCAACAAGTTAACTATTTTCAACAATTAGACAATTTTCAACCTGATCACAAATTACAGGTGCAAACTTGGTGATGGGTTAATGATGTCGGTCAACTATTTTTGATAGAATATCCAACCAATTTAACACAGCATATGACCACAAGTTAGAATTGGTTGATGTTCAACTCTTGAGTAGCTGCCACACTCACTCATGAATGTAATACTATCATTTACTGCACTATGAGGCTTGTAATCCACATTACATCAGTGTAGAAAACACCAAATGACAAACCAAAAGACAGATAAAAGAAGGCAACTGAATAGAGAGCGACACAAGTGCTGAGTCATTTTGACCCGACTGAGGCTGAATCAGTGACGCTCGCTCTGACTGACTGAGTCTTCTGTCACCCGGCATGCAGACGAGGAAGATGTTGAGATCTCTTAAACAGACTTGATAGGAATTTCCTCCACTGCCTGATGGAGTTGACACTTTTTTACCTCTGTGCCATTTCTGTGAGCGCTCTTTACGCCAAGCGTCAGTCTGCATCAGTGGATCTCGCTTTTGCCAAACAAGCCCCACCTCAACCTTTCCAATGTGTCCCACACCATTGCTGGCTAATACACAAAAATATAGTAGACCAAGGAATATGTGACAACTGAGACAGGCGATGCAGAGTAAAACAGCCAGCGCACACTTGTGAATATTAGAGATTTGTGGCCCATTTCCCCTAAAACCATAGTTTCAGAAAATTGTATTCACTGGAAAACTGGCAAAATGTCGACTTATTGCGTGTCTTCCATAACGGCTCATGAATATCCGGATTGCTGACAAGTGACGGCATTTACAGTGGTGTTTGTGACGTCTGACGCAGGAGCTGTCCTCTAAAGCTTTGCCTTCCAGACAGAAACTTTTCCAGATTACTTTATGTCTGGATATGATGTACAAGTTTTCAAAAACTAATGCATGGGAAGCTGTTCATCCAATGGAATACAAAAGGGAGAAAAAATATGTTTCAGTCTATTTCTTTTTTCACGAGAAACAGAAAATATTTTCCTAGCTTTTGTTGCCTTGAATTATAAAACTTAACCTCAGACAAGCCTTAATATAAACTATGTCTCTGGTCAAAGCTTCAAAACATACAAATGCATTCATTTCCCTATCCTCAAACAGCGTCTTTACATGATATTCAATTCAAAGACTACTTTTTTTTCACCAATACATTAATAGCTCTTAAAGTTCACTGCTACAATATTATACGGCTATTAAGAATATAGATGCACAGTTGAGGAGAGCATTGAGCTTACTAGATGAAGGCCAGACAAGGTCGCGCTGCTTTGAAAAGGATGCGTTTGTGCAATTTTTGCAAGCCTGAAGAAATATTCGAAAGCTCTTTGTTCAAGGATGTATGAATTCTTGGAATCTCAGTATTCCACTTACCACGGCTGCTGAAGTGAGCGTTATTTTCTTCGCTGCTCATGCAAGGGGTTATTTGCTCCTTTTCTATCTCACTGTGTTATGTGTTGGCCTCCGGGGAGGCAGAGATTCATTACAGCTAAGGCCCACTTTAGCATGTTTGGAATGGCTCACATCGATCTATTTGGCCTTGGTAGATCGCTGTCTGAACTTTTGCATTAGTGGGTTGCATCGAGGAGCACAGTGTCCACACCTGACAGGTAATGAAGCTTAGACCCAGGCTTCTTTTCAGAAGTCAAAACAAATCTATTTGGATGAAAACCTTTTGGAGTCTTACCCTGTAATCTGCCTTTCATTATCTCCTCCTCAACTCATTACAGATTGGATTTTATTTATTTAGCAAATGAATAAAATAAGAAGATAAAACATGGTGTTTGGGTGTATGTACTAAGCACACATGATCTCATAAGCTTTCCAACACATACAGCCTCTATTCCAGTGTTCTGACTTCTGTCAATAGAATAGAATAGAATAGAATAGCCTTTATTGTCATTGTACAGAGTACAACGAAATTGGAGTGCCACTCCCTTGGTGCAAGTTTCAATAATAAATATAAATGTAAAATATAAAAAGTACAAAAAAAACAATCGTAAGTACTCAAACAATAGTATGTACAATATATACAGGATAGCAGCATTAATATAATGACAGTATGAATAGCAGCATAATATAATGACAGTGACGGTATGGAATAGGTTCAATTGTTTTTGTGCTTATTTACTACGGTGATAGCTCTGGGAAAGAAGCTATCCCTGAATCTGTTTGTCCTGGTTTTATGTGACCTGTACCGTCGGCCTGACGGTAATAGTTCAAACAGTTGGTTGCTGGGGTGAGAGTGGTCCTTGATGATATTGCCAGCTCTGCTGAGGTACCGAGAGTTTGCAGTGACCTCCAGGCTGGGCAGAGAGCAGCCAGTGATCTTCTGGGCTGTGTTGATGACCCTCTGCAGTACTTTCCTGTCTGCAGCTGAGCACCCTGCATACCATGTTGTTATGCCGTACGTTAGGATGCTCTCTATGGTGGCTCTGTAAAATGTCACCAGCAGCCTCTCCTCCAGGTTGTTCCTCCTGAGCACTCTCAGAAAGTGGAGACACTGCTGGGCCTTTTTAACCACCGCTGTAGTATTTGCAGTCCAGGAGAGGTCATCAGATATCTGCACGCCCAGAAACCTCATGGAGTGTACCCTCTCCACACAGCTCCCGTGAATGTAAAGTGGGGCCGGGTCTGCTCTGCCCTTCCTGAAGTCCAAGATAAGTTCTTTAGTTTTCGTGGTGTTCAGTTGGAGGTTGTTAACTGAACACCACTCAGTCAGTCTGTTGACCTCATCTCTGTAGTCCGACTCATCCCCCCTTGAGATGAGTCCAACCACTGTGGTGTCATCCGCGAACTTTATGATGGTGTTTGAGAGATGGGTAGGGGAGCAGTCGGATGTGTAGAGCGTAAACAGGAGGGGACTCAAAACACATCCTTGTGGAGACCCGGTGCTGAGTGTGATGGTGCTGGACCGGTGGGGGCCGAGTCTGACAGACTGTGGTCTATTTGTCAGGAAGTCCTTGATCCAGAGGCAGATGGGGGTGGAGAGTCCCAGGTGAGACAGTTTCTGGACCAGGATCTCCGGGATGATATGATTGAATGCTGAGCTGAAGTCCAGAAAGAGCATTCTCACATAGCTTCCTCGGTGCTCCAGGTGACTCAGCGCAGTGTGGAGCGCTATGGTGATAGCGTCCTCGGTGGAACGATTTGTCCTGTAGGCAAATTGGTGGGGGTCCAGAGTGGGAGGCAGACCGGCCCTGATGTGCTGACAGACCAGTCTCTCAAAGCACTTCATCACTACAGGCGTAAGTGCAACAGGCCTGTAGTCATTTGGGCTGGCCACAGCTGTCTTCTTGGCGATGGGGATGATGGTGGAGGTTTTGAGGCAGGGCGGGACGGTGTTTGATGACAAGGAAAGGTTGAAGATTTTAGTGAAGACTCCGGTCAGTTCGTCAGCACATGCTCTGAGAACCTTTCCATGTATTCCATCAGGACCTGCCGCCTTCCTGGGATTCACTGACCTTAGAACACACCTCACTTGGTGCTCCCTAAGTGTTAGTGTGCCAGTGCTGGGGGCGGGTGGAAGTGGTGTGGCAGCTGAGGGCTTGGTCGTCTCAAAGCGGGCGAAGAAACGGTTTAGATCCTCAGCCAGTGAGGCATCAGTCCTAGATGTCGCCTGGTTATTGCTTCTGTAGTTGGTAATGTGATTGATCCCCTGCCACATTTTTCTGGGGTCGTTGTCAGCAAAGTGATCTTCAATCCTCCTCCTATAGGCAGCCTTAGCTTTCCTGATGCCTCTACTCAGGTCTGCCCTGGCCGCCCTATACGCAGCCCTGTCCCCTGACTTGAAGGCAGTGTTGCGGCTTTTTAGGAGGGATTGCACTTCGCTATTCATCCAGGGTTTTTGATTTGGAAACACCCTGACCCTTTTGTTGACGGTGACATTGTCAACACAGTTCCTGATGTACGAGAGTACAGTGTCTGTGTACTCCTGGAGGTTGTGGCTGGAGAATAAATCCCATACAGTTGTTGAGAAGCAGTCCTGCAGTTGAGAAAGGGCTCCTTCAGGCCAGGTTTTCATTGTCTTTGTCTGGGGCTTTGTTTTTCTCAGCAGGGGGGTGTAGGTGGGGGTGAGGGACATGCAGAGGTGGTCAGATCCAGCCAGGTGGGGGAGGGGTGTCGCTCTGAAAGCATGCCTGATGTTTGAATAGACATGGTCCAAAGTGTGTTCTCCTCTCGTAGCAAAGTCCACGAACTGGACAAATTTAGGAAGCACAGTCTTTAGGCACGCTTTGTTAAAGTCGCCGGCGACAATAAAAACCCCATCGGGGTGGGCAAGCTGTTGTTTGTTTATGGTGTTGAGCAAGAGGCTGAGAGCCGTGCTAATGTTAGCATCCGACGGTATATAAACAGCTATCACAATAACTACTGTAAACTCCCTCGGGATGTAAAAAGGTCTGCACGAGACTGCCAGAACCTCCAAATCAGGAGAACAGTGTGTGTGAATGATCCTGCTGTTACAACACCACTCGTTATGCACGTAAACACATAGCCCCCCTCCTCTGCTTTTACCTGAGTTGCTGTTTCTGTCATGCCGGTGTAGCGTGCGGCCTGCTAACTCGACTGCAGCGTCGGGAATCAGCGGGTGAAGCCACGTCTCCGTAATAAGAATAATGCTGCAGTTACGTGCAAAGCTTGTGTTGGCTATCTGTAGCTCCAATTCGTCAAGTTTGTGGGTGATGGATCTGGCGTTCGATAGGAAAAGGCTCGGAAGTGCTGGCCGGTGTGGATGTTTGCGTAGCCTAGCGTCTGAGCCCGACCGGCATCCCCTCTTCTGCTTTCTTTCCCTCCGTCGCCTTCTACGCTTGCTGGGCGGGCAGACCATCCACGGTGACCCTCGCGGTCTCGCTATCTCCACCAGGATGTTGTGTGTTCGCTGATAGTCGCCAGAAACAGACAAACTATATTTAAAACCTAGATCAATTAGGTTCTGGCGACTGTAAGAGATGGCGGCGTTGCAAACATTCAAAAATATCCACATTAAAAGTAAAAACGAGCACCAAACTGGAGAGCTAAGAGCCGCTGCACCCGTGCGCGCCGCCATCTTGTTTTTCACGTGTGAAACCCACAGATAACAAAGTTTTCCCAGTAAAGATATTCCTCAGCCAATAACCTGGGAATCTGTACCACATCTCCTGCCAAACACTAGCCTCTACTGATGAATCTGAAAAATTGGAAAGGTGCTTGACAGATGTGTACTGGCAAGAAAACACTGTGATTGTGTCTGTCCATCACAGGGCACATTGTTTAGCATCTTCCCTCAAGAGAACAGGGGAGCGCTATAGAGCCTGCGTCGAAGTGTGTTAGTGCGTGCCGTGGCTGACATGATATAGTCTCTGAATATTGGCGAAGTCTATTATGTGTGCTGAGATAGAAGGGGATTGTGTGATGGCATCTAGCGCTCAGCAGGAGCAGGAGGAGTGGAGGGTGAAGCTCCCAGTGTCTGTGCACAGAACATAAATGTTTCAATAACTGCACCTACTTCTGAGTATCCACAATTTTGGGGCAGATGCTTCTCTGCGAGCATAAAAGTGGGATATAAAGGAGTTATACTCAATCTGAGCCATCTGCCAGGACTCTGCAGAGCTTTAAGTATAGATCTTCACCAAGTCCCCAGGTGTATTTCCAGACCCCACTTAGCCAAACACTGGAAGTTGATCAATGGAGGGGAGGAAAGGCACAACTGAGGTGATGGAGATACCTGCCACTGCAGCAGCACGGACTGATCTGTTACTGACAAATACTCACCCTGGGACATGAATCTCCTCCAGATCCCTCCAACTGAGCTGGAGCACAAGAAGAAAGAAAGATTGAAAGAAATGATTTGTCCAAAAAGGATATAGCATAAAGAAAAAGTAAAATGTTTGAAGACGTCCTGGCTTTATCCACAGTTTCAAGGTCGGACCGGTCTTTTCAGGCTAATGTGGATGAAAAGAATCCAATGCTAGATAATCTCTAATAAACAGCTTTTCTGCTTTGAGCTACACACTAAAGGGTTGCAACACAGGCAAAGCTCATAAACTAAACATGAATAAGCAACCCTGGTCTCATTTCCTTGCAGATATAACATACAGTGTGGGGCTTCATGTGGTTTGCCCCTGTCATTTTCTTCTTTTGAATTACAAGGTGCATCCAAGGACGTCTAAAATTCAAGAGCGCGACAGTGGTCAAATTCTGCCTTTTTAATGTTACACTTAGGATCGTCTTTTAAATGGTTTACACCACGTTGAATGAAGATGAACAAATCAAAAGACAAAATTGCTTAATATTACTGAAGCAACACAGAAAGATGTCAGAACATCTGCCAGCAAAAGGAAATTACCTTTATAACATTTGACCAGCTTAACACTGAGCAAGAGGCTGATTATCCACGATGGCCAACTGGGCCATTTACCCCAAAGGAAACTTTTTGTGTTTTTTAGGCTGTGATTAGTCATTATTTTCCCATCTGCTCTGCCACTGGTCGAGTGCACCTCCTGTGACTAATCACACTGGAAAGGGCTACCTCAAATTAGAAACAAAAGGGGGAAAACAGCTTTTGGAGAAATAACCCTTCTGTTAAAGCTCATATCAATCCTACATACTCTGCACACACTAAGAGTAAATCCTCTATAAGGTGGATCAAGTTGACACAAAAAATCAACACCCTACCTTCGCTTGCAACACCTGATCTTTGTCAGTGATGCAGCAAGTATAGCAGTTTGCTGACATCCCTTTGTCAAGACTGAAATATGGTATATAGAGAAAAATCAATAAATGTTGACTTACTAGCTGTATAACAGTTTTTCTCTCTTATAGTTTCCATTATTTTCTCCATTTTCTGTCACAGTGTTAGATTAAATTATATTTTAACCATTTCCTCTACTGAAAATACCTTAAGAAAAGAGCAACATCATACAGTTACTCAGAAGGGGGACAAACTATGGACAAAAGCCAAAGGAATAAGGAACTAAAGACCCAAAAAACTGGGATAATGGAGCACTGGAGCACAAACTGGGTGTCATTAGGACGCTACAACACAGAGCGAACACCATCTCCACTGACACAGCGGCCAGGGAGGCAGAAGAACAGCAGATCAAGAAGGCCCTGAGTAAATGTGGGTATCCCAGCTAGACTTTTGTCAAAGCTGGGAAGGCACCAAAAGAAAGCTCCATCCAATCCAGGAGAGAAGGACAACCGCTGCCTAAGCGAAAACCTGTAGTGATCCCGTATGTGTCGGGAGTATCGGAGCAGTTGAGACGCATTTTTTCCAAACACAGAGTCTCTGTGGCTTTTAAACCCCAAAACACACAAAAACTGGTCCACCCCAAGGATCGGGTCCCCCGACACAAACAGAGTAACATAGTGTGCGCTGTTAAGTGCCAGGAGGATTGCCAGGATTTATACATCGGGGAAACCAAACAACCTTTGGCAAAGCGGATGGCACAACACAGAAGAGCTACATCTTCAGGCCAGGACTCTGGTCAGGCCAGTGGACACTCTTTCAAGAATGAGGATGTACACATCCTGGACAGGGAGGAATGCTGGTTTGAGCGCGGAGTCAAGGAGGCCATTTACGTGAAAAGGGAAAGGCCATCTCTGAATCGAGGGGGTACATCTTTCGTCATCTTACAATGCAGTGATTGCAGCCATTCCCCAACTCTCTGTGAATGATACTCATGGCCTTTGATCAGTGGCCTTTGATCAGTGGGTTTTGGTCAGCGGTTGTTGATCAATGGTCATGAGATTTACATAATTAAGATTAAGGAACTGACCTCCCGGCCCATTGTTCCTTCAGTGAGCTGGTTTCAGTCATTATGCAAAGGTACTGTTTATAAGATTGGGGAAACCTGCAGTCAGCTGAGACTGAAGAAGTCACTGGATGTGTGACGAAACTTTTCTCCCACAAAACGCTACGTCCAGATGAACAGAATCCACTTTTGGAGATTTACTTACCTGGATGATTGAGCATGCATCAAGACGTTATTAAAATATACATAATTATCACATTGGTACAATACAATATTTATATTGTACCAAAGTGAAAGGTTTTTCGTTATAACATGATATTATGTTTAAACTTAAGGTATATTGTACAAACTTGGAAAGTATACTGTATATCACTCCCTCAATAACAGTCGTCGTTCTTTTGTTCTTTGGGTTTTTATCAACATAAAGTGCCACCCCACCTCCTTTTTTATTAATTCTGTCTAGATGAAGGAATTCATATCCATTAATTTCAAAGTCTTCTTCTTTTCCAGGGGTCATCCAAGTCTCTGATATGGGATCACTTTGAATGGCTGTTTAAACTTTCTTATAAATTCTTTAATGCAGCATTCCCCAACCCACAGGCCGTTTGGTACCAGGCCGCGAGAGTTGAGGTTCGTGTGTGGTTTTATCGGTTTTTATCGTTATTTTTTTTAATCATTTTTATCATTAACTCTGTTTCCCTGGGTCTTTTCCTGTGTGTTATGAATAAATCTTCTTTTTTTCTGTACTGGTTTTATTTTGTTGTATTTATCCACAATGTTAAAGGCCAGTCCATGAAAACATTGTCGGACATAAGCCTGTCTGTGGCACAAAAAAGGTTAGGGAGCATTGCTTTAATGGATTGAAAATTTGCATATAGGCTTCTACTGTTTAAGTGAACCACTGTTATACTCTTTTCTACCTTTATTTTCCTGTTAAATTGTTCATTTGTATAATAATTGCATTAATTTCTCATACTGTTAAAGAAATTGCAATGAGGGTCTATGTTGCTATCATAACCCAATGTCCTATTGTCAATATCTATATGAGTTGTTACTTGTAAACTATCAGACATCTGAGTTGACTGTACAGCTTAGACAAGTACCATCATATTTAGCCCTCTTCTATGCTCTGATTTATCAGTTATATTTTTCTAGTAGAATGAGGGCGATCTCTTTGATGACTAGAACTTTTGCCTGCTCTGGTGTTCCATTTAACTCAAATACCTTACAATCTGATATCCAAGTTGACTATATTTTCTTTGGTTTTCTTAATATTCATTCAAAAATTTAGAAGATCATCATTTAGCCTGGAGAAATAGTTTGCTGCTTTATAAGAAAGCCCTCCGCAAAGCCAGAACATCTTACTACTCATCACTGATTGAAGAAAATAAGAACAACCCCAGGTTTCTCTTCAGCACTGTAGCCAGGCTGACAAAAAGTCAGAGCACTGTTGAGCCAACCATCCCTTTAACGTTAACTAGTAATGACTTCATGAACTTCTTCACAATTTTAATTATTAGAGAAAAAATTACCAGTAATCATCCCACAGATGTAATATTATCTACAGCTATTTTCAGTACCATTGATATTCATTTAGACTCTTTTTCTCCAATTGATCTTTCTGAGTTAACTTCAATAATTACTTCCTCCAAACCATCAACGTGTCTTTTAGACCCCATTCCTACAAAACTGCTCAAAGAAGTCCTGCCATTAATTAATGCCTCAATCTTAAATCTGATCAACCTATCTCTAATAATCGGCTATGTACCACAGGCCTTCAAGCTGGCTGTAGTTAAACCTTTACTCAAAAAGCCATCTCTAGACCCAGCAGTCTTAGCTAATTATAGGCCAATCTCCAACCTTCCTTTCATTTCAAAAATCCTTGAAAGAGTAGTTGTCAAACAGCTAACAGATCATCTGCAGAGGAATGGTTTATTTGAAGAGTTTCAGCCAGGTTTCAGAGCTCATCACAGCACAGAAACAGCTTTAGTGAAGGTTAGAAATGATCTTCTTATGGCCTCTGACAGTGGACTCATCTCTGTGCTTGTCCTGCTAGACCTTAGTGCAGCATTCGATACTGTCGACCATAATATCCTATTAGAGCGATTAGAACATGCTGTAGGTGTTTCAGGTACTGCACTGCAGTGGTTTGTATCATATCTATCTAATAGACTCCAATTTCTGCATGTAAATGGAGAGTCCTCTTCACATGGTATCTAACCAGATTCTTACTCTGGATGGCATTACCTTGGCCTCCAGTAACACTGTGAGGAACCTTGGAGTCATTTTTGACCAGGACATGTCCTTCAACGCACATATTAAACAAATGTGTAAGACTGCTTTCTTCCATTTGCGCAACATCTCTAAAATTCTAAAGTTAGAAATATCCTGTCTCAGAGTGACGCTGAAAAACTAGTTTATGCATTTATTACTTCCAGGCTGGACTACTGTAATTCATTATTATCAGGATGTCCTAAAAACTCCCTGAAAAGCCTTCAGCTAATCCAAAATGCTGCAGCAAGAGTCCTGACAGGGACTAGAAAGACAGAGCATATTTCTCCTGTTTTGGCTTCCCTTCATTGGCTTCCTGTTAAATCCAGAATTGAATTCAAAATCCTGCTCCTCACATACAAGGTCTTAAATAATCAGGCCCCAACTTATCTTAATGACCTTGTAGTACCATATCACCCTATTAGAGCACTTCGCTCTCGCTCTGCAGGCCTACTTGTTGTTCCTAGAGTATTTAAAAGTAGAATGGGAGGCAGAGCCTTCAGTTTTCAGGCCCCTCTTCTGTGGAACCAGCTTCCAGTTTGGATTCGGGAGACAGACACTATCTCTACTTTCAAGATTAGGCTTAAAACTTTCCTTTTTGCTAAAGCATACAGTTTGGGCTGGATCAGGTGACCCTGAATCCTCCCTTAGTTATGCTGTAATAGACGTAGGCTGCCGGGGATTCTCATGATGCATTGAGTTTTTCCTTTCCAGTCACCTTTCTCACTCACTATGTGTTAATAGACCTCTCTGCACTGAATCATATCTGTTATTAATCTCTGTCTCTCTTCCACAGCATGGCTTTATCCTGCCTTCCTTCTCTCACCCCAACCAATCACAGCAGATGGCTCCGCCCTTCCCTGAGCCTGGTTCTGCCGGAGGTTTCTTCCTGTTAAAAGCGAGTTTTTCCTTCCCACTGTCGCCAAAGTCCTTGCTCATAGAGGGTCATATGATTGTTGGGTTTTTCTCTGTATCTATGAAGCACCTTGAGGCAACTGTTGTTGTGATTTGGCGCTATATAAATAAAATTGAATTTAATTGAATATTCTTGTTTGTTTTGCAGTGTCTGCATTTTTCTTGATTAGGTGTTCATTTAAATAAACATTTGTTCCTTTCAGCTTTCTTCCTTGCTTAAGCAGCTCTTTTTTTCTGTTTTCTATTAACAAATCTTATGATAATAGCAGGTATTTGATTTTTGTGTTGCTTGGAAGAGGATGACATTCCTCAATATTTTTACTGTCCATTTCAATACCATTGCTATTGAAGAAGGCCATTACCTGGTCTTCCAAGGAGCATAACTCTTACTCTGGTGGTTCCCCTCTCTCTGTTGTTGTTACCCGTGCATATGTCTGGTGCTTGGTTTCCAGTCCAGTCACTATTACATCATTTGTTTTTGATTATTGTTCCAGATCTGACAGTTATCCTTCCAGCATAGTAATCTTCTTGTCCTTTTGCTCATTTTGTCTTCTATTAAATTAAGTATTGGTTTTTGTTGTTTTGAAATAGTTATTTCTTCTGACATGAAGTTTGGAGATTTCTTTATGTCCTCCAGTTCCTCCTCACTGACGTTGCTCCTCTTAGGCAGCATCTTATCGATGTTAATCCCCATTAGTTGCATAGGTTTGTTGTGAAGCCCGGATCAATCCCGTGTCTTGCCGATGCCCAGCTGTTAACTCTTACTGACTGGTGTCTGAGCTTCGTTGGTTGGTGGTTGAGCTTGGTGGAACCTTTTCTTTAAATTGAACTGCTAAAGGTTTCTCAGTTTTCTCTTCTCTTCTTGTTTCAAGTGGTCCCTCAAGTCTCTGTGTCTGTTTTACTTTTATCAGCAATGAATAAAAGCTTATTTTGTGATGCTAAGTGTTTGGTGGAAATAATGGCCGTAAATTGGGTAAAGTTACATAAAAGTAAAAATGATTATGAATGAATCATTATTTATTTATCTTAGTGAATCAGTAAATGTGTCAAGTGCTGTGTGCAGGCAGGAATGGAGGACCCAATGTGCAGAGTCATGGAGGCAAACGTGAACTCAAAACTCAGCTTTATTGTTAAAACCCCCAAAAAACTAAATGGAAAATGCAAATAAAACTAAACAGGCAGGTAGGCAGATGGACCACACAGTGAAGAACGAGGGAGATCACGACACAGACCAAAAAAAAAAAAGCCACAGGGCTTAAATACACAGAGGGAGCGATCAGGGAATGGAAGGCAGGAGGGAAACACAGCTGGGACAAATCAGGGCTAACAAGACAAGGGAAGCAAAACCAGACACATTAACATAGGACACAGACTATCAAAATAAAACAGGAAACATAACACAGAGACGCGGACTTATAAGGGGTAAGTTCAATAGTAACGTAACACTCAAAACACTGGTTCATCAACCCAGGTACCCTAACAAAATTAACAAATTGAATCTACTACACACTCAGGAGGTAAGGAAAAAGTACTGATTAAGAACTCATTATGTAGGAATTTTGAAATATTTTTTTTTCCGTATTGTAAAAGCAACAGTCAAGTGAAGAACTGAGAAAAAAAAAAAAAATCAGTAGTTGAAGCTCTGAGATTCAAGCTTTATTTCCTTTTAATAAAGGACACCTCATACTACAAAAACAAGCAGAAGTGGTAATTTCTCCAAAGTGTTCTTATTTTTGGAATAATAAAAGCATAAGAAAATACCTGTGAAGTAAAAAAAATCAATGAATAGATGAGAATGCTGATGGTTATTTGAGTTTAGCCCTTTGATGTAGCTACTAGACTAAAAGTACATATAAGACTGATTTGAATTTTATTAGTTTGGCTAGTGTGCATCATAAAATAAAGTTACCCTCTAAGTGACGTGACAGAGGCTGCAAGAATACATTCTGACTGAACAGTAATGTTAAAGTAAAATGTCAGGGCAATCCATCAAACAGTTGTTGAGAGCGGTTTGGCTAAGGTGTTCGACTGACCAAGCAAGAATCGTCGCCAATCCTAGGACCACGCTGCTAGTTTAGCCAAAAGTACACACAATACCATTAGAAGAGCCTGAGGACGGAGCTTATTATATTAACAGAAATGTAAATTTAGTCATAAAAGTGCAGAGGCATTAATTCTACAGCCCAAAGAACACTAACGTCTCGAGTCCTGCTGCAACCACAACAGATTCAGGTAAACTGAATTTACATCCTGATTTATTTATTTTTATTCAGTAACCTGTCACCTGCACAGACAGGCTGCATCTTCTTAAAAGTGACTCATCAACATGTCACTATATGTCAAAATCTCTGAAAGACCATCCAATAAATAAATATTACTCACCCCACAGATAAAAAAGTATAAAGGCCTAAAACAGCAATGCACTCATTTCTCCTTAAACTAATTATTCAAGGCTTTGGGCACTTAACGCTGGAAATCTAGCCGGCTGTGCACTGCATTCAGAAAGGACTGAAAACCTATGATATAATGAAGGATCCGAGTCTCTCTAAAATGAGCTCATATCATTCAGGCAAACAATGTTATGCTGTATTAAAGTATGCAAAGGATTGATGACTCATTTAATTACTTTTCCCCCGTGCTGCTTATACTTGAGACTTCTACAGTAGTATTTTCATACCAGTCCATTCTTTAGCTCAGTTATGCTAAGCAGCTTTTTTTAGATGTGCTCATACTGGATGTATTTGTGCTCTTGTCTCCATGTTGTTAGTTCCTGCATGTAGTCTAAGTTTGTGTGCACTCAACCATCTGTGGGCGGCTGCGTGGGTGAGTTTACTTACATTGTCCTTCAAATAAAGACTAAAAGTTCTCAAAAGTAGGTTTATAACTTTAGAGTGAGAGCTGCTGGATGTCATAGGCCAACGATTTATAAGCCAGCACAATACTGTCATCACTGCCGTCCATGTTCAGATTTCAGATGAACACTAAAGAGAAGGCAAAGACAAACTGACAGGATGTAGAAAGGAACAGTGGGCACAGTGATGTAAGACAATATTACCCTGAAATGTAGATTAACTTATTTAACTTTGAAAAATGTTGGTTCTATAAAAATTCTTGATTCACTGGGTGACAGAAGGACATAAAAATGACAGAAAATAAGCAAAAAAGGTCACAGGGGACCTATTATGCTTACTAATAGCCTAAAAGAACTCATAAAACCACCTGCTGCTGCTCTTTGCTCTTTAATCTCCTAAATCTGCTTCATGGTGGCTGGATAGAAATGATCAGACATGAGGAAGAAAATCAAGGAAAACGAGAGGGACAGCAAATACGATTGTTAGGATTTTTACATCCTTGTGCTACTGTGTGACTGTCTTTATTTTTAACGCATCTGAATGTGATCTATGAGAATCTGCAGGGGGATTCACATATCAGAGGTTGGTGTTGATAAATTGTGAAAGTGTGGTCTCTTCGGCAGCTATATTTCTGCTTTGACCCCGGGAGTTTCCATGTTTGAGGTGAATTCAAACTCCACAATGGCTTAGTATAATCCTCCTAGTATCTTGATGCACTCCTTTCAACTCAAGGCCAACACACCAGTGTTTGCGTTCCTCACTTGCTCACATTTCTTTGTTGGTTTTTTGGGTTTGTTTGGTTTTTTTTCTTTGTGTGGAGCTGTTTAAGATGCTGACAAGTTCACATTTAGATTTTAATAGAAACACCTGCTTTTGAGATGAGTTTCTCTAACACAATTTTTCTCTTTTTGTGTAAAACTGGCTTGATTAGCTTGTAACTTATAAAGCTGAGGAACTCTGGCGGTTTAGACTGCGTCCCTGGCTTTTTTTATATGATTTCATTTTGTGCAGGCTTCCATCCATCTTTTTTCTCCTCTGTGTCCTCACTGAATGGAAAATTCAAATACAACGAATGCACCACAAAGCATGCTTATTTTAATATGTCTGTCATCAGAACATGAAGCACCTGACACTGAATGATAGATTTTTCAGATCAGAAGAAAAAGAAACTGTTTTATTTGTTGTCAGGTATTGTCCACCTGGGCCTTACCCAGAGTTTCTGCCTGATTTCTCAGATTTTTTATTTCCTCATTATCATCTCTCAGATGTAACATTATACTGCTACTTTAGTGCCATTATGTTGATATTATTTAGTTTTTTTCTCCAAATGATCTGAGCTAACTTCAGTAATTATTTCCTCCAAACCATCAATGTGTCTTTTAGACATTACAGGGAGTGCAGAATTATTAGGCAAGTTGTATTTTTGAGGAATAATTTTATTATTGAACAACAACCATGTTCTCAATGAACCCAAAAAACTCATTAATATCAAAGCTGAATGTTTTTGGAAGTAGTTTTTAGTTTGTTTTTAGTTTTAGCTATTTTAGGGGGATATCTGTGTGTGCAGGTGACTATTACTGTGCATAATTATTAGGCAACTTAACAAAAAACAAATATATACCCATTTCAATTACTTATTTTTACCAGTGACACCAATATAAATTCTCCACATTCACAAATATACATTTCTGACATTCAAAAACAAAACAAAAACAAATCAGCGACCAATATAGCCACGTTTCTTTGCAAGGACACTCAAAAGCCTGCCATCCATGGATTCTGTCAGTGTTTTGATCTGTTCACCATCAACATTGCGTGCAGCAGCAACCACAGCCTCCCAGACACTGTTCAGAGAGGTGTACTGTTTTCCCTCCTTGTAAATCTCACATTTGATGATGGACCACAGGTTCTCAATGGGGTTCAGATCAGGTGAACAAGGAGGCCATGTCATTAGTTTTTCTTCTTTTATACCCTTTCTTGCCAGCCACGCTGTGGAGTACTTGGACGCGTGTGATGGAGCATTGTCCTGCATGAAAATCATGTTTTTCTTGAAGGATGCAGACTTCTTCCTGTACCACTGCTTGAAGAAGGTGTCTTCCAGAAACTGGCAGTAGGACTGGGAGTTGAGCTTGACTCCATCCTCAACCCGAAAAGGCCCCACAAGCTCATCTTTGATGATACCAGCCCAAACCAGTACTCCACCTCCACCTTGCTGGCGTCTGAGTCGGACTGGAGCTCTCTGCCCTTTACCAATCCAGCCACAGGCCCATCCATCTGGCCCATCAAGACTCACTCTCATTTCATCAGTCCATAAAACCTTAGAAAAATCAGTCTTGAGATATTTCTTGGCCCAGTCTTGACGTTTCAGCTTGTGTGTCTTGTTCAGTGGTGGTCGTCTTTCAGCCTTTCTTACCTTGGCCATGTCTCTGAGTATTGCACACCTTGTGCTTTTGGGCACTCCAGTGATGTTGCAGCTCTGAAATATGGCCAAACTGGTGGCAAGTGGCATCTTGGCAGCTGCACGCTTGACTTTTCTCAGTTCATGGGCAGTTATTTTGCGCCTTGGCTTTTCCACACGCTTCTTGCGACCCTGTTGACTATTTTGAATGAAACGCTTGATTGTTCGATGATCATGCTTCAGAAGCTTTGCAATTTTGAGACTGCTGCATCCCTCTGCAAGATATCTCACTATTTTTGACTTTTCTGAGCCTGTCAAGTCCTTCTTTTGACCCATTTTGCCAAAGGAAAGGACGTTGCCTAATAATTATGCACACCTGATATAGGGTGTTGATGTCATTAGACCACACCCCTTGTCATTACAGAGATGCACATCACCTAATATGCTTAATTGGTAGTAGGCTTTCGAGCCTATACAGCTTGGAGTAAGACAACATGCATGAAGAGGATGATGTGGACAAAATACTCATTTGCCTAATAATTCTGCACTCCCTGTATTCCCACAAGACTGCTCAAAGAAGTCCTGTCATTAATTAATGCTTCAAACTTAAATATAATCATCATATCTCTTTTAATCAGTCAGGTACCACAGGCCTTACCATTACCTAAAAGGCATCTCTTGACCCAGCTGCCTTAACTAATTATAGGCCAATCTCCAAGCTTTCTTTGTCAAGCAGCTAACAGATCATGTGCAGAGGAATGGCTTATTTGAAGAGTTTCAGTCAAGTTTCAGAGCAAGTTTTAGAGCATGCTGTAGGTATTAAAAGGTACTGCGTTGCAGTGGTTTGAATCATATCTACCTAACAGACTTCAATTTGTTCATGTAAACAGCAAGTTCACTTCACATACCAACGTTAATTATGGAGTTCCACAGGGTTCTGTGATAGGACCAATTTTGTTTACATTATACATGTTTCCCTTAGGCATAGCATTTTTCACTGCTATGCAAATGACACCTAACTTTATCTCTCCATCTTTATCCATGAAGCCAGATAACACACCAATTCTTTAAACTGCAGGAATGTCTTAAAGACCTGGATGACCTGAATTTTCTGCTTCTAAATTCAGATAACACTGAGGTTACTATACTCAGTAGCATATGGCTGCACCTCTCTGAGCCTGGTTTTTCCTGTTAAAAGGGAGTTTTTCCTTCCCACTGTTGTCAAAGTGTTTGCTCACAAGGGGTCATATGATTGTTAACATTCGCTGTTTTCTTTGTATTACTGTATGGGGTCTCTATGTTACAATATAAAGCACCTTGAGGCAACTGGTGTTTTGGTTTGGCGCCATATGAATAAAACTGAATTGAATTACAGACCAGGAAGTTTTGGAAATCCTCTGACCTTGTCATCCAGCTATCACAGTTAGGTTTGTCAAACTCCTTATGCTCCTAATCCTAACATTTGCCCATTTTTTCTGCTTCTAACACATGAACTTTGAGTACTATGTTCACTTGCTTCCTTATATATCCCACCCATTAACAGGTACATGATGAAGAGATAATCAGTGTTATTTGCTTCGCCTGTCAGTAGTTAATAATAATAATAATAATGGATTGGATTTATATAGCGCTTTTCAAGGCACCCAAAGCGCTTTACAATGCCACTATTCATTCACTCTCACATTCACACACTGGTGGAGGCAGGCTACGGTTGTAGCCACAGCTATAATGTTATGCCTGATCAGTGTATATGAAGCAGTACTGAGAAGCCCAGCGTTATAGTTAATGATAGACTTAGAATGTCTGAGTAGTTCCAGTTTTTTCTTCTTCTTGTATCTTTACATAAAAGTGGCAACAACGATATCTTGGAGACCCAAGAAATCACCAGGTTTTGAACAAGTAAATTCATAGTTATTATTCAGGTGGTGAAGCCACTTTATTGACAGATAAAAACCTCAGAAACACAAAATTAAGATGTAAAAATGTTTACAGGGCCACATCTTTGCATTTGGATCAAAAAATAATCACAGAAACATATACATGGGCATGAGTTTTTATTTTATATAATTTTTTGCCTATTTCACATTTTGCAAAGCCAATAAATGTCCTTGACAGCAAGGAGGCTAAAATGGTAGCTGGGTGATCTGTGGGCTATTAAAGGTGATCTCTGCTGTATAGTTTAAATTGATCAGGACAGCTATGCATATCAATGAGAGCCTATGGTTGAATTAAAGCATCAGAGTGAGAGGGTCCTGTTGAGAAGTCAAACAGCTGTCGGGGGATCCAATTATGGTCATGCACAGAGTGCACACCTAAATGTTGTGTTCCCCACAAAGCCCTCTCACTACACTCAAGTTAAGCCGTCTCGCCTGCAGCGTTGGTGAATATTTGAAAGTATTGCCGGAGGAAAAGAACGAGGCTGGCATTTCTCCTTCTACAGAAGTGGCCTGGTACCCTGGTGGCAGAAAGTCTCAGTCTGAAAACACAGCAAAAGTCAAATACAAAAATGCCCTCTGCGCCTTTGTCACTGCTTAAGTGTTTAAGAAACTCTCTTGTGCATTGTCACTGCGGGTTCAAGATATTGTATGAAGCTGACAGAAGGTTAGGAGAAAGAAGTAAAAACAAAAGCAGGTCCAATTTAAAGATCAGATGGCTCAAACATTTGTCTTTTTTTAATGTGTTGAGCATATTATTCAAAGATAATTCAGTGACGCAGGTGCAGACTTGAGTTTTTTAAGCAATCAAGTTGATGTTAAACTCAAAATCATATTTTACTGAAACGACCACACCTGAAAATGAAGTGAAATTTACAGGCAGACTATAGCTACCACCCACACACTACTCATCAGACAAAGAGTGGTCTGAAACAGACTGCGGCAGTCGCAAACAACCAGGGAAACCAGGGCCTGTTTTTATCACGTTCCTTTCTCCTAGTTGTCATGATTGACTTTAATGGATTAATGATATATTTGTAGAAATGTTTCTTGCCTTTATAGTGACCTTGGAAAGCACTTTGTTGTTGCTGATGTTGATAAAGTGCTTTATAAATAAACCATCGTTATTACATGATATACAGACAGCATGCTATATAATTCCAATAACCCCTTTAAAACTGACTTGATATGCAAAATACCATCTGTCAGCTTCAGCCTCAGCAAAAACCTTCTGCAATGCAATCAAGTACACTGTGAAACTACTCATTTAGCTCAGCCTGGTCCCTACATTAACCCTGCAAGAGCACACCAGGGAATCAAATCACATACTGTACAATTATCATTAACAATGTCCTGTTTACCTTTTATGCTCCACTTACTACACTGTGAACAGGAACAGGAACAACAGTCCAAACACTGTAAAGCATCTCCCTCGAAATATACAGCTGCAGCATAAACATGCTTGTTCACTGAATATTCAGCTTAGTAACAAATGATTTCAAATAACACGATTTCTACATGTGAATATTAAATGTCAGCAGCTGTTATTGTGTGACGTTTTGGCTCTGTACCCAACCACAGTGAATTTTAAATCAATCAAATTTAAAAAAAAAAAAAAAAAAAAGAATTGTTTTCAACATTTATCCTTTGCAGCCAATGACTGTAAATAGACATCACCAAATACTGCATTTCCTCTGTTGGTCTGAGATCAGGTGGGTGACTTAGTCATTGAAGAATATCCCATTTCTTTGCATTGAGGAACTGTTGGGTTGCTTTTGAATTATGCTTTGAGTCATTATTCATTTGCACTTTGAAGTGTTGTCTGATCAGCTTTGTAACATTTGGCTGAATCTGGGAGTATAGCCCTGTGCACTTCAGGATTAATCCTGCTGCTTCTGTCAGGAGTAACATCATCAGTAAGCACCGATGTGCTGAAAGAAGCCATCTATGTCCACTGTGAATGACCATCTTTGAACAGAGGCGGTGGCTTACAAAACCCACTGTCTGCCATGTTGAATCCAGTTTTGAGATCCCTTGCCAGATGCCTCAACACCCACTCACATCCATTTGAGTGCAGTAAATCACATGATAGTGTGGGGCTAGGTTTCACAACGGGTTCACCCAAAACCATGACTGATTGTGACCCACACCCGTTTTCACACCTTGGCTTGTGTAATTAGGTAGAGGATCAATAGGGGGTCCTTGACCCTCTTGGGGAAACTCCCATAGGGCTTAAATTTGGGACTCTCCACCAATTACTCTTAGAACTGAAGAAGCTTCTCGGATGAGAGGTGAAACATCTTCAAGTAACTTAAAGAAGTTCAGATGCTTTTCTTTCCAAGCTCCTTAGACTATGGTGACCTGGATGACTGAGAACCTTCACAGACATGTGCTTACTGTGCTCAGTGATAGAGTTGCACTGGAAAAGTGATAATTGTCCTTCTTTTCCTGAGTGTAACTAGTAGTTTGCAACTGGTAAACTTTATGCGTGGCCATTTGTGAACGGGTCTATGGTTGTACACCTTCACAATTACAGGGCTACATACCTCGTTTATAGTACTGACTTGACCACTCAAGTTTTGCTCTCTCTTTGATGGGTTAATTTCTTAGCATAATGATGGCCTCATTCACTTGCACAGACATCTTTTCCTGGGTAAAGATTCAGAAGATGGCCCGAAATGTACAACACCTGGCCAGTTTTCTCCCAGGCTATTTAAAACCCTGTCTCTGAAGGCCTTCCCATTCTCCTCTCCCACTGCTGCCTTGCTCCTGTCCTGTGACAATAACTATGTCCAATTGTTGTCAAAAAAGTGAGTTTAAATTCATTTCTTTTAATTAACACAGCTCAAAAAATGGAGACGGGGGCATAATAACAAAAACACTACCCCCCACTAAAACATGACAGTCCTTATTAACTTGACTATGTTTAGGTCAGGTACTACCCACTATGAGGTCATTATCCTGGAAGGCACGTCAGACAGAAAGTTATGGAGTATATACAATATCATGTAATGCTTGTAAGCTGTGCAGCAGAAAATCTTGACTAGTAATTTAAACTGATAAATATGAGCTTTGAGCAGCCACTAACATGACATTTTAAAGCAATGATATGCAAATTAATATACAGTGCAGCAGACAGACTGAACTCAAGGTTGGCAACGAGTGCAACAGCCTTAAATGTTAATCAGCAGCTCAAAAAAAAGGAAGCTAGGACAAAAAAAAACAAACAGTTAATATGTGCAAAAATATTCTTTAGGTAATATTAAGTATGCAGTGATGAAGGGGACTGGGAACTTGTGGATGACCAAAGTTTGTTAAGTTTGCCATGAGGCTAAGATCACAAGAAACAATCGTGTTAGTCAGCTGTGTTTAAGGCGAAAATCAGGAAAGCTAATTTCCATAATTATCTTTTGCTGAGATTGCAATGAGTAAGAGACAGCCTCTCCCCGGCTCAAATAATAATCAACAATGAAAGTGAAGTGTAAAAACAGCTTAAAATCAATTCAGCCCACAATACCTGAAGTGTAAATCATGAATACCCTGCTTGTCTATTCATAGCACAGTTCAGCCCGTACAGGGAGTTCATTCAAAATACAAACCAACACAAACATTGCATAGGGGTTAATCCAGTTGCAAAACATAGCCTAGTGGAAGCTTAGAGATCAACAACAAGCAGAGCAACAAAGCAGGCAGCAGACCCGCAACACACAGCAGAGCCAACACATCAAGACACAACAGGCAGGTGATAAAGAGAAGCTGTGATTTCAGCAGACGACATCTCAAGAAGCAAAGTCAGGAAGAGCAGTTTGAGCCCACAGCTGCTATGATTAAAGTCTAACCAGCAAAGAGCACAGTGTAAATATCATTACCTCTTTCCAAAGTCTCTGAAGTTGCATGTTGGAAGGCAAGCTTGTTGGAATGCATAAATATAAGCAACATGTGTCTGGAGCAATTTTCTTTTATTAATTATATTTTTAGCTGATCTGACTTTATTTGAAAGAAAAAGTAAACGTTTGAATAGATCCCCGATTTGAAGGTGGGCGTTAGATATAGGTTATCCTCTCATGCTCTTGGGGAGCATTTTTGCACAGATTTCTGTGGAGTCATTGACGTCCAGTGTGATACTGTGGTGAAAACTGTGCTATCTGCCTGTGATCAACAGATATACATGCACTCATTGGCTACTTTGTTAGGTCAGCTGATCATTAATGCATCCAGTAAGGACCCACAGGCTAGTAGTAGAAAGTCAACATCCACACTGATCAAGAAGCACCTGGTAGCTCAGTGCAATGAGATCAATAGAAGACAGCTACAGAAATTGTTGATACTGTGTCCTTCCGTTAAAGAAAGAAAAACTTGACAAAAGTAATAATAATTAAACATTTACTGAAAATTAACCAATGAAAATCTCAGATGTTGCTTTTGAATTGTGATTCAAGAGAAGAAGAAAAAACTAATTTATGTTGGCCTCGACGGAAATGATGGCACCCCCTAGAAAAGATTGAAAATAAGTGCTATGCCCATCAGTGAAATGTACAAGTTGCCAAATATCAAGAACTTTTCATTTTAGATTTTAGTGAATAATATATTATTTATAATATTTAGTGAATATGATGGAAAGCTACAGTGGAGTGAAAAATAATTTGATCTCCTGCTGAATTTGTAAGTCATACATAAATGAAGAGTCTCTAATTTTTATAGCAGTTTCATTTTAATCGAGAGACAGACTATCAATCAAAAATCCACAAAAACACATAAAAGTTCTAAATTGATTTGCATGGCTCTCCCTCTCGCTATTAAAATGAAACAACTCTTTGAAAGTGAGCAAACTTACAAATTTAGCAGGGGGATCAGTTTATTTACTTTTTTCACTTTTGCACAGGAGAAAATATGGTGTGAGGTGACAGTGTGTGTGTCTGTATGTGTGCAGTAATTGGCTAAAAACTGCTTAAACTTACAGCTGAAAAGGGGTATGCCAATCTTTGGATCTATATTTGAATCTCCACTGAGATTCAAAGAAAAACGCCTCAGATAACAGAGAATACAGGAGTACATAAAGACTAAAAAAAGAATCACATGAGACCATAAGAACAGACTCCTTTCATTCTTATTGTATTTACTTAGCAAGAGAGTTGGAAAAGTTGCCTTCAAATCTAACATATTTGACTACTTCCCAGCGATGTTGGTGCATCGCACTTTGTTTGACCCATTTTTAGTTTCTTAGCCGCCCCACCTACGCTATTTCTTTGGTCTTCTGTGTGGTCTTCTGCTGCTGTGGGCCATCTGCTTCATGGTTCAATCTGCTGTCTGTTGAGAGATGCTCTTCTGCACACCTTGGATGTAATAACAGTTATTTGAATTACAGTTGCTTTACTATCAGCTTGAAGCAGTCTAGCAATTTCCCTCTAACCTCTGACGTCAACATGGCACATTCACCCACAGTACTCCTGCTTACGGGATATTTTCTCTTTTTCAGATCAGTCTCTGTAAACACTAGAAGCATCAGCTGTTTCTGAAACATTCAGACCAGCCGGTCATTTAAAGCCACTTACATGACCTTTGTCTCCATTCTGATACCTGGTTTGAACTTCAGCAGGTCATCTTGACTATGTCTACATGCCTAAATGCATTGAGTTGCTGCCATGAGACTCAGTGTAGAATGTTATAGACCTGTCAGCCTCAAACATTGCCGTCATGGTTGTGCAGTGTAAAGGAAGGGACCAAACAATTTTCAGGCAGTAGAAGTACAGGAATCAAAAAATGTAGTCTGTCATGACTAGATGTTTAGATGTCAAATCGTCATTTCTGCTAAGTCCACAGCCTGATGTGTTTGATTTTTAACATTCGAAATTCATGCTCCATGCATACCTGCTCTACTTAGTGTGCTCTACTTACTGTATGAGCGTGCAAGGAGATATGTTCAGTGAGACACACTGAACATGTCGGCCTCTTCTGCACTGATTTTGTTAATCTGTGTATTAACTACGGCGTTAGCAACGTCAGGGTGAATTTGGGGATTAGATTGTATTTTTAAACATTCCTTCACACTTAAATTCCCTCAGTATAATTACTCCACTGAACCTCTGTTCTCTGAGGAGTAACCTGCAGTATGCAATATGACAACAAAGTTTTAAGCATAGATTTGACAGTCTATGATGAAAGCACTTTAGCTTCCTTTCAAGGGAAAACCTTTTGCACTCCATCTCCCACTTTTCGAAGTTAATGACAGTGTCACGCTACTTCTTGCGCTTGGCAGTCTGTTACCCACCCATCATCTCTGAAGCATGTAACCTCATTATTAAGTGGACTATATGCAAGGTGTCTAGAGGCTGCATGGTTTGTAATGAACAGAGATGCTACTTAGTTTAATTTGACAGGGAGGCATTTCTTCTCAGTGATAACATACTGTAAAGTAATATCCAAGTCTATGTTTGTCTATCTTCCTCTCACAATTCCTATCTCAAAATGAACATAAGTTACATCTATTGTTTGGAGTTTTTTCCCCATTTTTATTTTTTTATTCCCACAAATTTAACATTCATTTTAAAAAGCATTACTAAAAAGCACATTTGGTTTTTAAGCACAATTTATTTCCACAGTAAAACAACCAGCAGACATGAAAAACAAGAAGACCAAAATAAGAATGAGGCTTCAGTTTTATCTTAAACTGAGATCGGCAGCTTTGTTGGTGACATGCGAAAAACATATTACAAATATTAAAGAACCAAAACATGACAGGACTCAAACTGAAAATTAGCCAAAACACCCTCCTCAGCTTATTTGGTTCAAACTTTATTGCTGTCTCACAAGTCTTCCTAGAAAAATATGACTTTGCAAACAGAAACAAACAGGGAGAGAAGAGAGCGTAAAATAAAGCAAAATAGATTTTGTCTAAACCAAGTATCGCCCCTAAGACAGTTTAATTGTCATTCAGCATTAAGAACTAATGTAATTTAAAGTGCCTCAAATTACAATTTTTTAAATGTCTGATTTATTTTTTTTTTTAATAATTTGCATTTCAATAGCTGGTACCACATCCTCTTTAGATTTGAAAGCATTTTTCTAGTAGGTAATGGCAGATAGAGTAAGCATGAATTGAGGCAGAGATTTGGGAAAGGTCTCAGAGGGGGCTACCGGAGGCTCCTGGGCCAGGCAGATCCACATGTACTAATGAGAGATGAAAGAATTGAAGGGTGGGGGCACAAAGATGAAAACAAATAGCCTGTAGTGACAAGAGCATAGAAAACTGGATAGGGAGTGTATGAGGTGTAGCTCCTTAAATTCAGATAAATTATCCCCAAAAAGATTGCTACAAGTACAGTTTAGCACGCCTTCTTTTTGCTCCAAACAGTATTGCACAGTATACTTGAGACAGTGCATAAGAGCTGCGAGCAGCTGATGAAGGAGAATATGTAGTGATAAATACCGTGACCTTGGATATTATGGGAATATGAACTGCTACACTGTGGCGCCTTATCTGCTTACACTGTAAACTTCTAGTTGGTGATTCAGCTGGCAAGTAACACTTGAATGGCGAATCTGCTCTAAAACGTACATCAGCACATCACACCGTGTCACAGAACCACAAGTCAAGTATGACAGCATACAGCTGCTGAAGAAACACTAACCTACATCTTTCAAGATTCAAGCTTTTACTTTAAAAACGTCATCAGAGATGAGAGTGGTTGCTAAAGGAACATCTGTTCCTGATAATCATTTCAAACTCACATTAACTTTTCTGATTCTCGTTTATTTTTGTTATTTTCTTTTTGGCCAATGAGAGCCACAAAAAAAAAAAAAAATACAGTTGCAATTGCCAACATCTTATTCTTTAAGGTGAAGTAGCGAATTTGTAACTCAACAGAATATTGGTCTTATTAAATATTTCTTTAAAAATAAATAAATGAATGCAAAAAATGTGGTGAGTGAATCAAAACAATCAGCTAAAGGTGCTAAAATGCCCCACAGCTTTAAAAAAAAAAAAAAAAAGCCTTTATATGAAGCCTTGAGCTGTAAATACACCTTTTTTTCTCTGTGTTTGTTGTGTTTTTTCTCTGTGCATTTTTTTTCCTTTTGCTTGACAGATGTGTATTCAAAAAGTTGCATTCCTCTTTCATTCAGAATAATAATGCAGAAAATATATATTTTTCCCCTCTTGTGCAATGCAGCTTTATAATTTGTGCGTCCTCTCTGAAAAATAAAGCGAATCAAGTTCCTGCATTAGGACTGATCCAAGTTGTTAGAGTTTTTAGCCCTGTTTTGTTAAAGCATAGCAGGCAAGAGAGATTTGCTTGACTGCTAAACTGAACAAGGACATTGATTTGGAGCTTGGGAATACAGCACAGAGAGGCATGGTACTGCCCTGTTTTCCCTGGCATGGCTTTGCGTTTGGCCTGGGCTGATGGATCTCTCACTGCCTCTGTCTCTCTCTCACACACACACGCACACACACACACACACACTCTTTCCTCCAAGAGCAAAACACTGGCAGCCAGAGGTGTCTGGAGATACGCACACATAAATACACACATACAAATACACACAGCAGGCAACATTGATTTCCTGTTTGGCATTACTTAGCAGTGAATGACACAGCTGAGGGGCGCAGGCTATTCTCTAGACCACAGTGCAGACAAAGATTGTATGCATTCTGTCCTTCGTGACATTTTACAGACAAGTCTGCCAGAAAGGGCTTGTGTTGATCATTAGCACCTTCACTACTTTTATAAATTGTTTTCAGCTTTTCTTTGTCTCTTGCTGGGCACCTATCTTACACTCTGGGTGTGTCTTCCTGTCCACGTTCCATTTTCATTATAAGAAATGGGCTTTTCTTGGCTTCACAGAGCACTGCTGACTGCTTGGCTGGCTTGGCACAATGTTGAGCCATCCAACAGGTAAACATGTATTATCAGCCACATGGATCCTCAATCACAAACAAACACAAGCCTCTATCCATTTCCAGGGTAATCTAGAGATGGGCATCTTTTTTTATGGCTACAGCAGGCAAACAGATGAGTGTTTACTTGGAGACCTCATTTTGTGAGCACTTCCAAAACAACACAGATACACTTTCATGCACTTTGTTAAAGAACTCAGAGTGCTGGCCTGTAGGTGCACTTGTGCGACTGTTGGAAAGTGTGAAATGATGTCTGCGTCTCTTCTGAGTTTCGCGTCTCTTTGAGTTCTGCCAAAGTTCCTGTACATGTGCGTCTATACAACTCATGTGTGTGTCTCTCTCTCCCCCTCTGTCTCACTCTGTCTTTGTAGGGTGCATTATTGGACGCAGTAGACCGGACACTGCCAGAGGCGTACACCAAGCGGTCACGCGGCGTGACAGAGGAGAGAGCAGAGCTGCTGTCAGAAGGCCTTTTTAACACACTGCTGCTCTCCGTTCAGGGACATTTCGAGAGCGTTTGACTGCAAAAGGGCTTCGCAAAGCAGCGATAAACACAATTCTGCAAAACTCCCACAGAAACACCACCAAAGCCCTGAAGGCTCCCCACCTGAAAATACCGCGCTAATACCTTTGATGTTCCCAAAGAGACATGCAAGAGAGTGAGAGGAGAGACGGTGGAATAGGGAAAAAAATAAAAACGACAGCAGCTCAGCGCGCACGCTTTTTCTCCAGGCAGCAGCTTCACACATCTAATGAATCCCCATTAGTTGACGTTTCCACGTGTGGGCGATTAAAGGAAAAGTTGTTTCAAGAAAGTCAGCGTGCATTGTAAGTTATTTAATTAACTCACAAATGATGTTTTATTCAGTTTTATTCACCATTCTCAACCTGAGTTTGACTTGCGATATTTTCTTCTACCACATGTTGATGTTTGAAATTGGGCAGATCACCCTTTGTTTACTCTTTTTCAGTATGTTTTAAAAGTTCATTGTCTTGTAGCAACGATTTTACTATCCAGATATTAACTTTGCTTTTTTTTTTTTTTAAACATACCATTTCCTTCTCACCATATCTCATTTTACTCTTCAGTCGTTTTCATCTAAAACTGCACAAAGTAACCCTGAAATAACAGTGTATTTTGTCTGTGTTTGCACATATAGATATGAGTGCGCTTCCACTGTCCCTGAGCACACTTAAGTGTGTGAGTGCTTTATTATGCTGCTTCTTTCCACTACATTATGAAAGCTAATTCCTCACTTGCACACTGTTTCTAATTATATCCCCACCACCAGCCTTTTGTTATTTTTCAGTGCCTATATTTCCATCACAGTGCATTGACACAAAAGGTCTGTGAACCCTTCTGCTACCACGTGCATGGTTTGAAAGTTCACTCAGGATGTAAGTGTAGTGAGCTGAACTGGAAGGATGTGAACACCTACAGCGTGGAGCTGTTTTTTAAATCCATCTCTCAACACTACGTTTCTCTATCTTTAAAAAAAATACATATGCGCACACTCAGACACGTTTACCTACACATATTCTCATTCTAGAAGCGACAACTCCAGAGCGCTTTGACAAATTTCTTTTTTTCTGTCTCTAGCCCCATTTCACATTCACTTTCTTGCCTCTTTCCCACTTTCTTTTTTCCCTCGGTTTCCCCCCGGGCTGTCTATTACACAGCGAAGGTCAAACTCATGTCACCACTATGTTTAAAACCAAATGCACCTGTGTGTCAAAGGGCACGGTTGTGTGAGGAACGAGTGAACTTGGACTTTAAAATGTGACATTAGCCAGTGGGTATTAAAAGAAAACAAAACTGGTAACACTCTTTTCTTCCATCTGCAGCCTTCATGTTCATGTGCAAAACTAACTTCCTCATCAAAACCCTTCGATCTCACAAGTGTGGACAGTAGTGAAAATAAGGTCCGTCTACATAATACATTTTGATCAAGCATGTTGAAGTGGTTAATTTAGAAACAATAGGCAGTGCTTGAATGTCTCATATATATTAGTAATGAGCTAGGAGGCGAAGGAGATGACTATCAATGTCAGAGTAATTTCAGTTTTAGGTTATGATGGACGGATTTCAGGTCCTCAGGGAATCTTTGGCTTTGGGAGGCATGAGTGACTCAAAGGGATCGGGAACTTGGCTGACCCGGGGTCTCAGTGTACCCTGGTTAGGCTCCTTTAGGCTGTGCTCCTCCCGGCTGGAACTGGTGTAACTTGGATCCCTGCGAGGCTGAAGCAGTGAAGTACAAAACAGACTTTGAGCTTGCACCTGGGGTCCAGTGTTAAAGCAGGGAAGGCCTCTAGATGGAGGCGGCAGCTGCTTCACTTGGTTAGCCAGAGGCCCTAAGGAACACCCCGGCTTCAGAGAGCCAAAGCCACCAGTGCCCCCTGGTTTGAGTGCAGGGAGAGAAACGCGCTTGTGAAAGCGAGGAGGCTGCAGCATGCGAGGGCAAGTCAAACCAGCAGATCTAGCAGTGACAGAGTTCTGCAGTACCGCAGCGGGGGCTCTCCTCTCATGCTGTGCTGCTGATGCTGGACTGTCCCTGGCAGTTATCCCCTGTGGAGCTCCAGAACCCAGGCGGTGCAGGTTGGTGTTCGGGAGATGACTCAGCTTGTCAGGGCCTGTTGGCCCGGACGCATCTGCCACAACTGCTTTAAGAGGACGGTCAGCATCTAAATGGGTTGCTTCCTCTGATTTACTCCTTGTGAGGTCACTGCGGCCCACGATAGGGGTTGTTCTTACTAGTTTTCCCTGTTGGAGGTGCTCGTTGAGACAGGGGTTGAAAGGCCGTAGTATTTGAGGCTGTGGGGTAAAAGAAAAAGGAACAGTGTATCAATAAGTGAACACTAAGTGTGTGATATACAGGCAGTGTTTTATTAACATGTTTCTGAAGTAGACAGTTTTAAATAAATAAGTGAATAAATATCCTCCCCAAGTATCTTTGAACCTCATGGAAAATTGCGACCCTCACAATATCACAGCCTGTTTCAATTACCAGCCACTGAACTAGTCCTACATTAAAAAGAAGAAAAGGCACAAAGGCAGCCCTGATTCAGCAGAGGAGAATAACCTTGTTGTGCGAGTCTGAAATCTACTGACACTTTTGAATTATTTTGCAATCACTGCTGCAGTGGGGCTTCAAAATATTCAAACTGGGAGCTACAATACACGCTGCCTACGTGAGAACATGCTGAGCTGTTGAACCACACAAAATTCATACCAACCATGGTGTTGCCCTCCAATAGGGGACATCCAGTTTATGAGCACAAAACCATGCACACCTGGATGAGAGGAGCTAATTATCCCGTCCAAAAACAAAAGAGCTGCTGACACAGACTCAACGTAAACGTATTTTACTTTGACTACATCGAATTGTTTCAAAGCAATAGTCTGTATATAAAAGATGGACATAGTCGGGGACGTCACCAGCTGGACTGATCTGTTTTTGAAGGCTTGTGCTGAGCGGTTTCGTCTTTGTTATCATAGCTATTTGACACCACACAGAACAAGCGCAGGTTGGATCAAACGGAAGGACGCTGACATTCTACCAGTTCGTTACATTTAAAGTAAGCTTGCCCACACCCTGCATTATCACCCTTATGTAGGGCTGCTCAATTAATCGAATTTTAATCACGATTACGATCTGGGCTTTCAACGATCATTAAAAATGACTGAGCCGATTATTAGCCCCTCCCTCGTGCTTTACTCTCGCGCTGCTCCGTGTGGCAAATCGAGCGCACCTCTCTGCATTTCGAACACGTGTCACAACAATTAAGAGCAGCGGTCTCCAACCTTTTTTGCGCCACGGACCGGTTTATGCCCGACAATATTTTCATGGACCGGCCTTTAAGGTGTCGCGGATAAATACAACAAAATAAAACTAGTACCGGTACCAAAAAAAAGAAAATTTATTCATAACACACATGAAAAGACCAAGGAAAACCGAGTAAACGATAAAAACGATAACAAAATAACGCTGAAAACCATACATTTCACACCTGAGCCTCAACTCTCGCGGCCCGGTACCAAACGACTCACGGACCGGTACCGGTCCGAGGCCCGGGGGTTGGGGACCGCTGATTAAGAGGACCCGAGGGAAGCTCGGAAAGCTAAGCAGAAGTTATTTGGAGAGGAGAGTGACTGCTGTTGGTTGAAAAGAGAGGTAAAAAAAAAACTTCAGTGGTGTGGAAACATTATGGTTCACGGAGTCAGACGTGGATCAAGTAGACATAGTGTGTAAACTTTGCTACGGTGTTGTAGCTGCACCACAGAGCAACACTGCAACGTTCACTAAACATAGATGTTTACATTTTTCATTTATTTTTTATATTGCAAACATTTGCACTGTTATCAGTATTTGCACACTATTTTATATTATTTTTTGACAATCTTTAAAGTCATTATTCAATACATTGTTATTGTTAAATAAATATCGTCAAATAATCGAGATCTCAATTTCAGTGAAAATAATCGTGATTATCATTTTTGCCATAATCGAGCAGCCCTACCCTTATGAACACTAACGGGGACTATAATTTGAAAAAACGAACATCCTGCTCTATTAAAGGAGACTTAAAACTAGTGATTGCAACAGTCAGACATAAACTCATCAGCAAAGTGTTTACTGACATCACACAGCAAGGAAGACAAAGACCCTTTTACACCCGTAGGAATCGCCCTCTGCAGGCCATGTGAAAGAATGCAAATTTAAGTCACATCCATATATGGTGTTGTATTCAAACTCAGAAGCTAGAGCTATCTTTTATATACACAGTCTAAGCTGACAGAGCCAGTGTGCAATTAGCTTGTATTTTAAGTGTTTTATTTATCTATGTAACAAACGATGTACGCATCACCTGCTTTATTTGTTTAGATGTAGCCAGGGGAAAGCAAACAGATTCTATATATTATTCTGCATGACTGCTTCACTAAATACATCTTTTTTTTTTTACCAAAGATGAACAGTGACATAAGATAACCTTTTTATAGCAACCACCCTGTAACACAGGTGCAGATAAGCAGCAGATTACAGGACCAGACAGTGGTTACTGTATCTATAAGAAGTCCAGCAAAAGCTGAGATCCTTGCATCAGATGCAACAAGAAAAAAATCAATATTCTACTCCTGTACTTGCAGATATCTTATCCAAGTACATTTTCAAAGTAGTTCATGACCAAACGTATATAAAAATGCTTCAAGACATTTCTAGCCTTTCTAGCCTATTTAGTTTGTACTGCCAGTTTTTACAATCAGAAATCAGAAGACCAGCCTTTTGGCTCCTCTTCTTTGAGCAGTGCCTGTAGGATCCAAATCCACCTGGAACCATCAAAAGCTTCTAAAAAGCCTGAACTCAGTTTCAGCAGAACATATTCACTGTGAGTTCGAAGTGAAGGGATCTCAAAGGACAGGAATATATAGCTGCACTGGTCAGGATGCTGGATCTGTTTGTACCATCAGTCATTTGTATTTTAAGTGTGAGAGAGCATGTCTGAGGCCACAGCTCCATCTCCTGGTCCCCTGCCACAAGACGTCCACTAGCGTGTTACAAAACCCTTGTTCACCTTTCGTTTTCAGTTTGCTCATTTTAAAAAAAAAAAAATGCTGCTTTTATACTTCTAGATTCAAAGTCTGTCATTATGAAGTCTGAATAATTTCGGCTTCTTTTGCATCTTACAATAAGCTCCGATTAGTCCACCAGTCGACCCATCAGCATCTTAATATCTCATGTATATCACGACTCAGTGTGAGACATAATCCACAAATTAGAAGTGATGTCACAAAAGTAATTATCATATGAATCAAGCATCATCTAAAAAGGTGAGTGACATTATTAACATGACCTTATTTCCATTGTGCCTCTGACTCATTCAGAGCAAAACATACTAAAACCAGACGAATACATGCATTGTACTATTTCTGACAGTGTGCTTCACATTTCATACAGACTGAAATGTTTGTAAGAACTGCAGTCATATTCTACGTCTAACTGCAAGCTTTGTAATGAGCCCATATATTTACAGCTTTCGCTAGTAGAGATATCCTGTATCATTTGGGTCATAGTCAGCAATTATTTGCATCTGCAGCTATCTGCTACAGATACTAATAATTAGCAGCAATCACTCTGAGCAGTTCACTGCACTGCCAAGAAAATATCACAGCTCACTAATGATAGCTATCACTTTTACACAAAATCACCAGTGGAACCCAAAAAAAAAAAAAAAAAAAATCATGTTAATTTGTGACACCTGGAAGATCTCACATCCCACTACAATAAAATCATCTCCACCCACCCTCAACATGTCACGAGAAATGGTTTGTTATTAAGAAAAGCAACCTGCAAGAATGTGAAGTGAAAGGATGCAAATAATTGCCATTTAGCAGGAAGACTATGTGATTGCTGCACATAAGCAGATGGGATCGTCAATATGGTGGCACTCAATTTTAAAGCAAGATTAGACTTCATGTGTCGCTCGTGGTGGTGGATTGTGTTGAAATAAGAGCTGTGGAAAGATTGAGAGTATGTGTGAGTACTTAGATTTGCCTTGTTGCGTAGCTGCATTTGATAGGGGAGCTAGAAAGACTGTGATTACTCAGGACAGCAGTAAATATACACTCACATCCAATAACATGAGGCTATTTGAAAATCTTACTCCCTTTAATACCCTTCATCCATCAAAGTGAGTGCCTAATGAGTGAATAAAATATAGAAAAACCAAACCACACACAGAAACATTAGCCAAAGCATGCACAACAGTTCTTATATAGTTAAATTACAGAATGGAATTAACTAAAAGACAAACAATAAAAGCAAAAGCACAAAAAATATTGCCGTAATAAATTTGTAAAACATGACAGAAGACTCAAAAAACTGTGACAACTCTGTGACCCCAAATTTATATCCATTAATAAACGCAGGCATAGAAAGAAGTCAAAACTGAAACCCAAACGCTAATCATGCAAACGCAGAATTACAAAGACATGCTTCTGTCATGCCATGTGTCACAAGACAACAGCCCAGCGAGCAGGAGGTGGGCAGCACGTCCATTTCATGTTAAAGAGAGGATTACTGTACCACGCTGTGTCAGTGAAGTACTGCACTAGGTGCTCCACTCCTTGCATAGGCATTATGTGTGAGGAGGCAAAGGTATAGAAGAAACACTGTGAGAGATTCATTTTCAGACTTTTAACAGACAAGAGTACAGAGATGAGGAGAGAGAGCGGGGTTAACGGATTAGAAGACAGGATGAAATGAGATTCGGGAGAAAGAGAAAGAGAGGGTTACCGACATCTAAGGCACATATTTATTGTGCCATTTAGAATTAGAACAAAGCCCAAGAGAAGGTTACACATTAGTTCCACAAACCAATTTAATTCATTTACTATGACCTCCTTTCATTCGCACCGCTTCTCTTTTTTCCTATTCTTAAGACCATTACTACTGGCAGGAACTCTTTGCTGCTTTGTTTACAGCCAGGGCTCCCTGAGGGGGGTCAGAGCATTAGTGGTTTATCCAGTAAAATAAAAATACACTTTTTATTCATTCCAGTTTCAGTGTCTCATTGTAATATCTAAATACATCAGCCTACCAATTATATTCCAGTAGGTTTAAAAGTCATGACCACTATCCTCCTACTTTTTTTCTTCAACTGTGCATAGCCTTTTTTTTTCCTTTTCGCCTTTGTTTGATGCTGTTTTGTTTAATTAGACCACGCAATTTACTGGTTGGAGAAAATGCACTTTGACTGAAGGCTGGGGAATAAGGACACAGCTGTCAAAATGTGATTTTGTAATAATTTGAAACATGCCAGAAAATATACCTGTGTCACTTTTTTCCCCTCTTGATACAAAGCTAAGTCCCACTGAGGTAGATCAAAGAAACACAGCGTGGGTTCTTTTCTTTGTTTGTTTTTTCCATTTTGTGCTCTTCATACTCACATATGTGCATTTTCTGAAGTCTATTTACCCATTGTCATTCTCTTTATCTGCCTCCTCTACTTGCTAGCTTGTCAGCACTGCATAATACAAAAGCCATGTGACAGCTACTGAGATAGGTGAGGTTGTTGTGACCAGCCTGCCCTTGTTTCTATAGTCTTCTCTTTCTCTATAGGCAAAGACAATGTTATGTGTGTTATTTTTTATTTCTCTTCCCTGCATATTTTTACAGCATTCCTGTAGAATGAGTATAAGAACTCGGACTTAAAATACAGGTGTCTACGGGTTTTAAAAAAAGACAATAAATGATGTTATTTCTGACTGAATAGAACTAAAAAAGGAGAAAATAAGTCATACAGGGGAAGCAATGGAAGAGGATGCATGAGGATTAATTGTAAAGGACCAAAAGTCAGACTATGTATAGTAAAACAAACAAGAAACAGCTATTTGTCCTGTTTCTAATCTTGTCCCATATTAATCTAAAAGCAGACAGACCACAAACAGCTCTGGAACATCATGAGGCGAAAAAAATCCCTTCTACTAACTGGAAACAAGACTTGGTAGATTAGAAGGCTTTAACTTGAGACAAAGTTAAACTTTACAGACCCTATATGCTGTGTTATGGAAGGACAGAGAATAGCTGCAAAGGGTGTTAGTGACTCACTCTGTCTGCGCTGGGGCATGCTGGTACGGGTCAAGCCCTGGTGCTGTGCCTGCCACGGGGACAGCAAAGGGGTGGGCAGCACACCCTACGCAGAGAAAAACACAGAGGACAAAAGGCATGACATACCAGGTCGTCCACACACACACACACACACGCACGCGCACAAAGACACACACACACAGTGAAGCATGCTCACATAGGAAAGCAAACTCACAGGCATAAACACATTGTTTAAGGATACGGATAGACCGCTTCACAAAGCACACAAAATAAACGCACACACACACACACACACACACACACACACACACACACACACACAAATGCGTGCACAGTGCACACGCAGACAAACACGCTTATAAGGCACATTGAGGCGGGTGCATCACGTCAATGTTAAATCCATTATAATAAAAGTTGTGATGCAATGAAAACTCGGGCTTAGTGTTAGTGGAATAAACAAAATAAATCCCTTAATACTAACATTCACTCTAATCTTGAGAACTTGAGGAGCCTTTTTGTTTGAAAAACATGAAGAAAAAAAAAAAAAGCAATGTTTATACTGAAATGTTAAATAAAATATAAATAAATTAATCTAATGTTTACACTGAATAAAACATTAAATCCAAGGCTCTGTTTATGGCATTCATGATAGTTCAACTGAAAGGTCATCACAACCAGATACATGGACCGCTAAGTTAAATAATGATTGGTTTTTAAGGCAGCGGGCAGGAATGAACAGTTTTATCAGTGCTGATATCTGATAGCTTACAACCTCTTGTGGATATAATTTGTTTTCCTTATAATGTTTTGTGATGAGCAGGTCGTCAGCTGGATAGTGGGATGGGAATGGTTAAAACAGCACGACAGTTAGAAATGTCAGACTGAAACTCAGGAGGTTATTTTATTATTCATTATCCTTTTAAGCACCCCCCTACCTAGAGATTTCCAATAATCTTTATGTTGTTTTTCAGCTGTGAAAACCACTCTTTTCCTCCTACTCTAAAATTGTAATACTGCTTACATAAAAACTATTAGCCACATACAGTATCTCAGCCCACCTTTGTTGCACAACTGTCACATTACATTGCCATATGAACATTTTTTGCACAAGGCTGAGAAAATACAAGCCTCATTCTATACACTGCGTTTTCCCTAAGGTTAAGCAATTCAACGTTTTCAGCTGTCAGTGGAAGACTCATGGTGAAGAGGCAGCTGTGCCATTTTGTTAAGTGGGTAGAGAGTAGAGCTATATCAAATACTACTTCTTCCTCGGTTGTAGAGAGGGCTCCTTCTTCTCTGATATAAGGGAGAGGCACAAAAATTGTCAAGTAAAAAGAACAAAGAAAGAGCGATATTGAAGACATGAAGGGAAAGGATGCAAGTTCCCAGCAGGTCCACCCCAGATTTCAGAGCCCTCCTAGTGTGACTGCTGCAGCGGGGAGCAATAAGCCTCCCTGATCTGTGCTTGTCCGTGTCCTTCCTTTAACACCAACAAGTTTTTCAGTGGGAGGTCTTCACAGAAGCTTTCTGTTGAAGCTTCATTTGGGGAGAGGAAACTTTAGACGACAAGAACAAGAGAGCGTGTTGGAGGGCTCTTGAATGATTCAGACAGTATCTGGCAGCTTTAATAGAACTCGGCAGCTTAGCCTTTTTTACATTTTCCACAGCTGTAAAAGGTCTCCAATAAAGGGCTGACAGAGCTTCACAAGAGCAGTGAGACAGAAATTGGGAAAATTATACAAGTTATTTTTTTTATATATGCCATCCATCAATTTCATCATTTCTCTCCCACCAGCACATAGACTGCGTCTGGCAACACTTCCTTCTCAACTCTTTCTTTAAAAAAACAACAATGTTAATCTCCTAAACCTCCTTGCGGCTGACCTCGCCCCCTAAATCAGCGGTCCCCAACCCCCGGGCCTCGGACCGGTACCGGTCCGTGAGTCGTTTGGTACCGGGCCGCGAGAGTTGAGGCTCAGGTGTGAAATGTATAGTTTTCAGGGATTTTATCGGTTTTCAGCGTTATTTTGTTATCGTTTTTAGCATTTACTCGGTTTTCCTTGGTCTTTTCACGTGTGTTATGAATAAATTTTCTTTTTTTTCGGTACCAGTACAAGTTTTATTTTGTTGTATTTATCCGCGACACCTTAAAGGCCGGTCCATGAAAATATTGTCGGGCATAAACCGGTCCGTGGCGCAAAAAAGGTTGGGGACCGCTGCCCTAAATGGTCAAGCCTTTATGGATTGGACCACCAGTCCTTGTGGAATAGCTTCAGCAATGCATACATAACACACTTTTGGTATAACACAAGATTAGTGGTGGAGGTATGTGTATGCTACATGTATAAACTACAGCATTTTAAGATACCAATATCATTGCAACAATAGCTTTTTAGATGTTTTAACTTGTTTTCTTAAATAATGAAAGTTCTCAAAAGTTAACAGATATTGTGATATCCCCTCAAAAATGTTAAGCCAAATGGGAGATGCTACACCTGAACTCATGTAATTTCATAATGGAAGGCCAAATTAATTCCAAACTGGGTGTGAGAGTGGACTGAGGCTTCCTCTATAGGGGAAAAAAAGTTAACATTGTGATCTCTTGATGAAATAGAGCTCTACAAACACAGAAGTACAATGGGTGAACATTTCAAATGAGAATCTGCAATGAATGTGCTCATATACGTTTCAACTGTATTAGGTAGGATTGTCCCAGAATCACTAAACAGGATTTGCTGGAAAGGTCTCACTGTGCTGAATCCAGTAATATACGATATTGGTTAGGCTAATTCAGACTTTCTGCCTGAAAATAGAAAATATTTTTTCTTTTGGTATGTCAGTTTGAAAATACAGTAGTAAGTGCTTCACCTCCTATTGTACCTACTTCAAATCTAGCAAAAGAGCTTGATTGAGCCAGACTGATATTTTTCTGGGAGTACAGAGAAATGAGGGGGATGTACAGTAATAAACAATTTTTAAAAATGTGTTTGCATGCGTAACATTGCTATTCTCAGTGGAAATAGCCATATTAGTATTGGTGGTAGTAGTATGTTCACAAGAGACCCTCTCAGACTGAGATGCACTCTACCTCTTGTGTGCACAGTCCCCAAAGCAGATGGCGAAACTTGGGAAAGTAGGACAAGAATCTAAAAGTCGAATAAAAGTTTTTCTTTGTGATCCTACAACCTTTCTTCAAATAACAACACTATTTAGAGGATACATCTGAGCCACTAAAAACAGCCCTGCTCTGCTCAGGTCTCCTAATCCATTACACGGAGTTTCACGAAGTTGGTTACAACTAATACTCCTGCCCTGGCCCCAATGTTTCACTTCACCGACTTTGGCAATTAAATCCTCACCTGGCAAAGATGACTCTGTCGTACAAGCTCGTATTAATGAACATGCGTGTGGAATGTGTGCCTGATGCGAGGGGGCAAACTGAGAGAATGAGGAAGGGGAAGTAACACTCGCATCTGAGTGGGGAACACCTTTGGCAGCTTAACACTAATCACTAACCCTCTTCCCCATCCTCTCCCTCTCAGTGACAACAAAATGATCTAATTGTAACTGAGGTAAGAAGTCAAGAAGAGCTGTAATGTCAAGGAAAGAACGACAGACAAAAAAATACAAAAGAAAGAAAGAAATCAATGAAGCAAATAAGAAAGATAGAAGAAAGAGCGGAAGAGATAAAAGAGACACGAAGGGAGGTGTGAGAAGAGAAGAAGAGATGAAGAAGAGGATGTTTAAGAGGCAAAGAGGGAGTGGGAGGATAGCCGTAATTATCCTCTCTGTCTGCCACTGATGAAACACTGCCTATTGTGTTGTCATTGTTTCACTGCTGTGGCTCATCTGCGTGTTTGTTTATCTGGGTTATTAACAAGGTCGGCTCCCCAGTCCTCAGTCGGCTGAACTCATTGTTCAGTCACATTGAGTGTGGCCCGCACTTGAGTACAAGAGATACATGTGGCACAACCCACTCACACACACACAAACAAAACGCAGACAAACAGGGCATCTCTCACATACACATGACAGAAAATAATGCAAATATATAACCACAAGGCTGTGTAGTTTTCTATTGTATTACATCTGAAATTACTCAAATCACACTGCTCATGTTTTATTTGCTGCAAAAGGAAGAGGCAGACAAAACATTTCTCCTGCTGAGATTGCTCTGGGAAGCTATTCACAAAGATTATTTTTCTACAGGCAACATTTAAGTAGCTCCTACTGTCACACTACACTTGCGTCATGCTGCGACAACCGTGTACAATCGTTGTCGGCATTATGTTCACCGACAGCACTATACACATTCCATAATGTAAGCCTTTCTTATCTTTTCTTTTTTCTTGAGCAAGTTTTGGCCTCAAAATTGGATTGCAAGCAGATCTAAATAAGAAGCTGTGGGAGCCGGCGGAGAATATGTTACCACAGCCTTCGCAGAGGCTGCGAAGAAGTCGGGAAATAGGTGAAGAGGATGGGTTAAAGCAGCCTGAAAAGCAATAGCACAAGTTCTGGTCACTGACAAAATATAAGCGGAATGACTGAAGATGCTGCATGAATAATAAACGACTCACTAACAAGTAAATACACTCATGTCCAAGGGTCAAAGGACACAAGCTCACTCTTTTGTGATACTCTTAATCTAAGTTCAAAGCACACAGAGAATTTTCAGTCCATGTCCAAGCACGGACATCTAGACCTCCCAGAATCAGAGAGCACATTTTGCCCCTTGGCTACAGATAAGGCAACTATATATCAACATTAAAGCTTTAAAAGATTATAGCTACTGGCCTTTGACATCAAAATTAATCTTGACCAAGCCGTTCAGCGTAGCTTTCAAAAATACTATTGCGGGGCACGAGGTACTTTGACAGAGCACCCCTTTAAATGTCAGAGGAGAAGAAAAATCAACAAAAAAGGGCATTTTTGAGAGCAAGAGAGAAAAAAACAATAACAATGACACCATGTTTGTGTGTGTGTGTGTGTGTGTGTGTGTGTGTGTGTGTGTGTGTGTGTGTGTGTGTGTGTGTGTGTGTGTGTGTGTTAGAGGAAGAGCATTGGAGAGTGAAATAAAGACAGCCAGACATGATTAATTTGTCAGTAGGGAGGAGGGAAAAAAAGGCAGAATAGCTAGTCTAGGAAAACCACACACATAGAAAACTGTGGGAAAAGCAAAGTACTATAAGAGGAAAACTCTTAATGAACCCAGACTTGCTAAAGGTGCTAAACCTGTCAGTGTGCTACCGAGAGCTTCGATACCAACTAAAAAGACCAAGGAAAAAAAATCTGTTTCTTCCTGGTATTTGTTTACTCTGTGTTCTCTTTTATTTTTACTTCTCAAAAAAATGAAACAAACTCAGAGCTAATCTTTAGGAGCAATTGCAAGCTCTGGAAAGTAACATGCTGTAAAAACATGCTGAAAGTAGTCCAAGGCTGCAAAACAAGAGCGTAGGAAATGGTCTTCACTCTGGTGATGACACCGTAATGTAGATTAAAGCAGGAAGAGTGGAATGTGGTGGCCAGTACAGATTACTGATGAAACAAGCAAAAAGAACAGAGATAAAAATCACAAGAGAAATCTGTTTTGATTTTTTTTGTTTTGTTTTTGGTTTTGTTGGGTTTTTTTTAATGTTTTTGAGCATTAACACACACCAGGTACTACAGGTCACAGAAAGACGCTCCCACCACGGAGACTGTTCCCATCAAGCTCTGCTAGCCCTTCTTTGATGGTTACCATAGCAACTGTTAAACCATAAGCTCCTGTGGCAAGCAGGGACCTTCTATAGTTGGTAAGCTTGCTTGTTTTGTCTTTTATTCTTCACCTGTAGTCGGTATAAGCCAATTTAAAAACATTTGTCCACTCTTAATAATCATGAGTTTGGCCATACCATGTGTTACAGTTAAGCAGATATCAATCTTAAAATTATTTCCTTTTGTGTCACAGTGCTTATATCTGCCTCTTTGTGTGAGTGGGTGTGTGCGTGTGTCTGTGCATCACACCCTGTTAGCTGAGAGCAGGTCAATTAAGGGAGTGTTTACTAGGCACACTGCCTGTGGCACTCCCACCATTGAACCAATACTTGGCTGCCACACATCACGCTGTGCTGGCTATGATAAACACAGCGAACACATATCTATCCATCTGCCACCTGTCTATCTGTGCGCCTCTATGTCTACTTTCTTCCTCCAATAAATCTCCTTCTCCATCACTCCGACATTAAGACCAACGTCGCAAGTCCCTGTTCAGTGACATCTAGCTATTAAGAGTGGAGGACAGTGTGACAAGCTTGCTGACAACCCAATAAGCTGTGCTCCACAGAGAGAGCACAGTATAGTGATTTAACCCCTCCAGCCAGCAGCTGGAAAAGCGTTCTCATGCTTTTTAGATTGTTACCTGAAGCTAAAGATTTGAACGACCTCACACAAACACCTATATTTTTTTTTCCTTTACATTATTCTTTGCATTAAATAAACTGTCAAATTATGTTTTATCAAATAGAGGTCAGCAATATGCTGTATGTATGCACTCATCATTGTATCCCAAAGTGAGGTCTGATGGTCACGACTGCACAGAAAAAATGTTTTTTTTTAAATTGATGAATTGATGTTTCAGACTCACAGCATGGTTTGGTGGTCTCCAGTACGTCTGGGTGGCCTTATCATAGTGGTGCTGCATACGTTTGTCCACCTGTCTGTCGCTCTGTCTTAGTGAAGAAGGAGCCCTCTGGTGGTGGCACTGACACTTGACCTGCTGGCCTGTAGCAGACTGAGGGAAAGGCGGGAAGAAAGGAGGGAAGGAAGGCCAAGAAAGGGTTTTAACTCTGGTGACTTCTTTTCAAGCCTCTGCTCTCACGCTCTTTAAAAGCTTGCCACTTTATACGCAGTCAAATAAAAGTACTCAGAGAGAAAACTGAATAGGCCTTAATATACTGAAAGCAAGTCCCCTTTTACTACAACACCCACTGTGCACTTGGATTCAGCTCACTTCAACTTTTAAATAATAACTGGGTTGAACTTAAAAGAAAACATCTCACTAGAAAGTTAATTGAAGCTTTAAGAAAAAAAAGATAAGTTTTTTTTTTTCCCACTGGGATGAATCACAAACATTTAGCATCACCAGTCAAAAACCTAACTGATGTGCTGCCACACATAGCAAAAAGCTAAATATATCAGATGTAATCACTTGAATGAACAGAAAAAAGGGTCTTCAGCAAGGGTTCATTTTTAAATTGATAAATGTAATTTATTGTTAAAAATATATATATATATTTCTCATCCAAAGCAATAAAATTCTATCCACTTTTTTTTCCAGACGATTTGAATGTGCATGAAAACTGGGAGCCAGCAAATTATCACCCTGCTCTGATTAAAATTGATGCACATTAGGGAAAACCAAGACCAGGTTGTAAATGGCTACAATTACCTTTACATAGTAATTAAAATATCCTGCAGTAAATTAAACTCGCTGACATTTACTTTAAGCGCATGTTCACCCAATATTGCCTCCTTTTTTCATCAGTCAAAACCTTTCCTGACAAACCACTTTCCTAACCTTCTTTTTAATTCAAACGATTAACTCAATCAATTATTGAATCAGAAGGTCAGAGCAACTAATGATGTGCACAACATTACATTTTTGCTTAAAAAAAAAAAAAAACTTGAGCTTGATATCACATTTTTTTCATATGTGGCTGAATAGCAAAGAAATTTTGGCTGTGAAAAGGCATGAAAGGATCTGACATGAATCGCAGGTGTTTGCCAGCCTTGGTAAAAACTTCAGTGCAGTGAGCATGAGCAGTCTACCTCAAGTGCAGCAGAAGACGCCTTCAAAGCTACATACTGTCAAGCAACACTGGGAAATCAGTTTTTTATCTTTGATAGTTCCACTTTCCTCTCTCCCATTATTTCATTTTCACTCCCATTTTCTCCTCTTAGCCTTATATGTACACAAACACACACATAGATACACACTGTATACAGCAAGAAACCGTCTCCCATCCACACGCAGCTCCTCTATTGTTTTCTCATTACTGCACTATGTTCAATTTACTCATTTTTTTCCACATGTCTGTTTCTCAGCACTTTCTAATGCTTTACCTCCCTCAACTTTACTTGAATCTTTACCAACTTTAATATTACCCCCTACCCAATTTCAAGGACATAAAGCAGGTCCAGTCGCCGTTTACTCTTTAACTCTAGTTCCAATATGAACCAAATGACCTGCACATAAATGTTAGATTTTCACCAAACACACTTGACAGAAGAAAACTTCCAAAACTTTTGTGTTTCTTTGTTTTGGTTTCATCATTTAGCCTTTTACTGCGAGGACATTCTTCTGACATTCTTCTAACAGCTGCACACAAAATGCTTGAGTACAGTCGGAGGAGTAAAGGTTGCTGTTTCCGTTTTTATTTTCTTTCTGCCATCGTCCAACACTTTCACTCCTTCAGCTTCTACACTCATTAAAGTCAGCTAAAGATCTGAAAACATGCCCCAGCCTTTTCTTACAGCCTCTGCTTGTTGAGGCTAAGGGTGGAACAATATCGTTCTGACTGAAGAACCTGTGGGTGGGTGCTTATTCTAATTGGAAGAATGCTATGCAGTGGCAAGACAGGAGAACAGACCTTGCTTTGACATTTTGGTATTTCTTGATATGGCGGGGATTTGAATGATGTCAGCTAGGCATACTGTTGTTTGGCTAACAAGGGAGCCTGGTCAGGACACTAATGAATGTTAGAGAGGAGATGGAGCCAGCTAAAGGCAAACAGAATGGAAGTTGTTGGCAGGCATGAGTAACACACTGGTGTGCATGTAGGAGTCCAGCAACATACCCAACTCCCACCTATGATGAAGGGTATTGCAGTATATCTTCTTTGATCACTTGAACACTAGAAAAGTGGGTCTATCAGACTTTTTCCACTACATATTTTTATCAATCCATCTGTCTTTTTAAACCTTCAATTGTAAGATCTGATAGAGAAGAATAAGGCAGTAGCAATGGCCAGACATGCCTAACTATCGCAGATCAGTAAAGAGATCTGATGTCACAGGGGTGATCTCTCAGAGAGAAAACACTTTGAGCGCTACATGAATGCAACACGCAAACATGAGCCTTGAAGCCATTTCAGCTCTGCCTGTAAATCACAGAGGATCTTGTAAAACCTAGATCTCATCAAACTGAAGAAGAGCCTGTATTGATCTTCTGTATGTTATACTTGCATTTATAGTTTATGAGCACTCACACCTGACTTTATTATTTCTTTCCTCTTTCTTTTTTATTTTATTGACATTTTCCACTGTTTTTCGGACTAATTCATTGATACTTTGTGTCAAAATCTCTACTGTGTTTGCATTTTGCCAAAAGAGGATGTTATTTCTACTAAACCTGTGGTCAGTCAATCATAAAAGCAAATAAATATTTTTAGTTTTTTCTGTTTACCATACTAAAACACATTTTAGTGTAAGGGTTTTCCTTTCCTTCCTTTTTAATTTGCTAAATAGTTTTTTCACATATGTTTTTAGTTTTTAAATTTAATTTCGTCAACTATAATAACTTCGATGCAGAATAATTCATGACACCTTTAAACACAATTCAACAGCAGATATGCCTCACATACTATGCTTGGAAAAAAACAAAACAACTATTCTGTGTCATTTCTGTCTCAGCTTTGAGGCAGGGCGACTGAACGGTTACACTCCAAGTATATCTATATGTGGCACAGATTCCCCTTTTCAGTTGTATAAGCCATGTTTACAACGACTCACAATCTGTTCCTGTCGATGTTGTTGTTGTAGTTCTTGACACTGCAGTGTGAGCTGAGCAATGATCTTGTCTCGACTCCTCAGTTCCTCTCTGAGCACCTGCACTTCCTTTACCAGCACCTCCAACTAAAAACACGCACACAAACACATACATACACACCCTTATTTAGGAACTAAAAAAAGAGCATAATAAAGTGATAGATCAAGAGATAGATATGTATCATAAACCACATTTTCAGTCAATCTTCACTGTAAACTGCAGTCACAGTTTCTTACCTGTGTTGCAGAGGTACTGTCTTCAGATTCCACAGGAACATCTGCTGGAGTGTCTGTATCCTCAAGCTGGAGACAAACAAACACACACATTCACAAGAGAGGGCACGCACACAGACAGAGAGTACACAGTGAGTTAAATCAATGGCAACTGCCTACAGCATGCCTCAGGAGCAATATTTCACTATGGTGGAATAATTTTACTCTTTAGCACATACACTCCACTGACCCTGAACTGTCAGCCACAAGTGTTAGATACCAGAGGCAGAGTTTGTTTTTGAACTAAAGACATTTATTTTATATCCAAAAATGTCCTTGTATCAGTGGCTACTTGTGTGTTCAACTTTTCTATAAACTCCTACGACATTAATGTAATTATTATCCCAATTATTTAATCAGTGCCATCCGAAGGTTTTTAGACACCAAGCATATGTACTTAAGTGGCTGGTATTTAATGTTTAATGAACATTTTGTCAACTAGCTTGGTAACAATTTTCACTTAAAGGGTACATTCCACTTCAGCCTCATTAATGTTATGTAGAATTATCCAATTATAATCTGCAGGTATAAAGAGAGTTGTGCTGGATTTTAGCCTTTGATTTAGGATTTAGCACAGCTGGAAGCTCATTCTACAATTGCTTTGAGTTCAGGATCATATGAAGAAAAAGCTGCACAATTAAGAACAAAGTTGCTAAAAAATATATCTTCCCTCTTGAGGCTATACAGCCCAAGTGTTTGACTAATTGCAGCGAGCACGCTGAACAGATCTGAAGGAGACATTTGGATTAAACGTAAACATTACTTTTTATGCTGCTGAGGCTAAATTGAGTCGAGGCATTCGAGATAATTTTGTTTTACGGAGTGTGAAGTGCCGGTGCCGGTGCATTTCTGCGATTGCCTAAAATTGGCTGTGTTTCAATAGAGAGACGATTTTGTGTGTTCATCGTACATGTAAGTGCACATTTCCTCGTTCAGTTTCTTCCATTTCCCTTTTCTTCATCCCAGTCACCCAATCTGTTTCTTTCCTCTAAGTGGATTTCTCTGATTGACAGGGGTGCATCTATTAAGTGATCGCCTTCACAGATGCACATACTGTATATACAAAACGGAAGCACAAGTGTACTGTTGCACACAAGCCTTTTGAATCACACAACTTAATTCATTTTACTGAACTGAATTGCAACAATTCACAATGGATGAGGCAATATATGAGCAAAAATAAGACTGGCCCAGTGCATTAAAACAAATAGCAAAGTCTTGTCTTGTCTTTTATGATCTCGCTACACTGCAACAGCTACTGGATTTATGTAATTAGACACAAAAAAAATCCCCCTAAAAATACTCAGTGTGGAAACCTGTTAAGAAAACTAGCTCCTTTCAGTTTTATTAAGACCCACTTTTAGTGTGTTCAGTGATATAGTCTGCCCCCAGCATACTGAAGAAGATTACTAAAACTAAACCTACAGAAAACTAGTACAAATGTATAATTTATAGACAGAACTGCAGCCAAAACACCCTCATCCCCATGATAAGCAGTGTTTACAATCAGTGTGGATTATTAAGACCCAAAATAAAAGCCTGAGTCTACTGTTCATGTTAAGGAGTACAAAGTTTTCTGTTATTGGACAAAGAATACTGGACAAATATGCAAGTAAGCGTATCGGTTTTTGTGTTTGCATCTGTGCAAATGTGGGTCGAACCTCTAGTAACGTTTTGAGCTTGAGCAGCTGGTTCTTGAGGAAGCTGCAGTCCTGAGTCATGTGCTCGAGTGCAAGTCCATCTAACATTGGCATGTAGCCATGCTCCCTGCCTTCCTTTCGGGCTGAGTTCTTTGAATCTCTGAAACCATCATAATGTTGGAAGACATGAGCCCTGAGGGAAAAACAAAAAAACAAAGACAGAGAAACAGTGACATATTCAGTGTATTCATATCTTTTTAATTTGGCTTTTTACAGATTTAGACTCATGTTTTGTTTGGTTTTTTGTAACATTTTTATAACATTTCTTACTCTTTCAAACCTGACTGACCTGGTATCATTATGAAAGTGATCTGATCCACTCCAGCGATGGTGTTTACGCCGCTGCCCCTGCCGATTGGCCCGCTCCGGACGCTCAATATGGGACATCCTATCAGTCTCTATATAGAGAGAATATGAGATGTAGTAAATATACATATATGTATGTCTGGAAGAAGAGGACGTAGGTGATGGTTGGGGATTATGACCTAAAATTTGTAAAGCAACTGTTTGAGATGTAGCCTCGATGTAGAGTATAGCCTTAGAAAAATCACTTCTGGTGATACTGTTATGTTTTTTTGGGTGAATTTGAGGCATAAAAATGCAAAGATACACATTTTACAACAGCCCTAAGTTACACGCACACAAAACTCTATAATGTATTTAGTCCCTGTCATATGTCAATGTATCACTTCATTGCAAGCAGTAATTTCACCAACTGTTACCTGAAGTCACTGAATATCATTGAGTTTCTGTGATCTATGGTCACTAGATCGCTGCCAGGAGCTTCCTGTGCTGATGAGGGCTAATTCTAACCTTTACTCTAAGCTGAACCTATCCGTACTCTATCCTTAAAAAAGTGTTTACACTAAAAACTAATCATTTAGTTTCATGGGTTTGCCCTCTAGACCTAAAACAAAGAAAAAGTACTAACAATGTAATACAAACATACACAAAAACACAATAGCACAATGCACTACTATGAATGCCCTGTGGTAATGAATACCACTGTGCTTCTTTCAAAAATTTCAAAACATCTGCATGAAAATGATGCGATTATCCATCTCATTCTCTCAACTGTTCCCACTATCAAATGCAAACAACTGCTCTCTCTCTCTCACACACACACACACACACACACACACACACACACACACACACACACACACACACACACAAAGTGACAAGCCATTTCATTTTCAAGGAGGTAAAAGGACACAGTATTTGGCAATACTCAATAGCATATAGCTGTGAAATGAACCATGACTGCAACAAAATTGACAACTAACAGAGCGCAACCCCCAGGAAATCAAAAGGACCCTTGACTTTCTATATACCAGATGCTCTTTGGACTGAAGGAAAATGGGTAGAAAGAGATAAAGAAAAAGAGATTTAAACAAATATTGGCAGACTAAAAGATCCAATCTGAGGAATTCAGCAGTTGTGGTTAAAATACTTTACCCAGAGTGTCACCTCATAGCACAGGAGCAGACAGTCTGTCTCACACTGAGCTGCTACATTCCAGGAAAGTTAACCACGTACAGTGACTGCTTTTCAGCTCAGAAAAGCCTAAAACAAAAAGTAAAACAATCTGAATATGTTCCAAGTGTGGGGGGAAAAAATCCGTAAATGTAGAGAAACTCAGATGAAGACGAGAGCAAAATAGCTCCTTGTCCAGTCAGCTGGTGAACTGTTAAAAGGCCAGAGAGAAAGTCAACCGAGCTCCCCTCCTGCCTGGCCCAGTCTTTGTTGACAGCCTTGTTTTTCTGGGAACTCCCTAGGAACTGGAGCCGGGGAGCCACCGCCGGTGGTGGTGGTAAGAGAGCAGATGAGGTGACTGGTTCGTGTCCAAGCTAGGAAGTCACCAGCTGAGACAGGCAAGAGAGGAAAACTCTGGCCCCTCTTTTTGTCAAGTGACCTGACAGCTGGATGAAAAGATTTTGTGAGGCCTCCTTTATCCTCCACTTGTTTTTTAAGTCCTCTTCTCCCCTTTTGCTCTTCCTGTTTTGAGCCGGGGTGTCTTTAGGAGTAACACCCATCCGTATCCCACATCTCTCGGCCTGCCCTGTGGGCTGGGTCAAACTGGAGTCCTCAGCCTGTCTTGCTTTCACTCTGCCTCACATGACACTAACTTTACCCATGACTTACTGAGCTATAAATATGGCTGCTACCCGAAAAGGATTAGGAAGCGATGACATTCCAGTTCACATTCCTCTAGAGTGTCTCTGTGTCCCTCTCTCAAAAACAAGGAGATCACTGTTTATAGACAATATATACTTTGATGCAAATTTCCTGGGTATGCCAAGTACACAATAAATTCTACGTTCATGAAATTTCTAACAGTCTGTTTCTATTCTTTTTTTTTTTTTTACTTGGAAGCACAGATTCAAATCTAATCTCATAACCTTGCATGTGCACAGGAAAGCATGCACACAAAATCTACATTGCCTTTTAGGAGGTTGAAGGGAGTCTTGTCAGAGGTATTGTGCATTAAACCTATTATCCTTGAATTCTACTTTGATAAGAATGAGTGATTCAATCTTAAAACCACTCGAGTTCAATAGATTTAATGACATGAGAGGTCAATCTCAACCCTTCTCTCTCCTTGTGACAAACATTATCTGAAGAATCCAGTAATAATACTGTCAACAGTATTATGAGGTGGTAATGATGTGACCTGATTACCTTTAACACCTACATAGAAGCTATTTTACTCAATCTTAATGAATCTGGAGTTTGATTAAATTTGCAGTGAAAAGTGAAAATGATTAGAGAAAACAGCCAAGACTCAAGGATCAAGGCAGAGGTGGGTGACGTGCTGTCTGAATATAAAAGCATTAAACTAATCATGTAAAACCATACTGATGCTGTCAAGAGAAACATATGTACAGGCAGGTCTTGCTAAGCCTGTATATCTACTTTGGTTGTGTGTGTACCATAGGCACACGTACCAAGTACATGTGCATCTGTTCATCCGTCATAAACACAGCCAAACAGCTGGCTGAAAACTTCTAGAAAGTAGCTCTTATCCAAAGCCAGTTTTATGTCAGACTTGGAGCTGAAATTAATAACTTCATCAATCAAACATTAAAAGAGTCCACCACATTACAGACAACCCTGTATCCATTAAAAGAGTTTGCTGGATGTTTCTGAGGCAAATCTTCACCCAAGGATACAATTTGTTCAAGCCATTATATGCCACATAATGAGACTACTAGAAATAGAAAGTTCTGGCCTTGGCAATGGTTTAATTTACAGTTTTGATCAGAAAAGCTTTGCTGGAAGTATCTGCTTATAAATAAAATAAACAGTTCTAGCCAATAAAGCTGCAGCAATTTTCATGGCCGTAAAATAACCTTACAAATCTGAATAAGATAACTGCAGTTAGGAACTACATGTCTATGTGTGTATGTCTGCAAGTACTCAGGTGTTCTGACCATGCAAGCCATCCTCTGGGAGGTCCACATCCAGCATGAGGTCATCATCATCCAATTCTCCTGTTGCCAGAGGGTCCAGGTTGTTAAGGATGTCCTGAAAATCACAAAAATAAACACAAAAATTATAGAAAACAAAAGCATTAAATAGCATCACTGTTATATTACTTATATATGAGTGTATTAAAGTTATTATATTAATTTGCTTCTGGGCAAAGTCATTTTTTTGGAGGAAGACCAGCTACAAAACCAGGGAGAGAAAAAAAAACAAGGCTGAGATGCAGTTTTTGCCTGTGGTTAATACATCCTTGCAAGCATATTTTTTGTGTGTGTCACATGCTTTTGAAATGGATGCAGCCTTTTATTATTTCTGTTATTTCCAATCTATTTTCATTGGCCAATTAATTCATTTACTAGAAAAAAAAAAACAGTTAATGCAGCACTATCAATTACCTTGTCTTTGATACCGTTTCAAATGATCGTCTTACTCCAGTGCCACAACAGAAAGAAGATGATCTTATTCCATACATCAAGACAAAGACACCAGAACAGGCTTTCAGAAAAATATTGCCCGTTTATGAATGATAATTCAGAAAGCTTTGAAATTTCAACAAAACACTTCACACAACAGCCTCAAAATATGCAGCTATTCTGATTGCCGTGCAGCTGTCTACCAAATAATTCAAAGCACACCCAAAGCAAAGGAAAGAATCAATAGTTCAAAGCTTTATTTTTCTACAGCAATTTTGTGCCTTACGAAGCTAAATTGACAGGGCTTTGACTAGAAGACAGAAGCATAAAATTACTCATTATTGAATATCTCGTGAGTTGCGCGATAACTGCCTTGTACACAGTGTTTCAGACTTAATGAAGAAGAAATGAATGAAGGAAATAGAATAAACAAAACATATTTTTGCATTCTTCCAAACGGTATCAACCAAAACGTGGGTGGAATCTTTGTTGTTTGAAGAGTCTGTATACAAATCAACCTGTCACTTTTGTTTTTTCTTTTATCATTTCTCGCTTCCTTTTTTCTGATTTTTGACTTCCTTCTCTCCCCCAGCCTGTTGCACTCTTTTCTCTAACCTTGTAACTCCCATCCAGTAAATAAAAGTTTTAACACTAAAGGTAGAGAGAAGAGAGAATGGTTTTTTTTTTTTGGGGGGGGGGGGGGGGGATCAGCCACCTCTAAATTTGCACAGTTAGAAATGTATATTAGCACCATAACTGTGACCCAACACTGAGGTAAAGGTAGATCCTTCTTTGCAGCAAGGCATTTTAACTCTTTAGCTATTTGATAGTTTCTCCATGTGTGCGCACAAATCTGTGTGTGTCTTGAAACAACTCAAAACATCTATAAAACAGTCACATAGCAGAGAGAGTAAAACAGCAGCAGCTGAGCTTGTTCAGCTGGAGCACTGGTGTGCAGTAAGAGGCATTTGACAAAACGCACAGCTTTGTACAAAAATTACACAGGAAGCACAAGTTTTTTATGAAGGATGGTGTTAAAATGCATTCAGTATAGACACCTGAAGCTTTGTGTGATATTATGCACATTGCAGAATCACCTGTCATGACTCCAATATCAAGGTAAATGAAATGTAAAATTATCATCCACTGAGCAATATAAAATTCCCCCTACATCTTTCATCACTTCCTTCTTTTCTTCTACAGAAAATCATTTGGTTTTATCAATATACTCTACTAACATCAGCAACATATTATGGATTGGTGTTTTCTAAAAGGATACTTTGTCACGTCAAGACGAGGAGCAAGGGACTGAACCTCCAAACTGCTTCAGCACCTGAATACAGAACCTCCCTTTTATTGACTGTCCTCAAATTACAGTTTGCACTTCCAGGGGAAATTTCAAGTCACACTGGCAGGACCCAACAGCTTAGAGCAGTGAAAAATTCAGGATAATCTCCCAGGAGGCAGGTGGGTGTGCACCCATGTCAGCAGTAGATTGGATTAAGTTATATGTACACTAAAGTCCTCAACTCCACTAAAGTAGTCATTTATGATGGCAATCCATCTCTGGCACAGATCTGGCCCCAGGTTAATTACCTAAAACACAGACAAAAAGAAGGAGCTTTCACTGTTTTCTGTGTATTAAGGATATCTTGTTGAATGCAATAACCCCCGTGCTCTAGCCAACTACTGTATCATCTTGTTAGGTTAGGCTGAGTATGAGTTTTTAAAACTAATTTGATCATGATGACTCTTAAAAACTGTTTTCTTTAATAATCAATATGAAAGTCGCATGATTTGGGAACCTGCAGATTAAACTGGAAAATCAATCCCTGCTTACATATAGAACGTAGCTTTGAACCTAATGTAGTATTGTTCACAAAAGGGAAAACTATTTGGCTTGTAGCACATGAATTTGACAATTTGATGCGCACATTTTAAACACCAAGTGTTTTTGTCTCCTGCAATACAAACTCTGTAGGATGAGCAGATTTCGGAACAATAAAAAGCCTCGAGTAGTTCTGCCAACTTAATCTGCTTCACAGTGCTCTGCTTACACAATGACATCAGCTGGATCTTCGAATACACTTCCCCGGATCAAACACTAATTAAAACCGTCAGAGTCACTGAAAAAGGTCAAATGCTAAACTTCTTTCTCTCAGTTTTAGTTATCCCTAACAAAAAAAAATCCAAGACTGCCAGCATGAAGAGTTGGGAAAAAAAGTTCATGGTAGAAAACTTCATTGTAACCATTGTAACCATAGCTTTTCATGGTCTGCATGTAAATTAGCCTCATGGCACACAGTGAGTTAAAACCACAAACTACAGATCTGGACAAAGTTCATCTTTGTTTTAACATTTTAAAAAGACTTTTGGACACTCACAAATACCTTTTCTGAATAGAACCACCGCAGGATGACTGAAATGGGGGATAATCCCGTTTGTACTCCAAGTCTTCTTGGCTTTAACAGGAATGGTTAGGCATATGCTTTGAGTGGTTAATATTCAATATATTCAGGAGTAAAATTCAAAGAACAACAACAAATCCTGGGTTCAGAGAGAAAAATGTCATCATCGAATCTAAGTTAAAATGAAAAGAAATATTATTTTTAAATTACTGGTCAAGCTTTCATTCAAACCAACATCCTGTCTAATAACGGAATTCCAATATACAGCAAAGAAGGTATGCGACTTGTTTAATTACAACTAAAGCATTAACACCTAAACTCCTAAATAAAAGCTGGTATTAAAAGCTCATACTTGTAAAAAGACGACTCTGAGCAGACACAAAACTTGTACCTTCTAGCAACTAGAAATGTCATATTAAGAGCTTCTTTGGCACAACCTTGATATAAATTACTCTGTTGCTGTCGATGTGCCTTTATAGCATAAAAATAATTTAATGAATCACTTTTTATACTCTACTTTTTTTCCCTTAATGTTCCAGAAATTTACAGATAATAACACTGATCATTTGAAGATGTCTTCCATTCATTATGACCCCTAAAATACTGTCAAGTTTTTTACTATTAGATATAATAATGAGCTTCTTATCTTCCTACATAAAATCTTATTAAGTAAAATACTGTTTTTACATATATAGATCATTTGCATTCATCAAAGATACAATGACATAGCTAAAAGTGGCAATATTCTTCATGTAATAATTTTTCTCTTCAATGATACTATGCACTGGAAAGCAGAAACAGAGGCATTGTGGTGGGAATATACTGACTGCCATTGTTTAATGAGTGATAGCAGCTGCAAAACAGAGTAAAACAGACCTGGAGAAAACTTGAATCAGCAGTATGTCTTTCCAAGATTTATCTTTCCTCCTCCATTTCATTTGGTGCACAGTGTTGACAAAATAACAGTGCTGTGCATAGTCTAGAAACTGTAGTCACAAACACTCGTATAAAAACGATCTTGGTTACAAATAAACAGTATGATAAACAAAAACAGGCTGCATTAATGCAGCAGTTCTTTAATACTTGTGAAAGTAAGACTAGACTCTATTTGATTCTCATGTTACGTGCCATTTCATACCTTTTAAATAATTGTCACAGTTTTACATGTACTTTAAACAGGTATTTTACTTTAAAAACATATGCAATCAAAAACATTCAGTGAATCACATATCCTTTCGTTTGGACTATGAGAATACTTACTAAAAGCCTCACCCTCCTCAAACTAAAACATCTTCCTCCCTCCTTACAGTGCAGCTATAAGGATCTAGACCCCAGCAGCTACACTGTAAGGCAATCCACTTAGGGAAATGCACACATCACAGTGAAAGCAATCTAATATTGGGATTGCTTAATGATATTAAGCAGGGAATTATTTAAAATCGACTCACCTTTTATACTCACTTATTAGTTTGTTGTTAGAACTAAAACAAAGTATGTGCCCAAGTGAGGAAAATTTACCTGACATAGTTTTTCCATACCTTCGTTTGCTCATTTCCTAAAAATGACTGGAATTTATTTATCTGCAATCCCAATAAGCTAGATCAATAATATTGGTAAAATCTTCACAGATGCACTCCTTGGACAGCAAGCAATAAAGCCTGCTAGCTAAATTTAAAGTCCATAAATTGATCACACTTAATCAACCCAATTTTGTCACTATAATTGATTTTGCAATTATCTTGGCAATCTGCTATGTTATTGGCTTTGTTCTTCCAAACAGGGCCCTAATAAGCAGCAGCTTAATTCTTTCAACAGGTGGGGGTATAGCTGGGAATCCAAAGTGTTTATAAAAACATTGTGGTAATGATCACGACTGTGGGTATGAAGCGTGATCATGATTGATAATTATAGATCACATGATATCATTTGACTACCATCTTCACAAGGTAGAAGTGTGTGTGTGTGTGTGTGTGTGTGTGTGTGTGTGTGTGTGTGTGTGTGTGTCTGTGCGACGATACCTAAACAAAGGACTGAATGCACCAAAAGAGATGTACACAAAAACCACTATTTACCTCAAAGCGCTGCAGCTGTCGGTCTAAAAATCAAGACAAACAAAAGCAAGTGAGCTATAAGCCTCATTAAAACAACAGCATAGCTGGGGCACTGGCACCATGTTCCATAAATGGCTGAGCAGTCTGCAGACAAAAGGCTTAAGCACCTCACTCATTTAAACACTAATGAATTGACCTGTCTCAACCTGGCTCCATAAAAGCCTAAAATTAGAGGCAAAATAAATAAATCAGGGATAAGAGGCGACGGTAATTCTGCAGCTTTGAGGAAGCCGAGGGAAAAACCAAAGGATTACTAAACAACCATGAGTTTGGTAAGGAAATACACACAAAAAAAGGGAGGGAATGAAGGAATAAGGTAGAAAAAAAAGAACAGCTACCCAGGAGAAAAACAGATTAAAACATGCAGAATTATAAGCAAAAAAAAGATAACACTGAAGCATATTTCATTCAAGGTTTCATACTGTGAAGGGAGATGCTGAGCTGTAATTCCAAGGAAGGGAAATATTTTCTTTTAAACGAGAGAAAGTTCAATGCTTATGGCTCAGGAAATCAACAGAACTAATTTAACTTCTCCATTTAAATGTGACCACAAAGTTCAGGTAAATAGGAATCAAAACAAAGCTCAAAAAAGCTCTGATGATAATGTCAAAGAACACAATCTAATAATCCTGCATTGCATGATGAAAAGGTTAATGTGGACTGATTCGACTCTACAGTAATTTGCGAGGCCAAACAGCACAACAAAACCCAATGCCAAATGAAGAATTACACATGACTGTCAAAACATATTATAATACAAATGCGCTTTACAGAAGTAAAATGTTTTTAGAGCCGTTACAATGCATATGGGTTGCTATTATTGTCCACAATGATATAAATAGTAGAACGCATCAATCAGCATGTGAATTTCCTACTGTGTCAGCTTCAGCTTCGTCTTCACCCACTGCGTTTATGATCGGCTGTGAGCTGCTTTAAATCAAAAACAAAAAAAACAACCTTCAAATATTCAAGCAGTTTAAATATAAAATGTTCCCAGGTCTACTGGTGCTGTTGCATTCTATGAAACATTGAGCTGAGGGCTGGAATACATCGGCAGTAACTGTGAAAAGTGGCCCTCCATTTCACAATGCCAATTTTGTAAAGCTGGTACAGTACAGAGCTGCATGGTGCATCATGGGAATGTTATTATGAGCTCAGGTAGCCCACTCCTTGATTTTGCACAGAGGCATATGAATGCAGATAGGGCCACATATAGCCAGAAAAATACTGGCACACACAAACCAGTAGCACTTACAAGCGCACCCACATCGTGTTGTCTAAAGGATGCACAGCGCCTCCAAGTGGACTGAGCATGGCACTGCAGTGCAGTGCAGCGCAGCAATACCGGCAAGAAAGCAAACATTACATTCCAGATGCATAAATGCTATTGTGTAAGCATCAGCTGGACACTAGTGTTTACCTTTTGTTCTTAACTATGAGAGAATGTTTTTTAAATACACCACATAAATTGGGCACAAGTAACCCACCTTTCTTTATTTTTTCAACATTGAATTCAAGAAGAGTTTGTTGAGAAGCTGTGAAGTCAAACTCCCGCAGCATTTAACTCAATTACCCCTTAAATAAACACAGGGTCTCAAAAGGTATTACACAACACATTGATTAAGCAGGACACCAATCTACTAATCCATTTGGAGACATCCGCTGTTTTGTGACAGGATTATTTCTGCTGCCTTTCCTCTACTTATTACAAATAAATATTTACCCAGTGAACAAGGGGAGAATGATTAATGACAGACAAACAGATGGAAAGGAAACGGTAGAAAAAAGGAGTGGGTTAGAGAAAGCTAACTGCATCCAATTACAGTAAATGGGCTCATTTCCTCTAATCAAATAGCTCAGTTAAATATCTCAAAGGCAGATTCCCCATAGAGTTAATTTTCACACACCAGCAGTCACCCACTAAGTTTCCCTCTCTCTCTTTCTTTTTGGTCCTACTTATTACCTTTTTTTCTTTTTTTAACTGCATTTCTCTCATCTAGCTTCTGCTCTCTCATTCAAATCATACAACACGCAATATCACCACTGCCCTCTTCACTGACCACACTAGTTCTTCAAAAGAAATGGATACTGCATGAAGGAATTCCTCTACAAACGTCTGGGTTGTTGAGCTTTATTAAATACTCAGTGAAAGTCAATGCATCAGCATCGTAACATCTATCCAGTGTCCAGTCACATCCAGAGATGCATCATCTAGCAGTTCAATGACAGAATGGAATCAAAGTGGATTTTTATTTTACTCTATTAGTGTAAGATCTGATGACTTCTTGGCATGAACTCACTGTCATGTCCAAGAAACAAGTTTAAGATTATCTGAATATAAAAAGTGTTTCTCCCCATGTCTACATGCCTAAATGTTATTGCCACGTGACCCTTTATATCAGGGGTGTCGAACTCCAGGCCTCGAGGGCCGGTGTCCCGCAGGTTTTAGATATCACCCTGGGTCAACACACTTGAATCAAGTGATCAGTTCATTACCAGGCCTCTGGAGAACTTCAAGACATGTTGAGGAGGTAATTTAGCCATTTAAATCAGCTGTGTTGGTTCAAGGACACATCTAAAACCTGCAGGACACCGGCCCTCGAGGCCTGGAGTTCGACACCTGTGCTTTATATGACTCAAGATTAAACAAAAACAACTTATCAAATACTGAAACTTAAAATATGACTGCTTGAATAAAATGCTCCCTGCTTGTTTGAATATCATGCTAGGAACACATTTTTAAAAAGGTGTGAAGGAAAATCTTTGTCATTTTACAGTGCTTTGCATGTGTCTTTAAAGTTTATTTTTTTGGGGGAAAAGGGCATTCATTTAAAAAGAAACAACAAAAAATAATCTTCTTAGTTTTAATATTTGTTGTCTATTTTTATTATTTTCAATTAAATATAAGACTTCAAAATTGTTGAAATTGAAATTGTGAAAAACAACACATTTTGTTTTTATTTATATTTCAGAGAATCATTTGTTGTACTTGTGATATTTCTGAGTACTAATGAACATATATGTTTTAAATAAACAGGCCAATAAACAGGTTGACGTGGACCACAAGATGACCAAATGCACATGTCATGCTCCGATATGCTGTTCATATTATAGATGGACTTTTATCAAGCCTTTGCTTTTTCAAGAAGTCTCCATCATGATAACAGTTGAACTAATCTATTAGAGAAATGCACTCAAACACACTCATCTGCATACACAGATATACTGACTGACTCCTGATCACATACACATGTCTAATGCACATGTGCTTGTAATGATCACAGCACTGAACAAATACAGGTACATCCTATACATACACAAAACCAGTAGTGCTTTTTTGCTTTTGTATTCACTCCTAATCCATTACTGTGAGATAAACATGTGGCACTTTCAGTGCCTTGAAGGTTGTGTCACATAATGAAAGTAGTAAACACACAAAGCGTATTATAAAATTTCTAATCCAGCTCATTTTAAGCTCTTTATGCATTCCTGAGATCAGGTGCTTGGGTACCAAAATATAGAGAATCAAAGCAAGGCCAGAAAATTCTAATACTACACGGCTGGTGAGCAGGTTAGTTTTCCTTTGAGACAGAACGAAGCCTTGGCATGAGACGGGCAGAGAGAGCTGACTGAAAACTAGAAAATTTTGATTTTTTTTTTTTGTTCTGGCCATTAATGTATAAATATAAAAAGAAGAACTATTTAAAAGTGAAACTGACTACTGAACTTTGGCACCATGAAGGCAGCATAATCTACAAGTAGGGCATAAAGTATATACACCGTATTTAGACAGAACTAAACGTAAACTTGGCTCTTGAAATTAACACTGCATACATTACATTGGGTATATTTTAGTCTTCCATTTCTTGGTAGAAAAAATCAAAAGCCCTTTGAGGTCTGCAAGATGCTTGAATTCAAATTCAAATTCAAATTCAAATTTTATTTGTCACGTACACAGTCATACACAGTACGATATGTAGTGAAATGCTTGGACAACTGCTCGTGACCTAAAGAAAACAAAAAAGGAAAGGCTATGAATAAGATAGGAAATAAATATGAAAAATTAAAAAGGGTAAATTTAACTAGGAAGGAATAAAATATAAATTAAGGTTAAAAATGAAATAACTGTACAACACAAATTAGAATGAAGGGTAAATTTAACTGGGAAGAATAAGATAAAATATATAAATTAAAGTTGAAAATAAAATAACTGTACAACAAAATACACAATATAGAACTATATAAGAATGTATGAAGAAATCTAAATATAAATAAATATATACACAATAACAGCAGCTGTACAAGTATTAACTGGAAATGAAGAATATAGTGACCAGTGTTGTGCAAAAACAAAGTCCAGAAAGTCCAGTGTGTGTGTAAGAACCATATGTGTGGGTCAGTACTGTGTGGTGGTGTGATTGAGAGACCGTATCGCCTGCGGGAAGAAGCTCCTCCTCAGTCTCTCTGTGTTGGTCTTCAGGGAGCGGAATCGCTTTCCTGACCTCAACAGAGAGAACAGTCTGTTATTGGGATGGCTGAGGTCCTTCACGATCTTCCTGGCCTTGGTCCAGCACCGCCTGCTGTAGATTGAGTGCAGGTCAGGGAGCTCGGAGCGGATGGTGCGCTCAGCTGACCGCACAACCCTCTGTAGAGCTCGTCTGTCCTGCATGGTGCTGTTCCCGAACCAGGTTAAGATGTTTCCCGCCAGGATGCTCTCTATGGTGCACGAGTAAAAGTTCCTGAGCACCTTGGAGGGCAGTTGGAAGTCTCTCAAGCGTCTGAGGTGGTAGAGACGCTGTCGGGCCTTTTTCACCACGGTGTTGATGTGACAGGACCATGACAGGTCCTGCGTGATGTGAACTCCGAGGTATTTGAAGCTGTCCACTCTCTCCACTGGGCACTCGTTGATGACGGGGGTCTGGTAGTTCCTCTCCTGCTTAGTGCTGAAGTCCACTATCAGCTCCTTTGTCTTACTGACGTTTAGAAGGAGGTTGTTCCTCTGGCACCAGTTCTCCAGATTCCTAATCTCCTTCAGGTAGGCCGTCTCGTTGTTATCAGAGATCAGGCCCACCACGATGGTGTCGTCAGCAAACTTGATGATGGTGGTGGAGCTGGTAGTGGCCACACAGTCATATGTGTACAAAGAGTACAGCAGGGGGCTCAGAACACACCCCTGGGGGGCTCCAGTGCTGAGAGTGGTGGAGGCTGAGACATGTCCGCCCATCCTTACTGCCTGTGGTCTGCCAGTTAGGAAGTTGGAGATCCACTGACACATAAATGAGCTGAGTCCCAGATGCTCCAGCTTGGTGGTGAGTGTGGAGGGAATTATGGTATTAAATGCAGAGCTGTAGTCTATGAAGAGCATTTTAACATAATTACCCCTTCTAGTGTCCAAGTGAGTGAGTGATGTGTGGAGGAGATGAGAGATGGCATCGTCTGTGGAACGATTTGGACGGTAAGCGAACTGTAGTGGGTCCAGTGTGTCTGGTAGTGAAGAAATGATGAAGTCTCTGACCAGGCGTTCAAAGCACTTCATCACTACTGAGGTGAGGGCTACAGGGCGATAGTCATTGAGAGAAGCAGGGTGGGGTTTCTTCGGGACAGGAACAATGATGGACTCTTTGAAGCATGTGGGGATCACCGACTGAGATAAAGAGATGTTGAATATCTCAGTGAACACAGGAGCTAGCTGGTATGCGCAGTCTCTTAGGATACGACCTGGGGTGCCGTCTGGTCCTGCTGCTTTCCTGGTGTTCACTCTCTTGAAGGCTCTCCTTACTTCATGCTCGGAGATGACGAGCACGTTTCCGGTGCTGGCAGTATCTTCCTGTCTGCAGCCGTTAGCGCCGCTAACACTAGCATTGTTGGAGACCTTAGCTGCAGCCTCGAAGCGAGCATAGAAAGTGTTCAGCTCGTCTGCCAAAGTCACGGCCGCGTTCGTCATACCGGTTGTTGGTGCTTTATAGTCCGTTATTGTCCTTAGTCCCCGCCACAGGCTCCTAGAGTCACTCTGTTGGAGTTGTGACTCTAGTTTCCTCCCGTAGCGCTGCTTCGCCTCTTTCACCGCCCTCCGCACGTTATATGACGCGGCTTTGTACGGGTCCATGTCCCCCGTCATGAGTCCCGTGTTGTAGGCAGCGGTGCGGGATCTCAGAGCGTCGCGGATGGTTTTATCCACCCACGGCTTCTGGTTGGGAAACGTTGTGATAGTCTTTGTCTCCACTGTATCATCCGCTAGTTTCCCGATGAATCCCACAACCGCTTCCGTAAACACGTTGACGTCATCGTCGGAGCTGTTTCTGAACATGCCCCAGTCTGCGTCATCGAGTGCGTCCTGTAACGCGGCCACCGATTGATCCGTCCAGCGCGCGACCTTCCTCTGAACCGGAACTTCCTGTTTCAGCCTTTGTTTGTATTTTGGCATGAGGAAGATGGCGGCGTGATCAGATTTGCCAAACGGGGGGCGGGATTGTGCCTTGTAGCCGTCCTCGACCGTAGTGTAGCAGTGGTCCAGTGTCCTTTCACCCCTGGTGGGGCAGGTGATGTGTTGATAAAAGTTCGGCGCTGCGCGTTTGAGGTTGGCGCTATTAAAGTCCCCCGTCACAATAAGCGCAGCGTCCCGGTGTTGTGTCTGGTGCTGTGTGAGTGCCTCATGCAGCTCGCATAAGGCGGTGACCGTGTCCGCTTGTGGTGGAATATAAACGGCGCTTACAATGACCGATGTAAATTCCCGAGGTAGATAAAAAGGACGACACATGATGGACAGTAGTTCCAGATTTGGTGTGCAGGAGCGTGTGAGAGGAACAACGTTCGCACTGTTGCACCAGTTGTTGTTCACCATTAAACACACGCCGCCTCCCCTTGACTTCCCCGAGTCCCGTGTCCTGTCCATGCGGTGAACCGAGAAGAACTCGGCCGGCTGGATGGCGTGGTCCGGCACCGCTGGGTTCAGCCATGTCTCGGTGAAGCAGAGGAGATTGCAGTCCCGAATGTCTCTCTGGAACTTTATCCTGGCCCTGAGGTCGTCAAGCTTGTTCTCCAGTGACTGGACGTTGGCGAGCAGGATGCTAGGCAGAGGTGTGCGGTGTGCACGAGCTCTCAGCCTGTTCCTGACGCCGGTGTTCCAGATCAACTGGCGTTTAGATCAACTGGCGTTGGTCGAACAGATGTGTGGCAGTCTTGCGTTTCAGGAGCTGCTACCGACAAACCAGCAAAAAAAAAAAAAACGCCAAATGTGTCACCTGTGACACTTGTGAGGTTATCTCAAACACACTCCGTCAGTCGTGATGCTGTTGAACAACAAAATGTTTAAAATGTGGCGAGTTTACCTGGTGATATCCTCATTCGCGACGCGATCGCGAAAACAGCAAACAAGTAACACCACGCCGATGTTGTTCACAGGACAGCAAGAGTAAACGATCGGGAGACTCTTGTCGTCGTTATCGTTCCCCTCGCACGGTTTATTTCTCCGGTTTCAGCGTTTTTGCTTCACAACTAAAGCGAGCAGTTTACCTTGTGCACTAACATGGAGTCGAGTCAACCAGCGCCACCTCTGGCCAAGTGCCACAGCCTACAGCCAGATCAACCTGTGACACACATCTGCACCACGTTTGATTTCGTTTCTTGCACAACACATTTGTACCTTTCAGTTGTGTCTGTTTGTGCGTCATGCAAATAAACCTTTGAAAAGAATGGAATGACACTGATATTTCACCAGTGTTGTAACATCACATGTCGTTAGCGTAGTCTGTCTGTGTCTTTTCTCTGAGAAAAAACATTTTAGAGTTGGTTGTGATATACAGTCTGTATAAGTGTGGTTAATCTAATAAACATTTGTAAGGAGATGGCAGTTACTGTGAATGTACAGCAGGTGATCAGTAATAAACAGTCAGATAATGACTCTGACAATCTCATTCAATCTTGCAGACTGAATGCACCTTCTGTGGAAAGTGGTACCACACAGTGTGTGTGGACTTTCCCTGTGCAGAAGGCGACTACAAATGTTGTGGGTGCTAAATAAACAGTAAAAAGTGATCCCTGTTGTCTTTGCTTACTGATTGTTTTTAGTGTTGACAATCCACATTGCTGCCATTGCATCTTTCAACATGTTTGTGGGTAGATTTGGATGTACCAGGGGTAAGTGCAGCCACTCAGCCTCTACTCAATGTCATCATAGCAGCAGGTGAAGATGTGTCACAAGTTAATCTAGTAGTGGGCTATGGTATTTGGCCACAGATGGCAGCAGTGGACTGACCTCCATTTGAAACTGCTCTAGCTGCTGTGTGATAGTGGATCTGCTACAAATTGAAGATCATAAGCAAGTTTTGGAAATGAACCCTTGTATTATGTTGAAGAACAAAAAAATGACATTGATTTTGTTGCGGGTCATTTAGATCCGTACTGTGTAAATCCACTCAGGATTGTTCAAAAACTGCAATGAAACAATAGCAACTTCATTTCCCATCAGATAAACATGTAGAACACAGACATACAACAGTTAGACTTTCCATAACTATTTTAGGAACAATTTGGTTTTTCGTTCTTACAAACACATTTCCTTTGAACTTGCCCAACGTTCTCAGTTTTTCATTGCTCAACATTTTCAATTTTGTCCACATGATGGACAGAATGTAACTGTGTGCTTTCTGCAGATGTACTTCTTGCATTTCTCACAAAAAGTGCTTGTTTTCAAACAGGAATCTTCCTAACTAAGATTTAAAACAAAAGATTGCGTCTCCTCCAGTCTCACAAACAGATGACAAACCAAGCGTCACACCTGAGTCACTGACTTTATATATAACTACCAACTCTCCAGCCATGTTGATGAATTGCCTATATTGGCTGGAAATATTAATTTCCAGGGAAGGGACACAGGCAGATGATGCTTACAGGATGTGATGTGACGACACTAATGAAATATCGATGTGTCATATTTCTCCAAGGTGTATTTCATTGTTATGGGAAAAGAGAATATTAAAATCATGATGACCAATTGGAGTGGTGATTTCTATGACTTTGTGTATATAATTTGGAATTTTGTACAAATGTAGGCCAATAAGGAATATATGATATCATTTCATTCATTTCAAAGGTTTATTTGCATGATTCACAGACAGACACAATTGAAAGGTACAAATGTGTTGTGCAAGAAACGAATTCAAACGTGGTGCAGATGTGTGTCACAGGCTGATCTGGCTGTAGGCTGTGGCACTTGGCCAGAGGTGGCGCTGGTTGACTCGACTCCATGTTAGTGCACAAAGTAAACTGCTCGCTTTAGTTGTGAAGCAAAAACGCTGAAACCGGAGAAATAAACCGTGCGAGGGGAACGATAACGACGACAAGAGTCTCCCGATCGTTTACTCTTGCTGTCCTGTGAACAACATCGGCGTGGTGTTACTTGTTTGCTGTTTTCGCGATCGCGTCGCGCATGAGGATATCACCAGGTAAACTCGCCACATTTTTAAACATTTTGTTGTTCAACAGCATCACGACTGACTGAGTGTGTTTGAGATAACCTCACAAGTGTCACAGGTGACACATTTGGCGTTTTTTTGCTGGTTTGTCGGTAGCAGCTCCTGAAACGCAAGACTGCCACACATCTGTTCGACCAACGCCAGTTGATCTAAACGCCAGTTGATCTGGAACACCGGCTCGCTTCCCTCTAGGCCGCCGCCGCTTCCCTTTGTTCTCCCTCGAGATCTCACTCGGCCAGCTCGGATCCGGAGTTAAAAACTTCGAATTGTGAGTACATTGTATACCAATAGAAACAAGAGTGTCACTGTCATACCTAATGTACCCAATGGTGATGATTTTGCCGATTTAGAAACGCTGAAAACTAACTTAAAAAACAAAGACAAAGAAAAAGTGGTCGGAGCAGTCGTGACGGCAGCCGACCTCACCGGCGCCATCTTAACTTAATTCTTGTCTGCAGAAGCCACAGAAATGTTAACAGACCATTTCTTTAATGTGTAGCAGGTCATGCTTAAAGGCTCAAAACCTTTACATTTCCTTCAACTCTCTCCTTCTTACTTGGAAAAAATCCAGTTCTCAGTCACACAAGCCTATTCTTTGCCAACTTTCAATCAGCTAAAGCAGAAGCTCTAAGTGTTCTCCGAGGTTTTTAGCCCGAGTAACCACATAATCGCTAAAGGGTTTTGGCTGCTCTCCACCTCTTTCATTTTCTAAAAAATGCTACTGAGCTATCTGCCAGTTGACTTAAAGGCAAGGAGGGGAAGATTGGCAGAAGAAGAACGCTTACTTTTAACACACATAATTGATTAATTATTCTTCAGAAATATGGATATCAAACTATTCCTTAATTTACTGTTAATTAGTTGCTTAAAATAATTTAAATTTCATATTTTTTTAAATCACAATCAGAGTAGAGTCAACTGAAAAAACGAATTGTGGGGTTTTTACATTTTTATGTAAAAACTAGTTAAAGGTGAAATGAGGACTTACTATGCTGTTCAGCTCTGAGTCATCATAGCTGTCTAACCGATGAGCCACAGGCCCCCCAAGGGGCTCAAGCCCCTCTTCATCCCACATGTAGGTTCCACCAGAGCTGTTGGAGGGTGACAGCTCCACAGATGAAATCTGGGGGGCATCAGTCTGCTCTGGAGATAGCATCAGTGATCCTTGGGACTCTTGCATAGGACTTTCTTCCTTATGACCTGCAACCACATAGACAAAAGGCTGAACAAACACCACAAAGGATAGCACTGTATCTATTTGAATTTGCTTTCCAAAGGGTGAATTTTACCAGTCAGATCCACAGACTCCCAGTCACTGGTCTCATTTAGGAGACTGTCTAGCTGGGCATCACTGGCAGCTTTTCTGTTGTCAGGCATGTCCCCATCACTGAAAACATCTCCCACACTGTCGAAGTCATCTAGAAACTCTTCACTGATGTCACCTCTCTCTATAGATGAAGCAGAAGAAAAGGACATGTCTTCCAGGGTCTCGGCTGCTGTTTGGCCACCGCTTTCTCCTCCTTTTCCTTCTGCATTCCCAGAGCTTTTGTCACTTTCACTTTGAGATTCGACTTTGTCAGCCTTGTAGGTTGATTCATTCTCCAGTAGACCTACACAATCAGAGGCAGTTGAAGAGCTGATATCCTCCTTAATGTTACCTGGTAAAAGAGACTTCTGCTGTTTAGCCTGCCCAGTTCGGGGCAATTTGTAGCACAACGACACCCCACTGCTAGCCATTGACTTGGTCAACACACTACTGGGGAGCAGAGCCTTCCTTAAAGTACGAGGAGTAGTTGGTGTCGTAGTGATCAAAGGGCCAGGCAGAGAGGACGCAACTGATGAATTTTTGTTGTACTGAAGTCCTCCAACCCCACCTAAACCACCTAAACCTCCAAGGCTGCCATGCAGTCCTAAACCCACTCTTCCATTACTCAGTTGAGGGGGTTTGACAAAACTACTCCGAGGAGGCCGCAGCTGAGTGTTGGCCAGAGGCTTGGCTAGTTCCACAGCCCGATTAAAAGAGAAAGACCGTATCATAGGCTCACTGGTGGGCGAGGGAATCTGTTTAAAGTGAGTGAAACTATTTGAACGAACCATGTTGTCCAGTGCTACAATCTTCAGGCTCTCACTGGACTGGGATAGGCTGTCTTGAGAGTTGCTTCTGGTAGAGCTAGAGCCTAACCTTGGTCGCACAAGCCGAGACTCCAACCCTGTCTGAGTAGGAATGCTTGCACTATTACTACCTGTTTTAGAACTTCCATTCATGGGGCTCTGCCCTAACTTGGTCCCAACTTTGGGAGTCATCTTTGAGGATTGCTTTTGAATAGCCTTTGGGCTTGAGACAGCCACCATCAAAGAGCCTGATCTGCCCATCTTAGGTGTTGCTGGAGAGCCATTCTTTACTTCCTTGATCACAGAGGGAAGCTGTGTCTGAGCCTTGTCTTCACTTTCATCCTCAGGGGCAGTGGGAATGGATGGACTAGAGGGGTTTACCCCCTCATCTCTCTTCAATTTTAGGGAAAAGGGTGACGCCTGGATCACACCATTTGGGCGTGTTGCTGATGGAGTAACCTTGCCATCTTGCGTAGGGGTGGCTGGATGTGCAGAACCATTAGAAAGGGCACTGGCGCCACTAGTTGAGGACCGTCCACTGAACTTAGGCAGTCTGGATACCATGGCAGACCTGATGGATGCTTTTTCTTCCATTAGATGCCAACCAAGGCATGGAGCGGCATGGAATTTTCCACAGCTGAGAAAAAAGAAAATTGACATAAAAACAGAATAACATGTGATTAAAGTGTCCATAACTTTACTTAGTGATAAAGTATCACACGGTAAAACATTTGAATTAATCACTAGTCTTTTAATAATTCTTATTTTTATATCCATGCTGCTGTCTAAATATCAAAACAAACTGTCTAAATAAAAGAAAAACAAATCACACCCCTCCCCCGCAATTCTTATTATCTGTCATTCAAAAAAAAAAAACTACTTTTATTTTTTTAAATAATGTCAGAAATCAGTATCAGTGAACTCTTGGTTATTTATATAATTACAAAATATGTTAATTTGACTTTCGTGTGTTTTTCTTGTCATCAACACAAACCTGCAGTGGATCTGTGATGTTCAGTGTAATAACCTATTCAGCTGAAAACCATGTTGCACTATCTAACAGATCTGTATAGTCACTAATTGTTTTGATACTTTTCTAATGCTTATCCCACTTGGAGTTGTTATTATAACAGAGCATCTTTTCCTGTGAGTGACATCAAAGCCTACTAATGAAAGCCCAACCCAGAAAGCAGAATGCCAAACGCAGTTAAGATACTGCAACTAGCAAATGCACTCAGATGCACAAGCACACACATGCAATTGCGTGTTCTCATCAGCAATGCTATTATAATTATCTTGTAATTATCCAGTAATAGTGCTAAAGATATTCCTTTCCACCTGTCGCAACGGTTGCAATCTTCTTTTCATAGACTGTTTACTGTGAGTGGAATTAGGAATTAATCTGGCACGCATGGGGACCTGAAACTTTGTCACGCCAAGTTTGTCTTGGTGTGTGCATGCAGACCCTCGGGAAACAAAAAGGCTCTGCCCTTTCAGCTGTCTCATAACCACAAATTTGAATCCCACATGGTAAATCTGACGTCTCTTCACTGAACTCTGCTGGAAACATTTGTGAATGTCTTAGATATTTCTTAGAACTACTGAGATTAAGTAAATGTATTAAGATTAATAACAAGTTCATAGAGTGAGCTTTAATTTTTTTTAGAGGTTTACAGATGAATAGCCCTGCACCTGGCACTGGTTTTGGAGAATTTGCTTCCAAACTGTCTCGCCAATGAAAAAAAAAGAAAGAAAAGGAAAGAAAAAGTGGGTAAATTGGTAGACACTGCCTGTGGGACAGGGGGAAACCAGAGCTGGGAAGGTGGCCAACATAATGAATAGTGAATGGAGGATATACAGTATTAAAGCCAATGAAGGGAGAATACAAGCCTGTTCCCTCTGGCTCATTGTTTGATTCATTCAGTTTCAATCACCCATGTGACAAGTGTACATGTGTTGGTGGTGTACCTGTATGTTATATCCATCTGGCTAGGGAATACTACAAATTGAAAAGTTGGTGATACCCAGATGGCTGGTGTAGTTAGCAGAAAGCAAACAATCTGTGTAAGGAAACAAAGCAGTTACCAAAACTAAGTGCCAACAGAAAAAAAAAACCTACTGTTACACCAAATGTTATTTAAAAATTACAAGTTATCGTTCAAGAAAAGCTTATTGTGTTGTAACTTTGTGGCAGATCAGGAAGTACCCATGAGTGGATCCCCTGACAAACTGTCACACAGCTACAAACACACTTACGGGAGCAATAATTCAATCAACTCTGAAGAGGTGGAGGGGGTGTGCTGAGTCACAATATGGATCTCCTAGCTTGGAAAAACCTCTCTGCTACAGTGTCCCGCATTCCTATACAGGAACACGTGCTCAAACAGACTCTGCCACGGAAGTGTCTGGCAATGCCGCCTTCCTAATCTGTTTCACAAACACACATGTGTTTAGATGCAAAATGCACACACTTACACACAGATGAAAAAAAAAAAATCAGGTCAGCATGTGCAGGCAGGGCAACCAAAGCCTCTTTGCCCTGGAGGGGGTAGTGACTACGCCTGTCTGTGTTTAATGGGTGGTGATTAGACTAAGGGTTTTTGCAACTGTCAGTGGCCTCACAACATTTCCAGTTTCATTCATATCTACAGTGGCAAGTCACTACCACATAGCAGCAAACTCACACAGCAAATGTGGCAAATACTTGTTCATCTGGGTCGTCTCACCCATCACTCAGCCACTGAAAGTTATAATCAGTAAGCTGCTGCCTGTTTATAGAGATGCAGCAAGGAAAAATAACACCGTTGAGGTTTTGACCTTTTATTAACCGCAAGGCAAGTGTATCAAAAAATTCAAACAAGTGACCTTAAAACATTTAAATAACTACAAATCAACAGGCAAATAATGTCCTATCATCAAGGCCTTGTACGAGTTAGCATTCAGATGGGTATTGTCTATATAAATTTTTCTATACTTTAAAATATACAATAACCCCGTTTTTGTTGGCTGAATAATTTCAAAGTGAATGGCCTTTTACTAATTTCTATGCACAGAATAGCCTTCCCAACCGGCTCTATTCCAATAAAAAGTACAAAGACAAAGGTCAGCACAACAAAGCCACAAATAAACAAAATCCTAACTGACTGACACACATTCAGAAGTAGCGCAGTAAACCGTGCAGACCATCTGTCAAACGCTCATATCTGGAGACTTGCCCCTCCCCCACAGCCAAGTACTGGTAAAAAAGTAAATATCCCTTTGCTGAAATCAAGTATGAGGTCTGAACTATAACTATATGGTTCTTATGTGATTCCAATAGTAAAATAGCCCAGGAATAGTCCAGCTGTCAGGATTATTAGCATCCTTCCCTGAACTGAAAAATGATGTCACGGGAAAGCAAAATATTGGGTTTACAGAGTGAAGCTGTAAAAGATTATGTTCATCTCGATGTCCAAAGCATCATTATATCATTATAATAAATTATCTGTGATATGCAAAAGCAAGCAGAAGAAGGGTTGACAGGAGTAAGCTTAAACTAGAAAAGACAGGGACATTCACGTAAGTGCAATTAGAATGGGAGAAACAGAAGGACGAGACTCGAGGCACACTTTTCCTACAGAGAGATCCTCTGCTGGACAGATAGCTTAGCATCCAGTGATCCCTGTGTGTGAAATGAACAGTAAAGTGACATGACATCTTTTCTTCCTCTCTGTCCCAGAGGGATGGTGCACTTTATTTCATAGTGACAGTCAGGGTATTTGGCCTTCCTTCAATTCAAACTCAGAGGACAGCCATGCAGAAAGCACCCGACAGAGGAGCAGGAAGGCTGAAAATTTTGATCTGGATTAGTAAGGTCGTTCATTTCTCTTCTGGCAAAGCTTTCACTTTTGATGCGCACACATGCACCCAAACTAGAAAGATGCATTCTTCAGGAGTAACAGGATGGATGCAGATAGGATGCGACAGCCTGGAGCGATGATCTATTGGGTCATTGGGGCTACGCATGAATGGAGGTGCTCTACTACACACAGTAAATCCCCCATTCCTGCTGTTTATCCCCATAGCTAATCTGTCCCTAACTCCCAGTGCTCATAGTTCCCTATCATTACAAAGCCTCCATACCATCTCTCTAGAGAGCAGTACGTCAAGCTACATCCATCTTTTTTTTCCTCTTCTAGCTTTCCATCAGCAGACTTAATAATTTAAGGGATGAGAAGTTTTTTTGATTTTATTCAAACTCTGCAATAAGTATACTACAGCATAAGGGATGTCAAGGAAGATGTAATGTTTCTGGTGGGATTCTTATCAATATTTTTACTAATTGTACTCATGCACTAACCTTACAATCCAAAGTCACGAGATTCATTTTCATTTTCTGTCTTTCTAACGAAAATACTGTTAGGTCATTTTTCAAAGTGGCACATTTTAAGCAGTGTTTAAGTTGAAGGGGTTGAAAGCAACAACTATATTACCTCATGTGGGACTGAACAAAAACAATAACATCATAAAAATAAACAAATCTGTAGCCTACTACACTACTTTCCATAACTCAACTGACACATTATCCCTGTCTGAAGAGCACAGTATGTCATCCAGCCTGCTCTACTGTGTGAGAATAAAGCTCTGAAGTGTATGGGCCACCCCAGCCATGCCCATTCAACCTCTATCTTAAAGCAGTTTTACCATCAACTCAGTCATTTAGGAACTGTGTCAACCAACTAAATTACATTTTAAAAACGAAAATGCACAGCCTAAGCAACTTCACACAGCACTGAATCAAAACCAAAGTGCAACCTCATTTGCATATATTGACTGAGTCTAGAGTCTCACTGGAGTAATAACTAGGCCAGTCATCTGGACAGAGCAGTTGTGGGTCATAGCTGTGTCCCTGAAGAGATTAACAGAGTGCCATTAGAGAAGGCTAATAGAATGAGACAGGGTTGAAAGTAACCCTGGCGCTAGACTAATGTGTATTGAGTGAAAGCAATACTGGGAAGAGCTGCACTGATGTTAAAGGATGCTAATCCAATGACAAAGCACTGAGAATTTGGTAATGTTCTATACTAAAACGTGGCAGATCAAATGACAGAGTGCAACAGAGGAAACAGTGAGTGCAAGAGAGGGGAGCAAGATAAGGTGTGGCAAGCCACGGCACTGAGATCTACAGCTAGACCACAACAAGCAAAGACAAAATCACATCATCACATCAGTGCATCTTTCAGTGAGACTCATCTAATCTATTCCCTAATGTGCATCACAGAAAAGTAGATTAAAAACTATTACCTTAACTTGGTGAATTTATGTTGAGTTGTTCATCATTTTTATCCCCAAATTAATCAACAAGGGGAGAAATAAATGCAGTCAAGTGGATCTACACTTTGTTTCCTCCATCATCTAAACTGAAAGTAAGGTAGCAGCAAAAGAAAGTAGAGCACAGGAAAAGGAAGACACCCTTCAAAGGTTGAGCTGTATGCTGCCCTGCTCTGTCTTTGCATGTGTGCCTGAGTATGCGTGTAAAGTGACGTGTGTGGCACGAGCGCTGATGGGTGTGTGGGTGGAGAGAACAGAGCCTTTATGAGGGCGTTAATATTTGATGGGGAATCTTTTAGGGATCCTACTCAGTGTGCTGTGAAAGGAGAGGAGAGCAGAGGAGAGAAAACACACCAAAAATATGATCCGCAATATGTTAAAAAGACCAAAGTCACATAATCGCCCCCAACACAGGAAGGCTTATCTACAAGCTGAAGAAGCAATTTACAGAATGCTGCCCTATGCTATCATGAGATCACCAGAGGGAATAATCAAGGAAACAGATCCTGCCTCCAGTAAAGAGAAATATACTGTGGCTCTTGTAAAGCTCCACTGTGAATTCAATTTACTTCCACTCATTTCATGGTCAACACAGCATACTGGTTCCATTCAGTCAACCATTTCTGTTAAGTGCTGGCAGTAAAACCATTCGAGCACTGCCACTTCATCCTGTTGTGTCTGTGATCTCACATGCCTTGATAAGTCCCAGCATGGAGTCTAAAGCAATGGTCATTATAACAGCAGCAGAACTGGAGGCTAACATACAGGATTTCTAAAGCATAAATAAGGTTTTACTTTGTTTCACTCAACGCTTTTGCCAGATGGCTCAATATAAATCAGCTGCTCTGCCTGTATGTAATTACACCAGAGGTGCAAAGTAGATAACTGTCAAGCTATTTTGAGCCAAAAATACTTTCTATTAAGGCTGAATGGCAGTTGAGGATACTGTTGTGATGCGACACTGATTTGGGATATATTTTAAACATTCAACCATCACACTGCCAAAGAAAGTCTGAACCAAACTGAGTCATACTGCTGACTAGTCACGACACACAGAGACACCTTTTGAAAAGTTCTCATAATCTACCCTGAGTCATCCTTTACAAAAACACCCCTTTCTGAGGTGTGGAAGTCTTGGTGGCACTTGTATAACTCTAATTATGTTCTCTATCATAACAGGACAGATGTCAGCTCTCCCATTCTACCAACACCAAGCTGTATATTCGAGGTTTGGTATATACGTTTGACATGCATAGAGGGACATTTCTCTGTCTTCTCCCTCCCTCCTTACATGACCTTCACTTGAACCATCCTGTGAGAACACTGCAGTGCAGCTGACAACCCCATTTAATTCCCAACTTATGATTGGCCACAAGGGTGAGAACGGCTGATAAGTGTCACCAAGCAACAGCGCAGATGTCAGTCATTGTCAGCGAGGTCATTAGAGCTGTTCAAAAGCAGTCAGAGGCTGGTTTTTGAAGTAAGTCCACATAAAACCATATTACTGTGTGGTCACACAAGCTAGGCACTGAATAACTATACCACTGGGCGACCTGCAGTTTCAATTTAGTCATAAACGAGTAAAAATGTGGCTCAAATGAAGTCACTGCACAGTGAGGGGTTTCTGTCAGGGACGTATTTACACCTACGATAAAGCCCGGAGGGTTTCAGTGCAATTTAGCGTTGCACTTGACTAACACTATCCCTCTAGATTAATCCTAACCTGGATTTTTCTGCTGGTACAAGGCATATGTGAAATCACTAGCACGAAATTAGTCATAAACAGGTATCCAGTGCTGCACTGAAAACCTCCTCCTTGCTTTGGTTGCTAGCAGGTTGCTGTGGTCACATTAGATTGCATGGAAGATGCTGACTTGTCTGTAAATACACACAATCTGCACAATCCACCAAGCACAACCTGTACTTTTAAAGTAAACATTCTCCATTTCTGGTTTCTGGTGCATTTTTTCAAGTTTTAACGCAGCTCCGGACAGCAAATGGCATGTGTCTGCAGATAAACTTTAATGCAAACTATGGCCCAACGTGGCAATCTGCTAGCAACCAAAGCCATCACAAAGATATTTTTGGTGCAGTACCTCCTTTGAAACTGATTTCACCTTGTGACAGCTAGCAACCTCCAGAAACCACTCACCATCCAGGTGAAGAACCGGTAAACATTTCTTCCAAGCAAGGGTGATACAGACTGGTCAGTACACCTGTGTACTGAGGCCTTAATTACTAGATATGACACACATTTGATAACTTAAAGGTTGTAGTTGTTTTTTCTAACCCATTCATTAATTTTTTTTTTCTTTCATTTATCCAATTCAGGGTTGCTAATGGGCTGTAGCCTATCCCAGCTGCCATTGAACAAGAGGTGGGGTACACCCTGAACAGGTCGCCAGCCAACACAGAGAGACACGTAACCATTTACACTAACATCCACACCTATGGCCAATTTAGGTGATTTAGCCCATGTTATTCTCTGGATGATATCAGAGCAATGGCATAACACTCTTTACTTTATCAACAACTCTTAAAACAGACATGGGTTCTCAAAATTTCCAGCTTATCTTAGGGCCTCCCCCATGGAGTCGTTGACTGGAACAGTCAGTTAGAAGAATCCCACCTAAAAAAAACCTGTTCCTCAGTAAACTGAGCCTTCACCCACACAAGGGGCGAAGGCTGATGATGTGAAGTGAAGTGGATATGCTGCTACCCACATGACATATGAACAGAGTATTCTCTTCATCTGTCTCAAGTAAGCTTGCTAGAAAATTAACAAAGAACACAGGGCATACACACTTTACAATGTTACTTCCTGGCACTAGACTTTATTTGCTGTATACATAATGTTTGGCACAGCTACGCTATCTTGTGGAAGAAGGGGATTCTCATTGTACACAAAAGAGCAAAAAGCAAAAACAACTCTGACTCATGCACCACTTTGCTGAGAGAATAAGCACAAAAAGCACATTTTGTAGATGCAAACAGGCCTGCTGTACCCTATACCACCTCTAACCTCTTCCTTACTAACCCTCATAGGACATACATAGCAGAAAGAAATCAAGATAGGAGAGAACTGTGGCTTTTAAAAAATAAAGCAATGTTTTCCATGACAGCCAACAGAAAGGTCGCAAAGATGAGACATACGTCTAAACAGTAAGCTTTTAATAGTTGTTCCTATTGGATTTATCCCGTGAATGGATGGTACAATGCTATTAGGTCAGCTTCCTCTATGACCCACTTCCCTCTTTCCTGTGCCGCCTCCTTTTCTACTCACTCTATCAGGCTGGCTGTCTCAACAAACACTTCTCCCAATCACTACTTTTTTTCTTTAGACAGCACATTTTTATTTAGTAGTTATCAAACAGTCTCTGTAAAACCAGGTAGAACAAAGCATCCACATATCAAATGCGGCCACTGCTGGCAGTTAACGTTCGCAAAATGCTTTGTGTCCATTTTCTCATCGTCTGTAAATATTAAGTCAACTAGAGGGGAACCAATCTAAAAGAGTCCTGAGATAATAGAGAAACATTTCCATTCACCTCAGGAGCTTTGTGGAATAAAGTGAATGGATACTCGTACTTCTATGTCCCCCTGCTGTGTAATTTTCTTTGAAAAACAGAAAGGCACCACAGCACAATGAAATCCATTATCTGCTCAAGTAAGATGATGCTATTGCGGCTGTGCCTGCCACGCAAACAAGAGTATCTGAATATCACATTCATGTCTGTGCAGGTAATTGCCGAGGCTGACATTTAGAACTGCATTTCTTTTTCCCTTTAAGGAGGGTATGAGTAATGAGTCAGATCTCACAATTACACAACCATCAGATCCAGAAAAGGAAATGCACTATGTAAAATAATACTACTTATAAAGTGAAAGTTTCCCTAGGGAAATAAAAGTTTAAGAGTGACATGATATGGCACTGCTTAAAGGCTAAAAAGGGACGATGTGCCAAATGAAACTGGTGCAGTAACATGAGTACAGAAACACTCGGGCAGCTTTCATGAAATGGGCACTGCTCTGGAAATAAGCCATCGTGTCTGAGAATAACACCCATTTTCAGCAGATGCTTGCAAATTACAGCCAGTCCCATATGGTAATTGAGAATGACTCAGCAGTGATTGTGGAGGCAGGCAGAGAGCAAATGTTCAACCTCATAACAGAGTCCACAATCCTCAGCACATGGCCGGTGTCTGATCCTGGGGACATAACCACTCTATATCACATGACTCAAAGCCTTGAAGGATTACCGAAGGAGACTTAAGAGTTTGAAGGAGAGTGATCGCACGACCTGTTGTAGTGAAAGTTAAAATCGATTACATCACCTGATGCCAAACTGAGAGTAACTAAAGGAAGGCCATACAATCCATGCACAATTCATTCAAATATTCAGATTTTGATTTGTTTGGTATTCATGTGGTTTCAGTTTGTCACTCACTTTTCCATGGCTCACACACATAAGCTCATTTGTTTCCAGGAACTATTATGTTAAAAGTTACTTGTGTGTCCCACATAACCAAATGAGCAAAATTTAACAATAATTCATTCATTTTTTTTAATTTATTCAGTAATTATTGTACTTGGCAGGTCAGCAGGACTTTTTAGGGGGGGCTGTAGATGAACGTAGCACATGTCAACAGAGACAAATACCAAACATGCTTAAAAAAAGCTTAGAAAACTGTCTAACTATTTTTTTAGATGCTGATTTTCCATAAACTCTGATATTATTCAAAAGATAAACACCAGAAATGTTAATTTATGCAGTTCTGTTGTTTTCTCTGTCATCCTGACACCAGGATCATGCTACAAACGAAACAGCATATTCTGTGTTTTGTTAAACTTGTAATGAATGTACAGTATACACATTTAGTAGGTTAAAAGTTATAACAATGTTTTTTGTTTTGTTTTTATGTCATAGAAAGCAAAGTGTGGCACTTTGTCACACTGACTCACTGAAACACATGAACCGACCACTCTAAACACAGCCTTTGCTTTTCCACATATGCCACATGGATCTGTCTGCTGTAAAACATACCACTTCCATTTTAAGTCAATATCTTAATAATATTATGACATCATCCAGCCAGCAATTACACACATCTGCTGTCAACGCCCTGCACTGTGTTCATAATTATGCCTGGTTAAATACAATTTTTGGAGAAAAAGAACACAAGGGCTCTTCAACCAACTGAACCACTCCCAAACACTTTACTGATTTTATTTACTGATGCTTTATAGAAGAGAAAATATCAACCTACACAAGAAATTTCCAGCACATTACCTTCTAGTGCATGCAAAATTAGGATTTATCTCCCAACTCAGCCATATGATCGTTCATTCTTATTCTCTCAGTATTTCGACGTTGTCTTTTCATACTTTCAAAAGCTTTCCCTAAAGATGCCTAAAAGGGCCTTGCTGATCTTTGAAGGACACTTTAACTCCAAGGACTCTGTGTTTATCCATCAGAGATTCTGTGTCAACACTTTACTACGTATGGAGCTATTCCAATCCTGTAAACATCTGCAGTCTTACCGAGGGAATAACAGAACTGATAAGCGTGGCTAAGTATAGCTCTAATGACAGGCCACATACAGCGAGAGAAGAGGGCAAAGAGGATCAGAGAAAAGTCAAAGTCAAATCAAGTTCCTTGGCTCTATGAGGAACACACATGAAAACCTGCACAATGTGGTTGAGCATAAATGTCAGAAAACCAGAGATGTGGACTAAGTATAACACCCACAGCAGACAGGACTGGAAACAGCTCATGTCTTAAAGTATAAGGAGTTGTGTAGGGCTCATCTTGCTTAACGCTTGCTTAACGTCTTCATCCTTCACCTGTGATTTCTGGTATTACTGTATAAATAACCCTTATCTGTGCTGTACATAGTGATTTTTCAGCATTTTACGACCCTGTCACCCTCGAGGTTGCACTTCAAGAGCGCTATGGTGTCTTGGAATGACTGCTACTCCCAGGGTAGTGGGACAAATGTGTGATTTCACAAACAGCCACATTACAAAATACACTGACGCTGACAGTTAAGGCAGGCCAAAGAGACACAGCAGTTTGGGTGGTCCACTCTTCAGCAGACGTTCAGCTGTTGTAGAGTGGAATCAGATTGTAAACACACCCTCAGCCAAGGTGGCGCTCCAGGATCCTAGCCAACAGGTGTCCAACGTACACACTCATGGATCAGCATGTGCGTTCGTGTTTGTGTGTGCGTGACCCCACCCTAACACCGGACAAACCAGACTGATGTGCATCTCGCTTACACTAAGGGCAATCGGTCACGCCTTATCCTAATGTGTACTGGCGCTGATGCCACGGCGCTTTACACTGTCTGGCCTGTTATAGATCACAGCCTAAAATGGCACACACACACACACCTCATGGTAAAGACTTGAACTGTCAGCAACTACAGTCGAGGTATAAAAATATGAATTTGAAGGCTCCACTGCACGGTCGCTTATAAAAACCCTGCTTGAATTTACACCCTTGTCTGCTGCATGTAACTTTAAGATCATCTATGAGTCATCTTCAGTTACCCTTAATTCCTGGCATGTCCATGAGCAAGGTATCTCAATGGTAAATCTCAAGGAAGCCAGATTTCCCTTTAAGCATTAACTATTTAGGTACCCAACAGGCTGTGAGACACTTGACAAGCAGCAGTGCTCCAGAGTAGCTAAAAATTCCAATTTCTGTTTGTATTATGCAATAAAGAACATTCCTATGGTGCACAAAGGTCTTATCATCCTTATTCACGGTACAGTGACTCTCACGGCATGTTATGACTGTGGAGGGTGTTGTTGGAAAGCATGGCCTCCTCTGCCTCACAGATGAAGACCAATTCACATCTTTGAAAATAAGGGCTCTATAGGCACACATACTGGAAACAATTTCTATTGTTGTCACGTCATTTCACAGCTAAAACAAGACTTGTGTAAGCTAATACGGACTGTCCATTGGACTGTCATTAGACTTACCTAAATGATGCCGTTACAAGCGTGTTTATCGCCTCGTGGTTGGTTGAGGGAACCGTCTACTTGTTCGTTGTCTTTTAAACAACATGGTGTTACAAAGTGAGCGGCCGAGAAGAGGTAGCAAGTCCTACAGTTTCGCGTTTGAAACTAGCTCACCGCGGAGATGCACTGGTGAAGTTAAGGCTAGCCCGTAGCCTGTAATCATGACACAAGTTTAACGGTTATCGCTACAGCCGATGCATCACAAAGAGTTATTTGTACTAAACAAATCAGCAAGCTTACACTAAGTGCTTGAAGAGAGCTTATAAATAAATAAATTTAAAAAAATCGTCTTTCTCTTTAGTATTTCCAGCATACCGTTAAAAACAGCCCGAAGCAACTGTACCACTATCCGTGAGTTACACTGACAGCAAACATCGACCAACTGATGATACCGACACTGAAAACGGGTCGTCCGCAAAGCGGCAGGCGAGCTTTAACGACAACACGGCCATGTGGACCGAAAGAAATCCTCACACGAAGCAACACCTGGGCTTGTAAATAAACTAACCACAGCAGGAACCCCCCGCAAAGTTCAGTGTACAGACGGAGTCCCCCCAAAGCGCCTTCTCATTCGACATCCTCCCCTCGCTTTCGAGGGGGCGGAGCGTGTAGATGTCACCTGGGACTTTGCACGCTAATCTGCAAGCTTGGGTTGCATCTCTCTTTGCTAGGTGTTATTGAAGTCCTGTGAGTCAATTTCTGTCTCTGGCATTAATTTAATTCGCTCTTATGAGTTTATATTAAGTTGTAAGCTTTCAAATAAAAAGTAAACTACAGCTTGGTAGCCGCACGTGTGACGTCAGACCCATAGCTGAGCGTGCAGGGCTGTGCTAAATCTGTTTACTAGCCACAAAGGACACTACGTTTGCACCAATGACTGTAGAAAATAGTTTTCTATTTCCCTTTCAGAATGGAGGTTCAAAACAAAAGGGGGGTTTTAAAGGCCCAAACTTGGCCCAAGTTTGGGCCTTTAAAACCCCCAAACTTGGGCCAAGTTTGGGCCTTTAAAACCCCCCTTTTGTTTTGAACCTCCATTCTGAAAGGGAAATAGTATTAAGTGTATTTTTCCCAGTTGGCAAGACAAACTGAATCTTAAGTGTTAAACTTACAGGGGGCGGAGTGGATGTGCAAAATTTGCGATTTTACTCTTTTTTCTTTTTCTTAATAAAATGTACTGCTAATTGCTTAAAATAATTCTACCTCTGAGAAAACTGAGAAATGATTCCTTGAATTACTACTTATTACAACTAAGGTATGGAGAAGAACCTCTCTGAATACACAATGCATTAAACCTTGAAGCAGGAGCAGAAGACCACATTTCTTCTGCAAGATTCAGATTGTACGGTGATGGTGGTGTAATGTGTGGAGATATTTTTTGGCACATGTTGGGCCTCTTAGTGACAAGTGAACATCATTTAAACAACACAGCCTGCCTGAGTAATGTTGCTGACCATGTCCATCCCGTTATAACGACTGTGTACTAACTGTGGTCTTATCAGTGTACAAAGCTTAAATAATCTCAAACTGATTTCTTGAACATGACAGTGAGTTCACTCACTCACATGACTTCCTTTGAACTCTAGTGGACTTTATTGAATCTATATTACCAAGAACTGAAGCAGTTTAAAAGGCAACGAGGTGTTATTCAACAGCTGACGTTCCCTAAACTATGTAAAAGCTTGGCCTGCCTCAATAACACTCTGGATAAAGACCTGCAACACAATTTAGCACACTCAAGTGTCACTGTGCTTTGAGGGCTCAGGTGGAGTAGCAAAACACTATTTAAGAACCAGTCCATTTGCTATTTACCATGTCAACTTTTTCCATTATCACAGTTAAGTAGTGGAAACTGAAAAATCAGAATGCAAGCCAGAAAGTGAAATAGTTTTTCTTACATGAGACTACATCCACATTTGTATGATGTGAACTCAAATAAACGAAAAGGTTAAAGGTCATTAACTGAAACCCAAGGGAGTGTGGATCTGAAAATGAAAGTTAAGATAAAGAACATAGTGGGTGTTTATAGTGGTACACATTTTAATTGTTTGAGCATCTGTGTGCTTGGAGATAATCATCTGAAAGAAAACACAAAGATGATCAGAATGAGCATCATCAGCCTTCATTTTAGATACATTTAGAATCTTGGAGATGATCAAATGCAGCATTATGAGTGGGCTTCATCACATTTGTCATCCACCAGTCCTTATTTATCCAGAATACAACTCAGTTCTTTCCAACAGCTGTGCGGTTAAAATTTACAAAATACCAATAGCTTGTTAGTCAAAATCCATGCACATTAAAGACAACTGTTCATCAAATTCCAAGAAAAATAATTCTATTGTTCTTTTTCACTGTAATAAATGATAGACAACCATAAATAACTTCATAAATAAGTTACATGTCAGGAATGAAAGCCTTCCTCAGCTTGTTAGACCTTGACGCCCTAAGAAAATAAATCATGGATGCAGTTTTAGAGGAAGCAGTATGACTGTAAAATTATGCATATCTCCAAACTTTCATCTAAAATGAAATATTAATTATTATCTTACGTTTCTGCTTGTATTTAAATGAATACAAATGAAGGTAATGCAAAACAATAAAAGCTATTTGAAGGGTTTATTTCATTTCTTTTTTCGTCACATAAATGTGTTCTTCTAATTGAGAATTTTAAAAAAACAGATGGTGTTTTGCTCTTTTTCGACACATAGTGATAAAATCTTTCAAAAGACATGGAGATTAAACAATTTAATTAACTATTTCTTGGACTCTGAAAAGTGCGCAGGGCTTATTGATCTCAGCAATCAAAGAGGCTTACTAAAGCTCAGCAGATCTGTACCGGAAAAACTAAATAAACTGCTTAAGCAACGTAAATCACCCACTGTGAACACTGCTGCAATGCAGAATCAACAGCACTAATCAGGGCTAAAATTAAATTAAATTGCTGCTCATGCAGGCTGAGACAGTGTCTCTTTAGAAAACTAAGCAGCTGGCAGAAGGAGTACAATGCTGGAATTCGGGTCTCTGTAATAGCTATGACACCATAATTTTAGAATAACACCTTCACTATGGAGAGCCCACTGGAGGAACTGGGGGATGAGGGCCATTTTCCTCAAACCATTTCATTGCCTTCAGAGAGACTTTAGAGACTTTTGGGCTTCGCTGCTGTTCTAATAACAGGTATTGTTCCCTGAATTTTTTTAGTCTATAACTAGTGCCTGTGCTTCTATTTTCTCTCCAGGCTGACATCTCAAAGTGTAGAAAGCTTCTGCTCATCATGGCAGGAACCCCGATTTGCTGCACAGCTCACTTCTCCATCTGGATTCTGTCTGAGACCTTCCTTCTATAACCACCCCAGTGGCTCTCTGGTAAAATAACAGTGATTTGATGGTGATTAATGCCTACTTTGCTGCTAAGAAGTTCTTAATTTTGAATGACTTATTCTATCAAGAGGAACTAGATTTTATGCTTCTCTCTGAGAAGCATGAGAACGTCTCAGATTTCTTAAAACTACATTCAACACACTGTTCATTTTTCTCTGCACCACAGATTTCTAGTTGAGGAGGTTGAACTGCCAAAGAACTTTAAAAATAGACATTTTTGTGTCAGTTGACTTTTTCAGTCTCTAGTTACTCCATCAAGTTGATTATAATTATAATTCTAGAAATTCACCCATTGTATGGTATTATAATATATAAGCAACCTGGTTCTGCTGCATATTTTCCCTTGGACTTTAAGACTTTAATTTTCTACCGTTGAAAGTAGGCAGAATTATGATAATCAGACATATCAACATTCCTGCTGAACATATATCAAACACTACTACTACTAAAGAGTCCTTCAGCATTATAAACTCTTATTTTGGTTCCAAGTGTTCTTTTGTCCATCTAATAAGTTCAGCATTTGAAATCTTGAATGTTGAACTTAGCCCAGAGGGGAATATTTGATTCCTCTCTGAGCTTTAACTCAGATGTAAAATGTATTTCCCATTCTTGTTTCTTTCATTTAAATTGCTTTTTTTATTTTGCTGATGGCTTCTGACTACTGACATATTCTAGTAAGCAATCTCAAATTGCTTCTATTTTACATTCTTTACAATGGTTCCCAAAATTAGAAATTGTTGAGCCCTAAATAGACATACTGTAGAGTATTTAGCCTACCTTATACTATATTGCTTTCTCACTCTGAAATCTTAAAAAAGACAGGTCTTCTATTGAGTCTTATTGGTATTTGCTTGAATTCATCTATTCTCTGCCTTAAATTGCTTTTAATATTTTTATACTGCTATTAACTGTACTTTCTTGTATTTTTTTTGTGATTCATGCTATTTTTAAAAAATTATTTTAGTCTATTTTGTTGTATAGCACTTCATTGCTATTCGTCTGTGAACAGCACTTTATCATTAAACTTTTTGCTTACTTTCCATTCTGCCTCTCTGTCATGTCTCTCTACCTTTTTATTCTGTCTCTCAATCAACCCTGTCTCACTATTTCTATGACAGACAGACAAAGGGATGATTGAGAGATAGAAGCATGACAGACAGACAGATTACAGAGTTAAACCATTTTCACACAAGAATTTTGGCCACTGTCAGGAGAGTCAGTTCAGGATTTGTCTGAAGTTTTCTTTTGTCACGTGTAGCACAACGTGTGTCTGCTTCAGACATTCTCCCACTACTGGAAATGCTGTCTGGTTTAGTTAAGGGAGCTTCAAGAATGCATGAGGCAGAACACATGACACCAACCAACTTTAGCTCCAGCTGCACCATTCGCACTTTTTGCAATCTTTGCACTCAGAAGCTGAAGCAGAATCCATTTTATATTTGATTTTTTGTCAGACATTTGCAAGTGTACATATCTGTCTGTTGGGTGAACAAATGTTCTAGACTGTGAAAATGAATTTAGAGAAAGAAGCTGGACGTTAGATATAAGGATGCTACGTACATTTAAAGGCCTATGGATACAATTAAATAATTACTTCCTACTAACTTGATAATGAGCTGGTAAATGCATTTGGTGTTTTTAGGTTTTGCTTTTAATGTTGTTTCGTGACACAGTAAGCGTTCACTGTTAAATATCTTCAAAGGAAAATGAAACTAAAGTACATGACTGCTTTTTCTTTTCAAAAAATTTGTTTATCCATTAGTTTACACAGTAGAATGGACACGTGGATTTACTGGCAAAGTCAGCTAGCATGTTTAAAGGTCCTTTTTCCTTTGAGGCCTTCAATCTTCTCTCTGGATTACTGCCTACAAAGTGCCTAGAAAAAGAAACACTTTTCCTAACAGAACATATTTTTTTACTTTAGTCAGAATCTAAATGGGAGGTTTTGAGGGTGTTAAAATCCAAACTTCACCTTTGAATGAACTCAAAGGTGGATGCCATCTCCTCCTGGTATTTGAAGTTAAATACGTACAAGCCTGCAAAAATGCATGGCCTCACCTTTAGTGCTGAGCATCCAGCACCTGTTTCTGCTGAAAACACAATGCCAATACCTTTTAAACATGTTTTTTGAAATTAAAACTATATATTGTAGAATTCTGAACTGAACTGATTCTTTTAAAATTAGGCTACACTCAAAATATGCAGGCTCAAAATGCTGGCATTAGGTAATGTAATAGGGCAGCTGTTTGCAGCTGGATTTACAGTGAGGAAGACAAAGACACAGTATGGCAGAAGCAAGAGGCATTTATTTGCCCACATATAGCTCTAAGGCCATGACAGTCACTGGCATGTCAAGCCTTCTCACAGCACAAACATTCACTCTCATATTTAACGACAATTATCAGCCTTCTCCGCTGTTAAGGACTAAACCATTATTTTACTGTCAGGTGAGTTTTTCCAAATTCCAACCTTCCACAAACATTCTACAATACACAATTCTAATAAATAAATATATACATACATTGTACCATTTTCATATGATTAAATATTTTACACTTTGCCAAAAACACCAAAAACCTAGTGCACAGAGATTCCCCACACTCCCTTAACCCATGGCCTCTCCCAGAACCTTTAAATGTTGTCTGGACCCCCAGAGAAACATTTTCCCAAGCACCCTGGAGAGGACACAGAAAAAACAGGTGAGTAATCACATGTTGACAGCAACTTTTTGCACCAACCTTTACCTCTAGACTTTGCACACACATTTGCCTAACTTTTCCTTAATACTAGACCTTATTTGCTCCCAGTAACAATTCTTTCCTCCTCACAGAAAACCACCACACTTCTTGATGCTAAATAAAGTGTTAGTTAAAGTGTTATTAATAAAGTGCAAAGGTGCTCCTGTACAAGTTATAATTGTATATAACTTTATTATATAAGGATAATATAAAATATTAAAATGTTAAATTTAATAGAATTTGGTCTAATTAAGTTTACTTCACTGGCATCCCTTCAGTATATGTCAAACATATGTTCCTTAATGATTTTTGATTTTATGTATCAGGAAAATGTACAAACATGATAAACAGACAGACTGAAAAATAGGTAAATATTCTATACAAAGGTTTTGGTCCTGTTAACTCATGAGTGCGTACACTGTCTTGGTTTATACTTCCCAAGTGTAATGAGTTAGGGGCTCCCAGTTGTGTGCATCAGTACAACATGCTGCTGTGACACACCTATGTCAAGGACACCCCCCCCCCCCCCCCCAAAAAAAAAACAAACAAACATCACATTCTTGTTGCTCTCTTCAAGATTATGGCTTTTGTGTCTATCTATTTAAAGTTGCTGAGGATCTGAAATTCACACAAAATGACCTGAGAAGGAACAGAGGGCACAATAAAGATACAAAAAAAAGAACAAAGGGTATTATTCTTAAAAAGTGGAAGTTAAACAGGTAAAACAAATCAAGTCAGTTCTCTCTATATATGGCTTATCTTTTCAATAAAACACCAACATATTTTTTTAAATTCTAACTGGCCTTTGATCGAATCAACAAGAAAATGCAAAAACCTCCTAACACAACCTACTAGCTAAAATCAGCTAGAACCAGTCACTGCTAGAAACAAGAAATACAAATACAAAATATCTTTAGGTGTACTGCCTCTGCCTTATGCTGTCAACTACACTAACTCCAGCTGACAGCTGGAGAGTTTTAAACTAATCACTGTATAAAAGTAGACGACCTGGCTCCACATTTCCTGACATTCTTCAGTTTGAATGACAGAAGCAGTCATTTTTCCTGCAGCTTCAGACAAAAGAGGGTTAGATCTTTTAAAGAACATGACATCATCTGGATTTTCAGGCCAATTATCAGTATCTTCCTTTGCCATTACAGCTGAGGGAACTTCACACCGAGACTCAGAATAATAGCCTCCTCAGTGCCCCCTTGACTTGTGTCTAGCTCCTCGAATGCTAGCTCCTATCAGACTGTGCTATGTCTTTCCTGTATGATATCTTGATAAATGTGAAGTGAATGTTGTCATTCACTTCAAAGAACCCATTATATGCAACAATGACTAATACTGTATAAAAAATTCCAGTAAATCTAATTAAAACTATTTAGCTGCACATGACCGGAACATCACACAAGACAACCATCAGATAAGAAATAGGGAATTCAATAATGGTGCAAAAATAAAGAAAAAGGGCATTGCTCTTAAAAATGTACGTTACACAGTCAAAAACAAAATAAACAGATAATTTATACAGGTATATAACTTGTCTTTTAAACAAAATACCAGTGTTGTTTGGAGTCTGGCGTGGCACTGACAGTGAAGTACATCTTTTTCCGCCTGGCAGCTGAAATCTAACTTAATAACAAGTTGCTGCTTTACAAGCAATAAATACAAGCACCAATTCAAATATAAGTAATAACTTTAGGTGTACTGCCTCTGCCTTATGCTGTCAACTGCACTTACTCAGACTGACAGCAAGACAGTCTTAAACCAATGACTGTCGAAGAGATGGATGATCTGGCTCCACCTTCTCACAAAAATGAAGGCAAGGTTTCCCGCTTACAGGAGCTGCAAGCCAAGACGGAGATATCAGTGGCTGGACTTGTTTTGGCTGGGAATCACTTTGAGGTTTTTCCTCATAAAACTCTAAGCTAAACATGAACTGTTGCACTCAGTGGACTTTAACTCTTTATTGTTAAATTAATTTAGGTTTTTCATTAGTTTAACTGCTAAGGAAACTTCTAGCTTGGTCTCAGTCTAGTGAGCTAACACCTATTAAATAGCTAGAAATGCCACACAGAGTGGATACATGCTAGTCACAGATGAAGTCAATGAAATAAATATAGAAATCAAGGAAAGACAAGAGACCTGGGCGTGATCCATCCTTGTCCCTGCAAATCTAATATGTGAGTGTGTACCGAGACATAAAACACCACAGATAGGACGGCCCGAATAAAATACATCCATTCTAATTCCACCAAGTACCCCTCAGTTGAACCTATGCTGGCCAAAATCCAGAAGAACTTAATTTGAATCCTTTGTTATGAAATCAACCAAAGATCAGATAAAATTGAAAACATTTATATATTTATTTAATTATTTAAAATTCTCTTTCACTGCTTGTGTAACAGATTCAAGCAGAGCACATTCATTAGAATTAGAAATTAGATTTGGATGACATTTGTATTCTTATCTACTAATATTATTTTATTATTATATTAAAATGGCAGAAGACTCAGTTTCCTTTTCATAAAAATGGATGGTAGAATTGTCCTTCAATGAGCTAGTTTTTACTTTCTTACTCCAAGTACATTTCAGAGCCTCTACTTTTTTTGCTTTTGATTGAGTAAAGAAGTTGATTCATTACTTCGAATTTTACGAGTATTTTCTTTTTCTTTTTTTTTGCTATTTTCTGCCTTTTTCAGATAGCATAGTGTAGAGAAGACAGGGAGGTAGGGAAAGAGTGGGGAGGGAACACAGAAAAGGGCCTCAGGACTCAGTCAAACCCAGGCTAAACTGTTTAGCCTTGTGGCATGTGGACTCCTGCTCAATCTGTGAGCAACACTGGGACTGGCTGACACTGTTTTCCAGAGAATTGATTGTTCAGTAAGCAGTGACTTCATACCTGTTGATCTACAATTTGGAACCTCGTAATATGAGTTACTATAGTGATCACATCCACTTTTGCAGTACAGAAAACTCAAGGTTAACCCCGAAGTTACTTGAATAACATTTTGTAGTGCAGTGTAGTCATTTGCTTTGACATCTCTGGTTGGATTTTCACCAAGGTACAAACCTAACTCATATCAGTGCCACTTGTTTTGCATACCTTGTCTCAATTCTCTAAAGCTTGTCTTTCTTTCTCTAGTACAGCATCGCTCTCACCAAGTGGGAAATCAGACTGTCATTATGTACGTCCACATGCTGTTGCTCTCTGCACATATGCAGTGTTGTCTCTATTAAGATGCTCAACATGAGTTTTTATTTCTTTTTGGAGGGAGTGGCGGGAAATTTCCTCAATCAAGCATAAACTGGCATACTCAGAAAAGCTCTTTGAATACTGTTTGACTATTTTGTGAGCAACAGCACAACACTGTGCTTTGCTTTGCTACCTCATTTCATCGACAAGGACGCAAATCATTTTGCAGTGATCGGGGTTGAGAAGTCTACTCCCATTTGCTACTGCACGGCATAATTCACTTGGTATTTGCCCCCAGGGAACCCGAAATGAGTCAGCCCACATAATGGCAGTGGCTGAACAAAAGGTTGGTGAGCTCATGTTGTCCGAGGTGACAGTGGAGGAGGAGGAAGATGGCAATTTTGCACGAACATCACCAGATGCATTTGTTCTGTAATTAATAAAAAAAAAAACCCGAAATAAAACGCACCAACAAAGATACTACAGACATTACAGTAATAAAAATGTAATATTTTAGGACATTTCTACCTTCATAAAATCCACAGAATACCACAGTAAGCTGTCTTAAAGCAGCCTAGGAGCTAACAAATCTGATTGGACAGGAGTATATCTGAAGGGTCCACACCAGGAGCTTCTTCCACATACTTAAGATCGTCTGTGCATTCCACAACCCAAGATAGAAAGAATACCAGGCAGCACTCTGGAAATAGCCATCTGTACCTCCTCCTCCAAAGTTTAGGACATCCTTTTAGGTAAGAAAAAAGGGATGAAGACCAAGTACTGACAAGCCACACAGCTTGTACCTTTTTGCATGTGCCTCAGAAAGGAAACGAAGGCCCTGATCAGCCAGCATTAAAAAATAAAGCTCTCTAAGATAACTTGTACAGCATCTCTCTGATGATAAGTCCATCGCTTGGATTTCTCCAAATACAGTTCCCTCGTCACATTTATAAAGCATAAGAAACATGTTTTGTTGTATGCAGTCCCTTTCAATTCTGCCTCATGTCTAGCTTACTGTTCAACTGGGCAACAGCTTCTCCCATATCCTCACTGTAATGTGAAATAATCGGTTCCCTTATCAGCAACAAGGGAAGGAAACAGACTGCCAGCATTCAAGCAGGCTAGAAGTAGCTGATGTTTTCAGCAAGAGTAGAACACGAGTTTTTATAGTCGTGCTATTTTCTTGAACAACTGGCAGTTTAACACTGGCAGCAATCACAGAAAGCACCATTTCTTAATAGCTTATCACTTCTACTATTTGTCTGTTATGGGTTGTTTTGCGCATCATTGCCTTGGTACCTGAGCTAAAATAGCCTTCTGTTCAGATTCACTGTGAAGTGCTTCTTAACTTTAACCAGATCTCACATAATATGTAGTATAGTAGTATGATTTAGCAGTTAATCAAACTTTACCCCCTTTTCGCTGTTCTAAATTATTGACCTGGACACAAATGTGGGTGGATCAATTTCATAAAACCTGCAAAAGAAGAAACTGTAGCTGAAAGTTTCGACACAGCAAGCCAGCGTGGCGAAAGTCATGTATTTTTCTTAAACTCCTTTGAATAACAGGAACAACAATTTCCCTGCAATGTCAGATAAAACAGGGCCAGATTTTTTTCTTTAAGAACATGGCATTTCCTGATTTTTCCAAGCAACTGTCTGTATGTCCCATTGTCATTTCAGCTGACCAGTAATTCTACTTGGAAAAGTTTAGCTGCTGGCGATCTAAAATTCACAAACTGTGTGAAGAAAAATAGCATAATAAGCACCAAGATACAGTTTGCATTAATACGTCAGACATCAAAGGCAGAAAAATCATACTTGTTATTCATCTCTGGCTATTTTCCACCGCATGTCTTTTATTCTGTCTTTCTGTCTCCCTCCCTGAGCCTGGTTCTGCCAGAGATTTCTTCCTGTTAAGAGGGATTTTTTCCTTCCCACTGTCGCCAAAGTGCTTGCTCATAGGAGGCCATATGATCGTTGGGTTTTTCTCTGTATGTATTATCGTAGGGTCTACCTTACAATATAAAGCACCTTGAGGCAACTGATGTTGTGATTTGGCCCTGTATAAACAAAACTGAATTGAATTGAATTGAAACACCCCCATTTCACCGCAGTTCTGTATTTTTCATATCACTTATCCATTAAAAGCATTCAAAACAAAAAGATTATTATTTTGTTTTATAGTTTTTGCTTTATTCATGTCAGCCATTAAAAATATGTATATGAATAATTCTTAAAGTAATATTCTGTCAAGTGGCAAAAACAATGAAAAACAATGGCTCTAAAACAGATTAAAGGATACATCAGGTTTACAAATCCAGATGAAGTGAATAGAAACAAAGGAAGGATTTTATGTAACATGAGCATGAAAGTGAATGAAATCCAGCATTAGTAGGCAGCGATAGCTCAGTAGGTAGAGTGGTCACCCCATGATTGGAAGGTTGGGGGTTTGAATCCACTGACTACTCTAAGGTACCCCTGAGCAAGGTACAGTCCCTACAGTCCCTGCTCCCCAGGCGCTGGATTGGTGGCTGCCCACTGCTTCACTGAGTGAATGGGTTAAATGCAAAGAGTAATTTCCCCACAAGGAACAATAAAGTATGTGTTATTAAATTGCTTGTTTTACATCTTATGAGTTATGCCTCTTTTTCATTCCAACCCCAAAGATAAGGGAAGTTTAAAAAAAAAAGAATGTTAAAAGATTTCAAGAATCTGCTCCTTAAATCAACGGTTGCACAGCAACTAGCAAAGATGGCTTGTAGTTGTTTTATTTGTTTGCTTAAAAAAAAAAAAAGATCTGTGATTTTTGGAGATATTTACAAAGATTATTTTAAAAAGTAGATATAAAATTCAAATTCAAATTCAAATTTTATTTGTCACGTACACAGTCATACACAGTACGATATGTAGTGAAATGCTAGGACAACTGCTCGTGACCTAAAGAAAACAAAAAAGGAAAAGGCTATGAATAAGAAAGGAAATAAATATGAAAAATTAAAAAGGGTAAATTTAACTAGGAAGGAATAAAATATAAATTAAGGTTAAAAATGAAATAACTGTACAACACAAATTAGAATGAAGGGTAAATTTAACTGGGAGAATAAGATAAAATATATAAATTAAAGTTGAAAATAAAATAACTGTACAACAAAATACACAATATAGAACTATATAAGAATGTATGAAGAAATATAAATAAATATATACACAATAACAGCAATAACACAATAATAATATACACATCAGTCATCAGATATATGTTTTAAATCTTTAACTTGTTCTATCTTTCTGGGGTGCAAGAGTAGAACAGTGTACACCTTTATTAATTATTGGTTCAATTAAAACACTGTCTTACTTATGTAAAGAGCCTCATCTGAATAAAAAATGCTGCTGCAAGTTAAAATGGCTCTCTTTGTCCACCTTGCTAGTACTGACGGCATCACAAACTTCCTGCAGATTTGTCGGCTGCACATGAACTGAATCTGCTGTTTCATCGCATCTCAAATGTGCTCTTTTGGATTGAGATCTGGAGACTGTGGAGGCCGTTTGAGTGCAGTGAATACATGTTCGTGTTCAAGAAATCACTTTGAGATGATTTGAGCTCTGTGACATGGCGCAGTAAGCTGCTGTGCACTGTGGTCATAACACAGTGCTGTGGTCAGCAACAATACTGAGGTAGTGGTGGTGTATAAGGGGCTTAAAGCGTGCCAAGAAAAAAATGCCATACATCATTACACCACCAACAGCAACCTGAACAACATCCTGGACACTACTATCAAAATGTTGCAGCAGAAATTGAGACCCTTCAGAGTGGCCCGACCAGATCAGCAGTTTCACATTCAAAGTCACTTAAATTAACTTGCCTCCTCATTCTGATGCTCATTTTGAATTTCAACAGGATGTCATATGATTGGGTTATAAGATATTTTGTTAACAAGCAGTTAACCTGCTAAAGTGGCCAGTTAATTTAAAAAACAAGAACAAAAAAAAAAATCTCATTAACTTAACTTACATTTTATGGGCTGTGAACAGAGACTTAACTTCAGGCTTGGTAATTGGTGCCAGTTGTCTGCTGGGTGGGTTTAATTCGCTTTCCAGTCATTGACTTCAAGCTTTTTCTTTACTGGTGTAAACAGACCTGTGTGTCTTCTATCAGCTTTTCTTAAACCAGATATCAGCACCTAGTTCTCTTGATCTTGACCACTCAGTTCTTCTCTGTGCACCATACTGCCGATTGTTGAGTTCCTCCCTCTATGAACTAACTCACTGTTTATTATCCAGCAGATAATGCTGTCATCTGCATACCTTTTTTAAATAAAAGGCAGTCCAGTAAACAACCAGCACTCACTGACAGCTCAACAGTAAACAGTAAGTAAAGTTTCTGACATTGTCGACAAAGCGGCTAGTTTACAAGCTTAGTAAAAGCAGAAGTCGCGGCATATATATTTTGTTGGACTGCAACAGTTAGCTCTCAACCCGAATGAACAACCTGTTTAAAATCATTTTGGTGAAGTATTGGTAAGGAGTGGCTTTCCAAGAAAGGTGGCTGCAGAAAGGAATAAACCCCTGTGCCCTCGTCAAATTTACCAGACTATGGACACTTGTGTCAAAAATGCTTATAAATCATCATACATTAGCCTTGTATATTTTTAGTGGTAGTCACATAATGAAATTGTTGTTTTCCTTTCTAACCACTAGAGAGCAGCCTTTGCTATGTTATTGCGTTTGACCGGTCATATTTTTAAAGGTATTCTTCTTCTGCATATACTCTCTCTCTCTTTTCTCTTTGGGTGTGTGTGAGCGTGTGTGTCTGAAACACAAAGGGAAATTTCAGCTTGAGACAATAGTGTGACCATATGGTCTCCCTGGCTTGTAAATCATCATGTGGTCCAGTGCCAGCTTCCATGAAAACTACTCCACCTTCCTAAATTCTCTCTCTCTCAGATCTTCTTTACGAAAACATTCAAGTGCACATGGTCTTAAACTAATACTGACTTCAGATACCTGTTCACTTCACTGCAATCAAAAGCGGGCTGATGCGAAAGAGACTCAGAGAGGTAAGGAGAAGGGGAGCTGAAAAAGGGGCGAATGCAAAGAAAAGATATTCAATCAAATAAAAGAAAACATAAAGTCTGTTAAAGCCAGCTGCAAAAATATTCACCCTCAGCGGAGGAGACAGAACAAGGAAACGAAGGAGAACGCTAACAAGGGAATAACAACAGAAGGAAGGAGTGACAGAGGCCCTGGTAAGATGTTTTTCCTCAAGCAGTCAGGAGATAGAAAATGACTTGCTATTCTGCAATAACTTCCTCAACTGAAAGCTGAATGTTCTCTCAGTGTAATTCAACCCTCTGCTTCCTCTCTGATGGAAAATCATTTTCTTTGGTGCTTAAAACTCAATGAGCTGCATTGTTTCCCGCTACATTATGAGAATGACTGGAAACAGGGTAAAAGTCAGTAAATTACAGCACAGCAGAAAGAACAATTAGATTCAAATGCACTGATTAGCTGTTCTGGGTTCTGGGTAAACTGATCATTTTCTGCAACATTTATCTTTATTCGATTTTAACTCAATATGAGGAAATGTAAAGGAAGATACTGGAAACATAAAATATGTCGATTCGTCATTTTCCTCTTACAGCCCCACTGGGTGGCTCAACCATGAAGTTGAACATCATTTGTAGCTTGTTTCTGCTCCTGGGTGTTCAAACAGTAAAGGTATGTTTAACTTAATCTGCCTAATTTCGGCTTTCCACAAAAAAAAATCGTAAAAAAGGGTCAAGGGTCAATGTAAATATTACTAATGAGTGAAAAGTAAAAATATTTGAAATTATGTTCTCCTGACTTTTTTTTCTGTTCCACTCATCAAGTCTGTTTTGTCACAGGTGTTAAAAAGAAAATTTCCGAGTTATGGAATGTGGCTCCAGTATTTTGGTCACCTGTTTCACATTTGATCTGGGAAGAATTTAGGGGCAGATGTGGACCTGGCTGAGACTACAAAGTTTGGAAATATCAGTATGGAATTGAGGTGCACTGTGAGAGCAGATTGATGTTGAACGGATGCCCATTTTTATTTTGGGTTTATGATGTGTGCTCTTTACAGTACAATGATGCCAAGAAGCTGACTTTTCTAATGGTACAGAATATTAGTTTAAAATGAGCCCGGGGGTTTTAATGAAAGGGAAATTTATGCCAGAGTTCGGTGCTGCCACTAATGATTTTGGCCGCAGATAAAACATAAATGCCCGCTTTTTTTTTGTCTATTAGAAAACTGTGTGTGTGTTTCAGGGAGGCAGAGCCCAGCGCAAACAGAGACAAGCTGAAGAGAGCCTGAGACCATACATTGGCAGAGTTAAACCAGGTAAGAGGAATGCCACATGACTGCATGCAAGTCCCATGCACATTCCTCTTTTTCTAAATGTGCAGAACTAGAAAGTGATCAAAATACATTAAAATTTTCACATACCTGGTCAGTATTCGAGTCACCATCCAGAACTGGCAGGAACCGTCATGGATGCATGATACACATAAACACGATGAACGCTCTTAAGCATATATTAACATAAAGAAACTATAGCCAGAAATTCTGAAGACAAAATAGGGTCCTAACCTAGTAATATCAAGTTGAAACTAATAAAATGGCTGGTGAGTGTCGATGTAAAAGTAAAAACTAAGCTGACACAAGGTTGTTTTTCTATTTCTGCTTCAGAAAAGCTTTGTGAGCTGCTGAAATGCCGTACTCCAGTGGGGTCTTGGTGCCAGGTAGTTCAAGAAAACGGAATTCTCATCCCCAAGTGTGTTTGTCCTCAGTCCTGTCCTCGGTAAACAACATTTGGTTCTTTAATCATTTTCAGGCTTTAAAATATTTTGTCCTTACAGGAAGTTTATACTTATATGGGATTCACACATATATGTAACTTTTGGAAAGACATGTTAAGGTAAAGCAGTAATCTGGCACATTGTACACTACATTCTCACATGTGAATTTTGTCTGTGGGCACTCGCTCATGGAATCAGGCAGAGGGCACCAGTGTGCAGTGTTGTGGGAAAGACCTATGAGAATGAGTGTTGGCTTCATAAAGATGCCTGCAGAAAGAGGCGCCGCACCGGACTCGCGCACACAGGACCCTGTCTGGGTAAATAGCATTAGACATTACAGACTGTTTCCACTGTGTATCACAGTCTTCCAAATTGGCTCTGATGTGCCTTATGATCAGTCCCCAAGGGTAAATGCACCGAGGAGGAGTTAGGCCAGTTTCCATATCGTCTCCTGGACTGGTTTCTGCTCTTGAGTCGTATGGGGGAATCCTACGCACCTGCTGCCCCGCCCCAGAGCTGCCTGAGCCACACCCAGAGGACACAGCTGGCACAAGTAACTCATACTTCGCACTTAAAGTGAGCCTGTTCAGCAGGTTAACAGGGATAAGAAGATAACTGTGAAGTAGTAAACGTAATTCATGATCTATGATGACCTCAGCCAGTGATGATGGAAATAAAATCATTTCCATAAAGTGAAAAGAAACTATAGCCAGAAGGCAAATACTCAAAGGCATCATTTTCCCTTTCACTGTAACCAAACACTGAACATAAAGCTGTTTTTCATGATAGACACCATCTTTGTGCTAGATACAAACTGCCCTCCATGGGTCTAGTGACTGATCGATGTTAACAACCTACCATAAGTGGTAAGTTCTTATGTTGCTTGTGGTGTGGCTGTCCACAGACTGGGACAGGGGCTCTTAAGACACCACGTATAAACAGTATTTGGTCAATATTCACTAAATTATTCAATAACATGGTGAATAGGGGGATAACTTAATATCCTCTGTGCATTCTCTTGACCTCCTGGCCTCAAATGAATTAAGTGAAAGCTCACTGCATTATTTCTATGATACAAAAACAGATGTAGAGTGTTTTGGGATAGTGTTACATCATAAAATTCCAGCATTATGGATGCTGATTCTAGCATGAGAGAAATAGAACTGCAGCCTACTGTAATACTGTAATAGCAACAGTGCGAGTGAACAGGTGAAGCATTTACCGTGTTTCCATTTCCTGTTTAGCTTGGTAGCATGCTAACAGTCTGATGGGAGAAAGACAACAGGTCTTTTATATAAACAAAAGCAATAGATGAAAAGTTGAGGAATCATTTGAATCATCTTGAATGACAATCCATTTCATAGATGCTGAGGTATTTCAGTGGGCACTATGAAATGTTAAAAAATAAAATAATGTGTTTTTGTAAAAGTTAATATTCCGGTAGCTGGGGCACCAGAAAAATACGATAAAATGCAGAAATTCACCACCACTATATATATATATATATATATATATATATATATATATATATATATATATATATATATATATATATATATATATACATATATATAAACACCCAGCACGCCCCTGCGGGCGGTTTATCCTTCAAGCTCGGGTCCTCTACCAGAGGCCTGGGAGCTTGAGGGTCCTGCGCAGTATCTTAGCTGTTCCCAGGACTGCGCTCTTCTGGACAGAGATCTCCGATGTTGTTCCTGGGATCTGCTGGAGCCACTCGCCTAGCTTGGGAGTCACCGCACCTAGTGCTCCGATTACCACGGGGACCACCGTTACCTTCACCCTCCACATCCTCTCGAGCTCTTCTCTGAGCCCTTGGTATTTCTCCAGCTTCTCGTGTTCCTTCTTCCTGATATTGCTGTCATTCGGAACCGCTACATCGATCACTACGGCCGTCTTCTTCTGTTTGTCTACCACCACTATGTCCGGTTGGTTAGCCACCACCATTTTGTCCGTCTGTATCTGGAAGTCCCACAGGATCTTAGCTCGGTCATTCTCCACCACCCTTGGGGGCATCTCCCATTTTGACCTCGGGACTTCCAGGTTATACTCGGCACAGATGTTCCTGTACACTATGCCGGCCACTTGGTTATGGCGTTCCATGTATGCCTTGCCTGCTAGCATCTTGCACCCTGCTGTTATGTGCTGGATTGTCTCTGGGGCATCTTTACACAGCCTGCACCTGGGGTCTTGCCTGGTGTGATAGACCCCAGCCTCTATGGATCTTGTGCTCAGAGCTTGTTCTTGTGCTGCCATGATTAGTGCCTCTGTGCTGTCTTTCAGTCCAGCTTTGTCCAGCCACTGGTAGGATTTCTGGATATCAGCCACCTCCTCTATCTGCCGGTGGTACATACCGTGCAGGGCCCTGTCCTTCCATGATGGTTCCTCGTCTCCCTCCTCTTTCTTGGGTTTCTGCTGCCTGAGGTATTCACTGAGCACTCGGTCAGTTGGGGCCATCTTCCCAATGTATTCTTGGATGTTCGTTGTCTCATCCTGGACTGTGGTGCTGACACTCACCAGTCCCCGGCCCCCCTCCTTCCGCTTAGCGTACAGCCTCAGGGTGCTGGACTTGGGGTGAAACCCTCCATGCATGGTAAGGAGCTTTCTTGTCTTTATGTCAGTGGCTTCTATCTCCTCCTTTGGCCAGCTTATTACCCCAGCAGGGTACCTGATCATGGGCAGGGCGTACGTGTTGATGGCCCGGATCTTGTTCTTACCATTCAGCTGACTCCTCAGGACTTGCCTGACCCTCTGCAGGTACTTGGTGGTTGCAGCCTTTCTAGCGGCCTCTTCATGGTTCCCATTTGCCTGCGGGATCCCCAGGTACTTGTAACTGTCCTCTATGTCTGCAATGTTGCCTTCTGGTAGTTCAATTCCCTCAGTTCTGACTACCTTCCCTCTCTTTGTTACCATCCGGCTACACTTCTCCAGTCCGAACGACATTCCAATGTCATTGCTGTATAGCCTGGTAGTGTGGATCAGTGAATCGATGTCTCATTCACTCTTGGCATACAGCTTGATGTCATCCATGTACAGGAGGTGGCTGACAACTGCTCCGTTCCGTAGTCGGTATCCGTAGCCAGTCTTGTTAATGATCTCACTGAGGGGGTTCAGGCCTATGCAGAACAGCAGTGGGGACAGAGCATCTCCTTGGTAGATCCCGCACTTGATGGTGACTTGTGCTATGGGCTTGGAGTTGGCCTCTAGTGTTGTACGCCACATCCCCATTGAGTTCCATAGGCCTTCTTGTAATCAATCCAGGCAGTGCACAGGTTGGTCAGTCTGGTCTTGCAGTCTCGGCTGATTGTTCTGTCTACCAGTAGCTGGTGTTTTGCGCCTCTGGTATTCTTGCCAATTCCTTTTATATTGTATATATGTGTATATATGTGTATATATATATATATATATATATATATATAATTTCTGTAATTAAAATTAGAAAAATTTCCGTATTTTTATGAGACTTTAATGAGAATTTCTGTGGTGAAAACTGCAGTAAATCCACAACAAACATGTTATTTAATAAACAAATCTATGTAAAATTAAAGAAACTATAGTTTTGTTACTGCCATTTAGTATCACTTCTGTTATCTCATATTTAGATATGTTACACTATTAAACTAGGTTTTAAAAGTTTAAAAGTTTAATCTATTAAATAAACACTGTGAAATTATTTTAAATTTTGGGCTGTATTTTTGCAGTCTTTTTATGCCCTTACACATTTTTTTTTAATTAAAATTTTTACGATTTTTACACATTTTTCATGTTATTTTTGTTCAGCATGTTAAATCACCTTTCATTTTATTTTATTTTATTTCACTAGAATTTTCATGTCATTTCATGTATTTAAAATAACAGGAAAATTCTGTTAAATTACAGAGTTTCATGGGTTTATTGATTGATTAATTTGTTTCTTTTTGTTTCTTTTATGTTTTCGGAGCATGAATCATAGATGCGTGGGACGTTAGGGTTTGAAAAGTAAAAGGCAATGTAAAAGTACCTTCTTTCTAACTTTCGAACTACCTTCACTAACTAGTGTGTGATGTCACAATGACTCTGTCCATCTTTTTATACAGTCCTTGACCAAAACCACCATTGTGGTCGGCTGAATCTCCTAGTTAACATCACACATTTATTGTATTTATGTGATATGACATAAAGAAACAGAAAACACAAGTATTGAGTTGAGTAGTGTGCTTTCTCTCTCTCCCTCTTTAGAAAAGATTTACCCTGTTGGACAGGAATAAAGATGGCAAGTTGAGCCGCAGGGACCTGAAGAAGCTGCATTATAAGAGGATGCCTTTGGAGCACTGTGCTACACCATTTTTTCAGTCAGTCCTGCCTTCAACGGCCTTGCTGCATCACATAATGATTAACTTTCTTGTCTGATATTTAAATAAATTAAATATTGGGCAGTTTATTTGGGGGGGGGGGGGTTAACATCCCACTATAGCAATCTCACAAGTTGTGTGTTACATGCATGTACTAGAAGCGAGCAGATGATAGTGAAACATCTGGCCAATTTGATAAGTATCACAATTTTAAATATGGCCATTTTAATGAGTTGATGAAATCTTACTCAAGACCATTGCTATTTCCTATGTCCATATTTCATCACCTCATGTGACACAAGAGGTTTGTTGGCCTAATTGAAATCTTCTGTCTTTTGCAATATGCTATTGTTTGGCTAATTACAGAAATACAGAGGGTTAAAAATGTGACACCGAGATGCAATTCGCCCCCGCTCTGACCAAGCTGCACCTCCCACCATGCTGTTCTCTCTGCGTGCCATCTATCCATTCATTTCCATGCCAATCCTGTATCCTCCTCCCTTTCGATCTCATGACCACACCATCTCTCCATTATCATACTCCTCCTCCATGCCGAAGTATTTCCTCTTCTTATCTGTGCTTCCTGTTTTTCTCTCATCTCTGATACAAATGCGTTTATCCTCAGCCTCCCTTTCTGTCAGCCAGTTATTCATTTTCACTCTTCCCTCATTCTTACTTCCTTCCATCTCCTTTTTCTTCTCCCATCCGTACTCCCACCCAACCCCCCTTTTCTCTGCCAGTCTGCAATGACAAGTTTTGTGGGAGCAGGGCTGGCTGTGTCAATGTCAAGCCATTCCCAGCAATGATAATGTTTATTACCAACTGTGCCTCCCGCTGCCCATGGATTAACACAAATTGAAGGAGTACCCTTCAGAGATAACGCTGCACTGTGAACTGAAAGACAATGGCTGCTGAAGAGCCCCAGTGCAGTTCCTTTGTACACCTATAGATATTTAAACTATAAACTACATCTCTGTATCCTTGTGGATGTGACTGAATATAGGATGTGTTTCTGTAAATCATCTGTTTTCTTCTGTGCTATGTTTGCAGGTCATGTGATCGTAACAGGAACAGGAAGGTGACCCTCAATGAGTGGACAGCATGTTTGGTGGATCGTTCTGAGGCCTGGTTCTATCAATTAATGTGTCAGTAACAAGTTCTTACCTACATTTTGCTGTAATTCTTCATAGTCACACACAGCGGTTTAATTAGACTACAGATTAAATTTCTATATCTGTAATCAAAAGTCCAAGTTAAAATCTGCAAACTCTATTTTATGCTGTTGATGAAGAGCAAAGATGCTCCATAATTATTCTAGACAGCCTGCTTCCAGTTTTTATCTAAAATTACATCTAAATTATGACTATTGTGCTTTTCATGAAGCCTTTCCATAAAGCTGGTGGACTGCCTGAAACATGGTCAAAATACATGCACAGGAGAGAAATATCACTCCCACCACAGCTGGAGGAGGGACAAGAGTAGTAATAAGACAGATTAAATGATTGAGGTTTAATTGTGTCTTCTTTGTATCTGAAATGTTAAGATGAGACTTTTTTTCTTGAATTTAAATGTCTGAATTTGAAGAATTTTGATTAGGAAAAATAGTATACAGTGTGCAGATTTTTTTAGAAGAGTCAGATCACAATAAATCTGTGGATATAGTTTAAAGCATTTAAATGCTAGCATGGCAGTTTTAGGTTCATTCTTTACCAGCTGCAGTTCTCACATTTTCTATAAACCACAGATTATTTCAGAGCTATTTTCTTTTAAATATTTTATCCTTTTTTCCTGTCAAAACAGCCAGTTGTCTGCAGGGGGTTTATTTGTCTGCATCACTGCTATTTCAAAACCTAAATTCTTAATTTTTGTTTTACCCACAGCAATGAGAATGGGTTCTCTGAAGTTGTGTCCTACAATCAAAAGGAACTACCTCTGACACGTCTAATTCTTTGTGCTGTTAGGAACTTGCAGGTCATATCATGACAGTTACTTGATTTTAAAGCTGATATTAAAGGATGACATCGCTACACACGCTGACTTAGTCATTGATTTTACCTCTTCTGACATGTGATTTATGGTGTCGTGAAATCTGATGGTCTGCTGGGTGCCCGTGGGTTTTTATGTGTGCTCAAAGGGGACAATTAAAGGTCTAGACAGGCTGAATGCTAATCATATTGTTGTTAATTACATTTGCTGACATCTGTAAAACTGTTAAAAAACACACACACGTATCGGAGACAAATTACACAGGATGCTTTGGATAACCAATTAAAAGGAAGATGTCACAGACAGACAGTGTGATATGCAGAGAATGTCAAAGTAGATGGCGAAAAAAACATGGGGAGAAGAAACACTTAGTGGGGGAAGACGTGACCAGAAAAGAGACAAAGAGTTAATAAAAGAGTGAAAGGTAGAAGTAGCGAAAAGTGTCATAATTCAATGGAGGAGAGCGAAGGCAAAGTGACTGAAGAAAGGAGAGAGCAGCGCAAAGTGTGTTTGCGAAAGACGGGAGGAGGTAATGCACTGTAAATGGGAGTTGAGAGTAATGGAGTAATGCATAAAAAATGGATCAGAAATGAGGGAAAGACTGAGAACGGGGAGTGAGGGGAGGGGGAGGGATGGCTGAGAAGGCAGGAGGAACTGAGGAGACGGGGAAATGCAAAACATTTTCTTTGGAGCCAGCCCTGTAAATAGCATCTTGGAGAATGATGCGGAATGTTTGAAATACTTGACCTCTGCTAAGGTCAAAAAAACTTGCATAATGCAAGCTTGCTTACTTTTTGTGCCTGTGTACCATTTATAATACATGCTGCTTCTAAAACTCTTGTTGCATCTTGTTTGTTTGTCACTATTTTATGTGCAAATCTGTGAGAAGTTGCACATGTATGTGTTGGTGCTTCTAGATCAATAGGAGGGCGTGTGTGCGTGCGTGCGTGTGTATGTGTGGCCTAGGGTGGGCTCTTTGACATGACTGGATTCTCTAGACTAATTAGCCTTTAAATTTACCATGCCTGAAGGATGAAGAGGAGAAAGACAGACACTGAAAAGGAGATGAAGAAAGGCGGAGAGATTTCGCTACCCAATATGAGATGCAGATTCAGTGCAGACATGGGGCAAACGAGGACTAAAGACTGCTTGCAGTAGATGTTTTCCAAAAAGTAAAAGTGTATCATCATAAATATCAAAACAAGATGTTTTCATTCCATCTGATTTTTCACTCAAAACTTTTGATTAAATGAAGTGGACCACTGGAGGGATGCAGTTTTCCTTGGCATATAGACGGAAAAACAAGTCTGAACTGGGAGGAGAAGAAGCATGAAGAAAGAACAAAAGCAAAGAGATTAACTGCGCTGAATAGAAGAGAAACTATCTGCTAATTGTGAGTGACCTGCGGAACGGTGAGTTGTTGGTCCAGGCTGTTCACTTTGTGGAAACAAAAAAAATGAGTATAGTTCCCAGCTTCCACCAGTAAACATCTCTTCATTCTCGCCCTTCTTCCCCAGGGACGAGTCTCTTTATCCAAACGAAACATATAATATGAGCTGCTGGGGCCACCCCTGAAGGTCCAGCATAGCCTGCACACCTCCTCCACCTCCTCGCCAATGTTCTTTCTTTGTCTTCATACCCCCTCCTCTGCTAATAGATTCCCTCTCATTACCTCTGGACCACCATCTCCACCTCCATCCCCCATCCAAACACAGAAAGGGCAGTTGCAGATTGACCCACATAATCCTACTTTACCTTCTTCTCACACCAGCCACCGCAGCGGTACACACACACCATCCACCTCCACTCCTACTGTCCTTGCCCCTCCTGTCTCACTTCATTTGGATATTAGAGATATCCGTGAGCCACCCACCTCTCTAACCATGTCCTCTCACCCTCATCCTTCTCCTCCTCCTCCTCCTTTGGATGCTGATCAGTGATTTGATCTGTGATGGCTTGCTTGCATCTCTTTTGCTTTTTGTCTTTCGCACACACATTTACACACACTCCCATGGGACTCTGACAGCATAGGAGCAGATGGGCGGCTGGTGATGACATGTTGTTAAAAATAAAGATTCCTGTTAACCCGTTGTCGGCTTGCACACCCTCTGTCCCTCCCTCATGTCCCCCCATTTCATCTCATCTCTCCTGTCAATCTCTCTCTATCGCTTTTCACACTCTGAATCCCTAATTCTTCCTTTTAGTTTAGCTTGTAACAAACAGGATGGGATTCAAATGCTACAAAACCAACTAACTTTGGCACTGAAAGCATGCAGCTCAAGACCCCCCGACCCCCAGAACATGATATTTAATACATGGCTGCCATAAAGACGTCCCCCCTGCATTATGCATGACTTGTAAGCACACATCAATAATAGATGAAAAGGCCAGTTTTGCAGTTTCTTTTCATGCAATTATGCCAAATGAAATTTTTATTCTCACTTTCTGTTTCTTTTTCTGCGAGTGGAGTTTGTCCTGTGACGATTTCATGATAAATTATTAAAAGGCAACACAAGGGGGTGGGAGGGATCAAAAGAAAAATTCAGGCCGGTCATGATGGCAGTGAAACAGAGAGAGGATGTGTGTATGTTTGTGTGTGTGTGTGTGTGTGTGTGTGTGTGTGTGTGTGTGTGGGAGAGCTTGTGTCACCCAAGCCTGTTCATCCATTCCAGGTCTGACAGATGTCCTACAGATGTCCATAGTCTGAGGAAAACAGACTACAGCATGATTCTCAAATCAAATTCTTCACCAAAACAGCATAAAAGTTGTTAGAACACAGCTCATACACAATGTTGGAGGGTATGCATTCATTAATCTCTCTAAGGTTAATCACCATCCAACCTTCAAAAGAAGCCGCCATATCGTGCTCTGCCAGATTGCCGACTTTCAAAACTGCAAAGTGGGCCAGCTTATAGAGAACGATACAGAGAGAAAGACTGGTGCCTTTGAAAGAGAGTCCAGTCACTCAAAGGGTCCTTACATAAAATAAAAAAAAAAGGAAGACCAGTTGTGGGCACTGAAGTGATACATTTATTAATAGTGTTCATGTGCCACATTTTTTATTCCACTTTGAAGTGATGTTGGAGGCAAAAAGAGGCAGAAGGAGACAGGGAGGAAGGGAGAGAGCGGGTCTCTCGGATTCTAGCCTGTGGTCACACAATATTCCCTCTGGGTGGAGTGGGTCCCATTCAGAGCGACCTCAATAGCCCTACACTGAAGTACCTATAGTGAGTGAGTGAGAAAAGGCCCCATCAGAAAATGGAAAAAGGGGAGTTAACACACAGCTCTCTCTATTTTCTGATGATATTGATTAAAGAGCTCAGAGAGACCAGGGTGCCATTGTGTGGAGATAAGAAATCTGGGTGGGGTTGGAGAGCCACTGAGTCTACTGAGACCTGCACTTGACCTGTGGGTGGAGGACAAGAAGCCTCCAATATGGTTGTCTCGTACAGCCTACAGAATAAATATGTCTCTGTCTGGGCTTTGAGTTTACTGCATGTACCCATTGCAAAGTGATGAACCTGTTAAACCAACTGTGAAACTAACAAACTAAGAAAGTGCTGAGACCAACAGTCAAAATACAAGTACAAATAGATGACTGATGTCAGCTATTTAAAGCTGGGAACTGATGGGAACGTTTTTCTTTCTTTCTTTTTACTGATTAATGTTTCAGTTGGTATCAATCCACCTCTTCTTTCTGGGAAAATATGATGCCAGAAGCTAAGCAGGAAGAGTACCAAATGGGGCAAAAGGATGGACAAGTTACTGCCTATAAAATATTTCTTCATTAGTAATGCATCAATTTGCAGTTTAAAAGAAAAGAAAACAAGAAAGGGTGTGTTTATTTGTTCATTTGTGTGCCGGTGAGCAATTTTTCAAGGAGAATCAGGCCAGCAGTTTGCCTGCTTCCCATTTTCATGTTCATGCAGACATGCAATAGCATCAGATAATTACATTAATAGTTTTGCAAGGCACTAAAAACACAAGCTTGATTTAGACGTCCATTTAAGTTACCAGCAGACAGAAACTGGCTGCAGCTACCTGCCATTTAAACTAGCAACAAGAATAATAACAATAACAATCTTAAGTTCCATAAAGTTTAAACCGGCCAGGTTAAAAACAAATCGCTGACAGTGTAGTTGCTTGTTAGGGAAAAAATAGCTACAGAGAGAAATATCGATAAAATTGACCATTTTAACATGAAATTTCACTGCGATTTGCTAACTGCTGGAGCCAGCCTCACCTTCATTTTTCAAACTTGGAGGTTGAATCGTTTCAGATAGGTATATAATAACAATTAGCAACCAAATTAGGCATTTTTTGGTATATATTCTGTGGTTTGATGTGTCCTTTAATCTGATCATTTCCTTTAATTATAAGAAAATGTCACATTAAAATCAGTTTTTGGAATCTGAAGCCTATTAGAATTCTAAAATTTAATGAAACTCCACAAAATAAATATGAAAATAAAGTTTAAAACCTTATCTCTGAGTAGTACAGCATAACAAAGGATATCGTAAAGTAATTCAACCAATGAACCAAGAGCTACTGCAGCTCTTTAAATAATGAAAATATGGCAGAAAGTGCTGAAATGATTTTATTTGCAATCCAAAGTCCCTTTTCACTTTTTTATTTAACATTTGATATAAACATGCACACTAAATATTTGCATAAATCTATTAAGGGACTGATAAGCTGCTCTCCTGTTTAAATATGTTCATTTAGAGGCAGACTAACCACCTGACTGAACAAGCGATAAGGGCACAAAGACAGTGTAACCTCTAACATGCTGTCTGAAATCATCTCCTAATGCAGATGTTATCAGACCAGCCAGAGACTGGCATGTATTGTGAATGCACTTAACTTTTACATCACCTCCCTATTCCCTGACGCTGCTCTTGACAACACATTCTCTCTCTCTCTCTCTCTCTCTCTCTCTCTCTCTCACTCTCTCTCTCTTCTCATCACCACCCCCATTCAGCGACCTCACCGTCATCCCCCTCACACTCACCCACTCGCTCCCTCACTCTCAGATTGCACATACAGATATACAAACACACTCAGTCACACATGAGCCTATTTGAATTGCAAGTGAGCTCTGTTCACTACCAGGAGCAGGTAAACAGAAGGAAGAAGTGAAAAGAACGGGAGGAAGGGGGAGAAAAAAGAGTGACAGTGGGTAAACAAGAAGCGAAGAAAGCATACAGGCTTCACTGACCAGATGACATTCACAGAGTATTTAGCAGGACAAGCCTCCACGTGTGAAGGTCTCAGAGAGACGGAGGAAAAGAGTGTGGAGAGTGCCTTGGGAGCCTTGCACCACACCAAGGCACACTGGAGGTGGGACAGCCCTGAAGGAACACCTGAGCTCTGAAGAGACATCTCTTGAAGTAAGGGGTGAGCAGCACCTCATGGGAGACGGAATCAGTGGAACACCCAACAACAACCTGCTGTCGCTCCTCCTCTCCTCGCAACCGACTCTCACCCCCCTTCCTCCTCCTCCTCCTCCATCCTCTCTCCCTCTCTCATTTGATCCCATCCCTCACTCCCTGCACCAGAGAGGGAGAGCGTGCACAGAGAGAAGGTAAGGGGATGCATGCATGCATGTTGTCCTTGCAGAGCATGTGTGTGTGTGTGTGAGTGTGTGTGAGTGCGTCAGCGTTTCAGATTTCAACTGGTTGTGTAAGTCAGCAACTTGCTTCTTTGAATCAGTTGTTGTTTGTGTGTGTGTGTGTGTGTGTGTGTGTGTGTGTGTGTGTGTGTGTGTGTGTGTGTGTGTGTGTGTGTGTGTGTGTGTGTGTGTGTGTGTGTGTGTGTGTGGTCTCTGGAGGGTTGTTAATAAAGCTGAGACAGATGTAAAGCACTTTTAGTACGTCTTATGACTGCTTTTGCACGTTTGAAGGTTGGGGTCATCTCTCTTTTCTTTTTGACAACTAGTAGTTTTTTAAATTATTTACAAATACACTAGTGTGACTATGAAGTGGGGCAGTGAACACAGCGAATGAAGAGCCATAAACTAAAGAAAGAGTGTGATACTATATAAAAGTGTGTGAACGACAAGCGGCGTGAGAGGTGCAGGCGCAAAAGGAGAGTGAAAGTGAGGAAAACGAGGGAAGGTTTATATATTCAAAAGTACGTGCATCGAGTTAGAAAGTGAACCGTAAAATCCTATCAAGTTGCATGGTAATTGCATGTTACCCTTCCATCATTTCATCAACCCCCACCATGAATCACAGGCCAGTTCTTTGCTCGTAGTAGTTTGGGGGGGACAACGGATCCTGCAGGGACCACCCCATGCCATTTAATCTGTCCCTGCCCACAGATAACAGAAGGCAGATGGTCCTGCCAGAGCCCAGGGAGACAGAAGATAGCTAATACAATGTGCAGACAGATAGCACACAAAACTCAACCTGTCCCCCTGAAACTGAGCCTGCATCAACTTCTAAATAAGGGGAACAAATGAAGTGGAAAAACAGACAGAAAAAGAAAAGCATAAAGAGGAAGAAAAAGATAAACAGAGCCGAGCTCAAGTATCTTTAATTAAAACTCAAGCAGTATCCAGAATAAATGCAGTCAGTTGACAGTTTGGGATAAACATAATGGAAAGAGGAAACTCGTTTAAACAAAAATAACCACAAAAAAAGAGCAGAGAGTGAGCAGGACCATCAAAGTCATGAGCTCCTGTGTATTTATTTATTGAGGGTGGTAGTTAAGTTCACTAAGCTCCCTCTCGCTCTAAGACCCAGCCTTTTCGCCTTATGAAAATTCAATTGGCCATAATTTGCTGAGGAGCCGTATGCATATTTTATCAGCGGGTGCGTTTTGAAGAAACAAGCCCGCCAAGCTTTTTTGTGTCTTCATCTTTATCAAGATTGAATGAGGGGACGTGTGAGAGGGGCTGTGAGGTTGTGCAGCCATCTGCTAATATGTGCCACACTGGGCATTTGACATGGGAGCTAAAGTAAACATCAATCAGCTTCATATGTCTGACTGAAGCACAGAGAGAAATCCATTGCGACCTTGTTGCCTGACTAGAATGTTTTTCTCTTTTGATTCTAACCATCTTTTTTCTAGTTTCACTTTCTCCTCTCTCCATCTTCTTCCCTCTAATTACTCTAGGATCCAACATCCTCCTCTTCTCGCTCTCCATTTCCACAGCCCTCCCTTCCTCTCTTCCCTCTCATTTCAATCAGTTTTTCTCCCTCTGCATGTCTCTCAGTTAAAGCTTTATGGGTCGTTCACTCCCCTCTTTCTTTGCAAGGATAATGAGCAGGCGCCTCTGTGTGACTTTGTAGCTGCGCGACGATCTGTGAGTTTGAATCTCGGAGCGTCCCGGGGCCCAAAAGACTCAGATGTACCTTCTGTAGCTGCCTCCGTGGTTCCACTGCTGCTGTCATCTGATCTATGGGGCACAGCACTGACATAATACACCTTGTTAGGGGAAGGCGGGGAGTGTGTTGGCGAAGGCTGTGTGACTTTGAACAAATGTGTTTTCTCAGGAGAGAAAGAAAACAGTGAGACCTGTAATCATCTACTATCACTAAATCACAACCGCATGCACACAGGAGCACGCCCACATATAAATGTACAGATAAAAGGACTGTGAAACACTAACAGAGTGCGAGAGAAATAAAAATAAAAAAAAACGGGGGAAAAAGACAGAAAGAAAGCCTGAAAAATCTGATACCAGTTCTTCTGGTTTAGGCATTGCATTAATCTATGCTGAATGGATTTGACTGCATCAGAGCACCTCCAGGTGTTGTTTGCACACTCGTCTCTGCATCAGCACGGCATCGTTTTCTCAAGATAAGTCCCCTAATAATCATAATCAAAGATATTTCGAGAACAGACCCATTCAAACCCTCAAACTAAAAATAGAAATGTAGATATAAAGGCAGCGACTTCAGAGTGATATTAGCAACCCACTTCACACTTTGAAAAGTGGTGCGATGGGTGATTTTTTACAGTGAGTGTCAAGTTGTGCTACACACACATCCCAGAGTAATATAGCATGGCAATTTCTTTTCCCTGGTATGAATAATTCTGTCTGAATAGGATAGGATGTTTCTTCATATCAATGAATCATCAGCCGCTACAGCTCTTTAGTGTCTGCCTGAATGGTACAGTAGAAATTTAACTAAGTCTGCGTGTGTGTGTTTGTGTGTGCGTTGCTGATGGGCTCTGATTGATGGTCTTGACCTTTCCACTGTGCATTTTCAGAGCCCGGGAGCCATCCAGGACGTAGGGACGAAGACTAAAAGGCATAAGAGAGTGTGAATCCACTATGGCGCTGTCTTGGTGTCTTGGTGCAGCTTTGGCACTGGTATGTGGATCTTTGTGGCCCCAGGTGCACTCAGGTGTGGCACCTGAGAATGAGGTGCCACTTCGCCCAACTACGTGGTTACCAGAAGGAAAGATCACCTCTGTAACCCTACCTAAAGGACGAACTCGCAGGTAACAGATGGAAAGCATCCATGTGGTTGATAGCTTGTTTCCACTGAGAGCATAGCAAGATTGTTTTCATTATATTTAATGATGTGGTGTCATAAGAGGTGAAAAAGGTGCTCCTATCTTTTAAAAAAATATCCATTTTTCAGCATACTTTATTCTGAATTATCAGTACATTAATATGTGTACCAAATAAACTGTGCCTAATGAATGAAGTGGGTTGAAAGCAGTTTCGAACTAAGCAGAGCAGACTAGGTAATTGCTAAGAAGTGACAGGTGAGTGAATCACCAAACAAAAAAAAAGGCACCAATCACGATTAAGATAAATTGAGATTAGGATTAAAATTAAAATCTATTCAAAAGATTAAAAATATATTCACCCCATGATGACATGAAGCTGAAATAAATCAGCAAGCGCCACATAATGAATTCCTTGTCAAACTATATCATTTCCTTAATGCATACACTTAATATTTTTGTCTAATGATTAGACTTGAAATGAACTTAAAGTACCATTTTAAACAGTCAGGTAATTCATGTGTTTCTAATCCAAACAAGTCCATGATAATCTCAGCACTTGTGTAACAGCTGAATTCACGTGAAACTAGATGCTGTCCCTGCTTGACGTTTTTCCTCATTTGCATTTCATTTAAGACCCACGATTAAAAATGGAGGTCTGCTCAGTGAGGTCGGAAACAGTAACATATCACCACCCATTCCCTATCCACCTTTCGTAAAGACAGAGGCTGATTCCAGCAGCGCTGTAGAGAGAGCAAGAGGAAGTGGAGCCCATTTGGCTTGAACCCTACACAACAGTGCCAGTTGCTTTCTGAAAGCGGGAGCAGAAAATTGCGACATGCATCTCCCCGTGAGCTGCAGTCTGTCCACCAGTGCAGTCAAGCAGGACCACACGGCAAATAATGGAGAGAAAACACTGATTCAGAAATTAATCACTCTATTAAATAATCCACAAAGTGCCCTTGAGAAAGAGTGCTGCACATCTGTTTGGAAACAATCACCATCTGTGCAGAATAATGAATAAACGTGTTTGTGTGGCAGGAAATAATTATGCTGTTAATACATTTTCACATAGCACGACTAAATGTAAAGAAATGTTAAAGACTTCTTCTATTCAGTCGTCTTTGCTAAGCAATAAAGAGTTGAATTGAATTTTAATAGGCCACCACAGAATAAGCGTTAAAATGCCCTTCAACAGCAATTCAACTGCCATATAATATGCAAATCTAACATCCAACATGCAACAGCACAACCATGTCCTTATAGTTTCTATGCTAAGCACGAGCTGAAATGGTTACATCAAGCAGACAGATATCCATCTGAAGCCGTCAGTGCAGCCTTATCATCTGATTCTGAGGTCACCTCTCCTGATCTGCTATCAAATGACTGATCAGCGTGTAGGCAAATGGAAACACAGCAACTGGCAAATGTCTGAAACGGCTGTAACTCGTCAAACTTTAGTAAATGAAATTATAACCGCCCCACCTTATCTAAAAATCATCCAACAAAATGAAAGAATGGGCACCGAACAATATCTTGTCTTCTCGTCCATCACCTTGCAGCTGAACAGAAGCAGGATGCTATCTTTCTGTCATCCCCGGTGAAAAAGCAAGTTGGTTCTCTTTGGTGTTTCTCCACAGGTTATACTTCACGCTGAAAAAGAAAGCTCCGGGGATGTCGGTGACAGTCAGCCCTTGTGACCTTCCCATTGAATGGACCTTGGCTGCTCGCACCCTGAAGGACAAACCCCTCAAAAACCTGCAATGTGAGTGGACAGTAAGACCACAAGCTGCACCTTTTGATACCCACTTAACCTGAAGACCTCACTACATCTGGCTTAGCCAAGGACATTGATTAGAGATTATCATTGCCATATAATATGTAGGGATTTAGTGAAGGGCAAACAGTCTAATCTTACTTAAGCTTCAATGTGTAGATGAGACTTTTAAACCAGATATGTGACCAGAATTAGTAGCATAAGGTAAAAAGGTACATTCTTGCTTTGTGTTTTCATTATTTGTAACTTCAAGGTCATGCTTTTACTGCAACTGTTACACAAATTTATAGGCCAACAAACTGATTTCTGTCAAACAATAATTTCACTGTTGAAGCCTGAGTGTGTTTCCGTGTTATGAAAAGTCCACAAATTTAACAGTCCTACATCTTATCAGCACATTGTACCCATTTGTTGAAGTTCAAAGCACTGTAAAACGCATATATTTTTTTCTAAATGCCACCCAATGTCTTTGACAAGGACAGAGACAGCGAGTGTGATCATATCTGTGTGTCACCTGGCGATAAATTTTATCTGAGGCTTTTCATTTCATAAAACACACACACCAAAAAGCTCTGCCAACTCCCTGTTCAAATATTGAATAAAACAACAAACTAAAACTGCACTCTGTAACAATCTGTTTCTTGCAAACCAAAGCAATTAAATAAACTCAAAGGATTAAATATATTCTGGCACAAAGGCTTAGAATTAAAGACAGGCAATCAGTGCTCAGAGGAAACAGAAGTAATCGCATTTCAGTCCTAAAAAGGCAGAGATTTCTGGGAAAGGAAACAGGCCTCAGTGTTTTCCAAGAGTATTTTTCCAGGTTACTTAAACAAGCTTCTCCACATGCTAAAATAACATTATGTTATAAAATGACACATGAATCATTCAGACCCTGAGCTCATGGGTCCCCATTGCCAGCCTGAATAATTCACTTTGATTCGGTAACATTTGGTCTCATTTTTCATCTCTAGGAGACATGAACAGTGAAAACAATTGGTGATTTATTTATTTTTTGTCTGTGTTTATCTGGCAGTAGTGTCATTTAAGTGAAGAGTCTGTACTTCAGAATGAAAACACTTTAGGTGCTGAATGAAAATACTGCCAACCATTTTTGAAGTGGCAATTGACATTTTAGATATATATTTGTTTGTTCATTTACAAGGGGCTTAGGATTTTCTCTGTCAGCGAGGTTCAGTGTGATCAATTGTTATAATGTACAAACATAACGCTTTTGGTTTAATAACATGTACTATATTTTTTTTAAAACAGCGACACCTAAATAGTATAAAAATTGTGTCCACTGCTTACACTTTGGTGAAACATAACATGATTTATTAACCAGTAAATTAAATTTCTAATTTAGCATTAGCCTACTTCTCAGTAAATCGCTATAGCTAATTTCTTAAATTTCAACTCTTGTGGCATTGCTAAAAACACATTACATTACTACTTTATGGGAAAGCAACTCAAAAACACCAAATAAAGAATTTAATTTTGGTAAACATACTTATTTACATACTGCCAGCAGTAAAAGAGGAAGATAATATGAAACCAGTGGTGATTAGCTTAGCATAGGAGCTAGCCAGGGGGATCTGCTATGAATTGAAATTAACGGGTTAGCGCAATGACTGTTTTCTACAGTCATTGGGTTAGCAAGCTACGTTGAGCTAAAAGTCAAAGCTTTCTGTGTCACTATGGTAACTTACCAAATCACCATGGTAACTTAAGCTGAATACCTTTGGTTTTGAGCAGGTTATGTTCAGATTTTCTGTTTGAAGTCAGCTGGAAGCGCCATGTTTTCATTGATTCTTTTATTCAAAGCATATTTTTAAGTGCAATATAGATTATCTGCAGCAGGAATACATTTTATGTATGCATTTTGTTAAGCTATCCGGTTGTTCAGTGATGACGCGACGAATCCTACTTCCGGGTCTAAAGTAGTCTGCGTTTAATATGGCTTTTGTGTTGTTAACATGTTTAATGTTATGTATTTTCTTCTATTTGATCTCAAAAAGCTCCTAAAACAGTCAGTGATCCCTGTTGACCTCCCTCGGCTTTTATTACCACTAATCATTTATTTAAGCTCAGTCTTTAAAACCTTAGGATGTAACTACAGCCCAGCCTATGCAGCAGTATATGAATGACTAACCTCGTATTGTGGATGGATTATCTCAGTTGTTCTCCTGGCTGAAGTTTGGTCCTTTTACAGCATCCTGCCATGCGATTACATTTGTTTCTGACCACCGAGAACACTCACGGTAACTTTTATCGAGTGGAAAAAAAGTTAGCTTGTTTATATTATGCTAACATAGCTGTGTCGCTAGCGGTCACCTAGCACATCATTATATACCAGCTAGCCCAACTTCAGTAACCCTACAAACGTCACTGCTGTTTAGTTTTCTATCTTCATTTATGCTGGAAGTGATAGCAGAGCTGTACGTTTTAATTTGTTTCCAAAACCCCGCAGTCAGGACATGCTATATTGTATTTAGATAGAAGCTAGCGAGCTAACTCCCTGCTAACTTCTAACTCCGTTAAATGTCATAAATTCCGTTTTCATGGATGCCTGGATGTTAAACTCAATTGTTACACCTGGTAGAGCAGAACGCTGATCATTTTATTAAAGATGAAAGACTTTAGACAGTTTTTCAACTCTCAGTAATGCCATAGTGATCGTTTGATATGTGGACCTGCAGCGGAGTTTAGACCCAGACACAGCTAGTGACGTCAGACTGAACAACCGGATACCTTACTAAAAACCAAGTCATTAGGTGGTGATACAGAATGTTGTTGTTCTTTTTTTTATTGCCAACTTTCTCTTAATATGCTACTATTTCTGTTTTACACTGCTGGAATTGCAATTACTACAGGATAGATTAGAAAATTAATTAACATGTGTATTACCCAGAATACCCACACAATTAATAAAACGGATTCAATTTGATTTGGCAACAGATTAAAGCGATTTCCATGCCTCTTTTTTTTCCGTTACGGGACAGTAACCTCTAATGTATCACATTTAAAGTTTCAGATATCTAATGTGCAGCTGTGACGTTGTAAACAGCAATATTAAAATAATTAAATTGACTTAAAATGTTTATTTTTAGTGCTCTGTGCATTAAATCTAAGAGTAATTAATTTTCTGCAGTATTAATCTCTTGTCTTATTTGCAAGAAGAAAGGTGAAAAGCGCTGTTGTGTTATGTTTTATCAAGTTGGCTAACACAAAGAAAGCCTGCATGTGTTTCATTCATTTGTAGTAAGAGTCTACCCCTATGACCATGTGGTAAATGGTAAATGGACTTATATAGTTCTTTTCTACTCTAACTGAGCACTCAAAGGGCTTTTTAGTCCAGTCCTCATTTATCCATTTACATAGACATTAATCTATACCTAAGCAACATGTCTCACACTCACACTCTAATGAATGCACTGGGATCATTAGGGTGCCTTTTTGAGGGCCCAAAGTCAGGCACACAGACTGGTGGAGCTGAAAACAAACCACTGACCGTCCAGTTGGTAGACAACCGGTTCTATCTCCTGAGCCACAGCTGCCCCCCATATTATATGCTGTTTATCTAATCTGTACAAAAACAGACTTCTAATAACGTGGTGTTTTTGTGTAATTAATTATGTAATTGCACTAATTGTATGAGTGCACTGACTTCAAGGAGGCTACATTAAGCAAACTCCATACAGAGTGTGGCATGCATCTTATCCAATTCAGAGCATGAAAGTAATAAGCATTTCTTACGCAATGACAGCTTTATTTCTTTAACACTGTAAAGAACCTAATATGAGATAATCCAAACTTTATAAGGTCTCCTTCAGGCATGTTTTGATATATAATCTGAGTTATTGCACTTGTATTTATTGTTGGCCACATTTAATTTGTGCAGATTCTAACATTGATTTATATTGCATATTAAGTTGTGCAATATTATTTTATGACTTTGCAGGATAAAGTTTATTATAACATTAATTGCTTCATTTAGGGCACTTTATAATTTTATGTGTAACATTTAAGTTATTTATTATCACCCCTTGAAAAAACGTTAGCTCCTATCTGCTGGTGTGTATGTCAGGATATAAAGTTCACACTGTTTATTATGGAGAATACTTTTAAGAAAACCTATAACCCACCATTCATCTATAGCTCAGGGAAACTGGAGAACAGTACTGAAACAAGACACCAGGGTTACGCATATAAGAATTATGCTACTTTAGATAATAATGTTTGTCTGAAAATCATGTCTAATTATTCTTCCTGATTTAAAAATCCCAAATCTGAGAATGTACAAATACTACCAGATGTGCAAAAACTACCAGATGCAATTCAAGTCCTGCTTCACTCTAACTAACTCCAACTGTGTGCAGCAAAACATTTATCCTTCACTGAATGAATGTGAAAACAATCTTCTAGTATCAAACTTTGTCATTGTCCAAAGTGATGGTCAAATGCACAAGTGAAGTAAGAATAAGCAAAACATATTCAAGTGTGTCATTGTGATCTATTGTGGCTAGCTTTCTTTTTTCTTCTTTGCTCACAGGGAGTACTAAAAAAAGCATGCCTGAGGTGTGGTGGCGAGGTCCTGGGACGGAGGAGAAAATACACAGCAATACTGGCAATACAGTGGAAAGCTACAGTGGTCCAACCTATCCAAGCGCTTCCATCTACATCCTAAGGCTACGCTCCAAACAGCAGAACACCAGAGCAACAGTGTATCTTCATGAAGGCCTGGGGCCTTCAGGCATCTTCCCTCTGCTCCCAGCTGATCCGCAAGTTCACACATTAGGTGTAGGCATGACCAGCGTCACCCTCAGCTGGGCACCCAGTGCCTCCATAACGAGCCTCCCACATACACAGACCAGTTATGAATACTGTGTCCTTGTCAACTCACAGGAAAACTACCCCAGCCTTTGTGCTGCACAGAAGAGTATGAGGAAAGAGAAAGACCAAAAACAAGAAAAGAAGGACAGACGGAGCAGGGTGACGGTCTGGCCCATTTTGAAAGAGTGGTGGTGGCAGCAGTGGGACACTTATCCTGAAAGTCCTCAAAGTCCACCAGCTTCCCTCACTGATGAGTATGAAGACCTCCAATGTGTGTGTCAGGGGACAGAAAGTGTTTGCACTGTCTCAGAGCTCCTGCCTGAGACCCAGTATTACTTTGATGTCTTTGTGGTCGACAGGCTGAATGGGACCAGCATGGCATACAAGGGGACACTTGCTCGGACACATGAGGAGGCTCGACCTGCTATTACCGCCCTTAGAGAAGGAGAGCTGAGGTGGGTGACTTTCCAAGACAGAGGCTTCAGCTCGGAGCAGTTCTTCAGTTTCCGTCCTCGGGGTTGGCAACAGAGTGGCCTCCTCACCTTGCAGAGCTGTGGGGAAGGTGAAAAGGTCAAGGTGACTGTATCTAGTAAAGGTCAGGTCTTGACCTCTCAGGCTGCTGGGCGAGAATTAGCGCACATATGGCTCCAGGGAAGTACTTCCTATCTCATCCACCTGGAGAGAGAAGGAACCGCCATGGACCACACCTCTGCTGTTACAGACCCATCGCTACCAGAAGGTCTGACAGCTTCAGTCAAAATGCAGACCTCATCAGCTTACCACCGCAGAGGAGTCCCATCTCTGCCCTCCACCTTACAGATAAAATCCTTCAACCGATTGCGTGGTTGCAGTAGTGTCACCCTAGCATGGATGGGAACAGAAGAAAGAAGCCTTTACTGTGTGTACCGCAGAAAGCTTGGAAGCCATGAAGCAGAAGCTGGCGGAGCATCAGCTCTAACTGCACCCTGTCTGGGGCCAGAGTCCCGCTCTGACACCGAGAGAGTTCTCTGCAAGTATTTCCAAGAGCTGAATCCTCGGCGGGCCGTCACTACAGCTGTGATTGGGGGCCTGGAGCCAGGAATGGCCTATGTGTTTGATGTCTATCTAATGAGACGCTGGGGGATCCCTATCAAGTACACCAGCAAGATTGTGAAGACTAGAAAGGAATGCTGAGCTGCTGCCCCCTACAGGAGGTTTTTAAACTGTCCCAGTTAAGGGACAAATGCATCAGCCATGGGCATGCTATAAAGACTGTCCAAGAGAACGAAGCCATTTGACTGTTGTAGAGAGACTGTTACCATAACAAGGAAATATTCCCTCTGGAGGAGCAATGGTTACATTCAAGATCTCCACTTACAAGATCTGTGCAAGTGGATAGAAAGCATATGAGAAGGATCTGCACACCAGCAAAAGTTCATAACATTTACAATACAGTTCCTGTGCTTTTGTCATTTTTTCCATTGTTGATCATAATAATAATGTGTCAGTTGTCCAAGTGCTTATTTTGTGTCAGAATACAAAGAACGGATGAGGTTTGTGATGACAAAAGTCAAGACAAAAACAACAACAGAGACTGTGCCAAATATGCAACAGAAGCAGATGGGGCAATAATTAGATCACATCTGAGACGCGGGGGTTGTAGTATATATCTCCAGTGCTGCATATTGTACAGGCTTATAAACACAGATGGGTGCAATCTACAGATGCTAAGTTCAAAGTCAGTGTGTATCTTTGTGTTCTGCTTTCGCATGAAGCAGTGAAAATACTTAGTGACTTGCCTCATTGTCTTTGATGTATTCTTGTGCTGCTTCAAACTCATTAATAAATACTTGGGTATCCATATGGTTCTGCCTGACTGATGCATGTATTTGCACTATTTTGTGAAATTCTAAATTTAACGCTTCAGCTTTTATCATGAGAAATTAAGTCTGTTGGGTTGCTCAAGGCCACACTAATCTGTGGCATTTAATTAAGGGGAGATTTATGATTTATTTTGGTTAATAGATTCAAAGTAAGGTTGAAATATAAAAAAATTTACTTTACATAGACATTAATCTGCTGATAGATTTTTTTTCAGGAGAAAATAATATAAAAAAACAATGTTAAAAGGGGTCATTTATATATGGCATTATCACTTCAGACACAGCAGCTTTAACATCATTACACAATAATTTGTCTGCAGCATCACCCGTTAACCTCAATCTTAGCATTTGATCATGCTGTGATCATATTTGAATGAGAGGATGGATTTAAATTATTAGCTAGCAATAAGGCTAGCAAGCTTGGTAATCAAGCTCCACCCATAAGCTGTACAGGTTCAACACCTGCTAAATAAAGATGACAGCGATACTGAGGTGAGTTGTTGAGAATATCAACTTTTCTGTAGGTAAACACTGTTGCATTTTTGCCACTGAGCTGCTGTTAGCTGCTGTTGGCTCTTGTTAGCTGCTATTAGCCGGTGTTAGTGAAAATTTCTTTGAAACAGATCAAACACAATGTGAGAGTAAAATCAAACCTTTAATAAGAGGAAAAGCGTGACTTTTAGTACACTCAAACCTAACATTAGCTGACATAGCGTTAGCTTATAACCAGCTGTTGTTGCATAGCTGGCATTTTCAGTTGACCAGATGGGTTGCATGTCTAATCCACTAAAAATAAGTAATTGTGACAATTTGGGGGAATAAATAAGCATGTTTATGCACATTTGCATGTGTCGGAGCCCTGACTTCATTTAGGAGATGAGGCTTAAGGTGGGGAGGAAGAGAATGGTGTGGAAATGAGAAAGAAGAGAGAAAAATGAAAGATGAGTTGGAGAAGGAGAAAGACATAGTGAGGAAGAGATGATGACAATATAAAAGTTTCATTTATTAAATATTCATCTATAGCTAGGAAAGAGCTATTTGTGATCTTTAAATCAAAAGTAACTTATAAGGCGTCCTGCATGTAGGGTGGTCTCCACATAAAACACAAATGGCATTTCAAGTTTTTACAACAGATGCAGCACTTGCAAAGGAATACAAGAGACTGATGCTGATTTAGCTTTGATTGGTGGGAAATGGAGAAATGCTAAGCAGCTGTGGTAAGACAATAAGGGTTTATTCAAGAGAAAACACAAAGCCTTGCTGGTTTGTGGTAGTACCAGTGAAATGCACACATAAATACACTGAGCATGTTTACAGAATCAGTTTGATGAAAGACGTAGTTACATAGTAACTATGAGAACAGCATTGCTTTCTATCTAATAAATAAACTAAAAAATACTTACTTTAAAGTTTAAAGTATTTAACACTTTGCATAATCATAAACATGATATTACTGAATCATAATTAGTGATTTATTGATGTGTATATCTCTTAAACATTGTATTGTTAATGATTTTAATCACTTATATTATTATATTATTAAGTAAAGGATCTTGAATATGCATCTGCCATGCAAAAAGAAAAGAAGAAGACAGCAGAGATTTATGGATGTAGTGAAGGAGAACATGGAAAGGGTTGGTGCTAGGAAATGAGGGTCACCACAGCTGAAGGAAGAAGAAGCCTTATATGCATTTAATCTAAAAAATAATAAATAATGAAAGCTTTAATGTGTGGAGTACAGAGTGCAATAATAGTTAAAAGTAACAGATAAAATACATTAAACTTGAGTAAAGTATTCTTCAACCTTCTTCAACCGCACATCTTCAACCTTTCCCTCTCTCTGTCTGTAGTCCCAGCCTGCTTCAAAATGGCCACCATCGTCCCTGTACCCAAATCCTCCACCATCTCCTCATTGAACGACTGGCGACCTGTAGCCCTGACCCCCATCGTAAGTAAATGCTTCGAGAAGCTGGTCAGGGACTTCATCTGCTCTGCACTACCCGACTCACTGGACCCTCTACAGTTTGCATACCGCCACAACAGGTCCACTGATGATGCCATAGCCCTGACACTACATACTGCCCTGTCACACCTGGAGAAGAGAGACACGTATGTGAGGATGCTGTTTGTAGATTACAGCTCAGCATTCAATACCATCGTTCCCTCGAAGCTGGACAGGAAACTGCAGGATCTAGGACTGAGCAGCTCCCTCTGCAGCTGGATCCTTAGCTTCCTGTCTGACAGACGCCAGGTGGTCAGACTAGGCAGCATCACCTCATCCCCCATCACACTGAACACTGGTGCTCCACAGGGGTGTGTACTGAGCCCTCTCCTGTACTCACTCTACACCTACGACTGCACAGCCACTAACAGCTCCAACATCATTGTGAAGTTTGCGGACGACACTACAGTGGTGGGTCTTATCACCAATGGTGATGAGACGGCTTACAGGGAGGAGGTCAGCGCCCTGACCCACTGGTGTCAAGACAACCATCTCACCCTCAACGTCGCAAAGACAAAGGAGTTGATAGTGGACTTCCGGAGGTGCAGAGAAGTACACACCCCCATCACCATCAACGGCGCTGCTGTGGAGAGAGTGAGCAGCTTCCGGTTCCTTGGTGTACATCTGGCTGAGGATCTTACGTGGTCAGTACACACAAACAAAACAGTGAAGAAGGCGCAGCAGCGCCTCTTCTTTCTCAGGAGACTGAAAAGATTCGGCATGAGCCCCCGCATCCTCAGGACCTTCTATCACTGTGCCATTGAGAGCATCCTCACTGGATGCATCACCACCTGGTATGGCAACAGCACCGCCTACAACTGCAAAGCTCTCCAGCGAGTAGTGCGGTGCTCTGAACGGATAATTGGAGGTGAGCTTCCCTCCCTCCAAGACATCTACAGGAAGCGCTGCCTGAGGAAAGCGGGGAGGATCATCAAGGACTCCAGTCACCCCAGCCATAAACTGTTCAGACTGCTTCCATCAGGAAGGAGGTTCTGCAGCATCCGGTCCCGTACCAGCAGACTGAGAGACAGCTTTTTCCATCAGGCCATCAGACTGCTGAACACGTCATAGACACCTCAGCTTCACTACTGGAACTTCAACATTATGCACTCCACACTGTATATAAATGCCACTTGTTTTGCACATATTCAACTCTGTATATTTTATATATTTTATTATTATTATTATTATTATTTATTTATTTATTTTTATTTATTTTTTTACTATTTAATTTGTAAAAATGTGTATACACACACACACACACACACACACACACACGTAGGAAAATATTTAGTATACACATCCAGAAATGCATACACTATTATATATTGTACATATATTTATTAGTTTCAGGTTGGCCATTCTTGTATTTTGCTCGTTTGTGTTGTTGTGTTTGCACATCTCTGTTGCTTGTGGGGCTCGCACACAAGAATTTCACTCGCTTGTGCTGTACCAGTGTGCCTGCACATGTGATGTGACAATAAAAGTGATTTGATTTGATTTGATTTGAGTTACATTCCAACTGGTCCTATCTATGTATTCATTTAACTGAGTTGGGGACTGCAAGATTATGGGTACTTTAGTTGTACTGTTTTAACACCAAACATGTATCGTGTAAAAATGTATTAACATTTATAGTTTATAACATACTGGCAACACATTGAAGATGTTAAGTACATGTATACACACTATAAATACTATCTGAAAGACGTTTGGGAAATAAGTAAAGAAAAAAAGTTTTAAAAAGTTGTTCAAAACTATCTTTCCCCAAAGGATAAATCTTGTGTTATCTCTTGTGTAAAAGTGCGCAAGTTTTGTGTGAAAAAGAAGTCATGAAAGGCCTCATTACACATTCTGATAATGTCGGTCACGAGATCCAATCAGAAGACGTTTCTGTATGTTACGCAAGCGCGTTGATGCACGCAGTGGTCTCTGTGACAGGCTAGCGCGCCAAATTGATGTTACCGACAACAGAAAACAAATTAATGCTTAGCTAGCCACAAAACTACCCAGTACACGTCGCGGAGAGTCTTAGGACGAAATTGTTTTCCTGTCAAAGCTCAGACTGAGGCACCTGGTCCGCTGTCAGGATGGGTCTGCTCGAGCGTTGCCAGGAGCTTTTTAAGACCTCAAACTTGTATGAGGTTCTGGGAATCAACAAAGAGGCGACAGAGGCTGAGATCCGGAGGAGCTACTACAAAGTGTCGCTGAAAGTCCATCCAGACCGGGCTCCTGACGACCCGCTGGCCACAGAGAAATTTCAGGTGAACGCTCGTTGTTGTTGTGACAACACACATACACGCAGAGATTAAGCTAGGCTTGCGAGCTAGCTAACGCAGCTAACTGTAGTTGCCGTGAATAATCTCGCACTGTGCCATCACAGACTTCACCCCAGTAGCATCCAGTCGCGGGATTTGGACATGCGTTTGTGGTATCTACATGATTACAGAGATGTTTTGAGCATCCCCCAGTGATACTGAATTTTCACAGTAATTCAGGTGCAAAACAGACTCGTTAGGTAATTTATATCCCCACATATAAGTTACCCTGTAAACTGAATTCAACACTTTGCTTACTACCTCAAATAGAACCTGTATTAGAAAGTCAAGCAGGCTAAACGAAACAGTTGAGAAACTAAGTCTCACATCTATGGTGAGAGCCATTATCCACAAATGGAAAAAACGTGGAACAGAACCTTCCCATCAAAGACTCATCCAGGAGGTAAAAAATAACCCCAAACAACATCTAACGAACCTCACTTGTCTCTGTTAAAGTAAGTGTTCATGATTCAATGATAAGAAAGAGACTGGGCAAAAATGACATCCACTGGAGAGTTCAAAGGCGAAAACCACTACTGATTAAAAAGACCACAAAGGCTCATGTCACATTTGCAAAAAAAACAAACAAAAAACATTGTAATGATCCCCATGCCTTTTGGGAAAATATTCTGTGGACTCACTAGGCAAAGTTGAACTTTTGGTTTGAGTTACATCAGGGTGTAAAACGAAGACATAATTTCATAAGTATGATATGACGTTATTGTGATGGCCGCTGCTGGTTTAGGACCTGAATGACTTGCTGTTATGGATGGAACCATGAATTCTGAAAATGCAGAAAGTCCTGAAGGGGAATGTGTCAAGCAGAGACAAAAAGAAAAAAAAAGAAAAAAACAAACAAAGATTATGCAGTGGCCTAGTTTAAGTCCAAACTTAAATCAGATCCAGATGTTTTGTCAAAAACCTTCCAATGTGGCTGAATTAAAACACTTCTGTTGTAAAGAAGAGCGGGCCAGATTGCCTCCACAGTGATGTGAAAGCCTCATTGCCAGTTATCACAAACACTTGATTGCCATTCTTGCTGCCAGTGGTGGTTAAACCAATTATTAGGTTTAGGGGTAATTACCTTTTCACATAGGGCCATATAGGTTTGGATCGGCTTGAATTCCAAAAATAAAAGTATTTAAAATAGCACTTTGTATTTATCTGGGTTTTGTCTAATATCAAAATGTGTTTAGTGATCTAAAAAATGTCAGTGATATGGGGGGGGGGGGGGGACAGAAAACAGGGGAGGCAAATACTTCTTGCAACAAAACTGTTAATCTAGTGTTGTCAGGTAAAGGCACTTGCTAAGGTATTGGAAGTTATTGACCATAATGAATTAAAGAATGACTTTAAATAATAATAATAAATTTTATTTTAAAGCACCTTTCAGAACACTCAAGGACACTGCACACAGCAGAATAATAAAAACAAGCATAAAAGCAGACAATTTACAAAATCATATAATGCAAAACATAAAACAGATTTAAAATAGCAGAATGGAAAAGGTTATGTGGGATAAGCTATTTTGAACAGGTGAGTTTTGAATCTAGACTTAAAAAGAGAAAAGGAAGTAATATTTCTTATATCAGGAGGTAGGCAATTCCAAAGTCGAGGAGCAGAGCAGCTGAAAGCCCTGCTCCCCATAGTGGCGAGGCGGGGGGAGGGGGCAGAGAGAGAAAGAGAAGAAGATGATTTAAGACGCCAAGCTGGAATGGTGATCTGAACCAAATCAGCGAGATATGGAGGGAAGAGAAGATGAATAGCCTTACATGTATACAAAAGTATTTTAAAATTGATGCGATATTTGACCGGCAGCCAATTAAGCTGTTGCAGGACAGGGGTGATGTGGTAAATAGATGGGGTCCTTGTGATAATAGCAGAGTTCTGGACACGTTGAAGCTTATGTATGGACTTTTGGGTGAGACCAAAAAGAAGTGAATTGCAGTAATCAATCCGAGAAGTAACAAAGCTATGAACAAGAATAGCAGTGGCATGTGGAGTGAGAAAAGGATGGACAAGATTAATGTTGCGCAATTGGAAATATGCAGACCGAATAACATTATTGATGTGTGAATTAAAAGATAAAGTCCTGTCGAGGATGACACCCAAACTTTTCACATATGGAGAAACAGAGACCGGTGAGTTATTGATAGTAACAGAGAAGTTATTAGTTCTGGATAATGTTGATTTAGAGCAGGGGTGTCAAACTCAAATACACAGTGGGCCAAAATTCAAAACTAGAACAAGGTCGCGGGCTAACATTAATATTTATTGAAAAATATCTTCCTCCAGATTTAAGAATTAATCTCTTCTTATGGACTCAAACAAGTTTTGCTGAAAAACTGAATGTGGAACAAGCAAAGCTTAATACTAAACAATGTATATATTAGCTGTATAATATCAGTAGGCCAGCTCTAATAGTAATTTGGTATGGCTTCGCAGGCCACATGTAATTAGGCTGCGGGCTAAATTTGGCCCGCGGGCCAGAGTTTGACACCTATGATTTAGAGCCTGCCAAAAGAAGCTCTGATTTATTTTGGTATATGAAAATGCCTATAATATAAAGGCTGTGGCAGCATCTCACAAATGTCTCTTGTCTAGTTCGTATATGTATATATAGGTGCGGCATTTTACAGACTAATATCAAGTAATGGCCTCAGTTCATCAGTGTTTCAATGCACCTCTAAATCAGTGTGTAATACCATAGTTTTCAGTAAGAGTTGTATTTTGGTGTGAAATGTCCCTACAGGTGTTGGGAAAGCTGTACGCGGTGCTGAGCGATAAGGAGCAGAAGGCTATTTACGATGAGCAGGGAGTGGTGGATGAAGAGTCTGACGTCCTGAAGCAAGACCGCTGTTGGGAAGACTATTGGAGACTGCTTTTCCCAAAGGTACCAGAGCACAGAGTGATTTTTGTTTTTTCACTAACATGACTCACTAATGAGTCACAGTGAATGTTGTTTGTCTGTCTGTGTCCTGGGATGATGTGACACCTGAAGCGAGTCACTTAGAGGAGGAGGTTACAGCAAATATATGGTCAGACTACACCTATGCATAATAGTAAATTGATGCAAGCATAATATATTTCAATTTGTTTGTTTTATTATTAATTCATTAATGTTCATATTAGTCTTCACAACATGCTGTCTTTCCACCCACCTCATAGATCACAGTCCAGGACATACTTGAGTTTGAGAAGACGTACAAGGGCTCTGACGAGGAGCGACAGGATGTGATCAAGCTTTACTTACAGCACGAGGGAGATATGGACGCCATCACCGCCTCAGCTCTGTGCTGCTCCCAAGAAGATGAGCCCAGGCTGTGCAGCATGATCCAAGATGCCATCGATAGTGGCGAAGTAACAGCCTTCCCAGCTTTTACTCATGAGACCGAGAAGAAGAAAAGGGCCCGGAGGAAGAGGGTGAGAGATGTGTTGGTGTTGAATCACAACTTATGTGCAGGGTTTTGTTTTGTTTTTTTGCCATGATTGTTAGATGGCCAAAAGTACTTGTAAAACTTTAATCATTGCTAATAATTTGTAAGAAATGAGTACAAAAGATAAAGCTCCAGTGTCTTTGAGCTTAATGATTGCACCTAACCTTGCAGGCTGATAGAGAGCGCCAAGAAGCAGAGGAAATGCAGAAAAAGATGGGGCTGGACGACCAGGATGACAGTCTTGTGATGATGCTTAAGGTGACAAATGCATGTGCAGATGTTAGAAAGTTTCAGGGGTATAGCTTGTTTATCCTCTGACTAACTTTGCTTTCTTCTTGTTTCCTTCTCTGCAGCAACGACAGCAGTCCAGAGAGCAAAATTTTAACAGTTTCCTGTCTGACCTGGAAGCAAAATACTCCAAGAAAAGTGCCCCAAAACCCCAAAAAGGAAAAAAAGCAAAAAAGTAAAATGTTCTAATATTAGTAGATACAATGTATGTAAGTTCTGGAAGATAACCACATTCACAAAACAAACAACTTTGGAAGAACATTCATATACACAGTTGTACAGCTGCATTCTGTAATCATTGAAATGATCAGCCTCAGTAGCTTTTATGTGACGCTGTATTTTGTCTCATTTGTTTTTTCTGTTAATCTTAAAAAATAAAAAAACCAAATAAATCCAGTTATGTAACACATCATTGCTTCACAGCGTTGTTTATTTATTTATTTTTACAAAACAGGTTAAAAGAAAATGCATTGCAGAAAATTGTTGACTTTTTTTCAAGCTTTGTGGCATGGCTGTCTGATAAATGATCCTGAATACATATAAATTTACCTTTTTGCAGTAACCCTGATGTTACCTGTCAAAGCACCCCCGCTTGGCTTAGCTTAGATTTAAAAACGTTACATCCCGTAAAATGTTTTGTACATACGTGACAAGCTATTTACAAATAAAGTTTTATATCACTGCCTCTTATGTTCCTTTTGCTGTCGTGTCATGCAGTTTAAAACCCACAGCCCCTCTCGTGATTTAAAATAAGCTCGTCTTTTTGTTTTCCTTCCTGTGTACGATGATATGCAAAGAGGCTATGGATAAATGCTTGTCGTGTCCCTATAAAAGATACAGTACCAAACTCTCTGATTTAGCTTCAGAGAGGAAAAAAAAAGTGCTTTTTATCCTCTGTAATCCTGTCGGGATGAATGTGTTATTCCCTGCATAGTGGGTTCCTGGTACAACAACGCAGCACAGAGGATAATATACAGTACGTTCACATATAAATAGATATATACATATTTACATCATACATGAACTAAGGTCTAAATATGCAGCTCATACTGTACATGAAGATGGAGTTATTGTTAATAATTATTTCTGTTTGGCAGCCTCATAAGCTGATTTTTGAAGTACAAAAATAGGGTTTTAACAAAAATATTACAAAAGCAGCATAATATGAAAAAAAGAACCTGCTACTTCTGTAAAACAAAACAGTTCAGTGGGCACGGATGCTGCAGAGCATTGCACTTTGTTGCACTTTAATAAAGATGAGTGGCTCAAAAGTCTGGAGTTTAGAGGCAAACTACAAGCCAGGTCTGCTGGCTCTGGATGAGATGCCTCCTCGGGTGTGAGACCGAGACGGGACTGACGCAGGCACCAGTGGAGCTGAGAGGAAGAATTTAAAAAAAAATTATAATAATTTTAAGTTAATAAACAACCTTAAAACCGTACTTGCTGCTTCAATCTCCCGCATTTATAGTTCAGTTCTGAGGCCCGAGTATGAAAGAGTTTCATCAGCCACTTTAATCTACTGACCTGGGACAGGGGCTTGCGGGTCTGGCTCCTCTTCGTCTTTGATGGGCGAGTGCCCCAAGGGGTGGTGGGAAAATGAGTCCAAAAAAGACGAGCTGCTGATGCCAAGACTGATGCCCGTCACACCGATTCCAAGGGAGTCTGGTGCAATGAAGGAATAAATGAATGGATAAGTTATTAGGCGATGTGCTACGAAACGCGCCTTAAAGTGCATGTTCAAAACAGGAAACGGGCCGAGAAAAGCAGGAGTGTTAGCTCACAGTATCAGTGATTCACTTTACCCCAGGATGAACTGTTGAAGGTTATGAACTATGAGAGCAAATAAAAATGATTGTTTTATTGAAGTATATCCACACACTGAGTCCGCTATAACAAGCAGTATGATAACAATACTGCTTAGCTAAAACTTAACTAGAAGAACAGTAAAGGACGAATGAATAGAACAGAGCTAAAAGTAGCAGTGAAATGAATGGGATTGCATACATACAGAAGTGTATTAGCCTTTTTTTAAACAATAAAATCAACTTTTATTTAACTTTAAATGAACATATTTTGAACATGAGTAGTCGAAGAGGCAGATATAGTCCTACAGAGTGGCGTTCGGTAACCAGGGCAGTGCATCACATCAAAATTTTTAATGGTTTCTTTTCAAATATTCAGGCTGAATTTCTGACCTGTGCCCACAGAGGCTCTGCCTGGCCGCCCCTGCCCAATGTTGTCCAATACTGTGAAGGATCGACGGTATGGAGTATCTGACTGAAAGCAAAGTGAGGCGTCAAGCATGCTTACAATTCAGAATGTTAACCATACCAGCGAATAATATAGAGTTACTGATGCCATTGTGACCCGATCTACAATCTAATTACTGGAAAATAAAAAAACATTACAGGACAGCTTCTCTATGGAGTCAGAAATGAAATGACTGTATTTTCTCTGATGATTAACCAGCATCTCACCCTGTAAGTGTGGGTTGTGTTGGGGCGAGAGAAAACGTCCAGTAGGTGGTGGCGATCCCTCGGAACTGAGCTGCCAGCTTTGTCATTTATAGCACTGTGGGCACGGCTAGATGGGCCCTTCTGGCGCTGGAGGGATATTTTAAAAAAGAAAAAGAGAAAAGGGCACAAAGTTGACTGTCTGGCTTTATCTACATTCATAAAACACTCTCTCTAGGTTTACTGGCACATTACTTAATTATCTACTTGGTGAGAGTGCCTGTACCTGTGCAGTTTTAGATGGCTGCCCTGAGTAAGATGAGTCTGGGTCTCCGGTGCTAATGGGCGGAAGGAGTGTGTTTCTGCTTAGAGGCAATGGTGGAGAGTTCAGTTGGTCACTGGCTGTGGGTCTGTGGATGTGTGGATGAAGACAGTTTTGTCATTTTATCCATGCTTCATTAATAGCTCCCCTTTTTTTAAAGAGATTTCAGAGGGGTTACTGTTAAACCCATAATAGAAGAGAGGATAAAGGCCTAAAGTTTAATTTACCTTTTCTGGGCCCTATGTGCACGGCTATTTATTGTCTAGATGCACATAGACTGCATTTCGTTGCCTTGGACTTGTGACATGTGCAATCACAATAAAGTTGAATTCTATTCTATTCTATTCTAAAATCAAGTTTGTTGAAAGCAGCCACAAATATGTGTCAGACAGAACTAAACTGAAATCAGTCTGACATCCCAGAGAGCAGTTTACACTCTGATTTTCCAACATACTGGGTGCTTCTTCATATGCTGCACAATAGTTATACATGAACAATCAAGCACTAGTCAATCAGTGTGGAAGCTCACTACCCGACAACATCTGACAACAGGCTGAGTCCTGCATGTGGCACTGCCACAGCCATAAGCTGAAATGGAGTCTGTTCTAAAGGCAAGTTCTCTCTACATCTGCAAAACTTCACAGAGTGTAGGAGGGAATGAGGAGAGAAAAAGGGAGCAATGTAGGAACTGGGGTGGGTTCTCGTGATGTTAAAACTCACAGACGTGTCCCGCGGATGAACTCATCCATGGATCCCACTGCGCTCGACTGACTCGGATTGGGAACAAGAGGCAGGAGGGTTCGGGGAGGAGGGTTCCTGCGTCGGGCCGATTGTGCTGGGCGGGACAGCGAGGAAGAGCTCTGCTCCAGGGGTCGGCGAGGGCGAGGTTTGTTGGAGGGGACCGCGCTAGATCCCGGTCTGTGAGACGCACGCTCTTCTGACTCCCTGAGTGGGAAGGAAAGAGAGCAAAACACGTTCGATGAATAGTCTGTTTGCAACCAGCCAACTGGCTGAGGACTCTGCCAAACAAGGTGTTAGGACCAGGGACAAAAACACTGCATGAATGATGCTCTGTACCTCTTGTTCTGCAAAATGTGTTTTTCAGTAAATGGAAAACTGCAAGATATCTTTGTCTCTTTTCTCTGAGTTAAAGATTTAAATCACATATTAGAATTCAGAATTGTGCTAAAATTAATTTCCCTGTTTGTTTTTAGTTTTTTCGTTTTTTTTAAAGCCACTGCTCACAGGTTAAGACAGTAATATGTGATCATACTGGCTTCTATCCGGCACACCCAGGTTCCTCTGCTGAAGGGGGATGCTGTGGATCACGATGAGGTCGTTCAGGTTGTGCTGAGTCGCGGCTGCTCCTACAGGGACTCTTCCAGCCTGGGGTTTGGTGTGAGATGAGTGACAGATAGTAATGAGACAGATGGGATGAAAAGTAAAAGATGGAAATGATTAAGGGGTCAAGGAGGGGAGGGAGATAGGAGGGGACAAAACACATAATATAAGAAGAGGCTAATAGGGCTAGTTATTTCCATATGTATAGTGCAGAAAAATTGCCAAGAAATGGTTATTCGTCATGCAGTGATGTAAGGAGGGCCCCATATTTGCTATGGCACCAAAAAGACAACAGTCATAACACTAAAAATGCAACAAAAACAATAAGTAGCAAAATAATACATTCCAGCACTCTCCTAAAAAAGGAAGGCTCTAACTACAGTTAAACTTGTATACGTTTAAAGTAAGTTGCAGGTAATGAAAAGGATAAACAGATGGCGACGCTTCAGTGTTAATCAACAGTCACAAACACGTTTAATCTAGAGGTAAAGATAATGAGCCGCTGTGGACGGCATGCACACAGCACGCCACCATTTTGGCTCTAAGTGAGGGAGTTACATACACTGGAAGGCCTTTTCTGCTTTTTGGATTTCCGCCTGGACTTGTGCTTTGAGCCCCTTGACTTTGTGTTCTTTAAGTGAGAGTAGAAGAGGACATGTCCAAAGAAAGAGACAGTGGATAGAAAGGAAAGGAAGGAAGAAGTGTAAGTGAGAAAGAGGGTAATAAGAACAGAAGAAAAATGGATAAAAAAATAAAAAAGAATGACCAAAAGAGATGAAATAAGACAAAATACATTGGCATGGTGAAGAGTGGAAAGTGAAGAGGGAAGAAAAGAAAACAGTTAATGAACTGGAAGCGCTGAAAGAGTGAAGAGCAACAGGCAGAGGTAATAATTAAGTGTGAACTCTGGAGGAGACACATATGACTCTAGGTAAAATGAGTCTTACCTCAATCCATACAAAAAATGTATTCATTAACTCTATAAGACTAAACTTGCCAATTCAAATGACTTCTTTTCAATTACTACATTGTCATTATTAAAGTGAAAAAGGCGCCACATAATAGCGACACTTTTTTAAATATACAAAGGAAATCTATAACTATTTATGTTCTTCTATTATAACATAGTCACTTAGTTTGATGGCATCTACTAAAAGGAAAAAAAAATTAAATTTTGACCCTCCTGATAGTCATGAAAGTGAAACGAGGCCCACAGTCTGAACTCCCTTAGACGCACCCCGGTTCCTCCCATTACTCCTCAGACCACTGACCTGGAACTGTGTGCCAGCTGTGAGTGGGGGCACCCGGCTCTGGCCAAGTTTGGGCAGCATCGTGGGCAGCGTGGAGAGCAGCATAAAGGGATTCTGGAAATCTTGCTGCACGGGGCTCAAGTTCCCAGAAATATTTTCATCATCTGCCAATGACAAATTTAAAACTGTTGTGCATAAGAATGTCGATTTGTTAATTAGAGTTCAGCCTAACGCATGCAAACCAGTCAAATTCAGCCTACGTGAAGTGCAGCATTCCCAGTGGTGTTGAACCAGCTCTTTCATGCAGCCAATGAGCTGCCGCCACACATCATCAAACAGCAGATCGAGAACAGCGTGGCGGCGACACCGGTATGGTGAGACTGGGGGCAGACATTTATGCCTCCGACTCGACTCGGAGCAATCCTGTTCCCACTGGTCATCCTCCCTGCAGAAATAGGATCTTATAAGAAAATGAACAACACATAAACAGCAATTCTGAAAACAGAGTAACTTACAAGTCTGTGCTATCAAAAGCAAGATATTCCTCCATCTGACCCTCTAGTTCAGTCACTCTATTCTTGTTATGGCTGCCAATGCCGCTGGAGGTACCAGGCTGAGCGTCCAAGTCTGGTGAATTGGATCTGATCAGATGTGCTCTCCGGCCCTGCACATTCAACCTTACCCCCACCAAGAGAAGACGAGACTTAGTTAAACAAGGTCATTTCCATAAAAACTAAATCCCTCAAATTCAGCAGACAACCACATCTTGAAAAGTAGAATTAACATAATTTTAATATGTACAAACAGGCTTAATCTAATCTCTTTTATATCAACTCGATTTACGGAAAAACTAGTTAGATAGCAGAGCAGCCTAATTCCTACTAGTCTATCAGTTAAAAGTGTGAGTCAAAGCATCATTTTCTCAGAACCATGATACCCACCATGACTTTGGCTCAGATTATTAATTAAAAAGCCAGAGGATCTAGGTCACAAAACCAGAGTCAGCCAGGACTCCTCTATAATTGATGCAAAAACAGGAGTAATCTGGACAGCCAACATCCACTCAAGACAGACAGACAGAGGCATTGCAGTTTTTCTTTAAATAATAAAGCAAGATATGGCTCTTTTGGGCTTTGAACATACATAACTGCTGTAAACTGTTCCATAGTTAGTTAGTGTTAACAGAGTTTATTGACAGTAATGGCTGATAATTCTTGTCTCTGCTGTTTCAGAGTATAAGCTGAAGACTGACTGATAAAACAAAGTATAATGTCCATTTTAAGCGGCAGTGACAGGCTGTTCTGAGTAACGTCTGACATTCCTTCAGCCAAGAATGATAAAAGCGATAACATATCAGCCATAATTATGTGGACACAAATCAAACATAACAGCCTAAGATACTATCTAAACTCCACCCTCCAAGATAACGCTAGATCAGATGGTGAGATACCACTCACACACGCAGAGATATCTTCGTATATCTGAGAGAGATGCAACAGATAAGAGATAAGATAAGATAAGATAAGATAGAACTTTATTAATCCCTCGGGTGGGTTCCTCTGGGAAATTCGACTTCCAAAAAAAGCACAGCAACGACCAAAGTTACAGTTACAGAACTGTTATATATATATATATATACACACACACACACACACACACACACACACACACACACACACACACACACACACACACACACACACACACACACACACACACACACACACACACACACACACACACACACATATAAATACAGAGACAAATATAAATAAAATATACAAAGGGGATAAATAGAATAAATAGGAATAAAAAATAAAAAATATAAGTGAATTGCACATTTCAAGTATTGAGTCTATTGCACTGTTGACTATTTACAAAAAGTATTGCACAAGGTATTGTACAGTGAGGTGCAGAGGCACTACAGCTTAGTTGTTCCCCCCTCCTTTGTCCTCCTGTTTCCCCTCCCTCTCCCCTCCAGAGAGGAGGTGATCTCTAACCTTATGTATCGACTCAGTGCAGAGTTGAGACTTTGAGACTTACTCTGTTCCTTCCCTGTCTTTCTCCTGGGGTTTAACGCTGCTTTCTTTGCCCGCTGACAGCCTGCTGGAAGCGCTGCCTTTCCCTGAGGTAGTATACCACTGGAAGCCTTCATCACTGGGACACAGCAGCTGAGTCCCCAGGATACTGAGTGACACACACACACAATGAATATGTAAAACAAGTGTGATTCTGTAGAAGAATGGAACACCTTCACAGGTTTTTCTCCACAATCAGAATTAGTCTTTGATCCCACTGCTGCCCCATTTCATTGGGAATTTAAAAAAAGGGCTGGCAGATGATAGGAGACGGCGGATTAAATACCGAAGATGAGGGAAACGTGTGGCCCACTGCTGACATTCATCCTGGAGCCCCTGGAGTATCCCTCCCCCACTGCCTCTTCCCTCATAAAGATCTTTGTCGATCTCCTCAAACATTTGCTGCACCTGCCGTGATGCCGCCTTGTCAAACTCCTATGGGATGGAAACAGGAACACAGGAAAGAGAGTTATTCTTCACGACTAAAACTCCCCACATTTTACTTACTGGCAACATATCGCTATTCAATGCAAGCAACAACGTGCATGATAATTAGCTCCTACTCTCTTGAGGTGCATTCAAGTGTCAAGTTGTTCATGTCATAAAAAAAGGTCAGGGTGGAGAACGATGTATATTTAAAAGATGTCTCTTAACTGAGAGTTTTTGCTTCTCAGAAGCAACTTGAGGACAAAGAAACTAAATAAATCATTGAGTCCTAAAAAAGTTTTGTAGAAACAGCTTGGTCAAGCAGAATCAGACTTTGTGTGTACAAACAAACATCCACTATACTATATAAATACTGTGTTCATCTGTCTTCTTCTAAATGTTTCCACAAATTTGTGAAAAAGAGGCAAATGTTAGTGATTAAATGAAAATCTAACACAGGACTGCAGCAATGTGTTTGTGTCTATAATAAGACAACAGAAAAAAAAGAAGAAAATCAACATATCTAGTGTTTTAGTGTGCACAGTGTGTACATCCTTTGTTTTACAGACAGAGTCAGGCTGACATCAACAGTTTTCTCGTGAGCAGACTTACATCGTAGCCCCAGGAGAAAACAGAGCTCCTCTCGGTGGAGATGCCAGTACCCGTGGAGCTGTGAATACCTAACCAGGACTGGCTGGAGTCTACTGAGATGACAGTGGGGCACTGAGAGTGGCCTGAAGCAGCAGATGTCTCTGAGCTAAGCACAAAGACAAAACCGTTATGTAGCCTGGCTGTAAAATCAATGTGAAGAACCAAATGCCCTATATGAAGTGTCCTGTGTTTCTAGCACTCGTTCTTCCTTTTCAACACGCGATTTCTCTTTTCATCAGTTTTTCTTGTACCAGAAGAAACGGAAGAAACCAACAACTTGTATAATCTGAAAAATAAGCCTCTGTTACTCCGCTGAGGGAATCGAACTGGTGTCAGCTGCTGATATTATCAAGGTGGAAAGTGTAGGCCAAATGTCAAGGCAATTGAATATTCTAACAGGCTGCCTCATATTTTATTCTTTTAACTGCGCATCTGAAGGAGGCAATGTGATATGAATTAATCCACTGCTTCTGGGTGTCACATAGCAAGAGCCCTGAGAATCAGTTGTCTGCTCAAGATGGTGTAACATTACAAAATACACAAGCATGAGAATGTGTGTATGTGTGACTGGTTGCAGGCTGTTTTATTTCAGCCTTATTCTGGTGTTGCTTAGGTTTGTCTGCTTACATAACAGCCAAGAAGCAAGGCTTGACTACTCTGCAGTCATTTTGTAACATACTCTAGGCACTTATTTGAGCACAGAGTTTCTTAAGTACCACTGTCTTTGTTCTCACACAGATTTCAATACAATACTGTAACAAGCCTGGCGTGTGAGTCCTTCTGCAGAATGACCAGGACTCAGTTACCTGTTGTGCGCAGAAGCAGCTTCCTGCAGGTCATGGAGGTAGCACGGAGGGGTTTGGTTGTCGTCTGCTTCTTCTGGAAGAGGATGGTGGTCAAGGCTGCTTCGAGACAACCCACGACTGCAATAAAGACAGATTTAGAGCATTCAGTGAAAAAGCAATCAACAAAAGAGTGTGCAATTGCATTTTGGGATGCTAGGGAAGGATATTAATATGTCAGCTCCAACTACCAAGTCTGAATCTGAACACTGTGTTGAAATACAATAGAAAAAAGCATGCATGCAACTAAGGTGTGCAAAAGCTCCATTACCATGAGTCTTATTAAAATTATTTTTGCAATGAGAAACACGGCCTTTATAAAAGGGAATGATAAGGTCAAAGCAGATTACGATGGATCTAAAGGAATCAGATGTAGAGTCCCTATTATAGTCACTGATGAACTTATGGCACATATACAGTGCTGTGAAAACTATTTGCCATCCTTCCTAATGGCTGATTCAGATCATCAGTCAAATGTTAAGATTCGACAAAAATAACTCTGGTAAATACAACATTGAGTTTTTAAATGGATGTATGGGTAAAAAAAATAATTGCTCCTAAACCTAATAACTGGCTTTGCCACCCTTGGCAGCAAGAACTGCAATTTAGAGTTTGTGTTTGCGATAACAGGCAATGCTTAAAATTCACTAGGGAAGAATTTTGGCCCACTCATCTGTGTAGAATTGTCATAACTCAGCCACACTGGTGGTTTTTTGAGCATGAAAGGTCATGCCAAAGCATCTCAATCAGATTTAAGTTCAGACTTTGACTAGGGCACTGTAAAACCTTAATTTGTCACCTCCATTCAGAATGCATTTGCTGGTGTGTTTCGAATTATTGTTCTGCTGCAGAATTCATATTTCCATCAATTATGCTTCATCTAGGTCCTGGGGCAGTAAAGCAGCCCCGGACCATCATACTACCACCACCATGTTTGAATGTTGCTGGCAGTTCTTTTTATGAAATGCTGAGTTAGTTTTACACCAGATAAAACAGGACATAAACCTTGTACAACATTCAACTTTTGTCTCATCAGTCCAAAGATTCTTTTCTCAAAAGTCTTCATGAAGGGATCACCAAGATGTTTTCTGGCAAACGAGATGAGGCTTTGTTTCTTTCTGGTCAGCAGTGGGTTTTGCCATTGAACTCTCCCCTGCATGCCATTTTTGCCCATTTTCTTTTTTTGTTGTTGTTGCTGCTGAATGATGATCACTGATCTTAATTGAGACATACGAGGCCTGCAGTTTTCCAAAAGCCTTAGAAATGGCTTTGTCACCATTTCCAGAATAAAAAAAAATCCAGTGAATTTGTTTCTCAGCTGTTTTTGAGTTTATGTAGATTGTGGCTCAGTGTGTTGCTTTTTGAGATCTTTTGAGATCTTTTCACCCACTTACTTAAATTATTTCTTAATTCAACAGGTCTGGCAGTAATCAAGCCTGGGTGTGGCTAGTGAAATTGAACACAGCTTTCCAAACAATGTGGTTAATTTATGGCATAACAAAGGAGGGCAAAGACTTTTTCACACAGGGGCAGGTAGGTTTGGATAGCTTCCCCCCCCCAAATAAATGAAATCATTTAAAAACTGTATTTCACGTTTAGTTGAAATCTAAATCTTTGTTTAATATTTACTCATATTTGTCTATTTTTTTGCTGCACTGTAATATGACAAGATGACATGAAGAAAACAGACACCAGTGAAAACAGCTGGAGATTATGTGTTTTTTAAACATTACACTGTGATTACACTTGATTCCATTGTATCTGCCCATAGTGTTGGTTTTGTATCTCTTATTGACTCAATCTCATTAAATAAATGTCTACATTTCATTCTTATGGCTTGACAGCTTTCTCTGGAGAGAAAATAAATAGAGTGGGTGGTATGAAATAAAAATGTGACAATCAACTGAGCTGATTGCCATGTTCACATTGCATCTGTCTAAAGTAGACCACGGGCAAGCTGGAATATCGCCACATCGATCAACACAAATAATCATTTTTACTCTTTCTGTCACTAGTGTAGGTTAACAGTCAATCATCAAACCCCCCTCCACTGAATAATAGCAGCATTCAATAACCGTTAGGGAAGGAAAAAAATAAAGAAATTATGTCAGCTACTCACATCTCGAGTTTGTGCGATACAGGTCTCCGGTTGTATCGTGAAATCATTCTCCTTTGCCTCCGTTTTATATGCTCAAACCCTCTCCTCTCCTCCTCGCCTCCACTTCCAGGACGCTCAGGGAACGGTTCAGATGGAGCTCTGACATTTCCTCTAATATTAGCCCGCAGATACTCTGGATAGAGACGCTGTTTCTTAACGGCTGCAGCTAAGCTACGTCCAAAAAAACTAAGCTAGCTACTGGTACGAGGGTGGCCAGATTATTAAAAAAGGCACAAATAGCATCATACAATTTCCACATTCCCTCATAAAATAATACTTGGTTTACTAAATGAGCATATTAGGTAGCCCAGAAGTTCACTATTAATTACGTTTCTCTTGCTATATATATATGTATATATATACATACATTTTTTTTTAATGAGTGTTTAACGTTATTGGAGCAAGCTATCGCCAGCTCATAGGATATTCTTTGCTAAAGCTAGCATCACCACCAACAACAAAAATAACGCGGGTGTCATGGATACGCAGCTTTGTTGCCCCGAGGGATCGCGGGAAATGTATTTCAGGCCAACTAAATGTTTCTAGAAAGCCAAAGGCTGCATACTTCAATTCCCAGCATTCATTGCAATAGCAAGTTGCGTTTATAAAATATATTCGCCGGTCCTGTAATTTTAACTAAACGCAAGATGTGTATTCATCACATTTAGTGGAAAATTAGACTTATTATGTAATTTGCATTTATGTAAAGTAATGTAAAGTATTTTTTGAATCGGTAAAACCGCTACAGAAACAGAAGGTAGGAACTCTGTTTATTATCTGTTTGGCGAGGACGACTGGAATTCGTCGTAGGACCTAAACAGTTACAGATGGCGTGAAAGAAACGTATTTAGGAATAACCGTAATAAGAGCCGCTCCAGAATATACTAACACAACATAACCAATTTAAAAGGAAGACAAGACAAGGTAAGGCCGAATGAAGCTTTCAAGAGGTTGTCGTGACAATCACTAGTAAAACGTTGAGTTTATCTAGAAGCCTACGATTTCCTCTCTTTATTTATTTCCATCTAAATTTAAAGTCATAATATAAAAGCAGACATTTCCGACCTTTCATATGTCTTTCCACATCGCTTTAGCGTCGTATCTTTTCATTAGGTCTTTTAAAACTGCTACTATGGAAGCTCTGCAGAGGAGAATGATTGAGGAGGACATGGTCCAGTACAAGCTCTTTTTGATCCAGCCAGGCAGCTCTTCTTCACAGCAGACTGAGGAACGTCTGACACATCTAGTAGAGGAGATTTTGGCAAAGGTTGCCCCTCTTCTGATACAGTACATCTGGCAGCATCAGCCAATCAACCTCAAGTATCACCCTGAGAAAGGTAGAGCTTTTTCAGCACCCCAGAAAGGAAGCAGCATGCTGTATGTCTTTACGTGGTTAACACTCGGTACACACACTAACGGCTGGCGTGTATGGATCTCATTCACAGGAGGCATTCCTGCTCACATTGGTGGAAGCACTCAGTTTGGAGACAATGTTGAGGACGAGTGGTTTATCGTTTATCTCCTGCTGCAAATCACGGAGGCTTTCCCTGAGCTTGCAGCAAGGTAAGGGTGATCCTGATCATAGTTTCTAAATATTTATAAACTCAGAGCAGAGTTTGCACAAAATAATAAAACAAAAGTATCAATAAATAAATAAACACACCCTATTAAAATTCTCACCAGTCATTTATGTCTTTGTTTCCAAAATAATTGTTTATATGTGCAGAGTTGAGGATAATGATGGGGAGTTTCTTCTGATTGAAGCAGCAGATTACCTTCCTAAGTGGCTGAATCCAGACACAAGTGAAAACAGGGTGAGTTTTCCACATGACATGGCAGAGTTGACAGTACTGGAAGCACTGTATGTTTAAGCCCAAATAATTCACTGCCTCCCACAGGATACTACACAGTTATAAACTGATCCCAAGGCAAGCTTTAGTTTCATTTTAGACCTCCCTACTGATACGTTGAAATGCAATTCACAACACAAGGGTTGTATGTCAAAATAATTTTCATTTTAAATAAAAAAACAGGAATGTTAACTTTAATTAGTGCTTAAAATGGTTGTCTGTAAAGACTTTCTCATCGGTCAACTCTCAGAGCTTAAAGAAAAAGGCTTATTCCGTAATGAATGACTGGCAAGAGCCCTCCAGCTATTAAGGGCATCTACCTCCAACTGTACCTGCATACGGCCCACGACATCATCGAGAATCACAGCCATCTGGCACACCAACTAATCTGCTTGTTTCCCATTAAAGAACAGTCTTTCTTATCAACCAAGTGTTTGGTCAAGTGTTAATCTCATTGTCATCTTCAAGTTTGGACAGAAATGATCTGACACTTTACTGCAATGCAATGTGCATGCCAGGTTAAATAATCCCACTGGCACTACTGCGTACACTTGTCACTGCGCAATTTCTCATGTGTAGTAACGCTGCATACTGCACGCCTATAATTTTAAGAATGTGTATCCATTTATGACTTTTAAAAATTCTATTTCTGACTCTAATAGTATTTTAATTTTAAATTTAAATTGATTTAGTGTTGTTTTTTTTTTTTTAAATCTTGTTAAATTTTTAGATGCTTGGTGACTTTTTTCCCTCATCTTGTTAAGCACATTTCATTGTAATGTTGACTCTGTGTTAAGCTCAACTTACAATGCACCCAATTGGATAGAATTACTTATCATCATGCTCATTTTTGTTTGTTTTCAATTTGACTTTTCCTGATTAAAGTTAATGCTTAAGTGGAATAAACCAAGCCTGGAATGAACAAGCTTGAAAGAAAACATGTAAAGACTTACATGCACAGCCCTTTTAAATTTTGTTTACTTGACACTGCCAATTTTTTGCTAAGTGTAGGCTTTTTTGAACCACTCCTTTTCTTTCTCAGGTCTTCCTATACAAGGGAGAGTTGCATATCCTTCCCTGCCCATCTAAATCCACTTCAGTGGGCTTTTCAAAAGATGTGGTACCCAGTGTGGCACAAGCTCTGGAGCTACTTTACACCCACCCAGAAGTCTGTCGGGCAAGCTCCAAGATTTCTTTAGCACTGAAGAAGAGACTAGAGGGGTAAGAGGGATTCCACATATAATCAATATTCAGTATTCAAAAGCAACATCATGATAAATACTACTGACAAAGTAACTCTGCATGCGTCAACTGGCACTCAGCCTATTTCAGTTACATAGTTTCCTTAGGGATAAATAGAGCATTCTGATTCTGTGGTTTCCAGCTGCATAGACAGGGAGAGCACTGGCTACATGATATTGGCTATTTAAAACATCAGAATACAGGGTGCTGAATCACTGTTGTGTACTAGAGGAATACAGTTTTGTAACATATTCTTTTTCTTTCCCCTCAGGTATCCAGGGAAGATTAAATCTGGCCTCCACCGTGCCCACTGCTTCATACCTGCAGGTATTGCCACTGTGTTGGCACAGCGACCAGACCTCATTGCACCTGCAGTTTCAGCATTCTACCTGCGGGATCCAGTAGATTTGCAGGCGTGTCGAACCTTCAAGACGTTTCCTCCTGATACACGAGTCCTCACTTTGGTAAATACATCCATGTATATCTGTACTTTTTAAAAGGTAATATCTTTGTTCAGAACTGTTCTGTGTTGTTTTATAAATGCTTATTTTATGTACAGGACTGTAATTAGTGATTTGTATTTATTTATTTTTTGGGAGGGCGTCTGTTTCCCCTAACCTTGAATAAATATTTTCAGGTGACGTTCACCCGGTGCCTGTATGCCCAGCTCCAGCAGCAACAGTTCACCCCAGACCGGAGGAGTGGTTTCACCTTACCTCCTCGTTCTCATTCCCAATACAAGGCTCATGAGCTTGGCTTGAAGCTGGTGATTCATTATCTATCTTTGTACTTCGTACTTTGTACTGCAGATAACAGGGTTGTTTTATTATGTAAAAGTCATAATCTTGTGCTCATGCTGTACTCCCAGGCCCACGGCTTTGAGATCCTGTGCTCTAGGTGCAGACTGCCTTCATCAGAGCCTAATGCCCCAGTCAGTTGTAACCCACAGTGGAAAGGCTTTATGGAGAGTTTGAGTAGGAATGGCTACTTCCATGTATGTCACTTTTTTTCATGCATGCACTTTCATGAATTTATCTTTGGAGCGCATTTTTAAAAAATGTGTTTGCACTGTTGTCAAATGCAGGGAGAACTGGAAGGTTCAGCACGTTACAGAGAACTTACAAGATCAGCAGAAAACTTCTTCAAACAGTCGGTTGCCTCAAAATCAAGGTAAAGACTTAAGCTGTTCACAGTGTGAATATGTATGCCAATGTCATCTAAGATATCTATTTGAATGAACCTTTTGTGTGTGTGTGTTGCCTCAGTGCTTTGTCCCCAGGTGAGGAGGTTCTCCAGCTGCTGCACAGCTGCGAACCATTCAACTTGGAGGAGATGAAGAAAAATGAGTCACAGCTCCCCCAAGAGGACAGTGAGTGAAAATCATGTCTAGAAACTGGCAAAATCTTATTTAAATAATGTGTGAGTGTAAATAATTGTCTTTCTTAATACTGAAAGACATTAGTCACATTTGCCAAGTGATCCATGAAGGCACAATGTGGGGATACTTAATTTAGACCTCAGTTAAGTGTAATTTTCCTAGCTAGGGTAAGAACACCTGTCTGTCTCTGGAAGATTTGTATGTTAGTTGTTAAGCATTGTAACTTTTATATGACCTTGCTAGAAAGTGAGCATTGCCTTTGTCTATCTCAGCCACCTAAGATTCTTTGCCTTGTGCCAGTTTCTTTCAGTGTCTGTCCTTTTGTTATGCTTCCCTCATTTTCTCCATTTTTTTCTTACGGACATTTCCCATAATTAGTTTTTCTCTTTGTCAACCTCCAGGTGATAGCTGGCTGGATATCACAGCTCAGGATTTGGAGCAGCTGTTGCAGGAGAGAAGTGGGGGTAGAGCTGATGTTGGCAGCCAAAACTTGAGTTCCACCAAACAGAAACAGCATGCCGGGGATGCAGAGGAGAGGGGAAAGGAGAAGGAGGACAACTTAGAGGAAGAGGAAGCTGGTTACAGCCTGGTAGCTATCAGTCAAGGGATGAAGAACTTTCTCAAGGCCATGTCTTCGCATGAAGGTGCAGAACTGCCCTGGTGAGACTAAGTGACTTTGTAATCTTGTTGATTTTTGTTCATATTTAGCCAAAAATATATCAGATTTTAATATCCATATGGATGTAGTATGAGCATAGTTTTCCCTTAATGGTCTCCCTGAGCTGTAAATTGGTATGTGTATATTCTTGCAAGCCTAATTTATTTAGGCCTACATTGTCATACTGACAGTCTTTTTCCATTTCTATTCCAGGAGCAGTGCAACCCAGCCTTTTAATATTGATCCAGACTCAATGGCCAATGCACTGGGAAGACTACTTGGTATGTAATTTGCCAACAGTGAAATATGTGGTATGAACTTGATACAATTTTGTTTTTAAAATCATTAATGAATTTGTCTTTTTTTTTCTTTCTTTCTAGGAGGCAAAGACGAAGAGCTGGATTCAGATGATCTTGATGATTCTGATAATGATGATGATGAGGAGGAGGTAGAAGAGAAAGAAGATGGCTTCTGTGGTCAAGCAGAGATGAAAGGAACAGAAACTCTGGACAGTCTCAAAAGATATATGGACCAAATGGATGAGGAATTGATGAAGACTAATGTAGGACAAAGCTTCAAGCGAACGGTAAACTCTCGTAACACGCCTTCCTTTGCTAAGATAAAAACTATTCAAAAGATATGCGCAGGACACAGGTGTCACCCTAAACCTATCTTTATCGTATCTGCAGAATTACAACAAGGCAGGAGCAAGCGGCGACTCCTCTCACCCTTCTGCCAGAGATGATCTCCCAAGGGATAACAAACTGGAGGAGAAAGAGGAGGAGATCGAGCCCTTAGATGTGGATGTCAATTTGGTCACAAACTTGCTGGAGTCCCTCAGCTCCCAGGCTGGGCTGGCAGGACCAGCTTCCAATCTGCTGCAGAGCTTGGGCATACATCTACCACCCAACTCTGATCCCGCATAAAGGGCAGGAAGTAGAATCAAATAATTTATATGTGTCATTTGACCTAATGAGATGTGGGAAGTTAACAGCACAGGAAAGACCAGCAGCTAAATAAATAAACACCAGACACAGTGTGCTTGAGGGAAGCACTGAAATTACTTGTAACACAGATGAAGTTAATATTTAAAAAAAAAAACTTAAATTCATCTGTTTGAAATTACAGTTAACTGAAAGTGAGATTTTGCAGCAAATGAGCATTTTTATCAGGTTAACTGTAAATTTTTAATACCTGTTGCTTTGTGTCATTGTTGCATGCACTTATGGTGGTTTTTGTTCTACTACAAAAAATATTTTTCTAAATAAAGCCATTTTTCATTCTTATTTTTTATTCAAATTGTCAGCATAATTCACATTTTCTTAGCATATTCAAGTGTAATTTTAAAAAATGATGCATATAAACATTTTCCAAAAAGCTCAAGAATGACTAGGAAGCAATTTGGCTTCTAATAAAAATGTGAAATACTCAATTACAACAAAAAGAACAGCAGCACTAGAGTGAGTGTTCAGCTCTTTCCACATGTGAACCCCCTTCTCATCTGGCATCTCTGCAGTCAGATTCATTCAAGGGCAACTTTTGTCTGTCTCTGGTTAAGTATTAATTCAGTTAACTAAGCGAATTTAAATTGCTAACTTGTTTTATGATGTTAACTATCTGTGTCAACATTCTGTCATTGTCATCCCTTTTCCTCTGAAAGCTATCAGGGTCATACGAGGACTACTTCTAGGGATGTTCAGCACATCCGCTGATAAGAGCTCTCAGAAATTACTGTCATAAAATAGGAAACGATTCACATTTATTTTGTTTGTTTATTTGTACATAAGAGAAATTCAGCTTGTTGATAGTTGCTCATGTCTGAAAGAAAATTTGTAATGTTTGACCCCTGACGCTTAACTGTTTCATTAATAAATACCTAGCTTGTAAACTATTTTCCATTAGTGCCACTGATTTAGAAAGTGCGAGCAACAGCACTCATGTTGCTCACGCTGCAGAAAGTCACAAGTAGCTAGGGCATGTATCGTCTTAATAACATATTAAAAGAATAAGATAAAAACTTGTGATGACACATAATTACTAACCGTATATCGTTAGTGTGCCACCATAGCCTGCATTTTGTCTTTTATAACTTTGTAATGTGAGTGGATATTGACTGATAAGGGATGAATAAAGCTAGTATCTACAGGTATAACACTTTGGTTAGGGTCAGTGGAGTGCAAGACGACCTACTAAATCTTTTAGTCCTTTACAGAAGCTGAAAAAATGGCTGAACTATGTACCTCACTGAGTGGAGCAGTGCAGCAGCAAGGGGTGAGACACAAAGAGCCACTACACCGACCAGGAAGCTCAGCACCATTCCCAGCAGGAGAATAGCAAGCAGGTATCCATGGAAGAGCAGGCTGCGCCAGTTGGCCTGACTCAACACATGCCAGGGACGCTCTGGGTGCAGACACCACAGGAGGCCCAACACCCAGCTCTGGTTCACCAGCTGTGTATAGTAGATGTCAAAAACAGAGGCTTGGGAATCTGGAGGGTGGCTGCGCTCCATCTCAGACACTTTAGCAAGCCAAGTCAGAGACAGGCTGTGCAGGATTAAAGCCAGAGGTCCATATATATACTCCAGAGGCACAATACTTAAGAGACCCTCAGATGCTGCAGACAGACAGAAAGAGAAAACTAATTAGAGATTCATTTACTCTAATATGTGAAACCCTCATCTGATATCCAAACTTTTACCTGTGATGATCACAGAGGTCCCACTGATGATGAAAGTCAGAGCAGTGATGTGGCTTGCTGGTGGGGATGCCAGCTTCAAGGCAAAACTAAAGGCCACAGTCACCAGGGGCAGCAGAAGCACCATGAGGACGAAGAGGTTGGAAGATGAGCTGCTGGCTCTGGCCCACATGGTCAGCACTGCTTGAATGCTGCTACAGATAGCAGACGGCAGCATCCTCTCACCCAGGGACCTTGAATAACTCCTTAGATGCACCAGATCCAGGGCATGCAGGAGATTTAAGAATAAGAGAGACACCAGAACCTGAAAAGACAGAATATAAAAAAATAAACAATTATCTAACTTTAAAAAAGCCCACATGTGGTTATGTGAATCACTCATTTTTAATGATAGGAACTGGAGGGTCATGTGCCTGGCGGGACTGTCGATCGAGGACGCTGAAGATATCTACCTATTCGGAACCATGATAACAGGGTTCTTGCTGATTGGAGCTGGCTTGGCCCTGACTTATCGGAGAAATAAGAGAGCGGAACCGGCTGTTCAAACCCCCCCAAAGCTGCCCGCTGGAATCGAAGCGACGGGACGAGGCGCGACCTCTCACAACGAACGCAGTGTGGTTAACACCTTGGAGACGCTTACAGCTGCCGTGAAGACTCAAAACAACACCATTGAGCGTATGTTGGGATACATCAAAGAGAGGCCTGCTCAAAATGAGACCCTTGAGCTGGATCACATTGCAGAACGGCTCACTGCAGTCGTGGGGTCTCAGAATCAAAAGAATGATAACACCATGGAACAGAAGTTTGATACCATCATGGGGAGGCTTGCGGCTCTCCAACGGGAGATTGAGAGACCAGTGTCGGAGTGTTAAGAACAGCTTGAAATTCTTCTCTTCTTAGCTGCTCGCATAAAAAGAAAATTGACAACATCAACATGCGGACACCACAGCGCCAGCTGGGGCTGGAACCGAACAAAAACTCCCTGATAACGACTGTGTGATGACTATTCTTCCCATCCCATGCAAGGCCACCTGGATTGGCTAGCAGACTGTTTACTTAGCCTGATAGGGCGAAGGACACTGTCTCAGCTGAACTATGGACACGCACACACATACACTTACAGTGGTAAGCACTCACACATTTCCCTTCCCCTTCCAATGCCTTCAATGCTTGTTGCCTCCTGGGAACACGAGGCGGGTCTGGGCCCGCGCTGGAGAGTCGGCGCAGTGGCAGGATGTCTGCTGTGTTGCCTGGGATTACTCCTTATCCCCTACCCAACCCTGTTGCTGGTCACGTGCTCTATAATGTTGTACTGTGGACATTTATGTGCTTTTCTGTGCAGAGGAGTTTTTTTTTGTTTCCTGTTCTCATGCTGTCCTCCTGTAGCCCGGCATGAGTAGAGGTCTCTTTTTTTCCTCTTGTACCTTTCCCATTGTAGTGTACGTTTCAGTTCAGTTCAGTTCTTTTTTATTTCAAACATATACATTCACCAACATTTCATAAAATCATTCCATACAGTTGTTTGAAAAGGAGTAGGCAGAAGTATATACTTATTTAGCCCTACCCCCTCAGGTTTACATCCTCATCATCTAAATTTGAACAACAAAAACGTATACAATGCCTTCAGCTTAGAACATAACATCTCAAAAAAATATTTTCACATGTTCAACTAAAACTATATTTAGATTTGCTAATTTGCAGAAGAAAATAAACATGAGTTTGACTGCTGTCTTAGGTTAATTGCATTTTCTTCATTCTTATACTTATTTAATATTTCTTTTTTGAGTTTTATTTTAAACTGGTTTATATCACTACTGACCTTTATTTCTTCTTTTAACTCATTCCAGAATTTAACTCCTTTTCAATGTTGTTCTTACTCTTTGTAATTTTAAATTCCACTTCCCTCTAAAATTATACCTCCCTTCTCTTTCTAAGAACCATTTACTTATTTCGATTGGGAGCATCCCTTTCCTTACCTTATATATTATTTGCACTGTTTTAAACTTCACCAGATCCTGGAATTTTATAGCTTGCGTCCTAATAAAGAGTGCATTTGTGTGAGCCCTATACCCCTCCTGATTTATTAGTCTAATGGCCCTTTTCTGCATTATGATTATAGTCTGAATATTACTTTTATATGTATTTCCCCAAACCTCTACACAATAACTCATGTATGGTAATAGCAAAGCACAATATAACATATACAATGTTTTCCTATCCAGAAACTGTTTTACTTTCCCCAAGACAGCAATGCCCCGTGCTAACTTTCCCCTCACATAAGTGATGTGTGATTTCCAACAGGCCTTTTGATCAATGATCACACCAAGAAATTTTATGGCATTAACCCTTTCTAGATATATATTATCGACACAAATTTCAATGTTAATGTTTTTCTTATAGTTTCCAAATAACATAAATTTTGTTTTATTTAAATTTAAGGACAATTTGTTTCTATCAAACCACTTCTTTAATATCTTTAACTCCTGTGTGATCACCTCCAAAACCTGTTGAAATTCCGCACCTGAACAAAGTATATTGGTATCATCTGCAAAAATTACAAACTTTAGTATCTTCGATACTTTACAAATATCATTTATATACATAATAAACATTTTCGAACCTAATGCCGATCCTTGAGGTACACCACATTCAATATCCATCATTTTAGATTTAAACTCATTTATTTGTACATATTGCTGTCGATTCATCACATAGCTGTTTATTCAATCCAGTACCACACCCCTGAACCCATATTTTTCCAGTTTGATTTTTAGAATTTCGTGGTCAACAGTATCAAATGCTTTTTTTTAGATCTAGAAAGACTCCAAGTGCATACTTCTTGTTATCCATACATTCTGTTATTTCTTCCATTAAATCCATCAATGCCAAAACTGTTGATCTATTATTTCTAAACCCATACTGGCAATTTGCCAACAAATCATGTTTATCCACAAAGCTATCAAATCTTTTTAGAAATAGTTTTTCCAGTATCTTAGAAAACTGGGAGAGTACCGACACTGGTCTATAATTTGTAAAACAATGCTTTTCACCTGATTTATAAATAGGAATAACTTTTGCAACTTTCATTTTTTGTGGAAAAACCCCTTCCTGGAAAGACAAATTAAAAATATATTGTAGTGGTTTTACAATACCATCAATTACTCTCTTTACCGTTACCATATCAATATCATGACAGTCATTTCAGTGTTTTTTCTGTAATGCAACCGTTCTCTGACTTGTATCCCCATGTGATGTCTGTGTTGTATGTGTAAGGTCGGGGGGCGGGTTCATTCCACTGCAGGGTAACCTGCCACTGCATGTGGCGAATAAATTTTGAACTTGAACTTGAACATTTACTTCAATTCATGTGGCTAAGGCATGTTAACACAAACCGGAATGTGTGAAAGGTAGTAACGTTTACAGCTGAGACTGAGTGAGTGCCTCTTCATCAGCAATTGCCTGCAGGGTCAATTTGGGTCATAATTTCGAACTAGTCCTGACAAAAGGGAACAGAGTTCACATCTACTTAAAAAAATAATAATAATATTTTAAGCAAAAGTCAAACAATGAAAAAGTAATAAAAAAAATCAATATTTTAATTAATATTGTACAACATCATCATCATTTCTGTTTTTGACAGCACACTTAATCATTTCAATGTTGCCACTTTAGAGCCTGTAAATATTGTGATGGATTTCTATCGAACATGTTAGCAAGTAAATGAGTTAACTGTAGAGATATTAAACACTATTACACTATGAACTAATAGTGAAATAAATGCTTATGTCATTTCATGCTCAAGCAGCTGTAGTTTATTGGGTGGGTAATACATTACAATTAGCCATTCTTTGCACAATAATATTTTACACTCGGGGGCACTTCATTAGTTCAGCTGGTGGTTAATAAGAGCTCAGTCCAACGGAGCAGCTTTAGGATGTGGTGAAACAGGATTGATGTGCGATGTGATCATGTCAATATGAAACAAAATCTCAGAGGACTGTTTCCAGCACCTTGTTGAATCCGTCCAACAAACAATGAAGTCTGGAATGCAAAGGGTAGTCTAGCCTGGTACTAGCAAGGTGTACCTAATGAAGTGTGAGCATATGCTGTTGACTTTTCACTAACACATCCTGATTTCTGCATTCTTGAATTTATGATAAATATGCTGCAACATACCTACACATTTACTATTCTTCTGAAGGACCTCATAAACAAAATGCATATAAAGCGGGTCATATGGATAAGACGTGGACTAAACTCAACCGGTCCTGTGACTCATTTTCAGTTGTTACGGGCAATGTTAGCTTGTGGACCATACTATACTGTGCTATACTGACCATTTAGTCAGTATAGCACCTCTCCTATATATCAGCAGTTGAGGTCAAAGCTGGACACCCAAAAGTTAATTCCACCTTTGTACAGCGTCACACTTGCATCTGAGTTCATTGGGCAATAATTTGGTTAAACATCTATCCTGCACACGTGTTTTCAGCAATAACGTCCTTCTGTCACTTCCCTCTACGTCTGCTTTCACCTTTAAACTAGCACAAACAGCAATTACTGATAGAATTTCACTGACCACCACAGCTGACGGCACAAATGATTAACAACAATCCAATGATTAAGCTTACATTTTGAAAGACCATTTGAATGTTTGTTATAACTTCCTACGTTTTTCTTTTGCAATATGTAACTTCATTATTTGCCTTGATGTTGGCAAAGCTATTATAAATGCACCTGTAATTGAAGCAAAAGCAAATACCCTGCGGTCAAGAAACAGAGCTTTGTGTAAACTAAAAAGCATTTGAGTGGCCTCACATGACCTTTTTTCTCACTTATATAAATTACTATTTATACTAATTTGTAAAAAGGTATTTTTGACCTTATCCTTTCTAATCAGAGTTTGGTTGTGTCCAAAAGAAGAAAATCCAAAAGTTGCAGACACCAACCTGGGCAAAGCTGAGGGCCACAGGATACGGGTAGCGATACTGAGGGATAAAAATGGAAGCCACAAAGTTTCTGAGTTTGTCGCCCAGACCATATATCACCACAACCAGCAGGACCAGACTGGCAACCAGGGGCTTCAGCGCATGATGCGCTGAAAGACACCTTACAGCCGAGGCATATCTCGTCCTCCATCTCCCTGAACTGTGCACAAGAGACATAAACCATAAAGTCACACTGATAACAATGAACTTATAAAATGTTTTTTTTTCTTTTTGTTCTGAGTTTAATGTTTTAAAAAACTTACATTGGAGGATATATAACCTTTCGTTTGCAATGCAAGTTTGCATTTTAAATGCAACTCCTGACTCTTTTATATGGTTCCCAAGATCCAATATATTAGATTAAATTTTAAAAAAAAAAAACAGCAACAACAACAACAAAAACAGCATTATCTTTTATCCAAAAGATGTGTGTTTTTTAAATTTATTTATTTTTGTATTTTATTGCAGGATTTCCCACCTGAAGTCCATGTAGTGAGAGCAAACGTTATTTCCTCTCACAACAACCTAACTTTGCTATTTACGGATGATCTCAAACAGTGTTCTAAACATGTATTGTAGTCGGGACAATCACATCACAATTACATACACTGTCTGATTGTTTTGTTGTTCCTTTTCAGTTGTTTATGTTCCGTGTGGCATGTCCGAAAATCGGTGTCTGCTATTGTAGTTTCCTTGTTAACAGTGCGTCCCTTTTAGACCAGAATATTCTTTTTCAATAAAACTCATGTCAATTATGAGTCTGTAAATATACGGCATAATAGTAAAAGTCAAATAAATGATAACATAAAGCGCAGAATAAATATGTATTAAATGTAATAAGACCTCAGAGGACTAGTAGGCGCGTTTAGCTTTAACAGCCTATCAGCAGAACTGAAGCCCGATCATAAAAAGTGCTGCTTTAAAACTTAAAAAGAAAAGAAAGACGTATAGACAAACTATAGCAAAACAAATTTAAAAGGAGCGCAACTCATTTTCTTTTCGGGGGAGGAAAAAAAGCGAGAAACGACATCTACTCACCATTTTGTTGTCGTCATAAAGTCATAGTTCATCTTCAACCTCCAAACCAGCCATTCCGTCTGTGTTGCTGTCACTTCCATTCATTCCTACAACAGCCAGTAATAATGCGATTATATCAATAATAATAATTCATCCTCGTAACGGACACGTATCCCGTCCGCCTTTTATTTTGGTATTTAAATAAATATAGACTTGTAACTTCATTCATGCAGTTTGCTTGAGGTGAAGTAGTACCCTTTGCACCTCCTGCTTTGGCAGCTGTTTGTGACATTCCTCTCCGGCTTTTCGTTGGCTAACGACCACATGACCGCCTGTGCAAGGGTGAATTTGAATAAACAGATTCATTAAACTGGGAGGATGCCGCTCTGTAGCCTGCTTCTCAGAGTCTACCTGCTGCACTGTGCGCTCTGGGGTTCTTATAACTGTATTGCTATAAACACTAATATGTCTTAAACCATAAATGTTTTATGGTTTAAATGTGTGAAAACTGCTCACATATTCTTCAATGACTTTCAGCAAAGTCATCCTGTTGGTGCTAAATGACTCAAGAGTACACCAGGGGGAAGTCAAACACACCACCTTTTCTCAGTCCACTGTTTCTTTCATTAAAGTAATATAATAGCTGGGTAATTTGTTACTTTTGAAATGAAAACATTACATAAAACATATCCATTATCCCTCCTCTTCACATGCCCAGCATCCCAACCTTCCCTCTCTAACTTTGGCTCTAAAGTGCTCAAAGTGAGCTGTGCCTCTCATGTACTCGTTTCCTTATCTGTCCTGGTCACACCATGCAAACATCTTCAGCTCTGTCACCTCCAGATCAGCCTCCTGTCTTATTGTCACCTTCACCAAACTATACATGATAGCAGGCCTCACTACCATCTGAACCTTCTCTTTTACGCTTGCTGCCATCATTCTGTCTCTAATACTTGTCTTCACCCACGCCATGCTGGTCTCCTAAAAGTGGTCTCAAGACCGGTCTTGGTTTAGGCGGTCTTGACTATAAGTCTACTCTACTCCTCGCAGCTGTCACACATGTTTTCTCTCATTCATACACATTCCTTCATTTCCTCTTTTCTTTCTTCCAACTGTCCTGGTTCTCTTCTGTCTATTCTCTACTCTTACTACATATCCCAATGACATCTATGAAGAGCCCACGGAGACTCGTGGAGGACCTCATCTGTCAGTCCGTCCATCACCACCACCACAAACAAGGGGGCTCAGAGCAGATCCCTGGTGTGATTCCACCTCCACCGTGAACCCATCCATCGCTCCTGCTGCACACCTCACCACTTTCTCTCTGTCCTTATGCATACTACGTATTTCTCTGACACTCCTGACTTCCTCATTCAGCAACCAAGTTTCTCTCATCACCATATTATGATCCACAAAGACACAGTGCACCTCCGTCTGACTTTGTCTGTACTTCTCTACCAGCACTCGCAAAGCAAACCCTCACTTCCTCCTTACTAATCCTCTTATACATAGTAATGGAAACAAAAATGCTGCAGTACCACAGCTGACAGACTGTGGTATTGACACATGACAGAAAATGGTCTCTTTCAGTTAAAGTTTGTGTTCTAGCTGTAGTTCTTATAATAATCACCATGCTCTGCAAACGGGTACAATACACTGCATGTGGGGAAAAAGAAGCCATCAGGGAAAACTTTAAATGAAATAATAAACATAAAAGAGCTTGATGTATCTTCAATACAGGACAAAGGGTGAGAGGTGGAGAGGCAGTGGCTGAGGTGAAAGTGAAGAGGGAGGAGATTCATATATTACTATGTTACTGTGTTTCCAAGACCACCAGCTGAATTAAGGGCAAGCCTGAAGCAGCGTTGAGAGAGGATTTGTAGCAGCTCTTGTTGGGCTTTTTGAGAGAAATTTGCTGATGTTTATTTGTGTGTGTGTGTGTGTGTGTGTGTGTGTGTGTGCGTGCGTGCGTGCGTGCGTGCGTGCGTGCGTGTGTAGGATGTTCTTCTAGTTAAGGGCTAGAGGGAACAGCTCATGCATTTGCCAAATAACTTAAAGGAAATAGTTGTAGGACCGTCCGGGTAAATGCTGTTGTGTCTGTGTTTGAGCTGTTCTTTTTCCAGGGTATAATATCTTTAAGGTCTTTATAAAAAAGTGTAACCTCCTAAGGTACTTTAACCAAATATTAGTGGGGGAGTATGTATATGTTTGAGGTTGTATATATACTTTTGAGCCCATCTGGATTAGAAAATCAAAAATAAATTTCAATTTGAGGACTTAATTTTTTTTTAAGTCTCTCTATTCTTAAATAAAGATGTATGCTGTAAAATCTTTCCACCCTGAAAAAAAAACAAGACTTCAAAGAAATCATTAAACAGTGTTGGATCAGGTGACCCTGAATCCTCCATTAGTCGTGCTGCGTTTGGACTAGGCTGCTTGGGGATTCCCATAATGCATTGAGTGTTTCTTCCTTAGTCACATTTTTGGTTTGTTCACATATGTGTTCATACACCTCCCCTCATTTAATTATTAATTATAACTAATCCCTGACACTCTCTTCCACAGCATGTCATTAGTCCTGTCTTCCTCCCCTCACCCCTAACCAGTCATGGCCATGGCAGATAGCCACCCCATCTTCCAAAAAGGATTTTTTTTTCTCCTTTCCATAGTCACCAAAGTGCTTTCTTGTGGGATTTCTTATGATTGTTTTCTTTGTATTATTGTTGTGAATTAGCGCTGTGAATTGAATCTCCAACAGAGAGGGTAACTGTACAGACAGTAACCATTCCTCCATCACACCTATCTGGAACAAAAGTAAAACAGGTATATTTATTGCCAGTTCTCTCTGCATGTAGACACTGTAGTCTTTCTATTTCAGTGTGTGAGCCAGAGACCGTGCTGGCTCCTGCTCTTCCAGGAACAGTTTGTGTTGAGTGAGCAACTTTACAATCTTCTGAATGCAGTGGGTGACCAGCCCGCTTTGCATGACCCCTACTATAGTCTTATCCTTGACTGATGCAGTGCAACAGTTAATTAAGAGAATTTTCATTTTAAAGATAAACATGCTAATCTTAAAGATTAACATGGAATAAAGTAATACATAATAATTATGTCTTTATTATGAATAAATATGAGTATTAGGTATAAGGAGCCATTTGGTGATGAAGAGGATGCTGTGATAGTGATACACCTTGAGCTGGGCTGTTTAATCAGCTGCATAGAGCTGCAGAAATATTCCACAATACTACTGTATGCGGAGAATGATGTAGCCCAGGTCACACATGCACATATATACTTTTGCTTATTGTAGCAGTATGGCATTCTAGATGGGAATGTCAAGACTGTATTTGCTAGGCATCAGCATGTTTGTAAAATTAGTGTGAATAGGTTTATTTTGATACCATTGTTTTGAGCTACAGCCTTATTGAATTACCAAGAAAGCCATATATTTATGATGAGGTAAACTTGCTTGTCTCTTTGAATTATGCTGACTGTATCTAGCTGAATCTGCATTTTTGTCTCAAGGTTTCTCACTGCATATTTCAGTGGGTGGTGTAAAGGTCAGGGCCGACTCCCCAGACCTCCAATCCTGATTTTTTTACAGCTCAGTGCTTTAGAAATGGACCTTGTCATCATGCTGGGAGAATTCTCAGCTTTACATGCCCGTTACCCTTTCCTCTGCATGAACCTGAAAGCCAAGCCCCCACTGCGATCCTGGAGGATCGAATTATCAAGAATCTAGATATCACACATGTAGTCAACACCACTGCCGACAGTCCTAATGCTATTTTAATCACTATGCTACTAGAACCTGGTGGAGGCACTGCCACTGACATCCAGCTTCATTAACACTGCACTTAAGTCTGAGCCTGGTCCACTGCAGTTTCAAAGAAAAAAGGGAATGCACAGCTCCCAATGTGAACTTCCTGCGTCAGATACTGACTTATGAGGAGCAGCTGTTTGGGCGCAGACTTACCGACTTGGACGACATCTGTTGATGACTGCGGGGAAAATGGGAACGGAAAGCAGTATACTTTTTTTTCTTCTTAAGTGGAGACTGAGAAGCTGCAGGGAAAACACTCGATCTCGGTTCACTATCCAAGTCCTCACTCTAAGCTGTCATATTTCAGATTATACAGATGTTGAATTTGTAACCTCTGTAAGCCTCAGTATAACACTTATGACATTTTGCTTGGTGACAGTTGATAGAACATGTACATTAATAAGGAAATTTTATTTAACTTTACATAAGAAAGGTTTATTATCTTCAGTTTCACTCAGTGATGTAATGATGTGCTGATACTGAGATACTACCTGTTTTGCAGCGTTGCTCATGTGGATATCTAAGATGACAAAGGCTTGCAAATAGCCAGTGTTTATCACAGACATATACAGTCTGTAGTGTTTACACTGGGCATTTCAGTTGAGACATAATGCAGTTAACAATTTGCCCCTCTGCGCGCACACACACACACACACACACACACACACACACACACACACACACACACACACACACACACGTAGCTCCACCCTGTTGAATTCAGCTGAATGCAGAAGGAATTCACTCCCTACCATCCCACACTTTTTTTTTTCTTTTTGTGAAGCTAGTAAGAATAATTTTTCTGGAATGTGGGAGGAAGATGATGAAAAATGTCTGTTCGTTCAATGTAAACGTTACAAAACTACACAAAACATCTGTTGAATGGAGATGATGGGCCCGGAGTGCAGATGCATACATGCAAAGTTGAGCACATAGGTTTTAGAGAAAGAGGAGAAAGAAAATATCTATCGGCAGTCTTTTAACACGTGGCATGTGACCTCACTGGAACGATTTCCACATTAAACACCAAAATACTCATCTTCGGTCGTGTCGGTACGGGTCAACACTATTACAGGCACCTCCCCTAAGTTTTCAGAAGCAGAGAGTGTATGCATGTGAGTCTGCACGTAGCATCGAGCCCCATCCTTTTAGAAATACAGCCCGAACCACCAGATAGCCAATAGTACACCGAATCATCACAGACAGGAAGAGCCACCGGACCGAGTCTCCAACTTCAGACCGTTAACTTCACTGAATCGGTGTGGGCTTCAGGGAGAGACCCCGACGGCTTCTGCTACAGGATGCTCTCGATTAGGTGACTATCGACCCCTTGAGTGAGATAAGAAATGTAGGCTTATCTAGAAAATGTGTTTACATTTCAGATAGGCACCAGTTTACAGATTACGTCTTTTCACAGTGTTTGTCGCTGTTACCAACAGCAACCGTTGTTTGCTGTGCGAGCTTTGATCTAGCGGCAATGAAAAGTAGAACAAAAGTAAGCCAAGTTTTAGGTTTCTGTGTTGTGGGTCAAAACAAAGATTATACTACTAAACTAAGCAGGAGGCAATGAGATGACCTGAACCAGTTAGTTAAACTAGAAAATAGCAAGAAAAGAAAACGTAACCTGGCTTTTCCCTGTGAAACTTTAGCTAGCTTTAGTTTTCCGGCATTCCAGCGCAATGCAGCGTGGGATGCTTCTGCCGTCATATTGCTTTATGCCTCATTTAACAGCCTCTATACATTTTATTTGTTAATGGCAAACATTTTTCACATTTAGTCTGTCATATTTCATAGTGACAAGGAGATAAAATGTCATATCGAGCTACAAACTTTGTTTATATGTAACTCCCCAAAAAACACCAACCAAGAAGTAAAAGCCTTCCTGCTGCAGTTCAGTCTGCAGCTTTCATTGACTGAGTTTTGCAGGTAATATCAGACTCTCCATCGGGCAGTGTGCAGTCTTCACACAGGAGGGAGTGGCGAAGACGTGGCAGTCCTCTTCCATGCACGTCCTGTGCTATCTGACTCCATAGCTGGAAAACTTGGAGACATTTTGTGCGATGAAGGAAGTTTCTCAGGGCAGACTCTCAAAAATAAAATTGTTTTTGTCAGGAGCAGGTTTAAACTTGGTATAACGTATTGCGAAGCCAGTTAGGCTATTAAAATTGTGCTTTTTTTGTCTGGGTGTTGTTCGTTTCATTACGTCCCCCCCCTGTATTTATCTTAAATATTCCTTATGTATACTATGGATTAGTTATATTCTCATCATAACAGGTAAATAAGTTTTAGAGGTTTTTGGGTTTTTTTGTTTTTGTTTTTAAGGTACTAAATATGCACCAACATCTAATTCTAGATGTCTAAGGATTTCGAGCTCTTTCTTTTAACACTTTTTTAACACTTATTTCACTCTCATTGTGGCTGTTGCTGCTGCCTGGTACAACGTTTACAGCCCTATAGCTGAAAGTTGATTAGGAAAGCAGGAAGTGGTACAAGTGACATGACAGGATAAAGGCAAGTAAACTAGCAAATTGCTTTATCACATGACTTTATGGATTTATATCCATCCAAGGAATTTTTAAGGGTGGATACTTTTGAGGAAATGCGAACCCTGTGGTCCAACCAAAAGGAGTTGCCTTTTAGATTACACATGAACTGGTTTCTAGGTCAGTAAGACTTTGTTTTTATTCTTAGTTTTTTTTAATATGGGATGTACCAACATGCTTATTAACACAATCACCTCCTTTCACTTCCATGTGTGGCATGACCAGAACACTTGGTTTGAAATTAGAAATGTTCAATATACAGCTATCATTTTTGCATCACACTTAACTGAGTGTGAAAGAAAATTGTAGTAATTACCCTTCCTGGGTACAATAATTGCATTCTTCAAAACTTTTATCTTGGAAATCAGAAAGTGTAAGAGGCTGTTTATGGCTTTTAAGTGGCAGCACACATTATGCAGTTGCAGAAGTAGCTTGGTAGCAGTAGAGGATAATGGTAAGTTGTGTCTTGCTTCAGGTTTTTTTTTCCACCCTCTCTGCTTCCTTCTGCTGACCTAAATTGAAATCTCATATGAAGTCACTCTATTTTTTATTCTCATTCAAGACTTGCCCTTGTGGCAGAGTCGAACCTGCCTCAGCCTGCTGCTGGCTTACACTGAATAGTTTATGTACGCTTCATGATCTTCATTTTGCCTGTGCGCTTATGGGTGTGTGTGTGTGTATTTGTGTTTACACTATATTTATAACAAACCATCTCACTTGGTCAAGCAGCAGGCGTTTTATAATGTGGGGGATTTTTGGTCTTGATTCTTTTGGCTTAATTTCTTTCCAAAACTTTTGTCCAAGTCTGCTCTCTTGCTATTTTTCTTTTGAAAAACAAAAAGCCAAAATGTGATGTGCCACTGGCCAACATGGTTCGGTTTGGGTATATTTACAGTCTTAGTAGTTTGGAATTTTTTAGTACATTCTTGAGATAAATAAGTGATCTAATTTGATGTCAATCATGGCATGTGGCATGTTGTGGACATCCCAGAATATTTAAAAGTAAAATTCTTGCACATTTGCTCTGAATTTCTGTTATGTGGGTAAGAAAAAAAATTAGCACCACAGTAAAATTTGCGTGGTACTTCTTTATACTATTTGAAGTATAAAGAAGTGCATGTGAGAATGCACAATGGAGTCATGCATTCTCCTGTAATTTGTGGCTGCAAGAAACAAAAGATCACAGTGCTGCCTGTCCCAGGCCTAACTGCCAGCCTCAAAGCTAAACCAGACATATTTTAGTAGTGTGTCTGGTTTAGCTCTTTAATTATATGACTAGAATAAATTGGATTATGGTGATACCTTATCATAGAAATTAAAATGTCTTCAAAATAGGTAGGTCATTCACTGACTCTTTTAATCTGCATGTTTTATTAATTTAATGCTCTTCTCTCACTCTTTATCAGAATGGAGCTGCCGTGTTACTGTTTATTGCTGCTGAGCTGCCTGCAGTCGCTCTCAGCCCACGCTGACTTCTTCACTTCTACAGGTAAAAGACTTGTGTTATGTTACTACACAGACACAAGGCCAAGAAATTTTAAAGCTCGTACTAATTTTATAACATTAGTATAGTTTATCATTTCAGTGTTTGCAATTAATATGTGTTTGTTTCTTTCAGGCCAGATGACAGATCTGTTGTACACAGAAAAAGATCTCGTCACCTCTTTGAAGGACTACATCAGAGCAGAGGAGAGCAAACTAGAGCAGATCAAACGGTGAGTTTGTCAACTCCTGGGTGTGATTTGCTGCTGGGGGCATTTCTCCCTTCTCGTCGTCATGTCCTTGCATCTGCTAAATTATTTTTATCCCAGTGCCAGAGTCAACCAAGCACCGCAATCGCTAGCTAAAATAGAGAGAAATAAAAAGGATACGGAGTGCAGAAACATTCCAACTGTGTTAACCACATGTCTGATCATTTCCATCAGAATCCCCTACAAAGATGAGATATGCAGCTTCTTATTTCAACTTTCTTAACTACAGTTATGTACCGGGGCAGCTGACTCACATCGCAGTTAGAAAACTTTGATATGGAGGAGTGGGTCTCTGAATTAATGTTACCTGCACAGTTAGTTGGTGTTGCAACTGGTACAGCTGCTGTGTGGAGAAGCCACACTCCTGTATGAAAAGATCAACCCTAACCTGACCCTCATTCACTGGATGAAGTTAGGACCTGTGATCCGTGATGCTTTAGGACACATTACAGAGCTGAGTCAGCAGTAAACGAGGATTTAATTCTGACAGGTTTATTGTTTATTGGGTTTATTGTTGCTTATTGGATTTGGATGATAATATTGATTGATAATGACTGATAATATAGCTTGATAATTGATAATATATACAGCTATCAACTTCATTTAAAAAAATAATTTGCAAGTGTCTATAAACATTGTGGTTAGCTCCATGTTTAATTTCTGAAGTTGCTTTCCTAAAACTCCATAAATATTATATATGACAGCCGTAATAATAGGTAGCTTGCTTACAAGTGTAATCAACACACTTTAATCCATATTACCTTTTTTGTGATAGGTGGGCTGAAAAATTGGATTCCTTGACAGTTACTGCCACGCAGGACCCTGAAGGCTTTCTGGGACACCCTGTGAATGCCTTCAAACTGGTGAAGAGGTTGAACACAGAGTGGGGGGACCTGGAGAGTCTTGTGCTCCGTGACACCACTGGAGGTATGAACAGTAAAGCCCAGGTTCAAATAATAACACTGTAATATTTGGTTTTATAAATGAGTGGTAAAAACTTGCAGAAAAAGTGCAACACAGAAGTACACTAAAACATTGACTTGTTTGTTTTAGGTGTATGTGGATGGATGAAACTCCCATCTAACTGTTCACCTCGTGAAATTTTAAGAGAAAGTGTTAAATGTCACTTTGAGTGATTAATGTGCCCACACATAGAATACTTTATCGTGCCATTTTTCTCAGGATTTATTTCCAACCTGACCATCCAGAGACAGCACTTCCCAAATGACGAGGACCAGACCGGAGCTGCCAAAGCTCTCATCCGGTTACAAGACACTTACAGACTTGATGCCAACACAATCTCTACGGGAAACTTACCTGGTAAAATCCTCCGAACAGTTGCATGTCACACATAAATGGCATGAGTTCACATGCCCATGGGCCTATTTGTTCATTAAGGATTCAATGTACAGATATAAAGACAAAGTGACTGCCACGAAAGTCACAATAAATGTCAGACTATGTGAGTTTTTTGGGGGAAGGGTTTGATTGTTTTCTGATTTCTTTTCCCCCCCTCCTGTGTGTACTCCTAACTAGGAGTGAAATACAAGAGCCACATGACAGCAGAGGACTGTTTTGAGCTGGGGAAAATTGCCTACTCCGATGCCGATTACTACCACACAGAGCTGTGGATGGCCCAGGCCCTGAAACAGCTCGATGAGGGAGAGGAGTCCACTTTAGATAAGGTGACAGTGATCGACTACCTCAGCTACGCCATTTACCAGCAGGGGGAGATGGAGCGTGCAATGGAGTATACAAAGAGGTTGATTGAACTGGGTGAGTCTCTTCATATTCTAAAGAATTAAGAAGTAAGACTGTAATAGTGTGGAACTTGCTTTAATTTGGCCAAACAAAATAAATTATTGTTGGGTATTTTAAGCAAGGTTTAGACTGAAGGACAGACTAAACAGAGGTGAGGCACAGGTCAACATTTCCGAGCCAGACAGACATAAACAGTTCAGGCAGTTGCTATGTTGGGGCATAACATCTGTGCTGTAACAAATCTGTGGGGTCTTGTCTCAAAACGCTGCTGTTTGTACCAGCAAAACAGTTATCTGTATAGCACAATTCACAGAGCGGTGAAATCTATTTTTTAAAAATGACCGGGTATTGCTTTTTTTTAGAGACTTTGTCACTTGTCCCCTTTTATTTATTGACGTTACGGATTAACCAGGAATAAGAGAGGATTTCAGTGTGTCCAGGTACAGTTTAAACCACTGCCAGACTTTCCAAAGCAGTGTTAATGTCAATTTTATTGATATTTTTATTATATTATATTTATATATTTATATTATATTTTACACATAAACTCAGTGTGCTTAACATAAAATATAAAAACATTAAAAACCCATGCAAGTCTGCAATGCCTTAAGGCTTGTAAAAACAAAAAAACTAAACTGTACAAAGGAATAACATGCATGGTAACATACACACAGACAAGCACGTACACAAAAGTGTTATTAAGTGTAAGTGTGTGAGAAAAATAAAGGTTTTATGTTAAGTTAAGTTTGTTTTTGAATGTAGACATGATTGTAATTGACCTCAGATGAATAGGAAGCTTGTTCCAAAGAACAGAGCAACAGAAACTGAAAGCACCCTCAGCACACTTAGATCGAATTCTGGGGACAGTTAAAAGATCTGCACCTGATGACTTGAGAGGTCTTATTGGGTTATAGACACCCAGCAAGTGAGAGATGTACTTGTGTGTGTGTGTGGGGGGGTGGGGGGGGCAAATCACTGAGTACGTTATGAACTAGTAGAAGGATTTAAAACAATCAAAGCTCAAAACCAATAGAGTGCGAAATAGCTTCCTTACCCGAGCTGCTGTCTCCATCACACCTCTTTGCCAATCAGTGCACCAATTCAAAGGTACAAACCATTTGTACTGCTGTTTTCTTCTGTCCAAGAAAGTGACACTGTCGGCTATCAGTTTAGCAGTAGTAAACAGTCCCCTTGCTGTTATTTTGAAAGTTATGTTGCTTCCTGGGCCATGTCCTGCTAAAAGGGTGCCAAAGCACCCGAAGGACATTGTCCCAATGGATTGCAATGTCTCAGACTGCAGCTTTTGACAGTAGTCCTCCATCTGAGTTGAAGTCATCATTACTGACTGATGGCGTATATTTGTCATGTTAGAAGCGATGTTGTTTTAGTTTGCATTGCTGCTTGTAATCACCACTGATGTTTTCTCCTGGTTTTTCACACATAGACCCAGAGCACCCGCGTGGCAAGAGCAACCTGAAGTACTTTGAGTTTCAGTTGGAGAAGCAAAAAAAGGCTGCAGAGGAAGAAGCTCCAAAACAGAAGGAGCGCGAGAAAAGAGAAACAGCTGAAAAGAAGAAGAAGCAGAAGAAGTCCAAAAAGGCTTTCTCTCTGATCCCAGAAAGGGAGAAATATGAGATGCTTTGCCGTGGAGAGGGTATCAAAATGGTGAGGAAGAGCTGAAAGCAATTTATAACTTGCATACTGCAGCTCAGTTTTAACTTTTTGTGTGCTCTTTTCTTTTCTCTAAATCAGACGCCTCGTAGGCAGAGCAGGTTGTTCTGTCGTTACTACGATAACAATCGTAACCCCAGTTTACTGCTGGCGCCCGTCAAACAGCAGGATGAGTGGGACCGCCCCTACATTGTTCGCTACCTTGACATCATCTCTGATGCAGAAATTGAGAGAATCAAGCAGCTGGCAAAACCACGAGTAAGCAGTTCAGATTTTAGGATTTCATAGGTGGTTTGGGATGGCAAAGGATGGGAGGTCAAAGCTGTTATTAGCAACGCATACTTTAATATCTTTATGTGTTTATCTGTGTGTGCTTCACAGCTACGCAGGGCAACCATCTCCAACCCCATCACAGGAGTGCTGGAGACAGCTTCTTACAGGATCAGTAAAAGGTAAGACAGAGCATGATGATGAGGAGGAGAAAATCTTATTTTCCCCTTTAATAACTGAGCTCACGTCTTCTTCTGTACTCCCGTCTGATCACAGCTGCATGTTTCTGCCCCTCATAAAGGCCATCCTAAAGGCTCTTGAGCTGAAGCACTCTCTCCTGCTGAAAATACGTTTTCTAAAAATAAAGAAACATCTGTAGCTTTTTCCCCCCAAATAATCCTAAATGAAAGGGAAATGCTAAATTACTAACGCGACTGAATATGTAGCTATTTGTGGACGAGTTGGATTATCCAACTCTTTTTTGAGGACCTTTTTATGGGTCTGTTTCTGCTCAAGTGTCTGCTCCACGGAGGTAACACATGAAGGTAGCAGAGGGGAAAGATATTACTCTTTTACTAGTTGATACTAACATTATTTCTTTTGTGAGCTGCCTTTTCTTTCCCTCTTTTCCTCCTTATTATGTTTTGTCCGTCCTTGTGCATGTGTGCTTCCGCAGTCCATTTTCCTTCCTTCTTTGATACTGCTCTTCCTGCTTCTACGTGTCCTGCTGTTGGAAATGCTGTAGTTAACGGGAGCTGTGGTGACTGAACCCCATTCAAGGAAAATCCCTGTGAGGTAAGGGGTCAAAGATCACTTGGAAGGACTCTCTCCCTTCCCCTGCTCATTTGACTTCATATCTATACCAGGCTACCTGAGTTTTGGACCTGAGCTGGATTTTTATGTCCCATAGCATTGTTTGGAAATCACTTTCCAATACAAGGCCATTTTTCTGTAGTTCTATATTTTGTACAAGATCTGTTTTAAAAAAGAGACATTGTGAAACATCAAAGGCCTATGTAGTGCAGATAAATGACCGTTCAATTTTTATAGATGCCTTGCTCACTGTTTTAAATTCAAATTTAAATCCCATCCTAAAAATAGCACGTTAGCAGCCCACCAAAACCCCATGCTTTCTTTGGTTTTACTGCAGTTGGTAATTAATGTGTGTGGGTGTCAGGGTGTGGTGTTTCTTTTAAAGTTTTGTATGCATGCATGACAGCCGGCACGTCTTTCTAACTTGAGTGAACTTGAGGTAACAGACAGATGGAAGAAATCAGAACAGTTTGAACTCCATTTAAACGACTGCAAGAGACTTAAGGAAATAATCCACTGGCTCATGCTTCATTCAGTATCCATTTATAAAATATGACCTATCAGTACAAACTGAATGAAAAAAGATGACACACACAGACACACGTGTTAATGCTGATCTGCAGGCATTCTTAAAAACATGATGAAGAAGCTATATGGGCGAAGAATCATCTCACTGCCTTTGTAACGTCTTTAAAAAACTTGTTTTCCTCAACCCACATTAGAGTGTGTTGGAATTGTCTCTCACATAATGGCAACTGCAAGTTCGTGTTAAGAGGATGGACATTTTATTTTGTTTTTAGTGGATATTATGGCCAGAAAAAAATATTTTATCTAGTCCTAAACCACACTATAGAAATATCTTCAAAGATATTCATTAGATATTGTAAAGCTGGATATTGTTCCCATTTTCCATTCCCTCTGCAACTCTACTTTGCTTCTGTATCCTAATATTGCCATTTACAAACTCACGTTGGTTTTTGTTGGCTTTTGATTCCAAGTTTCCTGCGTAGCATGCCTCTCAGACACTTTTTACAGAAGCATCTAGTGGATAAAATGTGTGCCTTACTGAAATATGTTTCCCACGCTGTTTCATTCTCAGTTTCTCTGTGTTCCCTTCTATATTCTAGTGCTTGGCTCACTGAATATGATGATCCAATGATTGAAATGATCAATAACAGAATTGAAGGTGTCACCGGGCTTGAAATGGACACTGCAGAAGAGTTACAGGTAAAAAAGTTATTTCAAAACCAACAAAAAACTGTACATGACCACCAAATGAAGCAAACAAGTTTCCCTGTTTCCTCTGTTAGAAACTGATTTTTTTTACATGTATTTGTCTGCAGGTTGCAAATTATGGTGTTGGAGGTCAATACGAACCTCACTTTGACTTTGGAAGGGTACGTTCTTTTTCTGTTTGCCACAGTTAATGTACTGCTGCATTAATGTGGTAGGATGTTTAACATGGTATTGGTTATCTCCGTACAGAAAGATGAGCCAGATGCCTTTAAAGAGCTGGGAACTGGGAATCGTATTGCAACGTGTCTTTTCTATGTGAGTGATCACCCCTTTGGACCAGCATTAACCTTCTTTTATTTATTGAAGTTTGATTTTTACTATACTAATTGCCTATGCTGGTACTGAAATTAATTTAGCAGTCAGTGACACAGTCATTGTTATAATTAAAGTAGACATTGTTGACTTATAAGTCTGCATATTTGATAATACTGAGAAAACTATCGTATTAAGTTTCAGTATACAAATTTAGAATGAACCCTGTCACTGCACATAGTGCTAGCAAAGGGCTAGCATAGTATCGGGGGCTAGCTGTCATCTGTGACTATGGGCTTTAGTGTCTTTGCTGTGATAGGACAAAATTTACTCTGCTGATGTGATAAGAGAAACAATAGCATCTAAATTCTCAATTCAAATACAGTACGTTCAGTATTATTACTTAATCGTAAAGTCATGTGACTCCTCACCTTGAAACAGTGTCACAAAGCATTTACATGAGTGAGGGGCCATGCTTGTTAGTCATGAGGAACACGGGTAAATTTGGAAACAGGAGGATTTTATTTTACTCAAAAAATGCACAAAACTATTAACAAAAATTATATTTGAAATAAGTTCTAGGAACCTCAGCAAAAGAGGTCAAATAATCTGAACTCAAATCAGACTCAGAAATTAAAAAACGGACTAATAAAATGAACTAACTGCTTAAACAAAACCAAACACAACTGAGCAGAAATTGACTCAGCATGCAGGAAACAAATGGAAACTTAAGTCTTGGCTGATCACACCAACTTAGACACACTGGGAAGCAAAATAAATAATGATCTGTTATTGATCTGTTATCCAGAGAAACCACATACTGTAGCAGCTAATTTAACAGCTACTTCAGCATAAATAATACATTGAACATAAGATTAAACACATTAACAGTGTTTACTTTACAAAAGTTAATTAAATCTGCATACTACACACAAGAACTATTCTATCTTCAACTTCATTTTATATGAAACTAAGGATCTCATATAAGTTGTTTAAATTACACTGCTGGATTTTTCTTCTGTCTCTGTTGTAGATGAGTGACGTAGCAGCAGGTGGAGCCACAGTATTCCCAGATGTTGGTGCAGCAGTTTGGCCTCAAAAGGTAAATGTTGATATTACTCCTCTTATAAATGTCCATTAATATTGGTTTTCCAGCTAATCCTATTATGTAACAAACTGAAGGATTTTGTAAAAAAGGTCACAGATGTCCATAATAAAGTACACACCGTACATAATAAAAGAGAAAAATATACTTATTCAAGCACTTTTTCTCTCCAAAACACATTTTATTAATGGTAAAGGAGCGTTTTCATCCAATATAAGCTCATTTAGCGGAAATAACTGCCAATTTGTTCATAAAAGGATTCTTTCATGTGCCCCCATGCTCTTATAATGTTTTTAACTGCCATTTTAACAATCCCAGTATAGCAAGAGAACACATGTATTTAAATTTTGCTTTATTTATCATTTCACTTCTGAGAAATCTGTTGCAAGTACTTTAGGAAACCAAGTCTTGGCTCTCTGAGATGATGTGCAGAACTACTTAACCATTGGTGCCTGTTTGTTTTCCAGGGTACTGCAGTGTTCTGGTACAATTTGTTTGCCAGCGGGGAGGGAGACTACAGCACTCGACATGCAGCTTGTCCAGTGTTGGTGGGCAACAAGTGGGGTGAGTTTGATTGTTCTTGTTGGCTATAAAGCCGTCTACCTGAGTAAGCATTGTATAAAAGAATAGTGCTTGATTTGAGGACTTGGGGATTTTGGATGATTTTGAGACACCAACACAAGGCCCAACTTCTGTTGAGCCTGTGTCCTCCACCTCCCTCAACTCTATTTACACTTTTAAACATTAAAATTATATTTAACAATTAAGACAATGCCATTTAAAAAGTCTGAAAAAGACATTTTAGTGTCAATCACTGCTTGATTAATAATGTTACTACACTGGCCAAAATAATTGTGATTTTACAGATGTTTTACATATTTAAATGTGTGAGTGTGTGTGTGTGTAAGACTGGGCTTATGATTAATCTATCTGTGTATTTTTCTTTCCCTCATCAGTATCAAACAAGTGGATTCATGAAAGAGGCCAGGAGTGGAGGCGACCTTGTGGCCTAAGTGAATCTGAATGATTGTCCTCATCACCTTCGTGGCCCTCTCTTCCCCTCCTTGTGAAACACCCAGGACTAAAGAACTGTGCTGCAGATCACAGCGTGATGATGGATACACATGGATACAAAGAGTCTAAATGGCTCACCTCCTTTCTATAAACACTGACTTGTGTTTTTTCTTTCCTCTCGCTCTCCACTTGTTAGTCAGTTTCAAAGACTGTTTTGGTTAATGTCAAACTCCTGGACTGTATTGGCATTAAGGTGCCAAGGTGACATGTTCATAAGGTTTTGTTGGATGGTTTTGAGAAACACTTGAGCCCCTTTGTTTGCACTCTGAATGAACCTTAGAAAATACTAAACTGCATCAGAGATGTTTGTCTTTTCTGACAAGTCAGTTTATGTTCAGGCTGAGCTTTCCCTGGGAAACACTCCAAAGAATTGAAAATTATGACCATAATCTAGGATTGTGGGGGGTTTTTTGGTGGAAAAATAAACACTTTATTTCCTGTAAGCTGTGTAAAGATCCAGAAGTGGTTTTAGTTTCTTGCAGTCTATGCAGTACATTATCACATGTTGCTGATCTGCCTAAATGCCACTGTTTATCACTCATTGTTGCAAAATGTAGTGTGCACACATGCATGGGTACACTTACAGAGAGGTGCATACACCCCGATACTGCATAACATTAATTTTATATTTATGTGTTTTTCCTGGATTTAATCCTCATTGTGTTAGTGTTATGTGAGGGGGGAAAACAAGCACTACATTTTCCCATAACGGAGTCAAATAGTGATTCTTTAGAGTAGGTTTGGAAGAGTGTGACCAATACTTTCAGTGTATATAATGTGTTGGGGTTTTTTTAAGAAAGAGGCATTTTATTTATATGTCCTAAAAACAAGTTTATGTTGTTTATGCTTTAAATGGAAAAAAACAATGCATTTTTCTTTTCTACAATAAACTACGTTACAATAAATAAGATGATCAACTGTCCTTCTGCAGTGTGTGATGTGGGGGGGGGTGAAGGCATCACGTGACCGATCTAATGATACCGTCTGTTGTTCATCTGTGGCAACCAGGGCCAGACGTCTGTCAGGTCGGGAGGACAAGGGCAAGCGTGAGAGAGTGAGACAAACGAAGGAGCAGCTCTGTGAAAAGAGGAACTTTTTTTTTCTGTGCTCGGCAGTTAGACCTAAATCTATAGTCTGAAGGAAAACATTTGAGTTTCGACGTAAAGAAAAAGAAAGAAAATATCGGCAAAATGATGACCCAGGTGGAGACCACGGTGCACTATGATAACGGCTACGAGGATGAGTATATGATCCAGGAGGAAGAGTGGGACAGGGACATGTTACTAGACCCTGCCTGGGAACAACAACAGAGGAAAGTACGTAAAAAATCGTCTGTTTCTGAAAAAAGTCTAAAACTATCGAGCGTTAGCTAATATTATTTTAGAGAGAAATTAAACAGCTTGGTCTTTTCTTACTCAGAATTGTGTAACTTTAGATGTTATGGTAATTTTTTAATATTTCTATGTAAAAATATATATTTTACATATGTACACAGTAGTACAGTTCATAACTTTGGGCTAACAGTAAAAAAAAAAAAAGTCTTGAGAGACGTTAAGCACGCCGAGTCGGGGAGATAAACTTCCGGTTAACCTTGTCAAAATAAAATCAGTTCAGCGGGTTCATCGCGACAAGTCACGCTGCTGAAGTATTTTGATCTCTTTACTGGACATTTTGTTCTTGGATGTTGGGATAGGGTAGCTGTTATTCGTATCACTGATAGACATTACCCAAAATATAGTTCAGTGAGGTCGGGAGCAAGTTATAGAGGTACACAAGTTATACAACCACAACTACACAGCTTGAATTTTGCCTTAAGAAGTCAGTGGCCGTTGGGGTTACTTCACCCACCTCTGGTAAACGTAACGTTTAGTTTTATTTTTAAAGGTGGCATTGGTTAACCTCCGGTGTGGTCCTCGCTAAGTGCCGCAGACCTGACGCAGATAGGGTCCAGTGCGTGAGGCGTGAGGGACGGATGCGGTGGTGGGTACCAGCTAACAATAGCTGTACCTTCCAGCGGCTCTCCAGACTGCTGCCTCTCCACTGATACGCGAGGAATGCGAGCTGTCAACAGATGCTTCTAACACATGATGACGCTCTTGGGATTAGAATGGACGCTCCATCTAATTTTAACCTCGGGACCAAAAGGCATTAGTAGGGTTAATCCAGTGTCCTTGGTGCGGAATTCTTTTGTTTATAGAAACCACGTAGAAAAATTGTACCAGCACCAACTCGACTCGATATAGCCTCGGCCCCCAACACCGTCAGTTGGTTTTAGGGCTTTAAAAATTGGCTGGGACCTTATACTGCAGCTCTTTGCACAACTGGAGTCCATCAGCTCCTCCATGCCCTTCGTAACCTCCTGTGGCCTGCGCAGGGATGATAAAACTGTATTTTTGGCAACACCAGGCAGCAACACCACAGTCCATATACACAGCTATTTTTTCCACTCTTTATCTAATTTTGAGTTGATAAGTGGTCATTGGAGGGTGGTTTGAGTTTTTTCTGTTCCTTTGTGCCCCAGTTTGACGCTCAATATTAGCACCCACACTGTGCTGCAGCTTCTATTTGTTGAAAATGGAACAAAATTGCTCTATTACTGATATCTATTGTCATTTTTTCCAAAATATTATCTCCTATACCATGGTGCAATTAGCTTATTTTAATTCTAGTTGTGGTTGCTATATATTATTGCTTATATGGAGCCCTTTTTAAATCTATTGCCTAATTCATATGAGTTCATCAAGGAGATTGATGACAGAGCAGAGTAGGCACAGCCAGGGTGCTCGGTTTCATTGAGCGAAAGTGATGAAATGTGACTGATACATAGTGAATACCCATACAGAAAAGAAATAGTAAAAACTTATATGTGATTACTCATGAAAGTGGCCACTTTCATGAGTAAATCATATAAGGCTTACATGATTTACTCATGAAAGTGGCCACTTTCGCATTACTTTCATACATTGTTTTAGTAAGTATCCAAAACATACAAGTTTCATTATATAATTTTTCAAGGGATCTTATATCTGTTTTCACACTTATATGCTTTTCATACAAGTTTCACACAAGACAGATACAAACTTTATAAGATTTATATATATCTTTTCCATATGGGTATCCTTCATCTAAGTTAAACCAAGTGAAAATAGTCATCCATGATCCGCTGATGTGGCTAGGTCTTTCCAAAATGTTAAGCATCCAGTTCGCTTTTATTTTCCATCCTCCAGGTCTCAGCCTGCCAGCCTCTGACCTAGTGAGCCCCCAAAGGCATCCGTCAGTTCAGTGACAGGGTCGGTCCTCACTGGATGTGATTCATAAATATTTTTAGCTTTAATCGTCACCGGGCAGTAGAGGGCGGGGATGCTTGGAAAGTAGGGTTCTGCGGATAGTGGCAGAGCCAGATTTGGAGGACCAGCAGACAAAGTTTTTTTTTACAAGGAAGGCAGCGGCTCATTGTCACACACACACACCCGAGGGACTCACTCAGTGTGGAATGGGGATGGCCTTTACTCTAATGCCTGTAATATTCTGATTTTGCTCCGGCACCTGCGGGGCGAGAAGCTGAGTGGCTGGCTGGGCATGCATATGCAGTCCTCCTGGGTACAAGGTTGTCCGTGGATCAGTGCTGGAAAATCCTAAAATATTTTCCCCATGTCACTCTAGAGTATTTATTTATTCACATATAAATCTAGAAAGTATGCAAGTAAAGTCACAAAAATGTAAAATTAGCTCATTTAAAATGTTCTTCTGTGCTTCTTTTTAGATAGACATCAGCTGTGATCTTTTCCTCTCATGGGCTAAAATCACAATTTTTCTTAAAAGGAAATGAAACTCAAAGGAAAAAGTGCAAAAGTCAACCCAGTTTATCTTTTCACTGAAAACTATTTATTTTTAATAAAATCAGTAAATGCTTTCATTCTCTACTCCTGTTAATGGAGATGAAAGGTAAAATTGAAACATGTTATCAGGAAGTGTAGCATACGCAAATATCACACTACAGCTCGTTGTTTATGTACAATTTTTATCATGTAGTTGATTAGTTCAATGATTCATACATCTAAACATAGAAACTAGGGATGGGCAAAAGTGTAAATATTTAGTACAATTTTGTCTACCAATAATTATTGGGGAAGAAAAAACAAGATGAAACTGTTATTGTGGCGCATCATTTTGCAATACTGCTCCCACATTGCCTTTCAAAACATGCTTGTCCTTCATTTCTGCCCCTCCATAAAAGCCTGAACTCATTCTCTGCCAGACTGTGGCAGATATATTTCAATTTGCATTTATTTCTTTATTTAGAGTGCTGAATTGTAATTAAAGTTCAAGGAAATTCAGTCACTTAAAAGACAATTGTCTTCACTTTTTTAAAGTTTAATTTTCCAAGGTCTACGAATAACCGAGTTTAAATGATCATGATATCAGTACTGACCAACATAAATAATGATTTTTTTTCTTTTGCCATAGTTGGGCAGCCCAAATTGAAACTTGATTTCTATCTAATGATAGTGAGCTGTTGAAATGTTTATATTTTCTGTGTGGCAGAGGGTAATATTTACAACATCCAGATCCATTACTCATCCTTGTGGCATATCTTTCAAATTATTCTAAATGAGAATTTTTAATGTGCCCATCATTCATTCACTCCTGGCTTGTCTCCACACTTCATCGGCAATGCCTGTGGTCTGGAAGAACGGCACACGTGTACTGTGATAGAGCTATCTCCATGCAGCTGTAACATATCAACGTGTCATATTCGAAGTGGCAAAATAGTGACAGAAAGTGACGTGAGGGGAAAACTTGTCCCTCGTCCACGTGACATTTTCACTCATGTTGACGTTCTTCTTCCCCGTCTTTTATCATGAGGCACGGCAGAGCAGTCTAAATTTATCACCTTATATCAGCTGGAATGTGCTCTGTGGTCGGCTCCCAGCTTTCATCCTTACAGTGCTCAGCGTCCATGAACTCTGCTGCTAGCTATTGATAGAGGCTTTATAAAAATAGGCGAAAGACAATGAGCCTGTCTTAACTTGATTTACAGTATTTGAGTTCCAAACATGGAGTACATTTGTTCTGATAGGTGTTAGCTATGGAACCATTGTAGGAAATGTTGAAACTTAACACTAATGTTTAACTAATGGACAATCGACTTGGTTATAGTCCTAAGTGAAGATCCCAGTTTGTTTAGGTTTACTGTAAAGAGGAATAGCTTGTAGTTTAATCCACTAAAAAAGTGATATAAATTTTTAGAAGTGAGTATAACTGCCAGTTAAACAAAAATGCCCCCAAAAGTGAAGAAAACTTAACTGACTGCTGTAAATTTCTTTTCGTTTTTGAGTCAAATCCGATTTTTATTGAGCTGGGAATCCTTTTTCTGTTAGACCTTCACAGCTTGGTGTAACTCCCACCTGAGGAAAGCTGGTGTTCAAATTGAAAACATTGAGGAGGACTTCAGGAATGGACTCAAACTCATGCTGCTGCTGGAAGTTATCTCAGGTTGGAGCACTAAAGAGAGTTTTCATTTTCTTGCCTTTTTTTAGTGTTTCAGTCAGCTTTCTTTCTGTGTCTTATTAGCTGAGGTTATATGCACACCATATTGTGTTTGCAGGAGAGAGGCTACCCAAGCCAGATAGAGGGAAGATGCGGTTTCATAAGATCGCAAATGTTAACAAAGCTTTGGACTTCATCACAAGTAAAGGAGTCAAACTGGTTTCAATAGGAGCCGAAGGTACCTGTGCACGTCCTGTGTATGAATATAATGTAACCATTTAGGGATGCAAGAGTTGGAACCAGGAATTTTTACCTTGTGAAATAATCTGCTGGAGACACTTTTTTGTTTCAGAGATTGTGGATGGGAATGTAAAGATGACTCTTGGAATGATTTGGACTATAATCCTCCGCTTTGCCATTCAGGACATATCTGTGGAAGGTGAGGTTAGCACACACAGTCCAGGAACATATAGGTGCTTCAAGCTACGTGACAACATACCAAGACCTTTCCTGTAAAATGGGCATTTTCGCATCTGACTGTGCAAATAAGCACAATTAATCCACACATATAGATAGACACAACAGACTGGATTACTTTATTAAATAAAAACCAGCATCCTTCCTGCTTGTTTTTGGCCAGTTTATAAATAAAAGTGCATTTTATGTTCGAGTAAATTAAACATCACTTAAAAAATGCTAAAAATTCCATCATCATTCTGTTGACTTTACTTTGGTGGGTAATAATATATGTATTTGCACAAAAAACCCTGCAAACGAAATGAAAACATTGTTATGGAGTTCACTTGTCACAAAAACAAGTTGTATGATATATCAGTGCACAGAATGCTTGTGTAGTATGTGCCAAATGAGAAAGCTGACCACACGTTTAAATGGCAAATACATGTTCTCCTCAGAAACATCTGCCAAGGAAGGGCTTCTACTGTGGTGTCAAAGAAAGACTGCCCCCTACAGGAATGTTAATGTCCAAAACTTCCATGTCAGGTGAGTATGACACACTGTATTGTGACCACTGAATTTAGATCTTGTAAACCAGGTGTCTATAATCTATTATAACATAATGTAGTGGTTGTTAGGTCAATAGGTTCATCTAATAGCATGATATCAATACTAAGTTCTTCTGTAGATGACTTTAGTAATACAAAATATAAAAAGGAGGATAGAGGGTAGCATCAGGGAAATGTTACCACCGCTTTAATGGTGAATATCGGAGCTGGACTCGAGAAATTTCATCTTTATGACCTGACATGTTTATTCTCTGTATTGACTGGTGAAGCTGGAAGGATGGCCTGGCCTTCTGCGCCCTGATTCACAGACACAGACCCGACCTCCTCGACTACTCTAAGCTCAACAAGGTGTTGTGTGGTTTCGCTTGCTGTGTTTCAAGCTTGCACAATAACACTTTGATTTCCACAAACATAAGAAGCACAGTTTTGTCCGCTTTGTGGAAAAGAAGTCTTTATTTACTACTAGAAGATTACACAATTGATCTCTTTACTCTGCTAATAACTCGCTTGCAGTGGTCATCTGTTTGACAAACTAATTTGTGTTTTAACGATCCTGGGGTGTTGTGTTGTGTCTCTTTTGGATATTCTTAGAAATATGTGGCATTTCAAAGGACAAGATCTACATGTTAGTGATTTAATGTGATGTAAGGTGTTTGTAGGAAGTCTGCTGTGTTGTGTTATTAATGTGTTATTTGGCTAATGGTTATAATCCGGCTTTAATTTATGAATGTGTTTCTCTCTATTGTGAGTGCACTCATTTAGTATCGCCTCATGCTTCATTATGCTTAAGCAAATCAGTTTACCTAGCACACAATTTCATCATAATTAGCATGAAAACTGCAACTTTTATTTCAATTTTATTGCTGTGTTTTTGTGCAACCCGCTGCGCCCATTACCAGATTAGATTTAAAAGGCTCCCTTGTTAACAAGGGGTTACCACATGGTGGAAATATATGGCCTCTACACTCTGAAGAGTCTTGACTTTTCTCTGCATTTGAAACCTACTTAATGACTAGAGTATCAGTGTGAAGCATTTTAGGTCAAAAATGTATGTCTCAGTTAAATGTTCTGGTTTAGCAGATGTCCAGGATTCAGGTGAGGGCCTCGGTGAGCTGCTTATTTGCTGCGTGTTTGCAGAGGGCTAGAGAGCACAGCTCACAGCCCTCCCTTGTTCGCCAAGTAGCGATAATACACAAGTAAACTTTTCTCTCCTGGAAGAAGGTGCTGTGTTAGCCAGATGGAAAGGGCAAGGCTGCTATAGGACTATTTGAGGTGTCATGCTTTAACTGCCAGGTGTGAGTTCATAAAAAGATGTTTTTCTTCCCTTTTTAAGCCTTAAAAAAATCACAGCCAGCATAGCTGACCTCACATCAGAACATTTAGTTTGCTCGGGCCATATGTTCCCTGTTACTGTAAATATATAGCAGGGGAACCACCTTGGAAGGATATGAAGAGTGACTTTTCATTCATTTTGTGATCAGAGGCACTCACTTTTCTACACACAGCTGACTGGCCTGACTTGGAGTCAACCCTGAATAGTCACAGAAACATGAGCTTAGTCCCTGCAGAGCGCAGGCTTAGCTTTACCTCTGCCATTGTCCATGCTGTCACGTCGTATTCCCCATTTAGAGGCCACCGGTGCACATAAAAGTCAGGAAGACATCTATACGCATTACACTCATAACATCACAGTGATACTTATTAATCGCCGCAAGGACGGTGATACTTTTATTAGAAAATAATGAAAGTATATACAATGATTCAAATGGACAATGTAAACAAACCATGCTGGCTAGTAATATACTTCAGTACACTATTTCTTGCTACAGCCTTTTATTCACACTTTTTGTGTCTTTGAGATCCATGTTCACACACTCAGTCACACCTGAACTTCAGTTCTGCTCATGCTGCTTGGAGACAGTTGCATTGTGCATCAGGCAACCTTTGAATCTGGCTCCAGGTGAGCGAGTTTGTTAAGCCTGTTGAGACAGCTCTTGTCAGGGACACATACACAGACACACACACAGAAGGCTCGAGGTATTCTTATTTCCATTCCTCTATGCCATCAGTTTACCACCCAGTCCATCTATCTATCTTTCTTGTACCGGATATGTGAGCAGCTGCCCCTGTCATGTTGTGCACCACCCCTACCCTCTACCTTTGAGGAACAGCGGTACAGTGATAGGGACAGCAGCATGATAGTATGATTCCTTTACCCCTTTGCACTCTTAGTGACAGCCCCATCAGCAGCAGAGGGATTCACTGTCAGCTTTTGGCTCAAGGCACAACTCCTGTCCTGTCAAACACTTGTATTTTCCTGTCACAGTAACTAGTATGAAAAAGGAGGAATGCATTTCTTTAAAACAATTCCATTAAAAAATAAGAAGAGGTATAGAGAGTAATAAACATCTGCTGGTTATAGATTATTAAATGCTTCCCCTTTCATCATCTCTTATGCAACAGACTAAAACAGCAATTCCTTAATCAAACAAAGAAAAAAAATCAATCATATTCATAATAAAGGGCAGATGGAGATAAATAAATGGTATTTATTTGAGACATAACTGACCTTTCCTGTGAATGTGATCTAATCAACAAATAAAGAATTAAACTGGTATTAAAGTTCTTTGGAAACTAAGAGATGTAATTTCTAAGGTTTTGCAAGGATCTAGTTGAGGGCTAGTAAATGTGCATGTAGATTATATGACCATCACATGTTTTGTGCCTTGATTGCATGGATTTCAGTGGTGTTGTAAGTGTGGCACTGGTGTACAGTGATGTTCTGTGTTCTTATTTAGGATGATCCTCTGGGGAACTTGAACCTGGCTTTTGACATAGCAGAAAAACACCTGGACATTCCAAAAATGCTGGATGCAGAGGGTAATATTTTATGTAGTGGAAAAATATGAGTTTTTTGTGTCCTGTTTATGGTAATGGGTGCTAACAATGTATATCTATTGTTTTGGATGAATCTCCTTCACAGGGGTCCAAATATCAACCACATAGATTTCTGTCACATATAATTATCTTCATATCTAACTGCATTTTTGTTATGTCTGAACGGAAGTGAAAACCATAAAAAATATCTCCTTCTATTATCCAATGTAGCTGTAGTTTCCTTTAAATTCTTTCTGCCACCTTGACTTTTCATCCCTCTTCATGCCACAGATATCATCAACACCCCCAAGCCCGATGAGAGAGCCATCATGACCTATGTGTCCTGCTTTTACCATGCTTTTGCTGGAGCTGAGCAGGTAGTTTTGTCTGTCTTTTTTTCAATAGCACCATGTTATTCTGAGAATATCAAAAAAAAAAAAAAAAATATATATATATATATATATTTATATATTATATATATATATATATATATATATATATATATATATATATATACTCAGTGTGATTTAGACACAGCACACTGATTAAAAATCCTTGCCATCTTAGTTCTCTGATCTAATTACATTATTATTGTCCCCGTGCTCTCAGGCGGAGACTGCTGCCAACAGGATCTGTAAGGTGCTTGGAGTAAACCAAGAGAATGAGAAACTGATGGAAGAATATGAGAGACTGGCCAGTGAGGTAAAGTTTAAATATAATGATGGCACTTTGTGTCATGAAAGATTTTTCAAAGTGATGTGCTTTTTGGATAACAGTGATTAAGGTACAGTATTAGTACATTTTTGTTTGTCCTCTGTTTATTATGGGCTGTTCAAATTAAAAGTTCAAAAACAAAATTTTCTCTCTCTACTCAAATATCTCACTGATGTTACAAACTGAGATCCATCTGCTGGAAAAATCAATTATTTATCACCACTCTCTTGCCACTCCACTTATTCCCATGTTGTCCTTGTGTTTTCCAGCTGCTGGAGTGGATCCGCCGCACCACTCCCTGGCTGGAGAATCGGACCCCAGAGAAGACCATGGCAGAGATGCAACGGAAGCTGGAGGACTTCAGGGACTACAGACGCCAGCACAAGCCCCCGAAAGTGCAGGAGAAGTGCCAGCTGGAAATTAACTTCAACACCCTTCAGACCAAGTTGCGCATCAGCAACCGGCCTGCCTTTATGCCCTCTGAGGGGAAGATGGTATCTGTAAGTCACAACTTCATATTCATTCATTCATGATTGAGTCTTGCGATCAGTTCTGTTGTGGTTCAGACACTAAAGATTGCATTGTGTTGACAGGATATAGCCAGTGCATGGCAGGGTCTGGAGCAGGCAGAGAAAGGGTACGAGGAATGGCTTCTTACAGAGATCCGTAGGCTTGAGAGGGTGGACCACCTTGCAGAAAAGTTTCGCCAAAAAGCAACTAATCATGAGAACTGGGCCAGCGGTCAGTTGTAGTTTGTGTATTTACCTTTTTGATTGCTGTTGATGTGTCTATAGGTCCACGTGTTTATCTTGGCCAAGCACTTTATATAGAGTGCATTTTACTGTTTAGATTTCCTCATAATGAAATGTTATTGAAGGTTAATTTCTGCATCTGTAATGACCAGATAAGGACTGTTTTTAGTAGAACCTTATTATTATCTCAATATTCCTTTTTCATATGTGACATTCAGGTAAAGAGCTGTTCCTTTCCCAGAAGGACTACGAAACAGCCACACTGACAGAAATCAGAGCACTGCTTCGAAAACACGAGGCCTTTGAGAGTGACTTGGCAGCCCACCAGGACAGAGTGGAGCAGATTGCTGCCATTGCACAGGAACTAAAGTATGCACTCCCAACAGCAGATGTATGCAGTCACGTATCACCGAAATCCAGGACAGGAGAAATAATAGTAAAGTCAATGAAATTAATCTTGTTTTTTCTTTCATGCACACTTCATGCACAAATGCACATGCATTGTTTTTTGGCTTTAGACCCAGTACAACCCACCGGTGATTACTGGGTTAAATTATGGGTGACAAGCAATAGAGGTCACTGCTGTCCTCTCACACAGAAAATAAGCTATGGTTCATGCATCTCAAATGCATGTGAATTAACTGTTAACCACTTAAGAACCACTAGATGCCAAGGCAGAGGTTAGGTAGCCATTAGAGGTATTCTTAGTTAAGATTTTAAGTACTCAGAAATGAGAAAGGTGTGGCTCATGGGACTTCTGAGATTTTTTTCAATCAGTGCACAATGATAGATGTGAATACAGAGCGTTTGTTGTTTTATATTTGAAAACACTGAGGAAAAAAGAGAAGGAATCAGTTATTGAGGGATAGCTCAGTAGGTAGAGTGTTTGCACCATGATCCCCCCCAATCAGGGATTCAAATCCACCGAACGGCTACACTGAGATACCCTTTGGTAGGTGCCCGGTGCTTCACTGAGTGAATGGGTTAAATGCAGAGGACTAAGCAATTTCCTATGGGATTAATAAAGTATACATTATTATTATTGACCAAAATGCTGGTTTTCTGTTAAAAGTAAGACTAAAACTTCACTGAGATCATAATGCGCTGGGATGCAGTCATATTTTCAAAGTTATTATGTGAACACATACCTTAAATATTATTTCCTCCTAGGCTGGAAAGAGACTGATCCTGTTAAGGATGTGGTCTCTAACACAGAGGTGCATGCTGTCCTTCTCTTTGGCTCACTCTCTCCTCCACCTACTGACACAAATGATACGGCTGTCTCATTTTTGCATAATCCAGCGAGTTCAGAAGTAAATTCTATACCTGAAGCTAATTCTGTGTAATGATTTACTGGAACCTACTCAGTCTCTGGAGCAACTCAACCTAGCCCAGTTATATGCTTTCCTTCACCTCTATTTCATGCAGGTGATGAAGGAAATTTTGAACACAGTAAGGGTGGGAAACCTGTGAGCTTGATTTTGCACTACATCTCTCTTTTGAACCTTTTACCAACCTGGTGAGTTGAGTTGCTATGCAGCTATCTATGACCATCTAGGTGAAGACAGAGAAACAAAGACCAAGGCTTTCTGCCAGTGCCTCCATATGTATATCCACATGCCAACCATTATGCCTCAGCTGGGGAAGCTTCACAATACCATGAGACACCATTTGGCGCAAAGCCGCACTACCTCTTTGTGATTCGTCAGCTTCTTCATTACACAGTGCCACATTTACATGCTGAACACGAGGCTAGCAGAGTTCATCAGAATAATGTCTGCCGTGAGAGATACCATCTCCCAGCCATCTTCAGCCACCCCCACTGGGACACAGGTTACCAGTGGACCTCCACTGCACACAAGACTCTACCAAAGACAAAAAGCATTTTTAATTTTTGTTTTTTTCAAATAGCTTGAAGCGGTCTGGGGTTAAGGCAACTCTTATTCCTGTAGTTTACCGTATGATGTATTTTGACCTTTTCCATTGAATGACATCTCAATAAAATGCTACATGAACCCTGTTCACTGTTTTCCTTTGAGGTCACTTATACTTTCACCTAAAAGTGCAGCTTCAGATGCTCATCCAGGGAAAGCAGTGACAGAGTCTCAACACTGTGATGATTTTGGTGGTGCATTTTCTGTAAATGAGTGCCTAAACCTGAATACTAATTCAAGCAGTTTTAAACGCTCTGAAGTTCAAAGCCAAGAGCCCTTTTTTCTTCCAAGACTGAGCTGAATATGTTCTGTTTTTTCATGTGTTAAACTTTAATTTAAAGTCACCTTGCAGTCCTCATTATTATTTATTATAGCTATTTGCTCTCAAATTTTCTTTTCTTTGTTGTTTTACCTCAACTTAATACAGTTTTCTCATGCAGTAGGATTTACATATCTCTATATCATACTATATATTCTGTATACCACAACTCTAACCAGTGCTGGTGGGTGGATGGGGCTCTGTTTTCCAGAAGTAAAAATGGCACAACAGGTTTATTTTTCTTTTCCTAGTGAGTTGGACTACCATGATGTTGCTGCTGTTAACCAGCGCTGCCAAAGCATCTGTGACTTATGGGACAAGCTGGGAACGCTGACTCAGAAGAGGAGAGAGGCACTGGAGGTAAGAACAAAATTTCACTTGTGAGTGTATGACTGAAGGGGATTTATGGCAAAGGCTTTAGGTATTAATCCATTATAGCTGTAGAGATCTTAAAAGTTCTCAAGTTCTTTGTATATATTAAGTCCCCACAAGAGTGTGCTAATGTTCTACGCATTGAACTACCATCAAACGCCAGCTCAATTAAAATTTTAGTCAAAGCATTTTAGATGTCTGTCACTGATGTGAGTGTTGAAGAGACAAGTGATTGAAGGGGACAGATAACTGGATCCCCTCTAAAATCCCTGCCCCGCATAGAAAGGTAAAATAGAAGGGTAGAGGGGATAAAAGAGATATGGATGTAGATGTCATATCCAGAAAGCAACTGGCTAAAAGCCCACTAGCCACTTCCTCTGAGCCATACTGGCCATTCCAGACCCACAAATGTGTGAGGGCCTGGGAAAAGGGCCAAGGATTAAGTCTGAATGACAGGAACAGGGGGCTGTTTATCTCCATCTTCTACTTCCAACTATCTCCCATTGAGGGGAGGGACTCTGTCAGGAACAACCAAGCCAGACTTGGGAGCTGGGGTTAACAAGTCAAAGAAAGTTATGCACACTGCCATCATTCTCAAAACAGGTGAGAGGGTGTTTAAGTCATGCTAAAGTGTAACGCTGAGCTGTGATTAGATATTGTGACAATTTTAGGATTTCAACATTTATAAAACATGTCTGTTATGTTTTGTAATCCTCTCAGCGCACAGAGAAACTGCTGGAAACCATTGATCAGTTGTTCCTAGAATTTGCTAAGAGGTCTGCTCCTTTCAACAATTGGATGGAAGGAGCGATGGAGGATCTGCAGGACATGTTTATAGTGCATACTATTGAAGAGGTTCAGGTAAGTTTACTATATTCTGAGGAGAGCAGCCTTTGGCATTAAGTGCTTATAATGTGATCACAGTGTAATTTTACAGTTTTTCATATAAGCCCATTTAATGGATTCCTCGTGATTGGGTTTCATAATATATAATGTTGTGTTGAAAAAACAAAAATGCTATATAGTGCGCAATGTTTCTATTTGTCACACCCTAAAAAAAACAGCACATAATGTTATCTCTTGGGACAAAATTGACATTTCCATAAAATTTCAACACTTTCCTCTCCTGCTTCCCCTTCCAGAGTCTAATCGCAGCTCATGAGCAGTTCAAAGCTACTCTTCCCGAGGCAGATTCAGAGAGACAGGCCATCTTGGGAATCCACAATGAGGTGCAGAAAATTTCACAGAGCTATGGGATCAAGGCCAGCTTTATCAACTCTTACAGCACTATCACAACTGAAGAGCTTCTCAACAAGTGGGAAAAGGTAGCTACAGTTTTCAAACTGATTTATAGACTCAGAGAGTATATTAAAGGGTAGTCATAGAGATAGTGGACGTAAGAGAACACTATCATTGTTTACTAATACTGATATTTTATGACAGAGGAGTCAGCAATCGCTTAGTAAGTTTGCAATCCAAATCACTATCTCTTAATAAAAATGTAATTTATACAACCAGCAATAATGTATCTGTTCTGTGTATCTGTGCATGTTTTCTAGGTGAAAAAGCTGGTTCCTCAGAGAGATAGTGCCCTCCAGGAGGAGATGGCACGCCAGCATGCCAACGAAAGGCTGAGACGGCAGTTTGCTGCCCAGGCTAATTTGATTGGGCCCTGGATACAGACCAGGATGGAGGTTCAGTATACAGGCTTAATAAGCAAATTCTACATTAATCAAATAAAGTCTGAAATGGAAGAGGATTATTTTCTAATTCATTGTACTTAGACAAGTAGAATAGCAGTTTCATTCCTGATGATGATGATATCTGAATAATACAAAGTAAATTTACTCAGGATATATTTATACACACATGTATATACTCACCTCATAGTTCTTATACAGAGTAAAATTACTGTCAGTCACATGTAATTGGCTCTTTGCAGATTCAGTAAGCAAACCCTCTTCATGACCAGTTTTGATCATAAGATGGGGCTCTTAGAGCCCCATCTTATGATCAAACGAGCTTACGAGCTAACCTCGTGGCATGTACCGTCCTAACAGGAAATAGGGCGCTGCTCCCTGGAGATAGGAGGCACCTTGGAGGACCAGATGACCCAGCTGAAGCAAATCGAGCATGTCATAGTTGCTTATAAACCCAATATTGACAAGTTAGAGGGAGACCACCAGCTAATCCAGGAGTCACTTGTGTTTGATAACAAACACACCAACTACACCATGGAGGTACTGGAAATTGAGTTTTATAGCTACATATACATAGAAAAATACATTGATTCTTAAAGTAGGTTTGTCAACATAAACTTGGATTTCCAGAGTCTTTTAACATTTCTGGTCTGTCAACACAGCACATCCGTGTTGGGTGGGAGCTGCTCCTCACAACCATCGCCCGAACTATCAATGAGATTGAGACCCAGATCCTGACCCGGGATGCTAAGGGCATCAGTCAGCAGCAGATGAATGAGTTCAGATCGTCTTTCAACCACTTTGACAGGGTACAGCGTTTTGCCATTTCACTTCACTAGAGCCATTTTCTGCCTATTCCAGTGGCCGATGTAAAGCAATCTCAGTAGCTCAGAAGAAGAGCAGGGGGTAGCCCAGTTTTGAGAGATGTGTCTTGAGCTTATGAGCATCAAAACCCAGGTGTTAACTCTTATGTGGTATTTGTGACATCCATAAACTGTATAAAACACGGATGTAGCGACAGCAGCTTTACATGTTGGTCAGTGCAGTCTCTCTGTAAAGCTGGGTGTTTTTGGCACTGCCGTCTCAGTATTTTGTAACGTTATGTGGTGAGCGAGGATTGGATCTCTCTATGAAGCTGAGCAACACTGCATGCTCATTAGCTAATGACTTGTGATTGATGAACCAATGAGCATACCGTTTTATCTTCCTTCCTCACTCTAATGGGGACCATAATTTACAAATTATGTTTTAGTTATTTACTTGAAGCTAGCAGTTGTGCCCATAAAGTCTGGCTGTAAACCTGCATGAAAAAGAAAGCAGGTTTAAACTTCATTGGCTTTACTTTTCAGATCTAGAAGCTACATCCATGTTTTAAATACTGTCTCTGATACTTGCTAAATCCCATCCAGTTCAAAGTGCAATCTTCTGCACTCACCCCTATATTTAATATGAAGGTTGGTCAGGACTAAAGGTGAAGATTAAACATTTTTACTGGTATCTTGCTGTGAAAGTATTAAAATATCTAAGTATTTCTCTCTCTATATATATTTGGTTAAGATTATTTTTATATAGTAAAACTTCAATGATAGATGACTTACTCAAGCATGTCTCAAACGTATTCAAGTCACATCTGTACAGCCACATACTGGTTCCCCTCACCATGATGGAGTAACAGCTTGGATAATACACCCAACAAATTCCAATCTCATTACAAAACTGACAATGCTGCAGCTTTTTGTGATTGATAAGAATGCTTTGGATCTGTGTTTCCAACTTCCATGCGCCCAGTTTCAGTGTGAATGCACGTGCATGTGCCATATTAGCCTTTAAGCTTTTTTATCATGAAATCTTCAACTTTTATCAAAACTTTTATCTTTTCTGTATTTCTCTGACAACACTTTCTGAAATTTGGCGTCTGGTTTGTAGAAGAAGAATGGAGCAATGGAAACAGATGACTTCAGAGCCTGCCTCATCTCCATGGGATATGACTTGGTAAGGCGCTTCACTGTTATTTGGATGCAGCTGTGTTATTAGTAAATTCTGCAATTGTTTGATTTTCACACATACAGTCACACATACATGCAGTCATTATGGGTCTTCATTCACGCCTATTTCAGGGAGAGGTGGAGTTTGCTCGCATAATGATGCTGGTAGACTCCAATGCTACGGGAATCGTTTCCTTCCAGTCTTTCATCGACTTTATGACCAGAGAGACTGCTGATACAGACACTGCCGAGCAGGTTGTGGCATCCTTCCGGATCCTCGCTGCTGATAAGGTGTGTATGGGGCTTACTGGCATATGGGCAGATATTTTTAGCATAAGCTATTCCTGTCATTATTTCCAGGGATTTGCCGCGTCATACTGATTTACGATGTACTTTTTTGTAGATGAGAAACAAATTAAAACAGAAAATGGGAGTAAGAATCTGAAATGCAATTACCTTTCCACGTCCACAGCCTTATATACTTGTAGAGGAGCTCAGGAGAGAACTTCCCCCTGAACAAGCAGAGTATTGCATCATGAGGATGCCACCCTACGCTGGTCATGGAGCACCACCCGGGGCACTGGACTACACTGCCTTCTCCACTGCCCTCTATGGAGAGAGCGATCTTTAACCTGACCAGAAAACCTTTCATCCACCATCCATTAACCTCTCCTCTGCTTTCCCACCCTCCCTCCCTCCCCTCCATCTCATGGTGAAGTTAAGGAATCTATAATGCAAGTTGGATCAAATATACCAAATGGAATGAAAGTCTTTATTGATTAGTTTTCTGACACATTACTCATGCTGAGCATTGTTCTGTTTCTTTAGTACTCATCTTGTGCTGTCTGGCAGAAGATGCTTCCCAAAACATAGAAATAATGATGAAAAAATTGAAATTAGAAGCAATTCAATTTGATTTTTTTTTTGCTTGTGTGGTATGATGATTTGGTTCAGGATCGTGGAATTTAGGTAAAACTGGAAGATACAGGAAATAAAGGAGATTAGTTAGTCATACACCAAAAGGATCGTGGTGTTTCAGTAATTTTTCTGTAAAGAAAATAGTCATTTTTGGCAAGCAATGTTGTGTATTGTTTTATTTTTCCCCACAGTACACTTGTTTTGGGAATAAAATCTTCTGATAAGGCATTTTGACATGCTTCAAGTGAATTACAGTTTGCAAAAGCAATTTCAGACCTACTGCCATCCATCAATAAACAGTGTGTTCCCCAAAAGGCCAAAAATATGCAGTACCAACAGAAGACAAATCGAAAACCACACGAAGGCAAAAGTAAATGTTTGCTCAGTGCTTTGAAAGCTGAAAACACTGTAGACTAAATGTGCAGTATTCACTAATGGTAAGATCAAACATTTGTTGGGTAGTGACAAACTCTAATGCTTACATGTGTCTGGAAAAATGGACAGTAAATTTCAAGAACTGCACATATAATAAATATCAACTATAATACAACAGGTGGTGCCATCATGGGAAAAAATGGCCTAACAATACTAGACTTTGTGGCTGTGGTGTTTATCGAAATCCTTTATTTGTCCAGAAGCTTCCCATTAATTTCAATTAGTAGTAGTTTTCCATGGTAAGCTGAAAAAACCCCAAAGGATCTCAATGTCATATTTATCTTTAAATTGCATTTGAGGAAATTACTGTAAAATGTGGGACAAGAATATTATACTCATGTTCCATACTGTTTGAACATGAAATTTTAAAATTGAGTGGTATTTAAAAATATGGTGATGACAGTGATTTGAGACTAATATAATAAAAAAATAGGCTGGTAAAGTTGTCTTTATTTGATGCTCTAAATAATTAAAAAAGCATCATCATTGAATACTCTACACAGACTGAGCTAAAACATGCCAGAACATACATCCAGTCCAGTCAATATGATTTCAGGTGCAAGCTTTTCCTTTCAAAAGAGAAATATTTCTGGTGTAACTTGTGAGCTCTGACTCTGACACCTCTGATCTCTATAGGTGATGTTCTTATTTTTGGCAGAGACATGGATTTGTTGTATTGATCTAAAACTTCAGGTAGTAAAAACACCTTAAAGAGAAAACAGCTGGCTCCAGTATGACTCTGTTCAGTAAGTTACACTTTGTGCTCCAAGATAATGGATTCATTAAATAAACTTTATAATGCAGCCATTTATTTCAAATGGTGAATGTGTTTCTTTTTATGTTTGTCACCAGATGGGGGGAAAGACCATAATCCACATGTAAACAAGTCCCTGCACAAGAATCTCAAACTGTAAATTTTAGTGGATGCGGATTAATTAGATATAGATATTCCTAAATTTGTATGGGTTGTGCTGCAAGCGAAGAAGTAGTACGTCAATTTGAAGTCAATATGAAGTCAATATGCAAATACATCCAATGGAGGGACTTGGTCTTTCATGACATTTACTCTTCCTCCTCAATTCCATTTTTCTTCTGCTACATGGTTAGCAGTTCATCCCTACCACTCGAGTATATATGCCATCTGAAAGGTTAATGGTATGGTTAATTGGCCTGCTATGATTTTCAGTCAGCAGTCAATGATGGGCAGCTGTGTGTTGTTACCTCCTCATTCTGGAATTGGCCAAGGAGGGTTTGCCATTTCATATTTAAGCGTCTTGCTCATTTATGCAGCTGACAAGCAAAATGGGTTCTTGGGTTCTTGTAAGGTAGCGTGTGGGTAAATAATTATATGCACTTATTCACAAATGTTCATGTTTTAGTGCTTATGACCCTTTTCCCCCCTACAGTCAGTTACCATTCATTGCACTCTTGAGCTGGAACGTGCATGGCTTTCCTGCTAAAGGTAGGAATACACCTTAATGAGATTATAAATCTTATAGATGCTTATTTTAAAAATATATATATATATATCACATGGTTCCTTGGTTTAAACTTACTGTAGATATTTTTCTCTAGATTGGGGCCTGCCTAATCCCAATGATGGTGGGTTCTATAACATAGAGGCACAGCCTCTCCTCCATTATGATTCCCTCCCAGGTGCCCCACCTGTTCCTGCTGATCCAAATGACCCTGCTGTGTCATTCATGCATGACCCAGTAAGGTTGGGAACCTCTAGAGTTCAAACCTTGCCACCCAACTTCAGGGCAACTCCAGGTGGGCTTGGTGAACCTTCTGGTTTTGGTCCTGTGGAAGACTCTACACCTACCTTGTTGTCTGGAACATCTCACCTGAGGCCTGATTTTGGCTTTTCTCCAGCTCAGCTTGAAACGGGTCAACTTGGTCATGATGAAGGGAATCTTGATTATAGTAACTCAGAAAGGGGAACCCATGGGCTGGGCTCTACAACTTCCTTCCAGTCTGGTGCGTTGAGTAAGTATGTAGCCACCTATGAGCATGGAAATTCAGAGAGGGAAACGGAAGATTATTTTCCACCAGTGTTACATGCCTATCCTTTTGCTTTACCTGGAACTGTTTCGCAATACTACCTCAGACCTGCACTACCTGTTGACTGGTTAGCACCTTTATGGTACGGTGTCCACTAAGATACATCTGCATTGCTCAAACCCAGGTTCCCAGTGGTCACAAGACTGTAAAAGTACTTTTGGTTCTTCAAATAATTGAAGCGTTCTAGGATCTCTGTAATTCAATTCCCAGTTTCTGTAAATTTTGGCATAGTCATGTTTGCCTGGCATGAAACAGAAGAAATAAAATACTGCATGAACACTTGACTGTGACGGTTTGAGATCAAAACACTGTATAGATATACTATTTATGCGTCTTTCTAAGAATATGTACTAATATGTATTACTTACCCTTTTTTTTTCCTTTCTGGGATTCTTGCTATTTTTGAGGTTCTGAATAATGAGTCATAAAACCCAAAATGCATATCTTAGTTTGCACTGACCAGTCAATACACAAACTCATGCTGGAAAGCTCCCCTAGTAAATGAAGTAGCTAGCTCAGCTATTAGATATGCTCTTCAGTGCATGTCATCTACATAGCTACAGGTATTAAACTCAAACAGCTGGAAGCAACACAACTTCAGCTCCTCTATTTATCAGATCAGGATTAGGCTATTCGATGAAGCCTAACTTGTATCTGCAGTACTTGAGCAGATAAATTGCCTTTAGGGGGCCACAAAGCTTCACCTTGTTTGGACAGATTTGGGTAGCAGGAGGAGTAGAGTAGTGTCACGTGCCAGAAACATGAAAGTTGGCAAGCGTTGTCTCAGTCTTTGTTGAAACTAGTACAGCTTACGGTTCTCATCTCTCAGCTGCCCTTTTATAGATTACCTATAGCACTAGCCTAGCTGATAAACTAGCTGCATGGACTCAGAGGATAGTATGAAGTGACAGATTTTATTGGCCTGAAAAAGAATAAGTAGCCACTGTTGTCTTGAGCCTTTTTCTGAAGAGGCAAAACTTTCCTTTTTAATTGAAAAAAACATTTTCTGATCTGATATTTTAATACTAACAGAAGCAGCTTTCAAGTAACATCTCTGAAAACATAAAAAAAATAATGGTGGATATGAGTAAAGTTTTTGAAAGGTACAAGTTAATTGTGAATGACTTTAACTACTTCCAAGGTGAACTTATATAGTTATGTTACAGTAAATGTCAGAAAAGTAAAAGTAGCTCCACTTTTCAGTTTTGAAAAATGGCTTTTTTGGAGTTGAAGTTTGGTTCTTGTTTAATTCACTGAAGAAATAGGGGTAACTTAAATTATTGGTTAGTTGCTTTCAATTTCAGAACTCATTTTAGAAATTAAGGTTAGATATTTGTTTAGGACACTCTTTATCACAACTACTTTTATGATCCGTGATCAGCATAAGAACAGAGAAACTGGGTATAAAAGCAGCTCAGTCTGCTAAAACCTGCTTTGTAGGATATGCTTGAATCATACTTTTAACCACCATTCTGCCATATGAAGAGGTTTTGACAGTGGCACTGAAACGATGAGACTGCTCTTTGGCACAACTGAAAAAATTGTGCATTACTTTTTTTTCCTTTTCAGTTGGACAAGCTCAGTGTTGCTGCTGCCAGAACATCTGTGACTATGCTGGGTTAAGTTAAATCCCCACAAGAGGGTGATAATGCTCCTTGCAGAATTATAATTGCATCCAAAAGCAATTTTAAAAAAAAGAGAAATGTTTGTGTGGTGATGTTAAACATCTATCAGTGAAACAGCTCACTGAGGAGAAGAAAAAACTGGATCCACGCCCCACCTAGAAGGGTGGACAAGATAAATGAGAAATGTAGGTGTCCTGTCCATGAAGGGACTGGCTCAAAGCCCAAAAGTCTGTTCCTTTGATCCAAGCTAGCCATTATAGACCTGCAAATGTGAGAGGACCTGGGAAAAGGGCCAAGGATTAAGTCCAAAGGACAGGGACAGGAGGCTGCCTCTGACCACATCCCACTCAAACTTGGAGTTAGGGAGAAAATTCAATTTTATTTGTGTATGTACCTCCTAAACCCTAAGGCATTTATTATGGGTGGAAAGAAAGCTATTTAAACCTACCTGGCTATTGACCTTCTTTGGTCAATGGCCAGGTCCTGAAGCAAGAAGGTCCTGAGTTCAGTTCCACTACCAGGCCTGGTGTGTAGTACAGTGTTCCTGGTGTTCTGTGTGTAGTTGCATGTTCTCCCTGTGTTTGTGTGGGTTCTCTGCGGGTATTCTGGTTTCCTTCCACATTCCAAAGAAATTCAGTAAATGGGGATAGGTTAATTGGTAACTCTAAATTGCCTAAATGTGAGTGTGAATGGTTGTCGGTGACCTGTCCAGGGTGTACGCTGCCTCTTGCCCTAAGACAGCTGGGATAGGCTCCAACCCTCCCGTGAACCTAATAAGGATAAGCGGATGAGAATGGAATGGATGGACAGCCACATTATAGGTTTGTGAACATGAATGGCCTTTTTCAAGGTTATGCCAAGTATCTCAATCTGATTTAAGTCTGAACTCTGATGAGGTCACTCCAAAACTTTAATCTTTTTATTGATTTTTTTTTTTTCATTCAGAGGTGTTTCATACCATTTTCCTGTTGAATAACCTAAGTGAGCTTGACCTTCAGGACATGAACTATAATTGTTTTTTTTAATAAAATGTTGTCGGTTTTATGCCAGATGTAGCAGGATTCAAACCTTCCAAAAATTTAAACTTTTGCCTCGTCAGTCCACAGAATATTTTTCCCAAGTCTGGGGGATCATGTTTTTTTTTTTGTTTGTTTGTTTGTTGAAATTTCAGTAATGTCTTTGTGTTCAGATTGGTCAGCAGTGGTTTTCTCCTTGTAATTCTCCCATGCATGTCATTTCTCCCCAGTGTCTTTCTTTTTTTCGAATCATGAACACTGACCTTAAGTGAAACTAAGGCCTGCAGTTCTGAACCAAAGAATGATGTTCTGGGTGATAAAAGTTCTAGTTTACATAATTAATTATAAAGCATATAGGTGGTACCCCATCATATATTTTACAGTTGTGTCCCAAGGGGCAACCTTTGGGGCTCAATATGAATCCAAAGCAGAAAGACCAAAACCTGCAGTACCTCTAAGGGCCACTTGAAACCTACTCTAGAGCTACGTCAGTCCATTTAGACTTCCACATTAAAGGGGACAAATGTGAAATATTATTCCACAGATGTGTTTACAGAGGGCATGCACAACAGAGTAAATTTAATAGAGAAGCTTCTATTTGAAGAAGGTAATGACTTGGCTTCTAGCTGGAGATGACGTGAGCTACAGAGGTCTTTCTCTACCAGAAGAGTTAATATAACTTCTCTCCTTCAACTTTTACAATCTCATTAGAAATAATGACTAAGTGTGTGTGTGTGTGTGTGTGTGTGTGTGTGTGTGTGTGTTTTCTAGATGAAAAAGCTGTTTCCTTAGAGATGGTGCCCTCCAGGAGGCGATGACACGGCAGCATGTCAATGAAAAACTGAGTGGCAGCATGTTGCTCTGGTTAATTTGATTGGGCCCTGGATACAGGCCAATATGGTGGTTCCATATGGTGTACAGACTTCAAAACCAATTTGATATCTAATCAAATCAAGACTAAAATGGAAGATAATGATTTTCAAATGCAATTCACATAGAGAGACAATGATGTTGACTTTTCCTGAAGACAACAGTTACACAATATCACATAAACTTTTGAAATATCAACATCATATCTATTGTTTGTTTACTACATGTGTTTACTTTTGGTAAATGAGTTCATTGATAACTACTTGTGTGCGAAAATACAGTATTAGCAATAATTTGACAAAATGTACAGAAACTAACTGTACTGACATTTTGTACTTGGTAAACATTTAAAAAACATAAATGATAAAATACAAATTTTCAGGCAGTGTAGATAGAAGAAATTTGCAGTCTTTGTTGTTGATTAATTCAATAGGTGCGGTTTGTTCTTTGAGTTGGTGGATTCATTAAACTATTTATGGCTAAGTCAAGCATTTATTATCCAGTGGAGAAATTGTTATTTAAACAATGTCTTTCATGATCCATGATTCCATAATCCACATATATATGAAAGCTTACACAGGACTCCCTGACACTGCACCATTAAGACTGTACTGATTAAGGTTATTTTTAATGCAAGGTCCAAAAGTAAATATCTGTATGAGATTACAACTAATATTAGTGGTTCATATTTACAGAATGGTGCTTGATTATATGCAAACACAGAGATTGATACTGGTGAGTTTAGTTGAATGGGTTGTTTTAGCTGTGCAGATATTTCAAATACAGCCTTGCAAGCTGAGAAGTACTTCAGCAAGACCGGAGAGTAATAACAAAACAAATATAATAGCAAAATTGTTTTAGAAAAGTGATTCGGCAATGTCATCACTTCAAAAGTGTAAAATGAAATTGCTGACTGGAAAGAAATATATTAGTTACTCGTCTTTTGTTTTTGTGTTGTTGTTGTTTTTATCTTATTCTTTTTAGCACTTCCTCCTCACAGTGCTAAAAATATAGACTTTATTTCATGATATCAGTGCAGAGCTAGGCAGTGAATGTGAAAATTCAAAAGGTTTCTCTCTTTGACAAGCATGAATATAGTCAGCAAATGTCAGGGTGACCAACCTGCTACATTCTTTATTCAGTGTCTTCTGTGCAAGTTGAATTTTGGTGCAAAAGTGCTATAGAAGAAAGGTCAGCTGGGATGAATTAATGTGTTTGTGCATGATAGTCTTAACAAAAACTTTTGACTTTTTAATGTAACCTAGTGGGTCCTCTCAGGAAATGTGCCCCTACTGAAAATATCCAGAAATATTTATACTTGCATACAGTACCGTGGACAGGTCTAGAGCCACCCATCATTTATTGATATTTTGATAGGAAAACGGGAAATACGTGCAATAATATATTAGTTAGGACATGCCCAAAAACACTGTGCATCAGGCAAAAAATCAAAAGAAAGAAGGAAAAAGCCTTAGTGCAATTCTTAAAACCTAAACTTGTCATTGGCAATCAACTTATTGGGGCACAAATACAATTTTATGTCCATATACACTGTGTTTACTTTTTAGCATTTATCAATGAAAGAAATCAGAATAAATTATGTGTTGACAAAGCACCCAATTTCCAAAAAAAACCCCTCCAGAAAACATGGAAGACTATTAGCAAAACCACACAAGACCAAAGTAGTAGTAAAATAAGAAGAGATCAAGACTTTTGCACTGTACTATACTATACTTACAGTAAAGTTTCCACCAAAGATGTAATAATAATAGTAATATTAATAGGGCAGCACTGTGGAGAGTGGTTAGCACTGCTGCTTCACAGGAATAAGATCTGCATGTGTTCCTGTCCGTGTCTGAGTGGGTTCCTTCCAGGTATTTGGCCTCCAACAGTCCAAAGACATGCAGTTATTTGGGTTAGGTTAACTTGTGATTCTAAATTGCCCATAGGAGTAAATGTACCTGTGAATGGTTGTCTGTTTCTCTATGTTAGCCCTGCAACAGGCAGGCAGCCTGTCCAGGGTGTACCCTGCCTCTTGCCCTATGGTAGCTGGACTAGCCTCCAGCCGCCCACTCACGATCCTGAATTGGATAAGTAGAAGAGTACGACTCCAATATTCTTCTCCAATACCACTGGACTGGAGTACTGCTAATACTGCAATGTTTATTGCCATTAGATGAAAGTGTGAGTTTCACCTGTGATGGAATATGATGGCAAACATGTATACATGCTGGTGCTTTATTTAGGTGTTTCTATGCTGTGCTACTTTCTACTTCCAGTGACTCTTTGGCCTTGTGGTGCAAGAGTACTGTCTTTCTCTCTCTCCTTGTGTTCCAGGTCTGCCACACCTGAGTGGTTCAGATGACCAACATTCTGTTCATTAGTGAAAGTGTATAGCCCCAGCACCAAATGCTCCTTGCTGTCTGGCCTCTAGGCTTTGTGATGGTGGTTACAGGGGTTAGTGTTGTTCAGCACAACCTGAAATGTGGCAAACCTGTGGGACCTGTCCTGTTCTGCTGTGTTTGAGCCAACCTGCATGTAAGATAGTGGAAGCTGTGGAGGACGGGGGTGTGGCCCCCCCACACCCTCTAGCAGATCATTACATGAAGGAACCTTTTAAAAAAAACAAGCGCGTCCATGCTCACAGGTGTACACACGGGTGATCACACCCACAAACTACACCCTTTTTGGCTCCTACCTCAAAGCACACTGTTCTGTTGATCTTATGTGCTGCACAATAATGTTTAATATTTAGTATTTACTGTCATATTCCCATATATCATTGTGATGCTGTTTATTCTATTACTCTTGTTCTCTTCTGCTTGTTTTCTTTTTTCTTTCTCAGCAGGTGATCCAGGTGATTGATATATGCATTTTTTCTTTCTTTTTTTTTCTTCTGCTCATTCTGTCGGTTTTTGTTTTTTGCCCTTCTCCCCCGTCCCTCTTCTCAGCTGTTTCTCTTTCCCTCTTTCTTTCTCCCCTTCTTTCCCCCAGTCAAGTCTGTCCCGTATTCAGTAAGTGAAAATTAAATAAACAATAAAAGGTGAATCAAATGGACCATTACGGCAAGGCTGGGATGGTCAATTTGGTAAAGTAAATCCGTTGGGCATCTTTCTTTGCCTTTAGACAACAATTCTGATGGCAAAAGAGCCAAACGGGACAGGCAAAAAAAAAAAAAAAAAAAGATAGTGGAAGCTTGGCAGGCATTCTCTGCCTGTTTATTTCTCCTGTTTTGCTGCCAGCTAGGGAGTCTAAGTATTGTCTTTTTAAAGTTGTAGCTAGCAGACTTTTTGTGCGTGTTATATTTTGCCTTTGGAAAGTCAGATATATATGTGCTTCCTTCTGTTCGTTTTGTTTTTCCATACTTGCTTAAATTTTGTAAACTTGCTGATCGTGAACAAATTAGTTATGGCTGAGGCACAGCTTGTTCAGTAGGTTCAGTTTGAGGTTTGTGGTTTGTCTTACACCTTCTGCCACCTTAAACTTTCGAAGGTCATAAAAGCATCCAAACACTTTGTACTTTGCTGTAGCTTTTATTCAAAAAGCTTTAACTATTTTGAAATGCAGATCCACTATTATGTATTATGTATGCTGTATTAAAAGAATAAAGCGACTCAGAAGTATATAATTAAACTCCAGCTGAACAACACTGAAGTGATATACACAGTAATGACTTAGCAATTATGGCCCAATAATAAAATGGATATGATTCTGAAAAGGGCCATTCTCCATAATGAGTACTCTTACTCTAAATGCTCTCTTTTGTTGCTAAAACCCTTGCACTTTGTAGTGATGGGATTTCCGGCTCTTTTTAGAGATCCGGCTCTTTCGGTTCGGCTCACTAAAAAGAGCCGGCTCTTTCGGCTCCGAACCGGCTCTTCGGGTTGTTTTGTTGCTTTAATTAATTTATTATTAACAATATTATAAAATTATGCACAAAAGGAATTACTAACGTAAAAAAAAGGTGGTTTTATTTATATATGTTTATATATAAATATATGCGGTGGTCCCTAGAGACAAAACACGTACAAACTCCAAGACACATTTCTAGCATGAACTGAACTTCCAAAACAGAGCTACTAGATCACTTAAATTACACAATTGAAAGCATATGTGTATTCTTTGTGTATTTATACACAGGCACTCATATATATTCAAATAATTTAAAAAAAAAAGTTCATTTACCTGTTATTACCACACACCAAATCCGGTCGTTGGTACTTGCTGGCTTGTGTAGCCACTCGGTAACAAAAGTTCAACACTGCCCCTAGCATCCTGGAGCACTTCTGTTGTCTTTTGTATGTGTTTTGAGTTTTTATGTGCTTCTGAGTTTTTACGTGTTTTGGAGTTCGTACGTGTTTTGGAGTTTGTACGTGTTTTGGAGTTTGTACATGTTTTTACGTGTTTTGGAGTTTGTACGTGTTGTTACGTGTTTTGGAGGCTGCCCCAAAAGGCAAGGCAGAGAGTTTGTGAATGAAGTAAGTGTTAAATAATTTTCAGTTACATTTTTTAACTTTACTTCACTGGGGTCAAAGATTTTTTCTTGTGTGCTTGTATAAGAAGTATAACCTTGTCCTTATCTGTTGAAGCTCAACTCTGATCTTTGCAAGTTATTGCAAATTGAAAGAAGTGTCACAGCAGCATACCATCCACAGACCAATGGTCTAGATGAAAAGACCAATGACAACATAATTTTTGACATGTCCGCTAGTGTAAAATTATGATATTATTTTATGCCATGTTATACCCCTAATTAAAGATTGTGAATTATTATATAGTTTTAGTTTGCATTATTCTCCTGAATTAGAAGAAGCTGATAACTATTGCATTAGTTAAACTGATTTGCATTACATTAAATTGCTGACTTGTTGTGAATGAATGATATTGTTTTATGATGCATTATATTGCTGAGTTATAAGAAATACTGTTCGCAGAAGGTTATTGTCTAATTTGTCTGAGTAGAAGAGAACAGAGTGTGCTGGAGTTTTCTGCCCCATTTCAGCAGGAGCAGATAAACAGGGAGCCAAGGTCGTAGCTCAGGCGCTGTGTGAGAGAGAGCATGTGAATGTTTAGGCTTTGTATGATAAGGTGGAGGCACCAGAGGCTATAAAAGTTTGAGCAATGCTCCACCATTTTGAGATTTTGAGGCTGTCTGCATCAGTGTCCATCTCCCACGTGTGTGATCATTAAATCATCGTTTGACTCAACCCGACCGGACCAGTGTTGTTATTGTGGTTTTTCTCTTGTCTCCATCCCCAATATTTTGAACCTTAACACTAGTAAAACGTAGTTCTATTAATCTGTGCTTGAACCGGAACCGGATGTAAGTTCCAAAAAACTGAATTTTGGAACTGAAATTGAATTGTAGAACTGAAACTGAATGGTGAGAAGTGAAACTGAAATTATTCGAGAGCTGAATTTTTAAAGGATAAAATGCAGTTTCAAAGCAAATCAATTCATTTTCAAAATATAAAATTCAATTTCAATTTAGTGATGATCATTTTCAAACCATAAATTCAATTTCAAATTAGACTAATTCAAATTCAGTTTTCAAAAGCATTTATTCAAGTTACAATTCAGATTCAATCTGAGCAATTCAAATTCAAATTGAATTTATTCAAATTCAGTTTCTGATGGCACAGATTTCTGCCCATACAAAACACTGCAAACCACAACACAATTAAATATAAATTAAAATATGAAAACAAAAAGAAACATGTACATTATCTGTCATATGGGCCTGCATGAATAAACTTAATGAATCCTTTATCATCTGCAACCGAAAATAGTTGTGGATGATTACTATTAGTGATGTTCGATTCGTGAACGAATCGTTCAATACTCGAGAATCACTTTACTGACTCGTGAATCATGATTCACAAGCCCAACTGACTCATCCCTGTTGCTGTTAGCAAACTAATTCCATTAGTAGAAATATATCTAGCTTGTAATTAAAATTGTGGGGGGGAAAACAACAGCCAGTTTCGTAACAAAAGCATTTCTGCTCTGAACTGGAAGAAAAACCCCTGAGTAGAAGCTAACATCAAGAAAATAGCTCCTCGGTTCACAGTAGCATCGCGCTGCTAACATGCTAACAGCACATTTGAGCTACTCACCCCCTCCCTTCCTGTGCTGAATCGTAAGCATAAGCGAATCACTCAGGACTCGCTCACCCCCTCCCTCCTGTGCTGAATCAAAGAGCGAACGAATCACTCAGGACTCACTAACCCCCTCCCTCCTGTGCTGAATCAAAGAGCGAGCGAACGAATCACTCAGGACTCACTCACCCCCTCCCTCCTGTGCTGAATCAAAGAGCGAGCGAACGAATCACTCAGGACTCACTAACCCCCCTCCCTCCTGTGCTGAATCATAGAGCGAGCGAACGAATCACTCACTCGCCCCCTCCCTCCTGGCTCACAGCTTCTTCTTCTTGGTTGGCAACCAATGTTAAGGCGCATTACTGCCCCCTGGCTCACAGCGCAGTGGACATTTAGATGAGAAAATATATATTTGACACACTTAAGGAAAATACTAATAAAATACAAATAAACAAAATAAATGTTTATTAAGCAATTTTGATAAGAAATTGCTTAATTTTAGAAATGTTTTTGCTCTTTGTTCTCTATAAAATAGTTGTTTTTTTTGTTTGTTTTTTAATCATTCATCTTAGCAGTGGGATTTACATGAAAAGGGAAACAAATTAAGTTTGAGTGAAAATGTAAAATTTTTGCACTCTCTGGTCAACTGACTGATCAAATGACTCAAAACACCCGATTCACTTTGGTGAGTGACTCATTAACACTCGATTCAGTAAAAAGAATCAAATTTACCATCACTAATTACTATACCTTTCTAATGTGACGTTGTTGTCCCTGGCTCTCTTTCTCTCTCTCCCCCTCTGGATCTGTTCCTGTGCTACTGAGTGTAATTACCGCCCCTCCCCCTCTGCCCAGCGTAAAGCACAAGGCTCGCTTGCTGAGTGAAGCAGAAAAAAGTGCGAGAGAGAGGCTGAGAGAAAGAAAGAAAAAAAAAACCAAGTGACGGCTTGCGATAAGGAGCCGGCTCGCGTCGTTCACGTCAAAGACCCGGCTCTAAGAGCCATTTCGTTCGCGAACGACCCATCACTACAGCCCTGGACGTCGGGCTAGAGATTTTGCGAGCCCTGAGTTGTGTATTAGTTGGCAAAAAAAAATAAAACCCCAATAATCTGACAATTCCCTCTGAGCAAGCACTCAGCGACAGTGGGGAGGAAAAACTTTCTTTTAAAAGCAAGAAACCTCTGGCAGAACCAGGCTCAGTGAGGGACGGCCATCTGCCTCGACCGGTTGTGGGATTTTTAAAGTGACTCATTGGATGTGAAATAAATTAGCTTGTTTGAATCATTTGTTGTTAGCCAATTTAAAGAGGCACTTTGATGTCAACTAATACACTTAAACTGTCCAAATAATTTTAAAGAAATATTTAGAGTCAATCCTGATGGATTGCTCTAAATATTCATTTTGTTTTCTTGGAAATATAATATCTTTAAATTCGTTCAAAAGTGTCTGGGAGATATTGTCAGTTTCTGGTAGCTGGTCTTGATCGTCCTATGTTTTTCCACACCATGCGAAAAACCTTGTAAGTAGGTTTCGCTTTTTTCGGAACAGGTGGTCTTTGAATATCGAAATCACCACTTGTGGCGAAGCTACAGCCAATGCAATGATAACAAGGTTAGGTGTAATACCCAGTACCTTTGTAATGTCTTTGAAAATTGCCTTTTCAAGACTTTTTATCCTCCTTTTTTTATATTTAGAGTTTCTTCTTTAACAGCTTCAACTTTTCCTTCCTAAAATGGCATGATGATGGCCGGAGTTGAACTGCAGACCCCGCCCACACACTCAGGGCCGTGTACCTTCATGTTCCAGCTTCTCCAGTCCCTGTCCTCTTCTGGCTCATTCACTCTTTAATGTGGTCATAAAGGTTTAAATAATGACTGACAGTGGAGAAGGCGACGATGAATTCCAGTTTCTACGGACGGTGAGTCAGACAGCTTACAAATTAAACATACAGGCCAATATTTAGTCAAACAGAGGTCTTCATTGGCTATCACCGGAGGTTTAATAATTAGTAAGTAGCTGTACTAAAGGTAGCACTTAGGGTAGCCTATTTAGCTTTGTTTGAAACATTATTAGTGTTTTTTTATTAATTTATTTGTTTAATTAAAGTTATATGTAGGTTTCTGTCAGCAGCAATTATGCAATCATGTAACCATGACACTATTTTGTGCGCAGATGCCTCCATACGCACGTCATAGTAACAGCATTTCACCTGTTTTGGGCTAGCTGACTAATAGCCTTATTAAAAAACAGAAACCAACTCACATGATTTTAGTCTATTGCTGTAGTAACTGATTAGCTGATATAGTTTATTTAAGGTCAGGTGTCAACAGTGATGCATATCCCAATCAGTTAAAAGATTATCATATCCCATTTTAATTAAAATTGCTACATTTTATTCAAGAATAAATATAAATAATAAAATGTTAATGTGATAATAGTTTAGCAACAACAGTGACAGCAAAGGGAGGCCAAAAATGGCTTCTCTCATCTTCACTGCAAGATGCTATTATTGCTCTGCAGCTGTAAGTTGTCCTCTCACAGCTTGTAATCTTTGCCCTCTGATAAGGGCATGTCACGTGGAGGGCGTCTGGAGTGGCTGAGACACATACACATTCACACAAAGCCAGCGATGTTCATCATCCTGAGCCCAACACATAGACTGGAGAGAAGTCATTTTGCGAGATCCATCTACGATATCATACTTTATTATATTAAATGCAGGATTTCCCCCTGCAAAGTTGTTCAGCCGTGGTATTAAGCTACCCGGATCCTGATGGAGCTTTCCTCGTTATCATTTAGTTAGTAGATGACAGGGAAAACACACTGTAATAGACCCAGTGATTAAATATATGACATTTGTGAAATGGCAACAATGTTATATTTGTTATAAAAATGTAGTCATTTTTTATATGCAAAGAGGTCCCAATTCCACTATTATAAATAATACAAGAAACCTTAAGAAGACAAACAAAACTGCAGCATTTTCAATTCGAAAACACTCGAAGTGAAAGCCTGTTAGATCTGAAATTTAAGTGTCCCTTAAAAAAGACTCCAAGTCCTGCTCTAATGCTCTAATGTACCTCTGCATTGGACAGTGTGTTTGACTGATTGCAGAGTACTGCAGATATGAAGAGTGGAAAGAAGGGTAAATCAGGGGTCAGACTGTGCAGTATCTTCCCAATATGGATGTTTGCAGCCTGGGTACAGAGAGGTGCTGGTTTTATTGGCGACTGGCCTGTCGCCTGCTGTCGTTCCTAACAGTTCCTCAAATAAACAGAGAAACTTAATTTGGCCGACGTGGTATTTAAATGCAGATAAGGTAATGTTGACAGCGACTGAGATTTCCTTATGTGTTTACAATGGGACTGCACAATGGGGCAGTTTTGATGCTATACCTAAAAATTCACACATTTCATAGTTTAAAGTTGTTTTAACATTTAAAAAGCAAAATAGGACTGAATTTCTATGTTCGGTCATTGTGGCCAAACACGTTTCCTCCTCTGAGAGAATTGAATTACATGATATGAGAGGATGAAGATTTTTTTCTCTGAAGCCAAAACTGCTTCACTGACTTTCTTTTTAATTAATTCACAAGATAAAATTTCAGAGGCGTTTTGGTGTGATGGAGGTCTTTAGCTGATCCTATCCAACAAAAGCTTTCATGGTGAAATCTGGTGGATCTCAATATGTGAATGCGCTCTGTGGGCTTCTCTAACTTGAAATCTGTCATCTGTGTGTATGTGTTCTGCACAGGGAGATGAGGTGGTTTTGCAGAGTACCTTCACCTCCCAGGAGGAACATGTGAAGCTATGTCTTGCTGCTGAAGGATTTGGCAGCAGACTTTGCCGGCTTGAGCCCACCTCTAACTGTAAGGTAAGGAGCTCTACCTGTGTGACTGCACAGTCCTCCCTTACTGTCAGACAACTCAGTTTGCCAGTCATACAAAGAGAGAGATGACTGAAATTTCCAAATATTTCACTGCACATGGACAGTACATTGTGTTTATTTTTAAGTATCTAAAATTTTAGTTCCTTATTGGTTTTTGTAACTCGAGCATTTTTACATGCCTTCCTTCCCAGTTTGGACTGCCCATTGCCAATTTGCCATGGTCTTTGGCACTAATTGCACTGTTGGCCTGTGAAGGGAACAGCCAGGCATGAAATTACCTCAAAAACTCAAATGTCTTTTCTTTCTTTACCAGAATGTTCCACCAGACTTGTCTGTGTGTGGCTTTGTCCTGGCCCAGTGTCTTTCTGTGCGAGCCCTGCAGGAGATGTTGGCCCACAGTGAAAACCTGGCTGCAGAGGTCTTCTCTATTATTTCTCCCATAACCTTTATATAAATTCAATGTTCTCACTCAGGGCTCCTTATTGTTCCGTAAACATATGATTTTCTGTCATTGTCATTTTGCAATACATATGTCTATTTTTGAGGTATAAATGGAAATATTATGATAAAGTCAGTATATGTTTTTATATTTTTGTGATATTATTAACCACAGTGTGGATGCGTAAGGATTTTGTCTGTGACATTATTTCAGGGAGATTTGTTTTGTATTTATTTATATGGATAGCACAGTCTTGAAACACTGATCTAAGAAACACGGTTAAGCTAGAACAGCTTTACATTAGAGTTATCGTAAATTAAATAACTTGTAAACAAACTGTTCACACATCGGAAGGATGTTTTGTTTATCTCTTTTCCTGTTTAACTGTTTTCTGAAGTTTAAATTGATCTTTGTGTATTTTAATCACATACAGGTGGGAGCTGGAGGTAGCCATCGCACCCTTCTATATGGGCAGGCGGTATTGTTTCTACACTCATACAGTGGCATGGTGAGTTAGCTTATATATATAACACCCAGCACGCCCCTGCGGGCGGTTTATCCTTCAAGCTCGGGTCCTCTACCAGAGGCCTGGGAGCTTGAGGGTCCTGCGCAGTATCTTAGCTGTTCCCAGGACTGCGCTCTTCTGGACAGAGATCTCCGATGTTGTTCCCGGGATCTGCTGGAGCCACTCGCCTAGCTTGGGAGTCACCGCACCTAGTGCTCCGATTACCCAAGTGTGATAGGAGAAGGATCGTTGAGTGCGAGAGGAACTGACCTGAAAAATAGGATCATGGCCAAGCTTGAAACCTGGATCCCCTGTAGCCGGTTACCAAGATTACGTGAAGTACCCTCAGAAGGTCTGCTAGATGATGTTAATGCAATACCTACAACCACGATTACCGACACTAACAAGCTGATCTACAATACGGCAGCAGTGATCAGTGAGATGCTTGGCTACAAGTTGAACAGCCACAAGGGGCAGTACCCTCCATGGAGAAGGAGGCTAGAGGGCAAGATCAAAGTAGCACGGAGAGAGGTTAGCCAACTAACGGAGTTGCAGAAAGGTGCGACGAATAAGGTGCCTAAGAAATACAGCAAGCTGTCCATACCTGAGGCCTTGGAAACTGCCAAGCAAAGACTCACAGCCTTGGCCAGCCGCTTGAGGAGGTACACCAGAGAGATAGAAGGCAGGAGAATAAACCAGCTGTTCTCCACAGAACCAGCAAAGGTGTACTCTCAGTGGCAAGGGAACAATAAGAGAACAGCACCACCAAGGCTGGAGACGGAGCAATACTGGAAGAGCATATGGGAGAAGGATGCAACCCATAACGGCAATGCTCAGTGGCTAGAGGATCTGAGGGCAGACCACAGCGACCTCCCTGAACAGGGTCCAGTAACCATCACAGTGGCAGATATCCAAGAAAGGGTCTCCAGTATGAAGAGTTGGACAGCACCAGGGCCCGACATGGTTCACGCCTACTGGCTGAAGAAGCTAACTGCACTCCACGAGCGTCTGGCAGCACAAATGAACCAGCTGCTAGTTAACGAGAGACACCCGGAATGGCTAACTGAAGGCCGGACGGTCCTGATCCCCAAGGACCCCAAGAAGGGACCGGTCCCCTCCAACTACCGACCAATAACCTGCCTCAGTACTACATGGAAGCTCCTGTCAGGCATCATATCGGCTAAGATGAACAGGCACATGGGTCAATACATGAGCGGGACACAGAAAGGAATTGGCAAGAATACCAGAGGCGCAAAACACCAGCTACTGGTAGACAGAACAATCAGCCGAGACTGCAAGACCAGACTGACCAACCTGTGCACTGCCTGGATTGATTACAAGAAGGCCTATGACTCAATGTCCCACAGCTGGATACTGGAATGCCTAGAATTGTACAAGATCAATGGGACCCTAAGAGCCTTCATCAGGAACTCAATGGGGATGTGGCGTACAACACTAGAGGCCAACTCCAAGCCCATAGCACAAGTCACCATCAAGTGCGGGATCTACCAAGGAGATGCTCTGTCCCCACTGCTGTTCTGCATAGGCCTGAACCCCCTCAGTGAGATCATTAACAAGACTGGCTACGGATACCGACTACGGAACGGAGCAGTTGTCAGCCACCTCCTGTACATGGATGACATCAAGCTGTATGCCAAGAGTGAACGAGACATCGATTCACTGATCCACACTACCAGGCTATACAGCAATGACATTGGAATGTCGTTCGGACTGGAGAAGTGTAGTCGGATGGTAACAAAGAGAGGGAAGGTAGTCAGAACTGAGGGGATTGAACTACCAGAAGGCAACATTGCAGACATAGAGGACAGTTACAAGTACTTGGGGATCCCGCAGGCGAATGGGAACCATGAAGAGGCCGCTAGAAAAGCTGCAACCACCAAGTACCTGCAGAGGGTCAGGCAAGTCCTGAGGAGTCAGCTGAATGGTAAGAACAAGATCCGGGCCATCAACACGTACGCCCTGCCCGTGATCAGGTACCCTGCTGGGGTAATAGGCTGGCCAAAGGAGGAGATAGAAGCCACTGACATAAAGACAAGAAAGCTCCTTACCATGCATGGAGGGTTTCACCCCAAGTCCAGCACCCTGAGGCTGTACGCTAAGCGGAAGGAAGGGGGCCGGGGACTGGTGAGTGTCAGCACCACAGTCCAGGATGAGACAACGAACATCCAAGAATACATTGGGAAGATGGCCCCAACTGACCGAGTGCTCAGTGAATACCTCAGGCAGCAGAAACCCAAGAAAGAGGAGGTAGACGAGGAACTATCATGGAAGGACAGGGCCCTGCACGGTATGTACCACCGGCAGATAGAGGAGGTGGCTGATATCCAGAAATCCTACCAGTGGCTGGACAAAGCTGGACTGAAAGACAGCACAGAGGCACTAATCATGGCAGCACAAGAACAAGCTCTGAGCACAAGATCCATAGAGGCTGGGGTCTATCACACCAGGCAAGACCCCAGGTGCAGGCTGTGTAAAGATGCCCCAGAGACAATCCAGCACATAACAGCAGGGTGCAAGATGCTAGCAGGCAAGGCATACATGGAACGCCATAACCAAGTGGCCGGCATAGTGTACAGGAACATCTGTGCGGAGTATAACCTGGAAGTCCCGAGGTCAAAATGGGAGATGCCCCCAAGGGTGGTGGAGAATGACCGAGCTAAGATCCTGTGGGACTTCCAGATACAGACGGACAAAATGGTGGTGGCTAACCAACCGGAGATAGTGGTGGTAGACAAACAGAAGAAGACGGCCGTAGTGATCGATGTAGCGGTTCCGAATGACAGCAATATCAGGAAGAAGGAACACGAGAAGCTGGAGAAATACCAAGGGCTCAGAGAAGAGCTCGAGAGGATGTGGAGGGTGAAGGTAACGGTGGTCCCCGTGGTAATCGGAGCACTAGGTGCGGTGACTCCCAAGATAGGCGAGTGGCTCCAGCAGATCCCGGGAACAACATCGGAGATCTCTGTCCAGAAGAGCGCAGTCCTGGGAACAGCTAAGATACTGCGCAGGACCCTCAAGCTCCCAGGCCTCTGGTAGAGGACCCGAGCTTGAAGGATAAACCGCCCGCAGGGGCGTGCTGGGTGTTAGTTTATATGTGTGTATATATATATATATATATATATATATATATATACACACACATGTGTGTGTATATATATTAGAGATGGACCAATCCGATATTATGTATCGGTATCGGTCCGATACTGACCTAAATTACTGGATCGGATATCGGAGAAAAATAAAAAATGTAATCCGATCCATTAAATATCACGAAAGCACCTCACAAAACTTGCAACACGCCGTAACTCACCTCAGAACGTCGGAGCAGTATGCATCACGTGATAGAGCAGCTGTGGCATGCGGGACCTGTCGGTGGTCTGGATAGCATGTGGAGCTTCGCTAGCAACCTGGCATTTCATCTCCGACAAAGTTATCCCCGAGAGAAGTAAAGCAAGTGTGTAAGTCCATCTCTGAATGTTTGTAAAGCATTCCCACGTTAAGCTTAACGAGCGACTGCCTCTCGCTCTCCGGCTGCTACTTCAATCATGAAACTGCTAATGATCAGCTGATCGGCTTTTCTGTCGTGAGTCTCTCTTGTTTGTTTTTGGCCCACTTTGCACCAGAAAGAGGAAACCAGCGGCTGAACAACAGCAGCACGTTTAAGCTTGATCAGCTGTTGTTAGAATTTATTTAATATTACTTTCTACACCAGGATCTTTTTCTACGTAGCTGACGGCTGGTAACTGTGCAGGGGCGGATCTAGCAAAGTTTAGCCAGGGGGGCCGATAGGGCATTAACTGGGAAAAGGGGGCACAAAGACATACTTTTCTTTCTTATTCTCATTTAAAATGTCTAGCTTTTAATAAATAATTATCTGACACCCAAAGTTTTAATTTGATGTAAAATGAATAGAAGTCAATTACTGTATATAGTGACTATTAAGTCTAATATATATACCCTAGTAAGCTATAGTACATTTTCCTTTGGGAAGGTACCATCTGTGCAGTCTGCAATTTTGTTGAAGAAAGATGTTGAATCTATTTAATATTTCTTGAAAAATAATTGATTTCTGTGCATTTTTTTTCACACTGCATCAAATTAAGGTTGATTACGTTGATTAAGCATCATGAGGTGGAGCGTGAGGGGTGGTTCCCTATTTTTTTATTTTTTTATTTTTGTTGTTGCTGGGAGTTGGAACCCTATTAGTTAGGTTGCTTAATATTTACGCTAAGTACTCTTTAAAATACCAGAATAGGGAGGATGGTGTAGGTCTAAGTTTATTAGATTGATCAGTATTGCTGAACTATGAAATATTTTTTTTGTATACAGGTATAACAGAATAGCTTTAGTGTAGTTGTTGTTTTAAACTTGAGTATGAACTTGCAGACTTGCAAAATGCAGCAAGATATTTTAAAAAACAGTTTTGTTGATTAAAAAACACTATATCGGATTCATATCGGTATCGGCAGATATCCAAATTTATGATATCGGTATCGGTATCGGACATAAAAAAGTGGTATCGTGCCATCTCTAGTATATATGTGTGTATATGTGTATATATGTGTGTGTATGTGTGTGTGTGTGTGTGTGTGTGTGTGTGTGTATGTATGAGTGTGTGTGTGTATATGTGTGTGTGTGTGTGTGTGTATATGTATGAGTGTTTAAATGTGTGTGTGTATGTGTATATATATTTTTTTCTTTCAAAAAACTGAATAAATTACACAATAATACATCTGACACAAAATGCTAGATATAGCAAAAATTATAAAACGTATTTTTTTGTTTTAATTTCAAGGTTCATTAAACCCTGTAGTTTAAAAAAAAATATCATCTTCTGACAATTATTTCATGGTTCAAGCTTTACAGGGTTAATTCTTCATGGCATGGATAGATGGCATGTTTACATGATAGCATCACACAGCTGCTGCACAGCCATAATGGGAATTTCCTGTTCCACCACATCCTAAGGTGTTCTTTTGGATTGTGTTCTTGTGGCGTTGGAGGCCTTTTGAGTACACTGGACTCATTCTCATGTTCAAGAAAGCAGTTTGAGATGATCTGAGCTTTGTGACATGGAGCATTATCCTGCTGGAAGCAGCTGTCAGAAGATGGGTACACTGTCGTCCTAATGGGATGGACATGGTCAGTAAGAACAGTCAGGCAGGCTGTGGTTTGTAAATGATGCTCAGATGTCACTAAGGGGCCCAAAATGTTCCAAGAAAGTACATGTCACACCATTACACCCCCACAGCAGCCTCAACTATTGATACAGGCGGGACTGATTCATGCTTTCATGTTCTTTATGCCAAATTCTTGTGCTACTATTTGAATGTTGCACTTATGAGACCAGGCAAAAATCTCCAATTTCCAGTCTTCTGTTGTCTGACTTTGGTGAGCCTGTGCAAACTGTGTCTTCAGTTTTCCTGTTTAAGTTCTTCTGCTGCTGTTCATCTGCTTCATCTGCTATTGTGCGTTCTGAAACGCTCTTCTGCATTCATTGGTCGTAAGGAGTGGTTATTTGAGGCGTTGTTGCCTTCCTGTCAGCTCGAAGCAGTCTGGCTTCTGATCTCCTCTGATCTTTGGCATTTTTGTCCAGAGAAATGCTGCTCACTCGTTTTCAGAGCATTCTCCATAAACCCTAAAAAATAGCTGTTCAGGAAAATCTCCGAATATTAACAATTTCTGAAATACTGAGATTTCTGTATGGCATAATGAACCATGTCACTTTTAAAGTCGCTTGAATCAGCTTTTCTCCCCATTCTGATGCTCAGTTTGAACTTCAGCAGGTCATCCTGACCATGTTCCATTCCTAAATGCTTTGAGTTGATAAGTTGTGATTGATTAATTAGATCTTTTTATTTGTAAGCAGTTGAATAGGGGTACTTAGTGAAGCATATTTGTGGATCTGGATGGTTAAATAGAATTTGTGTATATAAATGGTATGTTTTTTGTTTTACTTTTAATAAAAAGAAAATAAAATCTTCATGTTCCCACACTGATGTTATTTTTGTGAAGAATATTTTGGCATGTTCACTGAATTATTTACCTGTTGTTTATTTCACGTCCAGTACCTCAGCTGCTTGTCTTCCTCTCAGTCTTCAACTGACAAGCTGGCTTTTGATGTTGGCCTGCAAGAGGACAAAGCAGGTATTTATTTGAACGATCAGTTAAAATACTTTCTTTGTTAAGGTATTTGCGATGCTCCCACCCTATATTGTGTTTTACAATTAGAATATTTTTTAAATCGGCTGTCTGTGAACTGCTTGTTTCCCTTTGTGTTTATATTCTGTGTGTGGTTCAGGGGAGGCGTGTTGGTGGACTGTCCACCCAGCATCCAGACAGAGGTCAGAGGGTGAGAAGGTGCGTGTAGGTGATGACCTCATACTTGTGAATGTGTCTTCAGAGAGATACTTGGTGAGTCAGAACAAAACTGAAGTTTTCCTTAATGGCAAAAATATACTCTGAGTGAGCCTCCACTACGTTAAATATCAAGCACACTAACCTGGTTAAAAGTTCATTTTGTAGACAGTGAGGTAGCAGAAAAGGGTTGCACTTTTATATATTTTATGTTTAGCAGCCATTTTATGGCTATGCACAGATATTTTTGGAATGACACCATGCTGTGATCTCATCCGCTGGGATCAGGTTTGGTCTATCGGTGGTGGGCCAGGGGACATTGTAAGTAGTGTATGGGAAAGCATTATTGTGACAAGAGCGATGGCAAGGGAGCAGCGATCCGTTACTAATGCTAAAAACAATCCTAGTTGGCCGGCTAGTCTCCATTGGTCGCTTGCCAAGAGCTCCAGCCATGACTGCATTTAGTGTTTGTTAACTACCTGCCCCTCAACAAGACTGACAAGAGGTTGGAATCATAATCAGAAGGCTAGGCTGGTTAGCATGTGAACCTCAGAGTTATTTCACACAGTACCTGGCAAAAGTTTTCTCATGTCTCGAATATGTTGTGTAGCTTAATGGCTTCAGATATAAAATAAAGACAAGTTGTATTTATTGTTGATGAGAATATATTTAATGCCATTTTGTTTTTTCCCAGCACCTTTCCTTCGGCACTGCATCTGACAACAAAAGCTTGAGTGACAGTCTGATTGTTAATGCAGCCTTCCAGCAGACCCTCTGGAGTGTTGCTCCCATCTGCTCTGGACGCGCCGTTGCTCAAGGCAAGTTTTGTTTCCTTTTGCTTTCTAAACATGTTGCAAAGTAGCTCCTTTCTCAATTTAGATAATCCACCTGTTTCTTTTGCTCCCAACAAATACAGCTCTTTCAGTTTCTGCACTGCAGATAATATTAATATGTTGGTAATAAATAATACATCAAAGCTGTATTTTAATAAATTGAGGGGACCAAATGCTAGTTCATAAAGATGCTATGGGCTTTTGAACTATTATTAATTGTGTGCAAAATATAAAGTTAGTTCAGTGCAGATGCAGTTTAGATGGATTCCAGAGGTTTTCCACAAGTATTCAATTTAAAGCAGTTACACTGAAATAACATAAAATGAATATGTACTTTCAGCTTTAATTTTAACATTAACCATTTTCATACACAGGCTCAGAATTTCAGAGAGCAGATTCAACAAATTAAAACCATAATAAATCAAGTGTGTAGTTTTAATACTTTCTCAAGTCTGAAACCATGGGAATGACAGAAGAATTGGATTTCTGTGTTGTTGTTGTTTTCAGGTTTTTTGCTAATTTAAAAAAAAGGAAAAAACAGTCTATATTTTAGACACTTTTTGTTTGTTAGTTGGTCTTGGTGCCTTTTTTTGCCCATGCATAACACTGGCTTCACAGAATTTTAATGAGGATATTGTATGTTTCTTCTCCAGCTTTTACATTCCCTTTTCCCCTCGTCATACTTCAGGTTGATCACTTATCCAAATAATGGTGGTCAAGCATTGCTCTAAATGTTTTTGGGTGTTTGTGGCAAATCTTTTTTTCCCTTTCTGATCTCGAGACTTGTTTTGCACCTTGTGGTGAGCCCTCTGTTTTTGCCCTTTTGAAGTCTTCTCTTTTGTGGCAAGTCTTGGGTTATAAGACTCCTCTTTCCTGGAGAGAATTCTTCACATGACTGGAGGGGAATTTATCTATAGCATGGAAATGACTCTATCACCACTGATGTCTTCCCTGGATGTAGGGTCACTTATGTGGTGTGTGCGTGTATCTGTGTGTGTTTTTGCTCTGTGCTAATGTTCCTGCTGTCTCCCTAATGGTTATATATTGTTTTGCAGCCCAAGGCCTGTCTTACTCACCACTTCACCTCTTTGACCACATGTTAGTGTGAAGGGGTTTAAATAACATGTGATGTCTGTGTTTCTTTATAAAATTCTGTTTAAGATCAGTCAAAAAGAAGCTGCAAATATTCAAACTTAAGGTTAGCAGTCGCTAGAGCTTTTACTACAGTTATATAGATTACCTTTTGTGCTACTTCTGTGAAATGTTGCATGTTTTACTAACCACTTCAAAGCAATAAATGGTTTTTTTTCTTGCTGACTCTAGGATACCTGAAGGGGGGTGAAACACTTCGGCTACTCCACAGCCATAGTGACGCATGTCTGACTGTTCCCTCTACAGAGCATGGAGAGGAGCTTCAAAGGTTAGTCGAAAAGACCAGTCTCCTCCCAAGTCAGCTCGCAGAAACGTCCTTTACTCCTCTGACTATGTCTGTTTTCTTAATCTAGGATAATGCATTATGAGCTTGGATCAGTCTCCGGTCATGCCCGGTCTCTCTGGAGGCTGGAGATTCTGCGAGTTGTGTAAGTGTACAGGGAATGTGGCGTCCGCTCACTTTGAGTATCAATAAATATGTTGCTTTTAAGCGCTATTCTATTCGAGCTCTGTAGTTCTAATGTTGTTACTAGAAAATACCAGTTTAAAGACAGGTAATGTTGTACGTATTGCACCAGGTCACCACCAGCCACAGAATTTCTGTTTTTGCCTGAAAGAGTGTGCACAATTGCTAGAGTCATACTTGATGTCATTGGCCCAGAACTTAGTTTCCCATGTCCCCTGCATGCTAATAGGGATTTTGACAGTTATGAGGAATAACTAAATGTTGTGGAGTGCTTGGTTTCCTCTCTTGATGTTTTCCAGTTGGAGTGGTAGGCATACATGCTGGGGCCAGCCATTTAGACTGTGCCACGTTACTACTGGAAGATACCTGGGTCTCACAGAGGAGAAAGGTCTGCAGCTGGTTGATCGGGACAAAGCTGACATCAATACAACCTCCTTCTGCTTTCGATCATCAAAGGTGAGGGGGGATATGAGAAATACACTGGACATTTCAGTGGTGTTCTGAGTCTTTAGAGATATAGACTGTAATGTCATTTGTTTGAGTTTTTTTGTGTTTATTAAAAGAGAAAAGTTAGAAAAATAAGAATATTTAATGCCTTTTTTTGTGTTTAGGAGAAGCTTGACACCAGCACAAAGACTGATGTTGATGGGATGGGAATCCCAGAGATCAAATATGGAGATTCCATTTGTTTTCTTCAACATGTAGCCTCTGGGCTCTGGCTAACATACCAAGCTGCTGATGCCAAGTCCCATATGGGTGGAGCTCAGCGAAAGGTGAACTTGTATACTCAGTATTACTATAATAAGACAATAACTGGCAGTTAACCAACAGTGTTGGACTAAAGAATCTGGCAAAAGAATCTGTTGGATATAATTGCAAATGATGTGTTTTCAGGCAATTTTGCACAGTGAAGGGCATATGGACGACGGGCTGACACTGTCTCGTTCTCAGAGGGAAGAATCTCATACTGCCAGACTAATACGGAGTGCTGTTCTCCTCTTCACTCGCTTTGTAAGGTACAGGATGCTGGATTAAGACCTTCAGTCATTTGTGAATAACTTAGCGACAGTTTTTTTACAGCTGCAGTGCTGGCTTAATGCTAAATGTCACACTACATGTCCGACTGAGCGTGGGTTTACAGCATTCGCTTTGAAGATATGTTTATGATATATACATACAATCAGAAGACCAGGGATGTTATCGTCTTGGCATTGTGGCTCTGATAGGACCTCCCCGCCCTCGTGTATGCGCACATGAAAAGCTGGAGGTGGGAAGAGCAGCAGCAAGACCCTCCAGAACTAAACAAAGCAGTCAACTCAGATACAGCGTCAAGGAAGGAGCTGGGCAGATTCAAGAAGCTTAAATAGCATGCCCTCTATGACACAACAAGTTAGCTGTGTAGATGGGTATCAGCTGATGTGGGCTGACACTGAGATCAGATGATCTGCAATGATTGCAGCTAAGCTTGACTTTGTGGGCTGCTGGAACTAATGCTTTGCTCTGTTTTTTACCTTATCTGATAATTTTGAATTGCCATGTCATAATTACAAGAAATCTGGAGGATGAGAATACTTGGGGCTCAGATACTGTCTGTCTGTCTCACATTTGGCTTTTTAAATTTTGAGTCTTTTATTTGTAAAAAATAAAATAAATTCATAGGCTAGTATAACACCTTCTGTCTTTACTCCATCGATCGAGAATAAAACAAGTTTGGCTGGTGATAGTAGCAGCAATTATAATACAAGACAATTTGGCAGACTTGTAGGTAGAGTCTAAAAACAAACTTTTTTTTTTCTTTAGGAAACTTGATGGTTTTAACCAAGAGGTAAATATCCCCTCTGTCAGCCTGCCAGTGGAGACAGTGACACGCAGTCTGCAGGATCTGATCATCTATTTCCAGCCTCCACTGGAGGGGCTAGGCCATGAAGCTAAACAGAACAGCATGGCGGCGCTAAAGAATCGACAGAACATGTTTCAAAAAGAGGTAAATCGATAAGTGTGAATGAGTCCTACATGTGCTATGCCTCACGCTTCCCTAACTGTGCCTCCCTTTCTTCTCAGGGTGTGATAGATTTGGTCTTAGATTGTATTGACCGTCTACACCAGTATAGTAGTGCTTCTCATTTTGCTGAGGCTGTTCAGAGTGACACAGGAGAGGAGTGGGAGACCATCGTCAACCATTTCTATGAGCTGTTGGGTGAGAGTAGTATAGATGGCACCATACTTATTTTTTGAAGATACCACAAATATCTCCTAATCTGTTAAGGTTCCTCTTATTATCTTATCGTCTGTTAATATTTTTGTTAATATTTTTTGTTTTTTTTGTTTTTTTCCTCTTAAGCTGCTCTGCTCCGGGGAAACCGTGCAAATTGTGCTAATTTCTCGGGTTCGCTGGACTGGCTGATTAGCAGGCTAGAACGGCAGGAGGCCTCTTCTGGTTGGTTGGATTTGCTTTATGTTTTCTTCATCAGCCATTGTGGATTGAAATTTTACAGTATATATTTATATTATATTTGACATTGGTTATCGTGTGTTGTCTGGGATTTATACCTAATAGTATAGAAGCATAGAGGTAAATGCAGGTTATCATCCACACAATAATGGGCAGTTATATTTACAGGAGTCCTGGAAGTTCTTCACTGCGTCCTTGTGGAAAGCCCTGAAGCTCTCAATGCCATCAAGGAACAACACATTCAGTCTGTCATCTCATTTCTGGACAAGCTTGGATGCAACCACAGGGTAGTGTTTAGAAGGCTTTTGTGTGTATTCAATATAAAAATAAGATTGAAGTAAAGTGCATGGATAATAAGTGATGCCGAATGGCCAGTAATTTCATTATTAAGCTTTTTGGCTACAGTGGCATGTCTGCATTAATTAAAAATAAATACAAAAAGTCCTTTGTTATTATCCTAATTTTCTCTCAGAATTTGTCATTATGGGGCTTAGGCAAATTCCACATTTCTCACCAGTCTAGTAACATAGACATAGTGTTTCACTTTTAACAGCTATAATAACAGTTTCCAATCTGTTTCCTGATGTCGGATCATTTCCATTTGCTTATTGAGCTATTGCCACATGAAGAGCTGACAGGTTGTGTTCCAGGTGCTGGAGGTGCTTTGTTCTCTGTGTGTGTGCCATGGTGTGGCGGTGCGGTCCAATCAGAACCTCATCTGTGACAGTCTGCTGCCAGACAGAGATTTGCTACTCCAAACACGTCTCGTTAATCAGGTCACCAGGTAATTTTATAATCTGGTTTCCAAACAGGACCGCTTTTTGTTTTTGTGTTTTTGCCATTCCACTCATCCTTTTTACTTTGAAGTTTTCTGAATTTCTCTACATTCAGACAGAACTCTGATTTTGGATTATTGTTTTTTACTACACATAAAAATCAGATGCAAAGTAGCACAAAGAACAATATATTAAGTAGGTAGCTTTTACGGTTCTGTGCAAAAGTCTAAAGCCACCCCTCATTTCTTTATATTTTGCAATATACAGCAATTTCTCCCCAGGGTTTCCGGAGGTCTTTCAAAGTATATCTTTGGAAATTGGCTGCTTTTTCATTCATTTTCAGTCCAGTTGTTTAACCTAACCCTGCAAAAGCACCTGGATAGAAAAACCCACTGTGAAACACTTTCAATCATAGATTGGGCTCCCCAGAACCCAGACCTTGGCATTATTGAAGCAGTGAGGGATCACCTCAACAGAGAACAGAACAAAAAGCATCCAGCATCCAAAGAAGGGCTTTGAATGTCCTTTAAGAAGCCTGGAGAGCTGTTCCTGAAGACTACGTAAAGAAATTATAAGAAAGTTGCATTAAAGAGTTCAGGCTACACTGAAGAATACTGACATTCAAGCTCGTTAGAAGTATACAAACATTTTGCCTTGCATACTTTATATCCATGTATGTTTGCAGATGTTTTAATATATCAGTGCACTTATTTTTCCATTATTTTAAAGTGAAATAAATATGAAATAATGGGAGGGTGGCCGTATTTATGTTTGGCAAATAACTCAATAGGGGTTTCTTTCCCTGACTCTTCTCATGCTCGCACATGCATTTGTTTAGCTGAGTGTTATTTGTTAACTGTGGCGCTCCCACGGGCCTTGATATTCTTGTTTTTCATCTGTAAAGATGTCACATCCTTGATACTAGAAATATTTCAGATTTTTCTATAGCGTGACATTCGTTTTTTTTTTTGTTTTTTTTCTCTTTTGGATTTAATTAAATACTTTCTTTTTTCCTCCAGTGTCATTTCTTCAATTGCTGCATCATTTTTTTTATTTTACATCTGAATAGATCGGAACAATAATGTTGATGTCAGAGCTTAGATGTCTTTGTCTCACCCTCGTCTCGTGAGAGTTTGGAAAGATTACCTTAAGCCCGAGGTGGTATGACTCAACGGAGGCATTTTTTAGCCAGTTTCATCATAGTCCATGCTCTTCTTCTGTCTCTCAATATTTTTACCTGCTGTGCCAATCTGATCTTGTAGGCAGTTTCCATTTCCCTTTTCCTTTGAGCAAGTTTTTTTCTGCCCAATCTGCCCTTTCTCTGTAAGCAGCTGCCTTCTTTTATCATGCTTTTTTTTTCCCCATCAGCAGCCCATTTCATTCCTCAGGCTTTATAACTTATTTTGTTTCATATTCTTCACACCTGCTCAGTCCATGCCCCAGCTCTCCTTTCCTCCTAAAGCAATTTCTCATTCTATCACTTCTTGTTCCAATAAATGCTTCATTAGTACATCTGCTTTCATTCTGATTTCCTTTATCTCATCAATTTTCTTTCTTCTCTCCCTCACCTACCACAGTGTGACAGTTCTTCCAGATGCTCTCTTCTTTTTACATTATTGCCTTTAATCTATTCTTTCCATGCATTTTATCTAGCCTCAATCCAGCCTTTTATGAGTAAAACTAAAAACATGTATACTAGCTGGTATTTCAAATGCTGATTAAGTTTTTATTTACACAATAAAAGTGGCTTACTGACTTCAGTGCACTGCTTTTTTAATGGCTGGGTGCTTGGGAGTCCCATTCATAATTAAATTTCATTTGCTGGATTTACTGATTTGACATGAATCTAAATTTAAGTCCAAAGTTTAATCAGCTGAACTTTGGAGTTGTTGGAACTGCAAACCTAATTTAAAAAAAAAAAAACTTGGGACACTGTGTAAATTGTTAATGAAAACATAATGCAGTGATTTGAAATCTCAGATCAATAGAGCATGTTTTCTAGGTTCTATTTACAGTAAAACACAGGAAACATTTCAGATGTTTAAACTGGAAAAGTTTACCAGTTTTAGAAAAGTTCATTTTGAATTTGTTGGCAACACATCAACATATCAAAAAAGGATATGTTTACTACTAAGTACCGCCTTCTCTTCTTTTAACAATAGTCAATAAACATCTGAGGGGGGGCCTGAGGAGACCAGATGCTGGATATTTTGGATGAGGAATGTTGTCCCATGCTTGTTTCATGTACAATTCCAGCTGGTCAGCAGTCCTGGATAGACTTACTTTTGTTTCAACGAGGACTAAATCTCTCCAGTGATGGTGCCGTGTTGCTGCAGCATATGTAGTATGTGGCTTAGCGTTGTCTTGCTGAAATATCCACGTCACAATTATGCCTGTTATGGTGCAATGCAGCTGAAGAGCACAGCCATCCAATGTTGAGTTTTCGCTTTGTTCTTTGTGCTTAGAGAGTCTTTTGATAATGTTATGTACTGTAGATGATGGGATATTCTAAATCTTCACAATTTTATTTTGAAGAACATTATTCTGAAATTGTTCCAGAATTTGTAGATACAATTTTTGGCTACTGAGAAACTGATGCTCTTTTTATGCCCACTCGTTTTACTTACCTGTTTCCAACAAACTTAATTAGTTGCAAAATATTTCTTCAGCTGTTTCTTTTAAGTCTTGTTTACTTTTCCAGCCTTTTGTTGTCCCGTACCAACCTTTCTGACATGTTTTGCTGCCATCAAATTCAAAATGAGCTAATATTTTTCATGAAATAGTAAAATGTCTCAGTTTAAACATTTGTTTCCCATGCTCTATAGTGAATAAAATCTGGGTTTATGACACATGCATATCGTTGCATCCTATTTTTACTTACATTTCACACAGTGTTTTATGTCATAAACAATTTCTGGCTGAGAGCACAAACTTAACGTTCACAAAGTTGGACTCTCTCCAAGTTAACTTGTAATTACAGACTATCAGCAGCACTTAAAAGTAAAAGCCCACTACCTGAATGTTTCAAACACTGAGCTTTGCTAATTAAGAGTGTCACAGCTTAAAAATGAGTTGTATGGGTGCACCATGTATCTAATTAAGTTGTCATATCAACGCAGAATGAATTTCACTTTTATTTGCGAGCAGACTACTCATATGCATTGTAAATTATTTCAAAATTAATTTATGATCACACCAAATACACTAAAATCTTAAAAGATGAGTTGACTGAAATTTCTCTGTCTTTTTTTGCCTTTTTTGCCACATTTCTCTGCATATTACAACAACAGCATGAGGCCAAACATCTTCCTAGCTATGGGAGAAGATTCATCCCAGTATCGCAGGTGGTACTACGAGCTGGTTGTGGATCACGTCAAACCCTTTCTCACATCTGAGCCCACACACCTGCGTGTCGGCTGGGCTTGCATGAAAGGCTACCAGCCCAGGCCGACAGGCGGCGAGGGCTGGGGGGGGAATGGAGTGGGAGATGACCTCTGCTCGTATGGCTTTGATGGACTTCACCTCTGGTCAGGTGAGGATGAGCTCAAACGGCTGATAAACAGCTTGGTCTGTTTAACATTATTGTATAACACTGATCACAAGAGTTTACAGGATGAGTAAACTCCACATACTCCAAAGACAAATATCAGAGTCTGTAGCTGTTACAAACATGATAACAAGTCAGTTTGAAAAACTTAGCACATTACTTTAGTGCCACAAAAGCTACACATGGGAGGATTACCATGGCAATTAAAGCACAAAATGCATTATAATAGATCATTTTTAATTTCCTTGTTCAGAATAATTGAAATGTCTGTAGTTAGTGCAATAAAAGCTGTGACTGCAATTGCTGAGCGTCACTTAATTATCCACAGAGAACAATTAACATATTACTTTTTTCTTTCAAGTTTAACGTGGACAGAAAAGAGAGAGAGCAGTGGAGGCAATTACAATCTGTTTTCAGTAGTGATGATTGCACTTCATCAAAAAAATAAAAACAAAAAACAAACCTCTGTATTTTGATAAAGATTTGCTTGTGCAGCACAGACATCTCGTGTAAAACATGAAACGTGTCAACATTTTCTGGCTCGTTGCACTTTATTCTTATTTAGTGTGGACAGCAGTAGATTATCATTGATGTTTCTAATTATCAGGAATGGCTTTGCTGTGAGGCGTGTTCCTAAAGTGCCTTAATCTTTACAATATGTTTTACATTTATGAAACATTCATTTGATTTGACTTTAGTTGTAGTGTTTCCATTTAATAAAGCACAAAGCACTTGAATTCTCATTTTAAGTTGTACAGAAACATTAAAAATGTAAATATGAAGACTAATGAGTGTGTCTCCTGAATCTTAGGCTGCGTGAGCCGGAAAGTCAGCTCCCCGTTCCCTCACCTACTAAAAGATGATGATGTCGTTAGCTGCTGCCTTGACCTCAGCATTCCCTGCATCTCATTCCGGGTCAATGGTCTACCTGTGCAGGGCATGTTTGAGAACTTCAATGCTAATGGACTTCTTTATCCTGTGGTCAGCTTCTCTGCTGGAGTAAAGTTAGTATCAACACTATTATTGTTTTTTTGGGTTGTTTTTTTTTTTTATGTTTTTTTTTTCAAGAAATCCACAAAACAATAAATTTTCTCTTCCTCTTTTCTTGGAAAACAAAACAAGAGTTCGTTTTCTGTTTGGGGGAAGGCATGGAGAGTTTCGCTTCCTGCCACCTCCAGGTTATGCTTCTTGCTCTGAAGCTCTTCTCCCAAAAGTCAGACTGAAGGTACAGCTGTGTCAGGAATACATTTTGGATCATGGTGAAGGGAAACAAGAGCTTATTGGCCCCTTAGTGCCTGTCACTCCAGTTACCTTCACTCCGACAACAATAGATATCAGCAAGGTAAATCTTGTTTTACAAAGATGAAATGTTTGTATACTTAAAGTCTTTATAACTAATTTGTAGAGAATCATTTGCTCAGAGAAATGACACCATCTCAGAGTAGTTTAGCTACTTATGCAGTACTTTTACCCTACAGGTGGTATTGCCTCCACAACTTGAGGACATTCGAGAAAAAATGGCTGAGAATATCCACGAGCTCTGGGTAATGGACAAGATTGATCTCGGATGGACACATGGACCAGTAAGAAAAGACACAAAATGTATAATTTTATAAAATTGCATAACTGATATGCAGTATTGTATAAAAGTCTTGATCCACCCCTCATTTCTTCATATATTTAAAGAGGAAAAGGAAAAATAAATGCACTGATTTATTGAAACATACAGATATCCATGGAGTGAAGTATGTAAGGCAAACAGAGTACGTTTTAATAAGCTTGAAAATCAGTATTTGGTGTGACGACCTTTATTCTTCAACACAGCCTAAATTCTGTTTGGCAAGCTCTCTTGTAATTACTTTAAGTAGTCTTTAGGAAAAGTTATCCAGGCTTCTTGAAGGACATTCAACGCTCTACTTTGGATGTTGGCTGCCTTTTGTTCCTTTCTCGGCTATGATTATTGATGCCGGATGCCTAGGCTCCTGGGAGGCCAGTCCATGACTGCACTGGGAGTGTGTTTGGCATCACTGTCATGCTGAAAGATGGTATTGTATGGTGGATCAAAACCTGATGGCACTCATCTGCGTTCATAATTCCATCAGTTTTCACAAGATCCCTAACACCACTAGCTGAAATGCAGACCCAAAATGTAACAGTTTCACACTTACTGTTGTACCTTCTCCATATATACACTGATGATTATTTGAACCAAATAGCAAACGAAACAAACGAAACACAAGGAGCCAGAAACCAAAACACAGGGAACAAAAGTCCAAAACATAACAAAACAACAGCACTGACCGCGAAGCCAGCGACCGTGACGGAGCAAGTCCGGAGGCCGGCCGCGCGGAAGGCAGCACACCCTGGAAGGCAGCATAGAACGACACCGTTAAGGAGGGCATCCACGATGCTGGGTCCATGTTCTGATCGCGATCTTCTGTTATGGCAGGGCTGTGTGCATGCAGGAGTGGTGGCATCCTAACAAAATTTGGATTCATTACTCCATAAAACCTGCTGTCAGTGATTTTCTGTCCATTTCTTGTGCAATTTGGCATTCCTCGGGCTTTTCCCCACATTTTCCTTCCTTAACAATAGCTTCTTGACAGCTGCTGAGAGCATTTCTGATGAGGCTTCAGCAAACAGCAGATGGATCACCTGAAGGACATGACATCTTCTGTAGATTTTTTTTTTTTAAGCTTGCCAATCTTTCTTGACCCTTCACTTGTCCAGTTTCCTCAATTTATGGGCACATTGCACATCATGCCTAGATATGCCAAATTTTCAACTAATAGCTCTTTAGGAATCATCTTGTTGGTACAGAAAATACTATTTTATACCTGTCAGCCTGTGTTATCTTTGGCATTTGTCAGCTAAAGAAATCTGAGCAAATGATGTGTTTTTGTGACCGGCTGCTAGTAACAAAGTATCTAAAATTTCAATTTAAAATTGCTCAGCTTTCTGTTATGTGTTGCCACAACACTGGTTTATCTTTTGAGTTTGGTGCTTTCTTATGGTTGAATAAATCATCGGTCAGTTTGAAGTGTCTTAAACAAGCAAGCAAAAAAAGAACATTTCTGTTAAAATGGTCAGGTACAAAGACTGTAATGCTGTTAGCTAATTTGTTTCCAAAGAAAGACTCCTTTGAAGCAAAACGTAAGGAAATGAGTCTCAATGACACTCTAATGAATCATCATTATGATTACTTTTTAAGAAATCCACATGGTTTTTGCTTGCCTTGCAAAATAACATCTCTCTCAAACAGGTGAGGGATGAAGGTAAGAGACATGATCCTTGTCTGGTGGAGTTCTCCAAGTTGCCAGAGCATGAGAGAAACCAGAACCTTCAGATGGCACAGGACACACTCAGGTGAGCTCTGTTCTGTTTCATACAATAATAATAATAATAATGATGCAGCACGGTGGTTAGCACTGTTGCCGCACAGCAAGAAGGTCCTGAGTTCAATTCCACCGTCAGGCCAGGGTCTTTCTGTGTGGAGTTTGCATGTTCTCCCTGTGTTTGTGTGGGTTCCCTCTGGGTACTCTGGCTTCGTCCCACCATCCAAAGACGTCCAGTTTGTGGGGATAGGTTAATCGATTAATCCAAATTGCCACTAGGTGTGAATGTGGGAGTGAATGTGAGCGCGAATGGTTGTCTGTCTCTGTGTGTTAGCCCTGTGACAGACTGGCGACCGGTCCAGGGTCTACCCCGCCTTTCGCCCTATGACAGCTGGGATAGGCTCCAGCACCCCCCGCGACCCTGAAAAGGATAAGCGGAAGCGAATGGATGGATGATAATAATAATAATAATAATAATAAAAACCCAGTGTGCTTGATTATTATTTTCATTTAATTTTTATTTATTTATTGGAACGATTTTTATAAAAAAAAAAAGATTGTGACAGACCTTGTGCTTTTCAAATCTAATATTTAGTAATTAGTAAGTAGTGTCTGCTGCAGTAGTGAATTTTCAAAGTTTTATTCTTCATTGGAGGACCCTGCTGGCACTTGGTTTCCACATCGGATTGATGGATGATCATGCTGAGAAACACATGAAATACATGAGACTTCCTGTCAAGTAAGTGAAAATCCACTAAAAAAACAAAAATCCACTATGCAAGATTTATGCATATATCCTTTTTCTTATCTGCTTATCCAGTTTAGGGTCATGGGGTTGCTGGAGCCTATCCAAGCATAATGTAATATCATGTTTGATTTAATTTAGTCTGGTTCAGCTGTGAGTTGCATCATGTCTAAATTAAAGTAACAGAAAAAGATAAGGACCATCTTATGGTGGTAATGGTAACTCATTTTATGAGGCTACAATAAAGAGAGGATACACAACTGCAGTTCATATTCATTTGATCTCGTATGCTTGCACTAGGAGAACATCTCACTTCAATTTCAACACTCTCCTTTGAGCCATCCTTGCAAACAAATTCTTTTTAAAACTTACAGCTTATGTCAAAGAATAGTTTAACTGCGATAAAACAGTACAACAGCACAATGAACATCACAAACCACCGCCTACTGAACACACTCTTTTCAAACGCTAACTCAAGATGTTTGAAGTGTGTATTTGTCCTTTGCAGCCTTTAGTCATATGTTGGCTCCTTTAAATTCTCTGAGAATTTTTCTTCCCCCACTTTTTAAATGCAATTTTGTTTATTTATTTATTATTTATATTTCTTTAACGTTTATTGATGTTCTGCTTTATTTGTTTCGTGCGGTTCAAGCAGGGTGTAGGCCAGGAGGGAAAAAGTGAGCATTTTGTTTACTCAAGGCAGTTGAAAGTATTTTATACAGGAATGATACAAAAATACTGTTTAACATTCAGGAACTGTAACTGTGATCCTGTCACATCTCTGTCTTTTTTGCTTTGTTTTCTGTCTTAGGTATGAGCAGATGACTGGCTACAGGCCTGCTCCAGTAGACCTGAGCCAGGTGTCTCTGAGCTCAGACCACGAGGAAGCAGTTAACTTGCTGGCGGAGAATGAACACAACGTATGGGCCAGAGAGAGAATCAAACAGGGATGGACTTATGGAGCGCAACAGGTTTATGTTCTGTGCTGGATTACTTCAGTTTGTTTCATTTTACACAAAAGTACTTTTTCCAGAGTGTTAAAATAGTTATAATATACTTTATATAGATATTCACATAGTAGCAAAAGGTTATACCATGAGATAATTGTATAGCGTCAAACATAGTTGCCCTTCTTGCTCCTTGCGTCTGTACTTTTAGGATATAAAAGCAAAGCAGAGCCCTTACCTTCTGCCCTACAGCCTTCTTGATGAAAGAACTCGGAGAGTGGGAAGAGAGAGCGTCAGAGAGGCTGTCTGTACCCTGCTGGCATACGGCTACAGCCTGGAGCCCCTAAACCAGGAACACAGTATGTTTCAAAGATCTGTTATAAAACTGTAGCTTAGTGCACATCATATGTAAGGTAATCGGTGTAAGTTCAACTGCGATATATTAACAAAGTAGTAAACAAAGGTTTATTTGTATATTAATCATACTGCAGTATTTGTCACCATTGTTTTCCCAGAGGGATTTTGTTCTACAACGCTTTTCCCAAAAACGAAACTTGGGGCGTTGTAGAAAATGTAAATAAACCTAGATTGCTAGGATTTGCAAATAATCTTTAGCACATATTTATGTAGAAAATAATCTAATGAATGTTAAACATGACAAATATATTTTTAATACATGTTTATTTATTTAGACATATGTGTAGATGTAGGGTTTTGATGATTAGTGGGGATTTTCTGCTGTCTCTTACATTGTATCCAGCATTCCAACTTTTTTGGAAATACGTTTATGGCAAATAACAATATGTTTCCTGTTTCTTGGCTTTACAGCTACATTATCAAAGCCATGTTTCTTCTCTGCTGAGAAATGCAGAGTGTTCAGACCAGATAAATCATATGCTGTGACCCAGGGGAAGTGGTATTTTGAATATGAAATACTGACAGCAGGGAATATGAGAGTGGGCTGGGCCCGACCAGGCTGTACCCCAGATAAAGAGCTTGGCTCAGATGACCAAGCATATGTCTTTGATGGATTTGAGGTGAGATATAATTAAATTTGACATTTCTTACTTTGGCTACTGACCATTACAGTAGCTGAATGGGAATCGGCCCAAATTATAATGGCTTTGTTAATGCATATTTATTTATTTTCATCTTTTTTGAATTTACTTAACTAATAAACTTTAATTAACTGTTTTTTCTTGCTATATAACTATAACTGAGACTAGGTGACGTTTTAGAGAGCAGACAGAAGGAGATATGTAGGCACAGACAAGTATCTATTGAAAGAAACTGAAACATTAGTTACTTTTTTTGGACCTTCTAATGTCTGCATATTGTGTCACGTTAGTTGCATATCCTTGCAGTGACTCCTGACCTCATATTGTTGGTTGACCAACACAGAAGGTCTCAGTTACTCCAAAGCTGTGTTGATATCATTAATTAAGATCAAACAGTTCCAATTTTTAGTGATTTGTTTTCCATACGTATCATATTTTGGTACTAACATGTGGTATATGGATTATTAAAAAAATGTAGAGTTTTTAGATAACTCTTCAAATAGATAGCAGTAACCTCATGCAAAATATACTTTATGACATGTCTTGTATTGGCTCTTCTGGGTTGTTTCTTTTTTTGCCTTTGGCTTTTTGCACTTGTCTCTTTCCTTCTAACTCAATGTTGCTTTCAGGCTCAGTGGTACCATCAGGGTGGCGAGCCCCTGGGACGTCCATGGCTGAGAGGTGATGTGGTGGGTTGCTTGGTGGACATGGATGAATGCACCATGATGGTTACGCTCAATGGAGAGCTGCTGTTTAATGACAGAGGATCGGAGCTGACTGCCAAGGACTTTGATATTAGAGATGGTCTGTAAAAGTTTTTGGCTTTATACTTTCTGCTGCATTTTGATATAGCTTTACTATACCTTTATTTAAAAGTCTAATATCGGAAAACTATATTGCCACTTCCCGTGTCTTCCAGGCCTATTACCTGTGGTTAGTGTTGGGGTGAACCAGGTGGGGAGGCTGAATCTGGGACGCCAAGTAGGCTCTTTGCAATACTTTACTGTGTGTGGCCTGCAGGAGGGGTATAGACCTTTTGCCATCAACATGGCCAGAGACCCAGCTCTGTGGATGAGTTGGAAACAGCCGCAGTTTACCTCCATACTACCTGATGATCACTATTTACAGGTAAACTTACCATATATACAAGGTTTCCTTCACCCATCTACAGACCTTGATGACCTAGAGTTGCTAGTAGTGGTGATCAGTTAACACTGATCCTGAAAACCTTGCTCAAATCTTTTTCAAGGTTACAAGAGTCAGTGGCTCAGCAGATTCCTTATCCAGCCTGAGGGTCTCCCAGTGTATGCAACCGCACCATGGTGGAGAAAGTGAGATGGGCTATTATCGCCTCAGCATGTCTGTCGGATGTGCTGCTGTCCTCAGAAGCCCACCAGGGGGGGTGCTTCCTGTGGCCTCCAGTGCTCTCTCTCCAAGCTCAGGTTTATTGATGTTATATACAGTATGTTCAAGTTTGAAATCTTTTTTTGAGAACATGTTACATCGGACCACATTAAAGCTCTGTTTAGTTTGACATAATTTCAACAAGCAAATATCTCTAGACCTGAATCAAGATCTGTTGTTATTATTATTAGGCTACTGGGAGAAACAGTTAGTGTGGGTGACTTGCATAGCTGCAGCTATCCAGATTATCCACTGTCTATGCTATTGATATTCTGCCATTATGACCTTGATGAGCCTGCTTAAGCTCCCAGGGGCCCTGCTGTAATTAATGCCTGTTGTCCTTTTAGAAAGGAAAGAGCAGGAGGAGGTGGACTCTGACTTTGAGGTGCTGATGAAGTCAGCCCACAGCTATGCTGGTTCAAGAGATGAGCTCAACTATAAAGATCATAGTAACGACAAAACATCAAGACTGAAACAGCGGTAGGTGGTAGAGAAAGGAAAATGAAGAAAGTATGGAATGAGGGTCCATCTCCTTTAAAATTGAATGCAAAATAACACAATAACTGTGCTTTGCTGAAATTAATTTGCGTTTCTTTGTCTGTAAGGTTTATGCTGAAGAAGACCAAACCAGGCTTAGTCAGCAGTAACTCATCTGCACGGCTCCTCGAAGACGTTGTAGTCGACAAGGATAACTATGATCACCTTATCCAGAGCTCCAGAGTAAGGCTTTATCTTCTCGTCATCATGTGAAAATACACAATACAAAACTAATTGTAATGCAGTGTGCTTCACTTCTTTGCCAGCACGTATAATTACCTGCCGCAATAAAACTGTTGAATGCAAGATGCAAATACCAAACAGTGACACCAACTAACCTTTCTGTTTCAGTATTACTACTCAGTGCGGGTTCTTCCAGGCCAGGAGCCATTCAATGTGTGGGTAGGCTGGGTGACCTCTGACTTTCATCAGCATGACATGACATTTAACACTGACAATGTCCACACTGTGACTGTCACCCTTGGAGATGACAGTGGCAAAGTCCAGGAAAGGTTGGTGAACAACAAAACAGTTTTATTTAGTATTTTAGGTGACTGTATCAAGAATTTTGAATTTTGACTGAATAGAGTTGGGTTTTTTTTCATAATTATCCTTCATCTGCTGTAATTACTATATTTACTGCAGAGGTGTTATATTGCAGTGTGCTGTAAATTTCCATTAAACAGACAATACCCCTCTGTCTACATAGTGTAAAGCGGTCTAAATGCTATATGGTTTGTGCTGGAGAGGCAACAGGCCTGTCTCAGAGTCGGAGAAGCATAGGATTGGAAATTGGCTGTTTGATTGACACAACCACTGGTCTGCTTACATTTACCTCCAGTGGAGTGGAGATGGCCACTTTCTACCAAGTAGGTCACACAACAAACTGTGTGTTTTTTTTAATGTATTTTTTACTTTAATAAATTTAAGTTTTATGCATTATGTCTCATACTGTTCGATATAACGATATATATCGGATGACGATATCAAAACGTCTATCATTTCATATTACTCTATAGTTTGTTTCGTGATTTCGCAAAATAACCTGTTTACGGCAATATTTTTTCATCATTTTGATGGTCACTGTAATTTCTTAAAGTTCTCTCTTTCTCTTATGATTAAAATAAGCACACTACGGACGGACAAGCGACTGTTTTTATGCGTTGTTGTTAGCAACAACGACGGTAAAACCATCGCGTGGCTCCGCCGTCTGCTTGTTTATTTTCCACATAAACCTTTCACAATAAAGCTGAAGATCCTGTTGAGATTTTTCAAAATAAACTGAATCACGTGAAAGAGTACGCAGAATGTTTACAGATGAGAAGCAAAAAAGAGCCGTCAGGTGCTAAAAAATAAACCTTAGACTCAAACGTTAGAACAGGCTTTTCCCTGCAGCACGCCGTGTAAATACTCACAAAGAAAATGTCTAAAAATGTAGTTTCATGCATTGGTCAAAACACTTGACTCCAGGTACACGACTAGCTAGAAAAAAAGACTTCACGCATATCGAGTTGCCCGAGATTTACAGAATTTACAGAAAATGTAACATTTTTGTGATATATATATCGTTGTCGGGACATGAGATTTTGGTCATATCGCACAGCCCTACTATGTATGTAACACTTGGGACTGAACTTGCCCATATGGAAAAGAAATAGTAAAAACATATATGATTTACTCATGAAAGTGGCCACTTTCTCATTACTTTCATATATTTTTTTTAGTAAGCATCCAAAACATACAAGTTTCATTATATAATCCTTCAAGGGATCTTATATGTGTTTTAACTCTTGTATGCTTTTCATACAAGTTTCACACAAGACAGATACAAACTTTATAAGATTTATATATATCTTTTCCATATGGGTGGGGCTGCTAATGTTATAATGTCAGTAACAGGCAAGTTGTTGGACTGCATTATTAAACTGAGCATAAACTGTTTCCCTGCAAATCAGGTGGAGGCAAGTACAAAGCTCTTTCCTGCTGTTTTTGTCAAACCCACCACCAAAAACATGTTTCAGTTTGAACTGGGACGCATCAAGGTAATTCAACTTTCATTATTAAACCTGGCTAAGATACTTTTTATTTTTTAAAGCAGGTTTTGCTTATTTTGTGGACAAATTTGAAGAGTAATAAATTACAACGCAAGATGTTAGCCTGAACTTCAGTTTGTTTTTCATACCATCCTAAAAGTATCATGTATGACATAATTTCCTTTATTTGTCTTCTTCTCGAATCCAGAATGTGATGCCACTGTCCTCAGGTTTGCTTCGGAGCCAGTCAAGGAATGTCACTCCTCAGTGTCCTCCTAGGGTTCAGGTCCAGTGGCTGAGGCCTGCTTCATGGACTAGAGTACCAGACAGAGCACTGAAAGTGTTGGTTGATCAACCAGATGAATGTCACGGCTGGAGAATTCAATGCCGTGAGCCCTTACAAGCCATGATCCTTCACATTCCTGATGAAAACAGGTTATGAAGACAGGATTTGATCTTTTACAGATTTAAGAACAAAGAAATATTTTCAAGAAAATAAAGAAATTTTGTTCCAAATGATGTTGGTGCAAAAGCTTTAATTAGATTTAGGGTTAATAACAGTGAAGTTGCATTTGCTTTTTGATGCTATTCATGTAGGTGTGTTGACATTTTGGAACTGTCGGAGCTTGATGACCTCTTGACCTTTCACAACAATACCCTCCTGCTCTACTGCTCTTTATGTGCTCTTGGCAACACCAGAGTTTGCCATGCCCTCTGCAGTCATGTGGACCAGTCGCAGATTCTTTATGCTATTCAGGATCCCTACCTCCCTGGCCTGCTCCGGTCTGCATTTTATCAGCTGCTTTTTCAGGTGACTGCTTGTTGGAGGTTAGATAACATTAACTGACAAAAGAATAAGTACGTCCTGGTCTTTGGAGAATATCTGAATACATTTTATTGTTTTTGTCCTCAAGGTTTTCCTCAGCAGCTACACCACAGCCTGTCTTATGATGAACCATGAATACATAGTTCCTATGACTGACCAAACCAGAGAAATCACCCTTTATCCCAGTCCTATTAATGGTGGGGATAGACAACCTCCAGAGGGAATACCAAGTGCTAGCTGTAGCACATCCCTTAAACCTCAGATGCATTTTTCAACTCCTTGCTTTATCAGAAGCGATTGCAGAGAAGGAGCTAGTGCACTGGAAATAGCCTGCAAAGACAGCCCAGAAATCCCTCTGGACGTTTTAAAGAATCTTACCGTGGAGATGCTGACTGCTGCAGTTTGGGCTGTGGGTCAGGATGTAAGGGATCCTGCAGGAGGCAATTTCGAACTTTTGCTTGTTCCTTTATTAAGACTTTTCTACAGCCTCTTGGTTATGGGGGTGTGTAGGGATGAGGACTTAGGGAAGATTCTTAGACTCATGGAGCAAGGTGCATTTGCAAGGCCTGGAACACCCATAGGGAAGTTGGAAGAAGAAACTAGTGATGATGAAGAAGAGCAGAAAGGAGTGATCACTGAAGAAAGTTACACTGTTAAACAAGGACTTCTTCAAATGAAGCTTCCAGAAGCTGTCAAACTTGAGGTGAACCAATCTGCAAAAAAATGTTTTTTTTGATAATGCTCTTTCTTCTCTGTGGGTCACTGGGGATTAGCTTCATGTGCTGTGTTGTTTGAATCCTTTAAGTATGTTTAAAATTAGCCATGAAGGACTGCTTTATTTCTTTTTCTAGCTCTGCCACTTGCTATCCTACCTGTGTGACTGCCAGGTTCGCCACAGGGTAGAAGCTGTGATTGCTTTCTCCGACAGCTTTGTTGGCCAGCTGCAGGAGAACCAGCGGTTTCGCTACAACCAGGTCATGCAGGCGCTCAACATGTCTGCTGCCCTCACTGCTCGCAAGACAAAGGAGTTCCGGTTACCACCACAGGAGCAGGTTGCACGATATGAATACTAACTAAAAGGATAAAGTTATAGCATTTGTTTTGCATTGGTTTATGTAATGTAGCTGTAACTCTGAAGAAAGCATGTAACACACACTTGCTGATTGTCTATAAATATTGTAATCTCTCACCTGACTAAAGATCAATATGCTGCTGACCTTCAGAGAAGATGCGCAGCAGGAGAACTCTCCGTGTCCAGTGGAAATCCAGGAGCTTCTTCAAGACTTCCATCACCTTCTCGAGACACACTGTGGTTGGAACACAGCTTATCTTTGACTGATTGAATTTTTATTGAGCTAGGGAATTATAAAAACGCTCCAAGAAAGCACTGATTAAATCCCATTTTATGCTGTTGTCATTCTACAGGCATTGATTTGGCCAGCACCTCAGAGGATGAAGAGGATGCAGAGATGTCTCTAAAAGAACGACTTCTCTGTCTTGTGGCGAGAGTCTTTGGCAGTAATAAGTCATCAATGGATATAGACGGGTGTTCTTCACATAGCCCCAGTGAATACAAGTTGTTTTTTCTTACTTTGCACATTTTGCTGTCCTGTTGCATTTTATCACCTTTATAAGTCATTTTATTTAACTGCACCTGTGATCACGCAGCATGTTTTTGGTTACTAACAAACCATACAAACATAATGTTGGTGAAGGAGATGTTATATTAGGCCATGCCTAGTTTTGATGTCATTACGCATAGAATGAATGTGTTGCATATAACTTAAGTGATAAGTAACTTATTGCTCAGTTGCTTCCTGTAGAAAGTAATTTGACACATAACTTAAATTACACCTGTTTTACCCTGTAATGTGGCGTGTTTGTGGCATTGTCACATAATTACCATTTAACTATATAAACCTCAAGTGTTTATGATGTTTAAGTATGAATACATAGCTGATAGCAAAGTTGAAAACCAGCTTCGTAAGACCTCTTCATAATCATCATCACAGCAATCTGGAAATATCTATCGTGTTTTCTACCACAATGTTGTCAGTTCTAGTTGAATTAAATAGAAAGGGTAGCTTGCCATCAAGAAATGCACTTTCTAGGTCTATAGCACATCCAGTTTAAACACAATAGAGAAAAAAAAACTAACCTGAAGAAAGTCACGAAAAACTATTATAAGCTGTTGATTGAGTCATTGATTGATGTTAGACTACGTTAAGTCTCAAAGCAAAGTTTACATCAAATAGGGTTTGTCTCTACAAAAATGTCAAACATCAAAGAAAAGGAAGGTTCATAAGTTTGACCATTTGGCTTGTAATTTAACATAAGCTGCATCAGAAAGGCCATTAACCATTACCACAACCACAAAATCTTAGAGATTAAACTGCTTCATTCATAATGCTGCCCAGTAACAGAATAGCCATTGGTAGCAGGAGGTAAACAGGCTCAAAGGAATTAAGCCAGGGAGACAGGAAGAGACCCTATGATGTGGAAACCTGGGAGCAGTCTGGTTTTAGCAGATTTTAAATTGGTTACAAACATTCCCAGCTAGAAATAAAGCCTACAGTTCTACAACGCTGATCGTTCATCGCTGCTTTTGTTTAGATCAAGCTCTGGATGTTTGGCTGAGGCTGGTTTACACTCTGCCTAAACATGAGTCTGGGTTCTGCTCTAGCTTTGTGTTATCTTTGCAGATGCTTGCAAAGAATTGTGTTATCAGCAGGTGTTTATAACCGAGATACAGTTTGCACTTTACCCACGGGTTTTTGTCCTTTAGTGCACAACAAATGAAAGAAGTGTTCATTTTTCCACTTCTAATAAGTTGTAGACTGCGCCACTGCTTTTCTCTCCTGCACGTGAACTGAAGTCCCCTGATTGCAGTGCAAGCGTGTCTGTCCACTATGCATATAACTGATGAATCTTTAGAACTCAAGTAAAAACATGACAAAACATGACAAAGTAAAACTATCACAGTACCCCAACACTGGCAATGCAATATTTACTGTAAGTGACATAATAACAAAATTGTTATTACCTAATAAATGACATTTCCAATGTGTTGCTATATCACACACATCAATTAATCAATTTGTCATTTAAACACAGATAATAGGATTTCGAGCCTGTCCTTTTATCTCTGCTTCTCACCTGGTGTTACTCTTTCAGAGTCCCTCAAAAAGATGATCTCTGAAACAATGGTGCACTGGGCTCAAGAAAGTGAGATTGAGGACCCTGAACTAGTCAGTGCTATCTTCTCATTGCTGCACCGCCAGTATCAGGGCCTCAGGGGCCTAATGGAAGGACCCTTATTCAAAGCTTATACCATCAAGCAGTCGTCACTGGAGGACACCATGGCACTCTTGTCCTCCTTGGGCCAAATCCGCTCCCTCCTCAGTGTTCGCATGGGGAAAGAGGAAGAGAGGTTGATGATCAGACGACTAGGGTAAGAATGATTAGTTGCTCTTGTATAATTTATTAGTGTCCAAGTTTCCATTACCATGTGGTGCCACAAGTTTTCTTACATTTTTGGTAACATCTACAGAGATATCATGAATAATAAAGTTTTCTACCAACATCCAAACCTAATGAGGGCATTGTCGATGCATGAGACTGTGATGGAGGTGATGGTCAATGTTCTTGGAGAAGGGCAAATAAAGGTGAGAAAATAGCTCAAATGTATAGAAATAATGTGGAGGAAAAACATGAAATCAAAGTTTAGATGTTTATTTTTAGTTTAAAGTTTGGAGTTCAAATTAATTTCTCTTGTGGCTAATTTGCATGATTCAGTCTAATCACTCAGCGTCTGCCCCTTTACAGTTTGCTTTCTCTGTGTGCTTGTTTTAATTTACTATTTCTAGGAGATTACCTTTCCTAAGATGGTTGCCAGCTGCTGTCGATTCCTGTGCTATTTTTGCCGTATCAGCCGACACAATCAGGGAGCCTTGTTTGACCACCTCAGCTACTTATTGGAAAACAGCAGTGTCGGGCTAGGTAAATGTCAGTTTCTCTGCTATATAATCTCACTGGTCTTTTGTAAAGACCAAACTTGAAACATTTTTGATTGTAGTTTACTGAAAATATATAGAAGTAAACTACACCGATATACATTATTGTGTTTTGCCCTTATACTAATAGCCTGGCATTATGGAGAGTTTGAGCCCATGTTTCAGTTGTTTTATGTTTTTTTGTTTTTGCAAAGCTTCACCGTCCATGCGTGGATCCACTCCTCTGGATGTGGCTGCAGCTTCAGTTATGGATAATAATGAATTGGCCTTATCACTGAGGGAATCAGACCTGGAGAAGGTAACTCTGTATTGACCAGAAATGTTACAGTCCATTAGTCATTCTGTAGACAGTATACTGGCTTCCTTCATGTCAATAATAATGTATAATTAATAAATATGATTCAAGGTGCAGGGGAAATGCAGCACTATATATAGACAGTGGAGCTTAAATATAATAAATATATTTATAATATTAAAGTTCAGTTTCTAAGAAAGCTATAATGTTAAGAAAGAGATTCAGCTTGAGCAAATAAGTACTTATTGCTGATAAATCTTATCTTTTTTCCAGGTGGTTCTGTGCCTTGCTGGCTGTGGTCTCCAGAGCTGTCCAATGCTAGTGGCAAAAGGTTATTGCGATATAGGGTGGAACCCTGTGGAGGGCGAGCGTTATCTGGATTTTCTACGTTTTGCTGTCTTCTGCAATGGTAAATTAAAGATTTAAGTTTTCATTTTTAGTATATTTGTTCATACTGTATTTTTTTTAAAATATGAAAACATGGACTAAAAGGTCACCCTGATATTTGCAACAAAGTTACACGTGAGTCGTTACATACATTTGGCTGGCTCGATTATGGTATTTGATCTGTCACACGAAAATTTTTAGCTTGCCAATTTAATAAAAAAAGTGCAAGCTTAATTAATACTAATAGAGTATACTGTATAATATACATTTAATTCTTATATACATTTCATTTGCAGAGCATGCAGGTCATTTATTGCTTCTGAAACTTAAAACACAGTGTTGATAGGAGCAAAATGCTAATTTAAAAAGGAACAAGAGGCTTCAACATGTCACGCTCCTAATTAAGCTGCAGTATTTGCACTAGAGGTAATTCACTCTGCTATTGATTTTCCTTAGTCTGAAGCGGTGCCCAAAAGTCATCTGTTCAAATTGCCCTTGAGGCTGTTGACAGTTCAGCCAAATGGCAATGGCTTTCTGTACCAAGTGCTCCTCAGTATTTACAGCTTCACCTCGTCTCTGTGCAGCACTTGAGTTGTGCAGTATATTGTTTTATATCACTCTACAGAAGATATATAACATTTTTATCCTCTAGCTGTTTAAATTGATCAGTTTTCTTTGTGAGAGTCTTTGTTAATATATTTATTGTTATGGCAGATATTGAAGAATAAAAATCAAAGCTGTGTGTTGATTGGTCACAGGTGAGAGTGTCGAGGAGAATGCTTATGTGGTGTTGAGGCTATTGATTCGTCGACCTGAGTGTTTTGGCCCTGCGCTGCGAGGTGATGGGGGAAATGGTCTCTTAGCAGCCATGGAAGAAGCCATCAAGATCTCTGAAGACCCTTCTATGGATGGCCCTTGTACCAATTATCATTCCAACAGAGCGCTGTCAGTATCAGATATATGCAGTCACATAATTAAAAAAAAAAATATTTAAAATGGACTTAGAAATATTGTAAATCCAGAATCAGTGGAAGTAACTGTAACAAGCAACAAAAGAATCTGTACACATTAGCTTCTATCTGTAGAGGCCACCAGTAATATATGTTGATAATCCGTGATAGATAATATCAGGTCATTGCAGGCTTTTGATTGTTATGATTGTGTCCTGTAATAGAGATGTTGTCCAAGACAGCGATGATGATGTCATTCACATGGGGCACGCCATCATGACCTTCTACTCAGCTCTTATTGACTTGCTCGGTCGCTGTGCTCCGGAGATGCATGTAAGTGTTCCCTTAGCTATCATCAGCTCTTCCACATCAATATCTACTCATGTCTCAACCAATAAAGCCTAATGAAGAGAGTCTGCAAACTTCTGTTAAAAGAATAAACCTCAGACAAAAGTGTGCATTTTAGATGCTGCATTGCATTTTGCCTAATATTTATTATGTAACCCACACTTGGTCACAGGTTTTTTAATGTTTTAAAGATATTCTCAGACCTAGTTTGGACTTACTCTAATAGAGATTGTTGTCCCTTGTTGGCCAACATTCAGTATACTGCAATAAGCCATTAAAGACAGATTTACTGGTCAGGTCCTATTATTCATATTGATGATAGAGTACCCAGCCTTGATTTGGAAAACCCTCAACAGGGTGAATAAATGAAATGGTGAACATTGCATCAGCTCCTCGAGCCATCAGATTTTGAGCGTGTCTACCTGACTGAAAGTGTCTGAAAACATAGCGCCAAAGTGCACAGGTGAATTAAAAGAAGGGGACTTTTTGTGCATCAAAGGCACATTGATGTTCTTTAGATAAAGTACATTAAGATATTTAAATGCAATAATGTCAGTTTAACTGTATTTTTATATATTGACAGTGAATAACACCAGTAATTATTTTTTTAAATTAAATACATGTTAATTTTGACTGAAAGGTGAATTTAAAAATAAAATCGAAAGTAACTCACAGGACGAGTCAGTATGAGGTTAAAAAACAGGTTATCATATGTTATGACACTGAAATTTTGTAACACTTATGACCAGTTATTTTATTAATTTGTATTGTGAAAGTTGTTGTTATTATGTCTTGAATGACTATTTTATTTTTGTACAGTTAATTCAAGGAGGCAAAGGAGAGGCAATCCGTATCAGGGCCATTCTGAGGTCTCTCATCCCTATTCAGGATCTTCAGGGAGTCATCAGCATCTCCTTTCAAATCCCTTCAGTCTCTAAAGGTTGAATAGGCCACATTGGCCAGACTTTGGCAGCTGTGGCTTTTTTCTAACTCATTAGACATTGATGCCTCACTCCACAATCGCTGTGGAAAAATAGTGGAGGTAGACGGAGGCAACTGAGGCTAAGCGCCTTATCAGATATTAGACAGTCCCAAACCATTCTTTCACACAGAGAGATGGGACCACATAGTTTTCACAGTAGATGTAAAGTACATAATATGTTAATATGACCTTGGTCATCAGATCTAATCTTGTCTTGCTTTTCCAGATGGTGCATTGGTTGAGCCTGACCTATCTACAGTGTTCTGCCCAGACCACAAAGCAGCAATGGTACTGTTCCTGGATCGGGTTTATGGTGTTGAGAGTCAGAGTTTTCTTCTCCACCTTCTAGAAGTTGGCTTTCTGCCTGACCTTCAGGCAGCTGTCTCTCTTGACACTGTAAGCTGAGAAATATTAATTTTTGTTTTCCATTAAACTCTATAACATCCACCACTTCTTATGTAATCTGGGGAAACTTCACACCCATAAGTTAAACCTCTTTTTTTCCCTTTGCAGGCTGACCTAGGATCCACTGATATGGCTCTGGCCGTCAATAGATACTTGTGTACTGCTGTTCTTCCCCTTCTCACCAAATATTCAGTTCTTTTCCATGATTTAGAGGACCACATCTTGCTGGTTGATTCTCTCATTCAGGCAGTCTACCGCCTCTCGAGGGCTCTTAGCTTGACCAAGGCTCAGAGAGACACTACAGAAGACTGTCTGTTGGCTTTGTGCAGGTAGGGTGTTCAGCTGGTATGAATGAAAAACAGAGGACAAGGTCAAAGAATGTGACAGTCTATATAATATGGCATTAAATGGGTGGGGTTCTCTGAATGAGAGCTATATATTTAGGGGAAGTGTTGTTCCTCCCTTGAGTATCATAATTCAATATTGCATTTTTCAGTTTTTGGGTCATTGAGGTTTATTTGCAACAGCATCCAAACTAGATTCACCTACATATCCGAAATAAATGGTTTGACAGCTGGTTTCACTATGTTTGGCTCTTAATTTCGGAATTATTACAACATTTCCTTCCTATATCCGCTGACATCAGTGTCAGGCTGCTGTTTGAAAAAATAGCAACAGCAAAATATTAACCAATCCAGATACAGCTTATTCCCACTCATTATATATAATGAATCACTGGGAATTCTCATTTTCCAAATCCAGATAATTGGCATATTAAATGAACAAGAGTGTGATGTTAATTATTGGATTTATTAACATTTTGCTAATGGCATTTTCTGAGTTATGTCATCCTTCTGAGATGTACTAATCAGTCAAAAATATCGTTGTGCGTGAGTGTGTGGATGTGTGTGTGTAGGGGAAGGGTTGTTGTGTTGGCTGATGTGGAATTAATCTGTTTATGTGACTAATTCTGCAACCCTTGGTCCTCAGTAAACTCCAGCCACCTATGATGCAGCCTCTCCTTCGTCGGCTTGTCTTTGATGTCCTTCATCTGACAGACCACAGCAAAATGCCTCTAAAGGTGGATAATTAAATTTGGGCTTGCCACACACTGAATATGAAAATAATTTTGTTAACTAATCACGACTTTCATCTATCAGCTCTTGACCAGTCACTATGAGCAAAGGTGGAAGTACTACTCCCAGTCTGGCAGGCAGGGTGAGCAGGGTTGTGCATCTGAAGAAGAACTCTACCTGTCTACAAAGTTGTTCTGGGGGGTGTTCAAGGCTTTAGCCAAGAAGGTAAACTAAACTGATTATGTGTGTTAGTTTTGACTTGAGCTTATAATTACTTTAAATTTGTACTTAAGCACAAAAATAATTGCATTAAATGTGGAAAAAAAGGTTTTCTTCAAACTAATTCATCTCATGATGTATCCTTCATCTTTTCTTGTCCTCCTTACGAAGAAAAATGGCAAAATACATTTCTCATGCGCTTCTTTAGTGTACTACGAGAGCCTGCATCGGGGAAGATGTAACACACTTGAGATAAGGTGTTAATTTTTCATTTCCTGGTATGAAACCTCCCACTCTTAAAGTGACTGTTTGGAAATGTGAACAGCATAATGTACGTAAAATATGTCTGCCAGACACTTACCTGAACGATGCAGAACGGGAAAACATCAAAAGAAATACGTTGATGAGGTCAAACCACCCACACATGGAGCAGACATCAAACAGACTCAGAAGCAGAGCACAGTATTAGCACTGCACAGAACTATGAAGTTGTTTTTCGCTGAAATTACTACACAACAAAAGGCTTGTATATGTACAAATGTACATGCTTGGGTGTACAATATATCTCTTGCCCTGCTTATTGCACTTCTTGGTTGGGATTTTGATTGCTCGCGTTATGTGACACTGACAAATCTTTGCATATTAAAATGCTTTTTCAGGAGGAGTATGCAGTCATATGTTTACTTCCCAAGTAACTAAATCCATAACTTATTAAATTTTAATTGAATGAACTGTGTTAAATACAGGCTCTGAAATATATAGGTGGGTTTTTGGTTAACACGATTATTGCAGTTCATATAAAATTAGTTCTTCGCTGTCCTCCCATAACCTGATCTCCTGATGTAGTGTTCCCCTAAATGGCAATGAAAATAATAAGGAAGACGCTAGTATAAGGTGACATGCTGCGTGAGGAGCATGTCACGCAGCATCATTGTTTTTACTCTTTTTGATAGCTTGTCTTCTTGTCTAATTTGTTTTGTTTTTTATCTACTTTAAAGCCCCAGATACTTCAGTTATTGAGTCCGTGTGTGCAGTGCCTCTCTGCAGTGGCCATGGCCCTGCCTCCTGATCATATGGAACAAAACTGCTTGTCGCACATTGAGAAAATAACCTCCATCGATACAGACGGACACTTTGACCCCCAGCCTGTAGATACATCCAAGTAAGATACCCCAAGGATATTTTTGAATGACTGAAAAGAGAATCGTGTGAAAATGACCTGCCTAATCAGAAGTGTAACCTGTAATTTAGCAGACCAAGTGTTGTATTCTGTGAATATAAACAGTATGATTCGCAGAGATTAATGTGCAGTTTTAATCAAGGCTTAATAATGTATTTTTTCTGTCTCTGCATTAGTGTGTCAGTGCCAGAGAGGCTGGAGTTTGTTGTGAACAAGTATGCCGAGCATACTCATGAAAAGTGGTCACTGGAAAAGGTATCATATCCTGGTCTGGACTGACTGTCATCATAAGAATACCTTTGTACATATTTTTCTCTGCCTTGTCAAAACATCTCTCTATACTGAGTCCCTGATTTATTCTTCGTTTTTTGTTTAGTAAATCTGTGTGTTTTCTCTGCCAGTTTGTCAGTGGCTGGGTTCATGGAGAGCACCTATGTGAGAACACCAAAGTTCACCCTCGCCTCAAGCCGTACAGGGCTCTTGCTGAAAAGGTACAGATGAAGTAGTCAGTTTTTATGGCATGTGTGGATGTTCTTCAAGTGTTCTTCAGGAATGAAAGTGGTGATATCCTAGATGTACAGAGACAATTGCATACATACCAAATGTCAAGTAGTGATGAGTGATTTTCTTCACAGTCCAAACATAGTGTTACCCCCCCTTACCTGATGTAGAGGAGACTACAATTTATTCCTCACTTCCAGCATGAAGACATGTTTGAACAACTGATTTAGCCAGCTGTAATTATTGAACATAAGTGGCAGGATATCAGCTGAACACCTTTAGAATTATTAAGGCATAACATTTACTGTCTCTTTAATTTTTTTAACTTAACATACCTCACCTCGTGCTCCTATGCTCTTCACCTCCGGCCCTCGGTGCACAGTGGAGTTTTTCACTGGCAATGTGCCTGATGGAACAAATAGTTAAGGAGACGAGATAAATGACTGTCTTTGCAAATGCAGTCATGTGATGTTCTAATGTAAAGAAAACAGTTCAACAGTCAAAAATATCCTCTGATCAAATATGGTAGCTCGGCTGCACTCCTGCGTGGAGCGCAGCACACAGAAGTCCAGCCATGTGTGCGAACGCCCATGCATGCCCAGACATGTTTGTGCTGCACATGTCAATCATATGTGGAGGTGCAAAATTAAGTCTTTAAATAATCAAATTTATTAAAAATCTCATATTAATGAAAATATTATTTTAATACATCAGTGTGGACAATAAATAAAACGGATAAGCCGTCGCCGTTAAATTTAAACCATCCTCAATCCATGACATCATCGTCTGCTGGCACAACCCTAGTACATACTGTAAAATGCTAAAATTGTGCAACACACAGTGAGTCATAATCTTATGAGAAATCTCATTTACATATACAGTACTGTATATAAATCACATTAAAAGTGTTAATATTTTTTCAGAACAGTGTGATCTTCAAGTCTACTAAACATTTACTTTCAAGCATATTTGATCTGATTTTTAACCTTGACAGCTATGTGCAGTACCATTTGGACATCTTTTAGGACCACTGCCTGGTACTTGTAGGCTGGCTATATGCACTTATTGACAGGCTGTTACAAGTTCTTGAGCTATTTAAATAGTCTGCTGTCCCTTGATACCTGCTTTTTTTAGTTTTGCATTAAACCTTTTCTATATTTCTGATTTTCCAGGAGAAGGAGGCGTACCGCTGGGCCATCAAAGAGACAATAAAGACTATGCTTGCCTTTGGCTGGAACATAGAAAGGACCAAAGAAGGAGATGCTTTTAGCATGCATCCATGTACACGCAGGGTCTCTCAGTCTGGACAGGTATATGTGCTCATGTTCTGCTTGTTCTTGTTAAAGCAGCGTTGCTTACAAATAACTTTTTATTCCATTAATAAGACGTTTTTTTGTCCTAGCTGTCATTTGAAGGCGCATCAACCTTCAGCCCCAAACCTGTGGACATGAGCTGCATCACCTTATCATGGGACCAATGTGTAAGTTAAAGATTAGATATTAGAACTGGCAGTTGACATATTATTCAGTTATGTTAATTTTCTTCTTTCTTATCTCATCTTCAGGCCATGGCTGAACAGCTGGCTGAAAACTACCACAATGCCTGTGCTAAGATGAAGAAATTAGAACTTGAGAGTAAAGGTGGCATTAAGTGTTGATAATATCTAGTTAATCTCCTCTCTTTTCTCTTACTCTTATCTCATCCCCCTTCATTTTAGGAAGAGCTGAACAGCTAATAAAAGTGCTATGCATTTCACTCATATCTATTCTCAGGAGGAGGTAGCCATTCGCTGCTTGTACCTTATGATACCTTGAGTGCCAAAGAGAAGGCTAAATTCAGAGAAAGAGCTCAGGATGTCCTCAAGTTCCTTCAGCTCAATGGCTACACTGTGTGGAGGTGAGTACAGAATACGCTTATGATTACACTAGGGCGATGCAATTCAGTGTGAATGAGGTGCTCCATTTTCATGTCACAGTGGCATTTCTCCCTCACCGTTGATTAGAGGCACTGTAGCAGTCAGTCCACAGCCCTTTTTCTTTGTAATAATTTCCAGTACAGGTCACAACCAGAAATAACTCGATGTGTAAGATAAATGTATTACCTCTTTGTCATCCTGCTGCAACATTTGCATCTTTGAAATAAAAATCTTGAAATAAAAGAATTCTGTATTATTAAGTATTTATGATTAAAGTTCAGTCTTGCTTTTAGTAGTGGTGTTTCATAACTCATATCTGATTTCTTGTTCTAAAGAGATCGGAAGTCAGTGGAAATGGACTTTCCAGCCATAGCCAACTGCTTTGCATACACGCTGCTTCAGCGGCTCCTGTCTCACACTGAGGAGGCCCAAGAGAACCTTTTAAAGCTTGGTAAGATAATGTTGTATATTAAAAAGAAGATAAAAAAAAACATAAAAGATTTTTGCAATATACCGACATGTTAAAGAGAAGTTTTCACAGCACTATATGCTGTCCTGTGAAAAATAACTACACCTCATAACTTAATAGCTTGTCAAACCACTTTTGGCAACAATAACGGGAAGCCATCGTTTCTGGTATGACTTTATCAGTCTCTCATGTCATTGTGGAGCAGTTTTGGTCCACTCTTTTTATGCCCTCACATACAGAGTTGCCTCCAGGATTTTTTCATAGGGGTGGCACACCAAAAACAGGATTTCTGGTTTAATTATGCTGTTTTCAAATATAGGTTACTTGAAAAATCTGGCAAAAAATTGAGAAAGAAAAGAATTATATGCCTAGTTAGTTTCCTGCTATTTAAGTTGAAAAAAGGTACTTATGAAAACCAAGCCACCACAGAATAGTTCAGCCTAGTTTGGGTATGTGAACCTATCTTTCTTACATGAAGGTGACATAGAAACACTTTTTTTTTTTTAACTTATCTGTATTATCTTGACAGTTTTACCTTTCATTTTTCATTTTGTCTTTTTTTTCTTCAGAGGTGATGCAAGCCAGAGGACAGATGTCTAAGGGAGAGAGGGCTCCACACGAGCAACCAGTCATTTTTTTTCACAAGGTTTGCATCAACCAATCTGCATATTTAAACACAGTCAAAGTCTAGCATCTGATAAAATCTCTGACATTGATTTAACCCCCTTCCAATCTAATTCTGCCAGTGCTATTTTATTTCATCTCATTAACTTTTTTTTTTCTTATTTCATTTATGCCATCTAATTAGTTTTGTTTGATGGTTGCCATAGGCAACCCCTTTAAGTAAAACCCTTTGGGCTGTGTAATTTATTTAACCATTTTGGAAATCTACGTGGGCGTGTCAATTGCCATCAGGACATTGATTAAGGCTTCCTACACTGCTCTGGCTCTAAGGAGGTAGTAAATGAAAAGAGTTCGTTTTTCATCAATGGGACCTCCAGAGTCAGACCTTGTCAGCCAAGACTGTGAGCAGCCATGCCTCACATCTCTGCTTCTTTCACCTCCCACACAGCCCACTCTCACACAGCCACTCAAGTCTGTGTCTGTTTGGCTGTTCATCTGTCTGTGAATTGCCAGTTCATCATACTTTCTCTGCCTGTCATTAAAGTCATGTTAAAAAGGCACAAGGCTTTGCTCAGTCCCTGGAAGCTTTCTTTCCTTCTTTTTAAAGAAACTTCTAGTAATGATTACAGGGTGTTCAGACTTTTAGGCCGATCACATGGATGTTTACTTATCTAGTGTTGAACAAGAGTAGAGACACATATTTGATGTAACTGTGCAGCCACAGAAAGTTTTCTATTAAGTTTTGTCACTGTGTGGTTTCATGAGCAGAGGACCAAACAGGCAAACCGTGCATGTGATCTCATCAAGCACATACTGTTTAGAGGATATTTAAGGGGTTTGTTAGTTATAGATGTTGGTTTATGAAATGATTATTGACCTTTTCTCTGTTCAACAGGTTATCCTTCCTCTTTTGGAACAGTATGTTAAAAGCCACCGTCTATATTTCCTGTCTACTTCCTCGAGTGATAATAGAAGCCATGCCTCGAGAAAGGAAAAGGAGATGATTGCATGGTACAAAACAAAGTTTGCGTTCTTGTTTTTTATACTCTTATCTGATCATTTCTCAGCTATTTTGTGCATTTTTATTTATTTAAAGAAATATTTGAATTTTTTCAGAAAAAAGCTTCAATATATTCTGTCTTTTTATTTTGTGTCCTGCGATTTTCAATTCATCTTCTCTCATTACTTTCCTTGTGTTTTCTGTTTACATGTAGCCTCTTTTGTAAGCTTGCAGCGCTTGTAAGACACAGGATCTCAGTCTTTGGTAAGGATAGTGTGGACATCATAACATTTATTTGTTTATTAAGTGTTAATCTGTGCTTTAATCCTCATAATTCACATATAATGTGTGCATGTGTTTTTTCAGGAAGAGAAGCCTCGTCAGTTGCAAGCTCCCTCCACGTTTTGGCTCAGGCTCTTGATGCCAGGTAACTGGATGGCACTTTCACACTCTGCCAAAATCGATCTTCTCGCTCTGCCTGCAGTGGCATCAGCGTTGCACCACCATGTCTAAGGATGAGATGACTGATGTAATTGAGCCACTGATGTATTGATGCTATCTAATTGTGGTTGATATCACTTTTGCTCCCTGAGGACAATGCCTGTGAAGCAAGCACAGTAGTGCTGTGGCTCAGCAGAGGTTGATGCCATTCAGACTTGTCTGAGGGATAGATTAGCTGATAGATAACTGATTTAGTCCATTTAACTCCCAGCCAGAAGTGTCACAGTAGGAAACCTTCAGTGGATATTTCTCCTTTGCAATACTATAACAAAATAATGTAGAATATTTTTCAACTCAAATAATTTATTTTCCCACTTTTTCATTATAGGACTTTAATGAAGTCAGCACCAGAGTCTATTCAGACATCTCTGCATTCCTTTTTTAAGGCAGCGGCGTCTGATTTAGAGATGACTGTGGAAACTCTTTCTGAGAGCTTAGTTTCGCTGCCTCAGAGTAGGAGTCAGCTGGCAAGAGGAGTAGCCAAGGTTCTCAACTACACAACCTCCATCCTTCTCCCTACACTCACTTCTCTCTTCCTTCATCTTGGAAACCAGAACCATGGAGTAGATCTCCTGGGTAAGAACTACCATTATAGTGGTTAAGTAGGAATGCCATGTTATTGTATTATTTCATTTACATCCTAAAATGCATGCAGAAACATGCAGATGTCACTTGTTAAGATACATTTAGTTATCATCTCAGCATGACGAGAAACACACATACGTTTTCAGGTGTTGGATGCACAGCTGGTTTCCACACCCCTGAAATCACTTGGGTACACCCTCCCTTCAGCTTGAAACCAGCTCTCATTCAGTACCTCGGTCATGGCCACAAAGCAGCAGGAGCATACTGTCTCTCCCAATAATATCCCGACCTTTCACGAATCATTCATTACCTGAATCAGCAAGCATGCAGCTAATCCACCTCTCAGTGACTGAATGCTTTCGAAACTGTGGGTTCAGTGGTTGTTTGTGAAAGAAAACTTATGCATCACCTTGTTTTTTCAGCTGGTGGTATACAGGTATCCTGCTACAGGATCTTAAACAGCCTCTACGCTCTTGGAATCAGTAGCAGCATCTACATGGAGGGGTAATGCTTGATTTCAGATGTCTCCAAGATGATATCTTAAATAATTTTTGTGTAATGTACCTATATCTCATGATTGAAGTTATTATATTAACCACACAGTGTTGGTACAACATCAGGGTATTCAGGGTGTTATAAATGTTAAAGGCTACCAGATAGAAGAGGATGTTTAAACCTGAGATGCATAGAAAGCAGCTTTCAAGCAAACTTATGTTAGCAATCCCGATTTGTAATATTATATCGTACTTTAAAATTAGTCGATTATTCACCCATGCCTATATCCTGATATGCACAACTCATTCTATACAGGCATAGGTCAGCAGCAGGTGCTTGTCTGGCAGCCTTGACAGGAGCTTTACCCGTGTGTTTCCTGGAGCCCGATCTAAACCAAAACAACCCTTACTCCATCTACAATATGATGACTGCTACTCAGATAAATGGTATTATGCAGGCACATTTTATACCCTGTTATATTGTTATTCGCTGTCTCTTGGGAACCTTAAAAACCTTCCATCTTTGTTAGACCAGGGATTGCCAGATCAGGTGGAGGACATGTGTCCCCTCCTACCTTCTCTGGGACAGGCGCTGAGGGAAGTGGAGGAGCTGGCAGGTGCTGGAGCTCACCAGGCCCACTACATCCATGTTGCAGAGGTTACTTTGCCCATGCTGTGCAGTTACATTTCCCACTGGTGGAACTTGGGTCCTGAGGGCCAGCCAGAAAGGCCAGTGTGTACCTCTGTCGTTCCTAAGCATGCTAGTGACCTACTTGGCAACATCCTGTGTATCATCCACAATCATGTGGGTGCTAGCCAGGGTGACTGGATGAAACAGCTGGCAGGTACTTGTGTAGTGGACAATAGTGGCTTGTTGTTTAGATATACTTATTTCATATTAGTCAGTAATGCATATTTTCCAACATCTGTCATTTATATCTCTTAGTTTTTTCTCAGCCAGTCATATGTAAAGCCCATCCTGAGCTGTTAAAGAGCCACTTCCTGCCACTAATGGAGAAACTGAGAAAGAGGACAGAATGTGTGTTGGTAGAGGAGGAGCAGATGAAAGCAGAAGGCGGGGATACCTCTGATGCGGAGTTGCAGATACAAGAAAAGTTCGCTATGCTGGTCCGAGACCTCTACGCCTTCTTTCCCCTCCTCATCCCATTTGTGGATTCTCATCGGTAAGACACTCGAAGGTGCTTGTATGTGGAGGAGCGGATACTTATTTTTCTAACGTTAGAAGTAACAGAAGTAATGTAAAGTATTTATAGACTCAATGAAAGGTGAAACTTATTTTGCTATTTTTTGTATCGACTTGAGCTCCACTTTAATTATTTCATGGCCCCTGAAGTTCCCTTTTGAACCACATTGTTATTTTGTAAAGACGGTAAAGAACAAATGTTGTTAAGAATTCAACAGCCAGTCGTTGATTTTTAACTGCAAAAAACTGAGAAGATGATACTGCGAGGTTATGTTAGTTATTATTTCAGGCATATGCTTTTGCTTTACAAATTCTGTGTTGTGAATGTGTTTTGTCAAATTTATCTCAGAGCCAGGTGGCTGAAAGACCTGAACCCTGAGGCTGAGCAGCTGTTCAGCATGGTGGCAGAGGTCTTTATATTCTGGGCCAAATCCCATGTGAGAATGATACACAGTGTTTTTATTTATTTGTTTTTCTCATGCCAATGCCGTCTCAGTGAATATTTTGTCCATTAACTGTCACGTGTCTTCGCTTATGTTCTCTGCAACAGAATTTCAAATGGGAGGAACAGAATTATGTTGTTCAAAATGAAATCAACAACTTGTCTTTCTTGACCAATAATGACAAAACATTCAAGGTTGGTCATATTTACAATTTGACCTCATCCATTACATGTGTGCTGATGTACATCTCTTTACAAAATATATGTAGAAATCACAGAAGAATTGCAGCTGCCACTAAGTGTAAAGAAAAAAATCCTGTTTTCATATCCCAATACTCAGCTTGACAATGAGAAGAGGAAGATGAGGAGGAAGAGGGGTTGTTATTCCATCAACACCTCTCTCATTGTGGCTTTAATGAAGAGGCTGACCCCTGTGGGACTCAGGGTTTGTTTTCCAAGCGATCACAGTCTCATCATCTTGGCTAAGAATGCCTTCTCTCAGGTAAGTTGGAAATGTGGACCATGCTAAAATCCTCCACCTTTCACATCCTTCATTACGTGCTTGTGCACATTTGACACTGTTTAGTATACTTAATGTGGGCAATTACATGCTTTCCACAGAAGACCGCTGAGAATGAGATCCAAGACCATATTTTCAATTGTGTTGTGCATCTTCAGAATCAGGTGGGTGGTTTCTTTAATTTATTTGACTAAGCACCATAATCTTAGATAACTATCTTTGGGTACAAAATTTGAAAAGGCTCAAATGTATGCAGCGTTGGAGAGTAACAGAATACATGTACTGCCGGATGCCGCATGTAGTCCTGATGAGCCGGCCCGGGTTCGAGTATGACCCATACTTTAATTTATTTTTTTTTAACTCAATTTCCATCTGGGATTAAAACAGCTTTTCTGATTCTGATTGCTGGAAACCCAAAAAAACACGTGATAAGAGGCTCTAATGTAAGCGCCGTGTTAATATTGGTGGCGTCACTTACACAATGGACACAGAGCCAGCAGTGCCAGCAGCAGCCTTCAGGATCTCCACGCATTAACATGCTGTTTTTAGACTTGATGGATGGCGTTAACAACCTGATAGCTGCAAATAATCGTGTGCAGTTCCACATGATTATTAACAGACAAAAAGAAAACATATTACTGATACACTGTTCCCATTGGGGATATGTTAATTGGAAACACTACATTGCCCATAGGTGTGAATGCGGGAGTGAATGTGAGTGCAAATGGTTGTCTCTGTCTATGTGTTAGCCCTGCAACAGACTGGCGACCTGTCCAGGGTGTACCCTGCCTCTCACCCTAAGACAGCTGGGATAGGCTCCAGCGCCCCCCGCGACCCTGAAAAGGATTAACGGAAGTGAATGGATGGATGGATGGACGGATGGACTACTGATACAGAAATAGTTTTCTATATGAGATCACTGCAAAAAGTGCAGTCTTACCTAATGTCCACCATACTGTTACTCATTTTATATTTAGATTTAAAAATCTAGTTGGTATTGGTATGGCAAGTAGCCTTCAGTAATAGTAATAAATCACACAGCAATAGTACATTCATGTAGTTATAAAAACCATGACAATATATTAAATATTCCAAAGTATTCAGAATACGTTACTCTCATTGAGTAACTTAACAGAATATAAAATACATTTTGGTCCATGTATTCTGTTATCTATAGTGGAATACATTTTAAAAGTAACCTTCCCAACACTGAATGAGCAGGCCAACAGAAGTAAGCTTTAGACAGATGACAAGACAAAACAATAAGCAGATATACACCAATCAGGCATAACACTGTCACCACTGACAGGTGAAGTGAATAACACTGATTATCTCTTCATCATGGCACCTGTTTGTGGGTGGGCTATATTATTTTGTTCTCAAAGTTGTGTTAGAAGCAGGAAAAATGGGAAAGTGTAAGGCTTTGAGCAGGTTTGACAAGGAGTGAATTGTGATGGTTAGATCACTAAGTATGAGCATCTCCGAAACTGCAGCTTTTGTGGGGTGTTTCCGGTCTGCAGTGGTCAGTGTCTATCAAGAATGATCCAAGGAAGGTAAAGTGGTGAACCAGCCATGGGCGGACAAGGCTTATTGATGCACATGTGGAATCAAGGCACATGTGGTCCAATCCAACAGACAAGCACAAGTGCTGTAAAATGTAATGCTGGTTCTGATGGAAAGATGTCAGAATACACAGTGAATTGTAACTTGTATATGGGGCTGCATAGCTGCTGACCAGTCAGGGTGTCCAAGGTCACCCCTGTCCACCGCTGAAAGGTAATGGCAGGGTGCATCTGCGTCACTTACCTGGGGAACACCTGGCACCAGGATCCACTGTTGTAGAAAGAGCGAGTTGGCTGAGGCAGTGCGTTGCTTGGGCAAGGTTCTGCTGAGGAACCTTCTGCAATCCATGTGGCTGTTACTTTGACGTGTTGCAGACTATACACACTCGTTCACAGAAACAGTATTAGCTGATGGCTGTGGCCTCTTTCAGCATGATAATGCACCCTCCCAAAAAACAAAAACTGGTTCAGGAATGAGTTTAAAGTGTTGACTTGGCCTCCAAGTTCCCCAGATCTCAGTCCAATCGACCGTCTGTGTGATGTGTTGGACCAACAAGTCTGACCCATGAAGGTCCCGCATCATAACGTACTGGACTTAAAGGATCTGTTGTTAACATGTTGGAGCCAAATACCACAGGACACGTTCAGAGGTAGAGTCCATGCCTTGACGAGTCAGGGATGTTTTAGCAGCAAAAGCGGGACCAACACAATATTGGGCAGGTGGTCATAATGTTATGCCTAGTCAGTGAAGTATGTATTAGTTGTATGAATTTGTGTTTTGGACTGCCCTTAGACTGCAAATTACAAGCGTATCTTTTCTACTTTCTGAAGAAATTCATCATATTCACCGATATGCTTGAGTACAGAGTAACTTTTAATTTGTGCAACAAGTGTCTGGGAAATTAAATCAGAGAATGCTTTCATAGCCTGTAAAATCCAAAGCTGTCTTTTTATTAATCTCAGGCAGTGGCTCATTGTTCACCAGAGACATGAATGTGACATACTCGCCACACTGTACTAAATATGCATGCAGCATTTCTGTATTCATGAATCACTGATAAATGTGTTCACTCATAAGTTAGTGATGGGAAAATTCTGCTTTGTCATTATAAACAACTTTTAGAGCAGAAATTCGAGTAAATGTTTTTCCCAGCGGTCTTTGAAATCCTTTTTTCTTTTTTATAATGATTTGTGAATACAGAGTCTTTATTATTAGTCAGTATATACAAGTTCAACAACTGTTATAACTACCAGCACCTTGGAACAAAACAAATGAATGAGCTAATCTTCTTTTTTTTTCTTTTTTTTTTTTTTTTTATAGGGATCAGACAGTTTAAGACAGAAGATTCTTACAGAGCTCTCACACCAACCCGGGACCATCAGTGGTGCAGAAAAGACTGTTGACAGGATTATGGAAATAGCTCGAGTCCTTTATTATCTTGACCAGGTGAGCTTTTCCATGCTATAGAAAAAGTTGCTGATTAAGACACTGAGTAAAGGCTCCGTCCTTTCCTTAATGTAAATTTGACAAGCTGAACGCAATCTGTACTGTACAGGAGACACGGCGCGAGATTGATTGACAATGGTCTACAGCCAATCAGGACGCAGAACACAATGCACTGTCAAAACAAAATATAACAGCATGCAAAATTGCACAAAAAGAAATCCGCAAAAACTGAACCGCGTTATAGCGAGGGACCACTGTACACAGACTAATATTACCTTATCCTGTTTTTTAAAAAAAACAAAGAAACGCACAAAAAACAAACAAAACCAACACTTTTAAGCTGTCTATGGTGTTGTATATCTAACGTCTATGTCATTTGTGGGATGGGGAACTTACCATAATTACGTTCTCCCTGTACACCATATTAAGATGACAGACTCAGGAATCCTCATCTTTATATGTGAATAGTTAATTCAGTAAAAGTGGAGAACTTAAATGCTTTTTTTGTTTTATAGAAAGGGAATAGAAGAAACTAATTCTTGAACAAAACCTCTCTTTTAGTAGAAAGTCTCACATTGATGACTGGGCAGTGTTGAAGATGCAACTCTACCCGACAGTGTGTTAATGTCAATGATGAGGTTATTGAAATGTTTGCTGAGATGTTTTCATTCTTAACTGCGTGATTGCTGTGTGACAGAGATTCAGTTATGTTTGGTGTCTTGGAACTATTTTATTTGATATATACCTCTCTGTATGTATTTGTGTATCATGACAATAAGTGGTCTTGGAGACATCTGTTTATATATCCTGCTCAGCAGATTTTTTTTCAATCCCATGATGTCACAACTCTGAGATGCAGTCACAAAATTATACAGGTGTGGTCTCTCTGCAAGCCAAACTTTAATTTTAGTATTTTGTGACCTGTTGATTGTTTTGTTGATTTCATTTATTTATATGTCTTTTAATGTTTGAATTAAACCATTTAAGCCTATACAATAGTTACTATTGCATAGTCCTTTGTACTTAGTACTGGTCACCAGGTTCATGTGCACCATGGTTTTGTGTTCAGGTGGAACACCCACTGAGAAACAAAAAACCTGCCAGACACACAGTTTTATCAAAACAGAGGAAACGTGCAGTGGTGGCCTGCCTGAGAATGACTCCACTCTATAACCTACCCAGGTAAATAATAATAATAATAAAAAAAGATTATCTAAATACTTGGCTTTGCTTTAGTAAGTATATCAGCTGCCATATTGGTTAGGCAAATGACAAAAAGCTAAGCACCCATCCTAGTAAAATGTATGCATGTATGCATGTATGCATTCAGTCAGTCAGTCAGTCAGTCAGTCCTCTTTTAGGTTTTCTACAGGGTATCCTCTTTTGTATAGAAGCTCATATTCCATTACACAAGCCACAATTGACTGAAAGCTGACCAAATCTTCTCAAATACCTGTAGGACAGACACTGTCATTTTAAACCTATTCTCACTTTTCCCCAAGAGCCTCCTCACTGCAGAAAATGCTTACTTTGTTGCTTAGCTTAACAGTCCACAGATGATACTGACAGCTTCACCACTGAGTACTATCACCTGCTCATGTGGTGTTTTTATATAATTTATAAAGTGTGAGACTGCAATGTAGTAGCACGCCCACTCATTTGATAGTTGGCTACCAGGTTATCACAATCCACTTCTAGCCCTTTGACAATAAGAGTGCCACAACAGTAACAAAGTTACCAGCTTCCTGGATTGTTGCTCTGGATTTCTGTGGTTTGAGTCTCACTATCTGACAACTGTGTGAACAGCTTGTGCTCCATTGGGAGATGAAAAAATATATTGAAATTTGTTTTTGGTTATAGAATTTCTCTCTTTTGCTCTCTACGTCAGTCCCAGTTTGAAAAACATTAATAAAGCAGTGTATGATTTAAGGCAGGCCGATCTTGTGATTGTGGGTTTGTCACTTATGTTACCAGAGAAGAAATATCTTTATATTTTTTTTTCCTGTGTTTCCTTCCTTCTACTTCAAAAAGATAAGTCTTCTCTTTTTGTCATCCTTTTAATTTTCGTCTCTAGGCATCGAGCTGTTAACCTGTTTCTTCAAGCCTACAATAAATCCTGGATATCTGCTGAGGAGCACAGCTTTGAAGAGACACTTGTGGAGAATTTAGCTGTGAGTGGAGAAGGTGGCCCTGCTGGCATTAGTAAAAGTTTAAAATAATGTAGAGGAAGATTGTGTAACAGGCCTATGTTCTTAAAGGGTACCAGATGAGACATGAATTGATTCAACACAGATTTATTGTTTTTAATTAAGTGAAATGTGGCTCTAAATTGATTTTGATGAACTATTCTTACATGAAGTTTTACTGCAGATTGCCTAAGGCACCAGTCAGATAGGCCAACAGACTGGTCGATGACACCTTGTTGCCAGCATTTGCTAAGGAAAAATATGGGTTCTCCAGCTGGTTGATATATGATTTCCTCAGGTTGCAAGCAGTGGCTAGTTTGAACTGTTATTAAACAGGTATATGGTGCTGCACAGCTGCTAGAAGGTTTTGGTTGCAGTGGCAGCATTTTGTACTTTGAAGTTTCACTACCACTTGGTTATTAGTTGGCGAGCGTTTGCAGACGGGTCGGGATCTTACATGCAAACTGTGAGTAGCTCTGACAATCTGCTAGCAATGGGTCTGGGGGATGCTCAAACAGAGATTGTTATGGGGTTCAGTGCCTCTAAAAACTGAACTTTTCGTGTGCATATAATTAGATATATTCTTCTTGGCATATGATGTTAGTACAGTACCTTCTGTTTTGCCAACAAAACACGTATCGTGTAAAACAAACATTTTTTGCTCAAAATCAGCTTAAGACTGTGAGGAATTTCAGGCTGCACAAAAATCCCACCTACACTGTTGTACTGAATCGAAATTAAACACTAATACTATTGTACAATATTTTTACACTCACTAAACTGCCCACTTTCTGGCATAAAAAGTAGGTGGGATGTGACATTGTGCACTCATTATTGTGTTGCCATCTTATTATCACTTTAAACATTTGTTTTATTAAAAAAAAATGTAATCCATTAAGACCTTTTGCTTTCATATGTCTTTTTAGTAGAATTTCCAAATAAATAACAAAGCAGCCAGGTGTAAACCTCAGTCTGCTGTGCACAGCCAGGCTGTGAGATTAAGAGATGTTAGTTCCTTTATTCTTTTATTTCTGGCTTGCAGAAGAGGGGAGTAATGGAACTGTATGTAGGTGGAAGAGGGGAAGAAAAGGATGTGAAGGAAGGTGCCAAACCAATCGATCCTCTCCTACAACTCATTACACTCTTCAGTCGAAGCGCCCTGACAGAAAGCAGGTGTGTGTGCTTATCATAAAAGAATCACTTGCAATAACATTTCCAGTCAGCACAACTATTATTAGTCAAACTCATCAGCCAGAAAGCCAACAATGAATTGACCAGAAGCATGATATTTTTGTCCAACATCTGTGGCCACTGATCTCTGAAAGCTTGGAATGTGGAATATGTTTCTGCTTTTTCCAGGGCTTTAATTTTTGCATAAATGCGTTCTGCTTGATGTTGCAAATAATGTGTATCTTTTACATCAATACATTTTAAGCTGCAGTTTCAGTGGAATATTCAAAGCATATTTTTTGCCACAGATGTTGTGAATGGGGGGAAAAAACCTTTCTTGTTGCAAGCAGTGGTTAAAATTCTTGTTGAAAAGTAACTGAAATAAGTATTCCTATAATGTCATAAATGCTCTTTTTCTTAATGTGTGATCTTATCCACCAGTACAATTAAGATATTTCTGATATTCCTGCAGAAACTCATAACATGAACATAAATGAACACTTTGGCATCATGTCTTTGCAAAAAACCTTGGTGGAGGAGCATTCCCATTTGTAAAGTCACTGCAGAGATTTAATCAGATTAGTTAGTATCCAGGTGTTGTCTGTTAAGGTCAATAAACATGTTCAATGCCACTGGGTAGACTTGGGCATTAACTGTGTCCGCATAAGGTGTTTAAAGGTAGTAGTGCCTTCAACAGTGTAAGGGGTTTTGAATGAACTTGAACTTGTGCATACTTTGATACACACTAATGTCTCATTTGTTTCCTTTGTTCACAGTAAGGATGGAATTGACAGTCTCTATAAGCCCTACGCTGCTATTATGGCCAAGGTAATAGAACACTCATTAGTAGTGTCCAAATCTCTGTTCATGTCTTGAAGTCCTTTACAAAAGCATGCAGTGTAACTGCCTGTAACGTTACATATATGACATTGTACTATCATAGTATTTTGAATTTTCTTCTTGAACAACATTCACCAGCTCCTAAAACTATAGCAATAAATTAGAGAGAAACAAAATGCACAATGTGGCTTTTAATTACTTTCATTCTTTTGTTTTTTGGTGAATAGCGCATGCAACACATATCAAAGCAAGGTGCTGTGAATTTATGAACTAGGTGTTTCTTTTGTATCCACTTACTTGTATTTTCTACATCTTTTCACATCACCACCCTGCTTTATGTGTTTGCTTTTCAAGAGTTGTAGCAGAGAGGGCGAAGAGAAAGAGCAGGAGGTGGAAAGCTTTGAAGTAAGCGACTTGTGTTTAATATTCCTTGCTTAGAATTTTTGTTAGAGCCTTAACTTGTTAGTGTTAGGTGTCGGCTGTGTGCAGACAGGAATAGGACCCAAGGTGCAGACTCCGGAGACAGAACTTAAACCAAAACAGCTTTAATGCTGAACTCAAACATAACTGGGGAAAAAGGTCAAAAATAAACTAACACCGGCGGATTGACAAAACACACAGCAAAATAAATGGTAGATCGCGACACGGACACAGAAACACAGGGCTTAAATACACAGAGGGAGCAATCAGGGAATGGGTAACAGGAGGGAAACACAGCTGGGGCAAATCAGGCCTAACGAGACAAGGGGAAGCAAAACCAGACACATTAACATCAGACATGGACTTTCAAAGTAAAACAGGAAACACATAACACAGACTGAACAAAGACACAGACTCATATGCAGGCACTACAAAGGGAACAGAGACGTGGGAACAGGGCAGACACAAACACTGACTGAACACGGGGATATAGGAACTTAGGATACACATAGACGCGAACTAGACAAGGGGATGCAGGTGATAGGGGAGACAGAGCAACTAAAGAAGACAGAGACCTAAGCCATAAGACAGAACTTAAAGAAACCAAAAACTAGACAGTATAAATAATATCGTAAACTCAAAAACCCTGGGTCGACGACCCAGGCATCCTAACAGTACCCCCCCCTTAAGGGCTGGCTTCCAGACAGCCCAAACCAAAACATCAAAATCAAAAAAAACAAAAACAAAACAACCCAACCAGGGTGGGCGGCGGGGGAAACAGGATGGAGGGCTCGAAACAAATGAAACACATTGAGCCAAAAACAAAAAAGTGCAAACACTGGTGCCCGGAAAGCAACAGAACAAAAAACAGGCTCATGACAGGCGCAGGCAGCCAGGAAAAACAGTTCACAAAAAGTTCAGGGGGCCGGCCCAGAGGCTGACAGCACAATAGTCCAAACCCGGGCAGTTCAGGGGGGCGGCCCGGAGGCTGACGGCCCAAGAGCCCAGAAAACAGTTCAGGAGGCCGGCCAGGCGGGAGGCACCGGTGGCGACGGAGCAGATCAGGAGGCCGGCCGGGCGGGAGGCACCGACGGCGACGGAGCAGATCAGGAGGCCGGCCGGGCGGGAGGCACCGACGGCGACGGAGCAGATCAGGAGGCCGGCCGGGCGGGAGGCACCGACGGCGACCGAGCAGATCAGGAGGCCGGCCGGGCGGGAGGCACTGACGGCGACGTAGTTCAGGGGGCCGTCCATGACAGCAATGACGTCCAGTCATCGGCCGGACAGGACGAGCAGGCCGGACAGGACGAGCAGGAACAGACAGCATGGAGACCTCAGGAGCAGACGAAGCTGAACACTCGGAGGCCGGACCAGGCGGAGCTGCAGAGGCCGGACCAGGCGGAGCTGCAGAGGCCGGACCAGGCGGTGGAGCCGGTGGTGGCTGAACGGCCCCCTCGGACCCTCCAGCGGAGACAGGAGGCTGAAGCGGTTCCTCGGACCCTCCAGCGGAGACAGGAGGCTGAAGCGGCTCCTCGGGCCCTCCAGCGGAGACAGGAGGCTGAAGCGGCTCCTCGGGCCCTCCAGCGGAGACAGGAGGCTGAACGGGCCCCTCGGGCCCTCCAGCGGAAACAGGTGGCTGAACGGGCCCCTCGGGCCCTCCAGCGGAAACAGGTGGCTGAACTGGCCTCTCGGATCCTCCAGCAGGAAGAGACGGCTGAAGCGGTTCCTCGGAGCTTCCAGCGGAAACAGGTGGCCGAACGGGCCCCTCGGAGCCTCCAGCAGAGACAGGTGGCCGAACGGGCCCCCCCTCGGACCCTCCAGCGGCGACAGGAGGCTGAACGGGCCCTTCGGATCCTCCAGCAGGAAGAGACGGCTGAAGCGATTCCTCGGACCCTCCAGCGGAGACAGACGGCTGAACGGGCCCCTCGGACCCTCCAGCGGAGACAGACGGCTGTGCAGCTAAGTGACCCCGTGGCTGAGCAGCTGATGCAAAAAACATAGCCCCAGAATAAATAGTCCCATGGCCCGAAGAAAAAGAAAAAGTGTCCTTTTTGCTCACCACAGCCGGTTGTTTTGACATCCCGGGGTCCAGCTGTGGGGTGACACGCCGGTGGTGCGGCCGCCGCTTCCTCCTCGGTGATGGCTCCAATGGGCCGGGCAAGTCCGGTGGGCTGGGCAGCACATCTTTCTCCGAGTTGGGTAGGTGAGTGGTAGCAACAGGGGGATGCAGATCAAGCTCATTAAGGAAAAACTCCTGTATGAGTGGGTGAAGTGAGTCCAAAAGCCAGGGGAGACCAGAAACCAGTCGCTGTAGCCGGTTCGCTACAGCACGCTGAAATTCCTCCCCAGAATGATTCAGCCACAGGTCACATAATTTATCCACTAAATAAATTATATCCTCCCTGAGCTCTTCAGACGGGGCGAGTGCTGCTGGGTCCATGTTCTGGTCGCGATCTTCTGTTAGGTGTGGCTGTGTGCAGACAGGAATAGGACCCAAGGTGCAGACTCCGGAGACAGAACTTAAACCAAAACAGCTTTAATGCTGAACTCAAACATAACATAACTGGGGAAAAAGGTCAAAAAATAAACTAACACCGGCGGATTGACAAAACACACAGCAAAATAAATGGTAGATCGCAACACAGACACAGAAACACAGGGCTTAAATACACAGAGGGAGCAATCAGGGAATGGGTAACAGGAGGGAAACACAGCTGGGGCAAATCAGGCCTAACGAGACAAGGGGAAGCAAAACCAGACACATTAACATCAGACATGGACTTTCAAAGTAAAACAGGAAACACATAACACAGACTGAACAAAGACACAGACTCATATGCAGGCACTACAAAGGGAACAGAGACGTGGGAACAGGGCAGACACAAACACTGACTGAACACGGGGATATAGGAACTTAGGATACACATAGACGCGAACTAGACAAGGGGATGCAGGTGATAGGGGAGACAGAGCAACTAAAGAAGACAGAGACCTAAGCCATAAGACAGAACTTAAAGAAACCAAAAACTAGACAGTATAAATAATATCGTAAACTCAAAAACCCTGGGTCGACGACCCAGGCATCCTAACAGTTAGTTTTTACAATTTCTATTGTGAACAGTGTTATAGATTATTAATAGTCAACATTATGTTAAATTCAATTTGATAAAATGGTGTATAAAAACATGAATTATCTTTTCATTGCCTCAGGAGAAGGAGATGGAGAAACAGAAGTTGCTGTACCAGCAAGCCAGGTTACATTGTCGTGGAGCTTCTGAGATGGTCCTGCAAACTATCAGCGCCAGCAAAGGTAGGAAAGACATTCAAATATTAGAAAATATTTTAATGTAATAGAAAAATATATTAAAATCATAGAAATTTAAATATTAAGATTAATCTTTTGCTTTCTAATTTATTATGTTGTTGCTTTAGATGTGCCAGCAGTAAGTCAGAGTATTTGTGTTAGCTGAATACTCGGCAAAGATTCCCACATGCAGGGAACTGAGAAAGTAATCTTTTTCTTTCTGATTGATTTAGTGCTCATTTTCTTGAGACTGACGTGAAGAGAGTAGATGCTTAGTGTGTTTCACTCCTTTCTTCAAATGTGCATCATGCAGTGTTATTCTTTGGAGTCAGTACCATGCTTTTTCTTTTCTTTTGATTAATTTCAGGTGCCATAGGCTCCATGATTGCCCCTACACTGAAGTTAGGCATTGCTATTCTCAATGGAGGAAATGCCACTGTTCAGCAGGTACAGTAATTTCATTGCTTTCCCCCTGAAACTATTTACATGGGTTTTTTTTTCTTGGCATTCACAAAATAGATCTGATATATACCTTCTGTGACATTCGCTATTTCTTCATTTTAAATAGGAGTTCAGGTTTTTATATAATAAAACAAATGATTACCATGGATTGAATAACTTAGGGAAGAAACTGTTTTATCAAAGATCTCAGTTTAAAGTAAACGAGTATCTAATGATACACCAGTCAGCCAAAACACTGTGACCTGTTGGTCCTCTGTGTCTGCCCTGCTGGATGTGTGATCTCTGACGGTGCCTTTTAATATGTGACCAGAAGGCAACAGATCCTGCAAGTTGTATGCATTCCCAGTGCTGACCATGGGCACCTTGAAAGCCTTTCCATTTCAGAGATCTAATCATGGTGATTTGGTTCCTGACAAGCTGGGGCAGGCCTTTACATCTACATACTTCTCCTGCATCCACCAATATGAACTATGAGTGTTTACCCGAGCTTACATTATACATATATATCTGTGAGTGGTCCTAATTTTTTTGCCTGTTTGTGGAAATTAAAATGATTTTTTTTGGTCTCACTGCAGGACGTTAAATAGGTCTACAATAATGTTTAAACTAAGTGCCCTCGTGTCATTATTTGTCCTTATTAGAACATAGCCTTTTCAAATTTTGTCATCTTACTGCAGCAATGCTCACAGTAATAAATCTAATTATCCCTGTTTCAAATCAGATCGTCCATTTATCAGACCTTGTCTTTGATGCTTAGAAAATGCTGGATTATCTAAAAGAGAAGCGAGATGTGGGCTTCTTTCAGAGCATGGCTGGGCTCATGCAGTCATGCAGGTGAGTAAATGTAGAAAAATTAGATATCAAGTCAAATGTTATAAAGGCTGGCAGGTTTCAAATACTGATTGATTTAATTTAAAATAAAAAAGGCAAGAGTACAAGTGCTTTACTTGTGCTCTTTTTCTGTGTGGTTGTGCCTGCTTTTCTTCTGTTCAGTGTTTTGGATCTGAATGCCTTTGAGAGGCAGAACAAAGCAGAGGGATTAGGCATGGCCACGGACGAGAGCTCAGGTACTGTATTCAAATAGGCAAAAAAAAATTTATTACTATTAATCCATGTCACAGCAGAAGAGCCAGCTGTGAGATCGATGGCCTTGAACATACTCTGAATTTACAGTCAAAAGTGGCCTAATTTTCTGTTCTCTTCATTCTTTGAACATTCTCTTACTCGGTTTATGAACCTTAGACCTCTGCTTTTTTTTTTTTTCCCCTCACCTTTTTCTGTCCATCTTTTTCCCAGGAGAAAAGGTGATGCCTGACAAAGACCTAACCTGTGACCTGTTCCGTTTCCTTCAGCTGCTCTGTGAAGGACACAACTCAGGTTAATTGCTTTCTGCTGTATCCAGTTACATTCTGTCAAAGAGTTCACAAAAATATATTGATATATTGAAGAAACATAGATGGAAATTACTGTAGTTTAACAGCGACTTATAACAGCTGTGTACTACATATATATTGTCCAATCCTAATGTATGCAAAGCTCACTTTTAACAATTTGTCCACTTTAATAATATTTTGCTTATGTGTTAGATTTCCAGAATTACTTGAGAACACAAACAGGCAACAACACCACTGTCAACATCATTATATCCACTGTAGACTATTTACTAAGGATACAGGTAGGCACGCTGTGATGAGTTTTCATTTGTAATGCTGTGTATTGGTGTTTCATTTAAGGCACATTTGTGGAGCCTAATGTTTTAGTGATTGATTGATTTAATTTCAAGTAGATCTGTCCAAAGATAAGGCAAAGTTAAATTAGCTGGAGTGCAATAGTAGAATTGGATTTGTTCTTTGTCTTTTTCAATAGTTTTGTCTCTAAAAGAACGTTTTAGTTGTGCTCATGAAATACAAACATTTTCCTCTGCTACACTGTAGGAGTCCATCAGTGACTTCTACTGGTACTACTCAGGTAAGGATGCGATTGATGCACAAGGTCAACACAACTTCTCCAAGGCCATTGAAGTGGCCAAACAGGTCTTCAACACTCTCACTGAGTACATACAGGTAAGTCTGTTTCCATTACATTCCATAGTGATTTTATTGCCCAGCTCTGTAGCCTTCATTAAACTTGAACTTGTTCCACAATGTAGTCTTTAAAATGTTTAATTAAGGATCCCAGCAGTCTGTTAATTTGGGGTTGTATATTTCAAATTCTTGTCATGCTGCAGAATTAATTTAGGACCAATCAAACTGCTTCGTAATAGCACTCTGTGATGGGTAAGATGTAAAGTGTCTAAATCTAGACACTCTACATAAATCCACAAGCCGGGGGCTTCTGCAAAGAGCTGTCTATTTCTCTATAAGTTCACTTTGCTTTTACTAGCAGCTCATATTATCAGAGTGTGCATGCAGGGTCCGTGTACTGGGAACCAGCAGAGTCTAGCTCATAGCCGTCTTTGGGACGCTGTTGTGGGATTCCTCCATGTCTTTGCGCACCTGCAGATGAAGCTCTCTCAGGTACAGTGTATTAATCCACTCACAGTGACCATGCATGTTTCCATTTAAAATTCAGAAGACATAAAATTGACAATGCTCTAGGTGATCATGTACTGCAGGGTTTCTACCCCCGCAGTCATCATTTTTAGTTCAGATTTATTTTTAATATAAAACTGTCCTCTGATAATGTGCCCACAGTGTAATATGTGAAATCAGTAGTACAACTTATGAAAATTTAACTATGAATATATTTTCTGCACATACAGGATTCAAGGCAAATAGAGCTTCTAAAGGAGCTCATGGATTTACAGAAAGATATGGTTGTGTTTTTGCTTTCCATGTTAGAAGGTAAATATCTTCTGTTGTTTTGCAGTTTGTGATAGTAATAAGTTACCATTTATCATTAAGTAAGGACATTCCTGTGCCTCATGCAGGTAATGTTGTCAATGGAACTACTGGAAAGCAAATGGTGGATATGTTGGTGGAATCGTCAGGCAATGTGGAAATGATTCTCAAGTTTTTTGACATGTTCCTCAAACTTAAAGACCTCACCTCCTCAGAAGCCTTCAGAGAACATGATCCTGATCGTCAGGGAAGCATATCCAGGAAGGACTTCCAGAAAGCCATGGAAAACTGCAAGCATCTCTCGCAGGCTGAGATCCACTTCTTGCTTTCGTGCATGGAGACTAATGATGGTGAAATTGTGAACTATGAGGCCTTTGTGGATCGCTTCCATGAGCCAGCAAAAGACATTGGCTTCAGCATCACCGTTCTCCTCACCAACTTGTCAGAACACATGCCCAACGATTCAAGACTAAAGACATTCTTGGAACTGGCAGAAAGTGTTTTGACTTACTTTCAGCCCAGTCTAGGACGCATAGAGATCCTCGGCAGTGGGAAGCGCTTCGAACGCGTCTACTTTGAGATCAGCGAATATAGCCGTACACAGTGGGAGAAGCCACAGGTTAAAGAGTCGAAGAGGCAGTTCATTTTTGATGTTGTCAACGAGGGTGCAGAGAGAGAGAAAATGGAAATGTTTGTCAATTTCTGTGAGGACACCATTTTTGAGATGCAGCTTGCAGCTCAGATATCTGGCTCTAACACCGGAGAAAGAAATACTGGGAAACAAGTCGAGGATAAACGACGCCTGGGCAATCAGGGAATGTTTTTCATGATTCATTGGTGGCTATTTCTCTCAACTCTACTTTCTCTGACAAACCTAAAGACACTGATGAAGATGACCCTGAAGGATATCCTCATGTCGGCTGCTCTATTCGTCCGATTCATTTGTATGGCTCAGGTACGGTCCATTTATGTTTTATTTCACAGCATCTTATACGTGCTGTATATTGCTTTTGTGAGTGGTGGGCTCATAGAGGGAGCCAAAAGGATTAGGATATCTGACTTGCTTGGCGGTATCCTTGAACCAACTCTTGATGAGGTCACAGAGGTGCCAAGTGGTGTGGATCAGCCGAGGAGGTACTCTGCCAGTTTTTCGTCCCACAGAGAATTGAGGGAGATTGGGCAGATGGGAGCTGTGACCTCCCCCAGAGAGGTGGATGTACTGTCAAGCATTTTTGGCCTCAAACTAAAGAAAGAGGAAGGTCGATACAAACTTGTAGCACAAGACCTCACTGCCAGTCTGGATGACCTGTTCAGCACAAGTTCCAGGACCAGTGCTTCCTCTGATTTTGAGAAGCATCAGATAACGGTATGAAAATTACATTCAGAATGTTTTATTTAATGTTCGTGGCTCAGTACATTTTATTTTTCCCAAGGTTTTTCATCTGTGTGGACTTGTCCTAAGCTTCATTGATTTGTAATACTTTGATACTGTTTGAGCTTCATATTAAACTTTGATTCTTAATGAATTTTACAAGCAGCAAATTAAGGATCACACAACCACAGAGGATAAAAATGAAGACACAAAAATGAACACAGAGTGAGTCTCTTGCATGCTTTCTTATTTGGTTCTCAAAGAGGGATTTTCTTTAACTTCTCAATAACACTTTAAGTGTTACAGTCGCTAAAATGTGTGTTTAAAACCAATAAAAAATATTTTGCTAAATGACAGGCTGCTCCTTCTGGCTGCTCCCTTAACTCTCAAGGGGTTACAACAACAGATGGACCTGCATGTTTTATTTGATTTGATTCCCTGAGGCTGAATTTGTGTGTCCCTCTGGTCTAAAATCTTGGGTCTTATGCAAACATGCTGACCACTACACTGTTGAGCCACTGCCATTCAAATATAAAAACCACTGACTTTTCATGTGGGCTTAAAGCAAAGGTTAAGATCACATTTAACATCAAAAGTTTGAAATCTTCACAGGCAAAATTCTGCTTTCATCATCCCAGATATTGGTCAAAGTAAGGTTGTTTGACTTTCCCTCTGTTTGCGTATGGATTATTTGCAGAGAGAAGTCTGAGAAGAAAATTGGAAATGAGAAAGCAAAGGCAAGGGGGAGAGCCAAGAGATTCTCAAATAAGTTAAAAGAACCACAGAGCCAACAATCTGCCCTTTGGGAGACAATTGGCACTCATAACAAGAGCCTGCTGGTAATATGCACACACAGAGACACACATGGCTGTGAATGTATGAGTACAATGTAGATAAGGATGCATCCTTACACCCACGTCAGTTTTCCTCCACAGTCACATAAATATAAAGGCCACACCTCAGATTTTTTTCTGTTTCTTTTTTCCAGAACTATTTTGCAAGGAACTTTTATAATCTGCGCTTGCTGGCTCTTTTTATCACCTTTGCAATCAATTTCGTCCTTCTGTTCTACAAGGTGGGAATGTGCTAATGAGACAAGTATTTTGTGCTGTTGTGTGTTTTGTCCATATTTTTTTTGCCCATTATTTGCTACTTCATGCTGTGAAGCCCAGGGAGTCAAACTGGGTAGTCTCGGTCGATGCTTTACTTTAACAACATTGAATTTCTTATATTAAAAAAGATGGTTTTTAATATTTTGTCAAAAAAAGTCAACTTTGTCTTAAGTATTATATATTTGGTCTACTGTCTACCCAAGGTAACACCGTTTCCTACCCTGAAAGAAGAGGAAGGAATGACCACATCTGTTTACGGTGAAGAACTGAACTCTGATGCTGACAACAACAGTGAGGGCAGAGTGTATTTTGTACTTGAAGAAAACAGTGGATACATGGAGCCCTCTCTCAATTTCCTGGCTGTAGCACACACAATCATCTCCTTCTGTTGTATTATTGGTTATTACTGCCTCAAGGTATACCAGTTTAAGAACTTCTTTCACTTTATATAATCACTTTTTACCTGTCAAGAGCCATGAAGTAAATTATTAACTTGAATGTTTTGTTAGTGTATTACTGGTGTACTTATTCAAAGAATATAGTGACTATTGTAGTGCGTTTGATTGAAAGGTACCATTAGTAATCTTCAAACGTGAGAAGGAAGTGGCACGAAGGCTGGAGTTTGATGGACTCTATGTGACAAAACAGCCTCCTGAGGAAGACATCAAAGGCCAATGGGACCGACTGGCAATTAACACCCCGTATGTTCATGACTTGTGTTTTAATATCATTTTTATTCATAAAGTAATGGAAAAATCAAATAACAGCCTGTTTTGTACTTCAAATCTAAGAAACCTGCTACTGACACCTAGTACTTGCTGGACTTTTCATTAGGTAGGCTTGACTGACTTGGCTTTAAGCCAAATATCAAATCAGCCAATCACATGGCAACAGCCATGAGGACATGATCAATACGACTTGGTGAATTTCAAACTGAGCACCAGAATGAGGGACAAAGGTGATTTAAGTGGCATTGTTTTTGGTGGACTAGTCTGAGTATTTCAGAAAACTGCTAATCTACTGGGATTTTCCAACTGGGGTTTACAGAGAAAAGGGCAAATATCCAGTGAGCGACAGATCTTTGGGTGAAAATGCCATGTTGATGTCTAAGGTCAGGGGAATATGCCCACACTGCTTTGAGCTGATAGGAAGGCAACAATAACTCAAATAACTACTCAGTATCATGTCTGAAAGCACAATATGTCAAACCTTGAAGCAGATGGGCTAGAGTAGCAGACCACACTGGGTGACACTTTTATCAGCTAAAAACAGGAAACTGAGGATACAATAAACAGAGGCTCACCAAATTAGACGATAGGAGATTGGAAATATGTCGGCCGGTGCGATGAGTCTTGATTTCTGCTGCTAGATCTGAATGGTGGGGTCAGAATTTGGTGTAAACAACATAAAAGCATAGCTGCATCCGACCTTGTATCAAGGGTTCTGGTTGCTGATGGTGTAATGCTGTGACTGTAATTTTGCTGGCACCCTTTGGGGCCCTTATTATCAACATTATAATTTCCACACCACAGCCTGCCTTAGTGTTGTTGTTGACCATATCTATCCCTTTATGACCACAGTGTGCCCATCTTCTGATGGCTTCTTCCAGCTCGATAATGTACAATGTCACAAAGTTAACATCTCCAGCTGGTGTCTTGAACATGGCAATGAGTTCACTGTACTCAAATGGCCTCCATGGTCACCAAATGCCAATCCAATAGGATACCTCTGGGATATGGTGGAATGAAAGATTTGCATCATGCATGTGCAGCTGACAAATCTGTAGGAACTGCATGACCCTGTGCTGTCAATATAGTCCACAATCTCTAGGGAATGTTTCCAGCACCTGTAAATTAAAGCAGTTCTGAAGGCAGAATAGGGCCTAACATGTTTCTAGCAAGGTGTAACTAATGAGGTGGCTGGTGAGTGTATACATATTGAAGTGGCAGGCTGAAATTTTTCACTCAATGTTGCTTCAGTAAATGTTACAGTTTCTGTTCCTCCCATATGAATGAGTCTCTTACTCTTTATGTTTTCAGATCATTTCCAAGCAATTACTGGGATAAATTTGTGAAGAGAAAGGTAAGGTCTGGTCTAAAAGTGCTTATGCATTTATATAATTATGTGCATATTCCATGTAGTTACATTGCATTAAGAAACATAATGACATTTACCGTTTCATCACAGGTGTCATTATTTCCCTGTAAAATACCAAAATGATTTTCTTGCCTCAATAGACAGTGCAACACCTTCAGCCTTCTCATTGATTATGTCTCTGTAGTTTAAAAAAGGAGATCATTGTCATTGTCTGCTTTAAGAAAGCCCTTTTTGGTCTTTCCCCCCCAATTTAGGAACACTTAATGTGACTCATAGAAATTCAACTTGTAATGCACTGGTAGGAAAGCTACTGGGGGCTTTACTAAGGGTTTGGGATTACCTCCTTTGGGATTAAAATAACTACTTTTGAGATTTACTAAAGAGACACATACACATTACTTTCTTGGCTGGCCTTAGGATTTTCCCTTTCTGAGTGCAGAATTTAGGGAGGACAGTATCTAAATCAATCATCCAAATGTGATTTACTAAGGTTTGCAGGTACTTACCCTGAATGACCAGTGTCCCATATTTTTCTGGTGCTTCTGCTTTTTCTTTTTTTGGTAGCGGAGCAGAACTGAATGTAGAGTGTAAGGAGGAGGAGAAGGATTAGTTGCCTAGTTCAAGAGGCCTGCAAGCCATAGATGTATTATCAGCAGCAAAGTCGAGTTTTATAGCGAGTATTTCATTTTGCTGTGTTTGGTTTTTAGTCACATTTATACACAGAAATATTATTGAAAACCTATCTTTGCTCAAAAGTATCCACACGGATCTCTGCAGCACTACCATCAGATCTCACACATGTTAGACTTGTGTCTAAGTCTTAATGTTGTTAAGGTGTCAATGAATGCAGATCAACATTTTGAATACAGTATTTGTTTTTTGTACAGGCAGATTAGAGTCAGATGGCTTTATTTGATTTGAGTAAATGCCTGTAGCACGTAGGAAAAAAGACCCCACACATTCATGCATGTGCGGCAGTAACAGTAATTTCAATAGAAACAGATGTGTACACTTTATTAATGTACTGTGTTATTTTGGCGCTGCTAATTTGCTCCACTCTTATTGGCACATTCTTGCGATTGCAGCCTCACTTTATGCGGATGACTTATTAAATCTGGCCTTGTGTGCTGCATCAAACTACATTCACTGATCATTTTATCAGGGGAAGCAGTTATTTAAATATTTAAAGTCTTCAGTGTTTGGAACATGCTGCTGTTCCCCTCTCATTTGAAGTGATTTGTTAGGAACAGTGTTAGCAACAACTTTATTTCACTGTATCACTTGTGCTTTACACTTGAATGAGTATAGGTTTGCCATTTTGTTTTGGTGATATGGTTTCATAGACACATCCAGCTAGTATTTATGGTAGTACTCATCAGCTTCTGAAGGGATATTTGGAAGTATTGATTTTATTTCACAGCAGTACTGTATATTGCATTTTCCTGGCAGTGTATATTTGAACAAAAAAATAGATATGACGGGTTCTCACAGCGACTGCTGTGGCTCTCGGGTTTTGTTAAGTTGTAGTTTAATGTTTGGATTTCTGTTAGGCATTACTGATATTCTAATACTTATTCGCTTGGGTCTTGGTTTCATATCATGGTTTCAATATCATCCTATTAGGTTAAACTTAGTGGCTTAGTTCTTCTGATTCTTGTTTGACATTCCTGAGTTCTGGTTCTTGTCATGATTTCTGTGCTGTTCTAGTGTTACTGCTGTTTTTGATTTGTGTTTTATTTGGTTTTGAGTTTATCCTTTGAGGGTTGTGTGCTAGTTTTGCTTCCTGTCTGTCTTCCCCTGACTCCCTGATTGTTTTCACTCTTCTCTCGGGAGTAGTCAGTCTTCTGTGTATATACAGCATAGAAATGTGTTCCATTTTGTCCTTGTTGAGTCGTTCTCTGTCTGCTACTCTCAGTGAGCTCCTTGTAATTTTTGTTTACCTATTGAAGTATGCATTTTTGGACTATGTAGTCTGCTACTAAAGCTTGCTTTTTGTTAAATTGTTCTGCACTGCAATGTGGCCCTTGCCTATACACTGCAAGTTTTATGATAGGCACCTGGTTGTAAGGCGTAATTAATAATTTATTAAGTAATTTTTGCACAAACACCTTCATTTAAAGAAGAAAATGTCAGGACTGGAAAGTAGTGTTTTGACTTTGAATTTCATTAAAGCACTTTGACTTTGGTTTTGGCTTTTTGCCACTTCATGGACAGTTGGTCTACATAAAATACACCTGGCACTCCCACATTGCATTTAATACCCTTGATTGCATCATTTTAAGAACTTGCAGTAAAATAGATGGTTAGAAGGTTTGTGATATTGCTTGCCAGACTTCAGAGTGCCTGGGTTTGTAATGACAAATGGGCTTTATAATAAAGCTTGGCTCTTATTTTAATAGATTCAGTCACATAAAGTTGAAACTCATGTATTTGTCATGAGCCTAAGTCAATATTTTTAAACCAAGATGCAACGCCTGTGCATTCTATCAGGAAGGTAAATGGTAAAGTCTGCATCAACACAAATGTGTTGATTACTTTAAAACCAGTGTTTGTGCCAGTCATTCACACAACTGTCCAAACAAGCAAAACTAAACAAAAACACCCCCAAAACATTTGCAACACAAGTGTCTGACAATCTTTGTTTCGTTACACTTAGACTATGCAGAATTCAGTATTACTCCAAATACCATTTATCATTGTCTTGTGTAATTCATGTGACGATACACTGAAGAACACATTGCTTGCGTCACGATGCAAACATGTCTTCTTCCCTGTTCAGGTGATGGATAAGTACGGTGACTTTTATGGCTGCGAGAAGATAAGTGAACTCCTAGGTCTGGACAAGGCTGCTTTAGACCTTAATTCTGAAACAAAAACAAAGAAGAGGCTCAAGAGAGATGCTGCCTGGAGTGCTCTGTGAGTAGAGTTTGCAATTGTGCATTCTTAAAAAGATTCATGGGAAACATCTGAGGTCCAATGTGTCATTTATGTAGCTCTGCGTGTAATTTCAGACAAAATTATGGTGTAGTTTTTCGTTATTTATGACATTGCTATAGAAAGGTTTAATGCATGCAAGAACACAGTCTCATTTTCTATATTGTATATGCATTTTAATAAATACAAATAATTCTTTCCTGACAGGCCTCCATAATATGGATTAGGTAGGCAGCTGTACACAAAGAAGCTTGCAGTGATCGCAATAATGCAGCTACTTATCTGGAGGATAGCTAGTATACAGGCTGTCTGGGAATGACATAGAAAAATTTAAATATGAAATCGATACAGCCCATTTTCTAATGCATTTTACTGTGGAAGTGAATTGGACTACAAAATGGGTCTCTGGTGAAATACATTAACAGTCTGGGTTTATTTACTGTTATGTTTGGCTCTTGTGTGGGCCTTGTTAGTAAAATAACATTTCAGGCAAATGATTATTAATAGCCCGTGGCATTTTTAATAATGGTTCTGCGAACATTGTGTGCGTGTGTGTCTGTGTCTGTGTGTATATGTTATGTAACAGGTAAAAAAAGGTCCTAGAACATTATGCTGTACTTGAGGAAGAACATAATATTCTAAGAAAAAGCCCCATAACTGAGACTGTGTTTTTAAAAATATAAAAACACAGTAGGTCAAGGCTCTGATCTAAATCACTAACATTTTGACCTTGTTTAATTGTTCTTGTTATTGTCTATCAATTATTTTTTTTATTAATTAATCATATCATATTTTTTTTCAGATGCAACTCCATTGACATGAAGTATCAGGTCTGGAAACTAGGTGTAGTTTTCACTGACAATGTAAGTTGGATTGCATCTAATAGTTTATGACTTTTGCTCAGTTTGGTTATAAGCCAAAGAAAAGGTGTTACAGCCTGCAATTTATGTTAACTATTTGGTTAATGTTACCAGGCAGTGGTTGTAAAACGTATCCGATATTTTATGGCCTATTCCTCTTTTGTTAATCTGTCATTCTACCACGCTACGATTTGTTTTGATAAAATTGGGCGTACAGCAGAGGAGGAGATGTTAATATCCTTTTTATTCGACTTATCTAAAATACACATTTGTCTCTTTATCTGTCCTTGTAATCTATATTGGTTGTGTTTCTTATGTTTGGTTGTGCTCGTGTGTGCACTTACAGTCCTTCTTGTACTTGGCATGGTACATGACCATGTCGTTTCTGGGACATTATAACAACTTCTTCTTTGCTGCCCACCTTTTGGATATCGCTATGGGTTTCAAGACACTTCGTACCATCCTCTCCTCTGTCACACATAATGGCAAACAGGTGTGTGTTTGTGCATTTGCATATCTGCGTGGATCTGTCTTTAATTCTCTCTCCATCAGTTTCCATGTGTGTTCATGGGTGCAGCTACAATGCATCCGATGTTTGCTTTCACCTTGTGAGGTTATATTGAGTTGTGTATTAAAGAAGAAGTAGTGTATTAAAGCCCGTCTGCCTCTGTCTGTCATTTTCTAATTACGTATGTGTGCTTGTCAGTTGATCCTTACCGTGGGCCTCTTGGCTGTTGTGGTGTACCTCTACACCGTTGTAGCCTTCAACTTCTTCAGAAAGTTCTACAACAAAAGTGATGACAAGGACATCCAAGACATGAAGTGCAATGACATGCTTACTGTGAGTTTAATGTGCATATTGACACACACTCTCCCTCCACATATATCTGCCTCTTATCACCGTCGCTATCTTTTTGTGCTTATCTTTATAATGCAAACACAGCCACCCACCTCCTTTTCTACCTGCACAGTGAGAGAGGTAGAGGAAGGTTCTGACAGGGATCCCTATTGTTCAAATGAAAACAGCCTCATGTCTTATTCCATCAAGTTTTTTTTTCTATAAAATGATGGACACTTTGAGAGAAAACAGCCCCCGAAGCCTCAGCACAGCCCTTTGTTTGGCCACTCAAAATATTAACACCCCACTGCCTGCTCTATTCTAATATGGACTCCACTGTCACTCACATATGCAGGCGGATGGGAAGTAAAAGCATTTGAATGAAGCCCTGTTAATATAGGAGGTGAGGGATATTACGGTAAACCCTCAGTCTCACTCACCGTGCTGTTGTATCAATCGCTCTACAGTCATTGCCGTACCATTTTAAAGACGAGTACAATGAAAGCGTATGAATCCAAAGCAGAAGACTTGTATGGAAAAATCTTTGATATTTAGATTTTGTTCAAATTCCTTGTGGAAAATATTGTCCTTGGCAGTTAAAGCACAGTGTAGCCCTTGCTAGACAACTTGAATGTTAATCTGTCTTGCCTTATACTCCCCGAAGGGGAATACATGTCTGAGAAGATTGATGAGAAACAAAACTTGCACTATTGTTTAAAAATGTAGAAGTAATGGCAGTTTAATATTTTTTCTCCCCAATAGCAACAAACATGAATAGAGGGATGAAAATGCAGAGAATAAATTCTTTATTGAGCTTCAATATTAACAAGTATTCTTCAATACTTCACACCACTAGCAAAGTTAAAGGGAGGAATAAATTGAGGGAGAAGTGCTCTGATCCTCATACAGAATATTTATTTATTTATTTTAGTGTTACATGTTCCACATGTATGTGGGAGTGCGTGCAGGCGGTGGAATTGGCGATGAGATCGAGGATCCTGCTGGAGATGAGTTTGAGGTGGAACGGATTGTCTTTGATATTACGTTTTTCTTCTTTGTCATTGTCATCCTCCTGGCCATTATCCAGGGTAAGACACACACACGCACACAAACACACACACACGGTGAATTTGTTTTGCAACTTAAAATTAACTGGAAATAAAGAATTTATCATGCATCAACATGTACTGAAAAAGCTCATGATGTTGCTCTTAGGCTTGATAATTGATGCCTTTGGAGAGCTTCGTGACCAACAGGAACAGGTGAAGGAGGATATGGAGGTGAGATTTGACACTTTGTCTCACACATTCACAGTATATTTCTATTGGTGATAGCCCTGTTATTAAAAAAAAACCCACTTGTTATTAATATACGCATTATATTGCAGTAAGCAACCACAATTTCTTTTGTTTGTTTCCATATTTTGAGCAAAATCAATTTCCAACAATACATAATCCAGCATTGTGAGATATAAATGTCCTATAAAAGCTTTGTATTGTCCTTTGCACCATGTTTATGTAGCAGCAGCTTCTGTGGCTAAGTTTGATACCAGGGTTTGGTACTATGAAGCGATTTCAACATGCCTAGAGTGTCTTTCTTTTACCTGGATTCACTTACCTTAACACCAGCAATCAGAATAAGTGGTCACACAAAGCTGGTTATTAACTCAGGTTTCCTCTCTTTGTGGCACTGGCAGCATCTCAAAAACATAGATGGATAAGTATTCTGGCAGCAGAGTTCCTGGTTTTTGGAAATGAGGATAAAGCAATAATATGGAAAAAATATCAAGAGGTTAAGCAAATAATACTGACGAAACATGACAGCTTCTGCACACAAAGCAGTGTGTGTGAGAGGAAAAGTGCTGCACAGTTGTTTAGTATTAGAAGTGCTGCATGAATGTGTGTATGCTTTTGGTGCTTTGGACAGGAAGACTGTAAAAGATCTAGTATATTAACAAAGTCTAGCCTATTTGAAGCCAGAAAGGAAAGTGGGGAAAAATGCCAACTGTGTAAGTTGACAGACTTATCAGTTTAATAGCTCTACAATTAGGACAAGTAATCTAGTATTTAATTTTTTTGTTTTACTTTTTGTTCTTTCAGCTGCATCCTTTAATGGTCTCAGAATAATGAATATATATATATATATATATATATATATATATATATATATATATATATATATATATATATATATATATATATATATATATATATATATATATATATATATATATCAGAATTCAAATGTAGACTTTAGCATAAGGTTAAAACATACAAATCATGTTTTAAAGCATATAAAACAATATAGTAATATAATATTTATGAAACACAAAGGCTTCAGATGTTGTTGAAAAACTTTAGACCATCCTACTATCTGTGCATAGAAGTCTGAGAGATCAAGGATCCCTCAGGCCTCAAATCAGTTGTTTTCTGAAGACTCGATTGGTCAGTAGGTGGTGAAACAGCATTTCATAGTACAGAAAACTCTGGTTAATCCTGAAGTTACCTGGATAAGATGAAATCCTGTTTCATAGTACAGACTTCAGCTGTAACTTAAGTATGTGGGAGCAAACAAACTGCACACATACACACATACAATTACATAAAGGAAGTACATTCAGTTATGGGGCTTGTTTCACAGGAAACAAATGTACCATTAGCACTAATGAGAGGGTACCATTATCTCTTTCTCTTGAATGATTAGTGACTTGTCAGCACAGAAACTCTAGTCTGACAAAAACAAATTGTTGATTAAAAAATAATAAAGTATTCTTAAAATATGCATTTGTTGTTTTCAGTCTTTCAGTCTTGTTTCTCTCATGTTTGAATGCTCATGTGCCCATACATAGAAGCTAGAAGGAGTAGAAAAACAAATGGAAATGCACTGTTTGTTATTTAAAGAATAGTTATTTGTTAGGGTTATTTTGCTGAACCCAGTGAACCAGGGAGCCAGGCTAAAACCCTCACTGGTATATCTATAAGGCTTTAACAAACCGTGAGAATCAGAACCTAAAAACAGACATAAAGTTAGAAAGACAGTCTGACACTAGAAGGAAGCAAAAAAGCCCAAAGGTGCAGGAGAGGCAGCCAAGTAATCGAAAACTAGACCTTTGATTACCAGACTGAGGAAACAGGGTAGTACACTTAGTCTGACAAAACTGGTGAGCTACTGTCTGAAAAGAGTGTACTCATATAGTTGTTATTGTCATTAACATTTAAGTCAGCATCTGCCATTCCACATTCACAGAGAAAACAATAACAACATAAAATATAGTAAAGAGCTGTGGTTCAGCTGACTGCAAAACATTCAGAAGAAATTCAAGCAAAAATAAAATATTTTACAGATTGCTGAAGGCTGAATAGAGCAGATGCAAGCTGGGGCTGTGAAACTGTTAAAAATAGCGATACATTGTGTTAATTCGGTATAGGCTTGTGACAGTTTTTCCGACATCTTCGTCTAATGTGTTCTTGCTTTCTACTGTATATGTTATATTTGTCATTGTGTCACAAAATAAAAAACAGTGTCACAGATTTTACACCTGCTTTTCCAGATGTTGTATTATAGGGGTATTAAGCTCTGCTGCTCTCAGCAATGATAAATCAGGTTGAGCTCCATTCCACCATTATTTGCCATAAATAGAAATGACCTAAAATGCATTAAACTCAAAACACACATTTCGTTATTGCTTCTTTTCAATCACTGTCACAGCACAAACAGGTTCTTTGGTTTTCCCAAAGCATCTTTCTTTTTTTTTTAAACACTTTGTCTTTGTGACATTCAAACCCCCAAACAAGCCAAAAATTGGTATGTGTCGATGATTGGGTCCCCTGACACAAATGAAACAATATAGTGTACGCATTTAAGTAACGAGAGGACTGCTATTATATATCAAGAAAGCCACTGGCTTAGCAGATGGCAGAACACAGAAGACCTTACTCATCAGGCCAGGACTCTGCTGTCTGTTTACACCTAAAGACTGGTGACCGCTTTTTCAGTTACAAGGATGTACACATCCTGGACAGGGAGGAACGCATGGTTTGAGTGGGGAGTCAAGGAGGGCATTTATGTGAAAACCCTAAGACTACATCTTCTAATGCTGTGATTGCGACCATTTCCCAACTCTTTGTGTGTTCAGCTGCTCATGGCTCATTTGAGTTTTAATCATTATACAACTGTCCTCTTTACAAGGCTGGGAAAGCTACGGTCAGATGATCAGAATCAACTTTCAGTATCCCCGAAGTGTTGCACAGTGGCTTGCAAAAGGAATATTAGGTTTCTCTTCTTACTTGTATTTTCCTTATGTGGGTGTCCTCTCAGTGCATTTGTTTAAGAAAAAAAAGGTGTCAGATTGTTGTGCTAGCAGGCTAAATACCACATTTGAATCACAGAGCACTAAAACAACGGGCTTCTGGTCTTTCTAATTTAGTCTGGGGAACATCATGTTTGTCCAAATCTGTTTCATGAACCATTGCATTTTACTTTCTCTTCCTGCAGACCAAATGTTTTATATGTGGAATGGGAAGTGAATACTTTGATACGGTTCCTCATGGCTTTGAGACTCACACGCTTCAGGAGCACAACCTGGCCAACTATCTGTGAGTTCATCAAAGCGCTGGTTTTATGCCTGGGTTTGATATCAACTCGACCTAATTTTAGAAATATTAAAACTAAGTTCTTACGCATTGGTCATGTTTACATTTGTAAGTTTTATGCATGCTTTGTCACCACTGAACAGTTATAAAATGCAAACATTATAAATCTAATTAACACACTTGACTGTGTATCTGTATGTCTCCATAAATCATTGCTATAAGTTCATCTCCTTTCTCAAGTTTAGCTCTCAGTATAAAACTTTGTTTACCACAGCTTACAATTCAGATTCAAACCATTGTCTTTAAGTTCTATTTTTCACTTATACTCAATGGCCACTTTGTTAGGTATACCTGTTCAACTGCTTGTTAATGCAAATAACTAATCAGCCAATGACATTCCAGCAACTCAGTGAATTTGGGCACGCAGAGATGGTCGCAATGACTTGCTGAAGGTAAAACTGAGCATCGCAATGGAGAAAAAAGATGATTTTCAGTAAATTATTTTCTGGTTCTGCCGTTAGAGCCAGACAGGCTGGCCTGGGTTTTCCACACAACCACACAGATGGCATGATCAGAATTTGGCATTAACAGCATTAGATACGTATACATCCTACCTCATAACAATGTATCAGGCTGGTGATGGTGGTGTTGTAATGGTATGAGCAATATTTTCTTAGTATCATCTGAACATAATTTAAACATCCCAGCCTATTTGAGTTTTGTTGACCACAGCCATCCCTTTATAACCACAGTGTACATTTTCTGATGGCTGATTAGAGCAAGTTCATGCACCATGTCACACATTTCAAATAATCTCAGACAGGTTTCCTCACTGTAGCTCCACAGTCCCCATATCTCCATTAGAGTACCAATGAGATGTGGTGGAAGAGATGATTTGAATTACTAATGTACAGCTGAAAAATCTGCAGCAACAGATTAGACCAACATTTCTGAGGATTGTTTCCAGCACCTTGTTAAACCCATGCCATGAAAAAGGCAAAAAGGATTCAACCTGGTGCTAGCAAAATATATGTAATAAAGTGGTCTGTGAGTGTCTCTGTGCTTTGTTAATCATTTTATTGTGATATGTGTAATGACAGTCCAGTAAGAATCAAAACACCTCCTAACCTAAAAATACATGCATTTGACCAAACTCTGTATCCACCAAGAACACAGTTTATCTGTATATTATAAGACACCTATGTAAAGCTGTATGTATTACATTAAGAAAGCCATAGTCATTTACATACACAGACTGCTAATTGAAATGCTCAAGAGTACCACAATAAGTACAATAGGATGAAACGCTAATAAAAATAACAAAATGTGTGTAATAGAAGGTATTAAAGGCAGAAAACAATAACCCCACTCAAGCTTATTAAGTTGTCATGGTTAGAAAATGATTATCATTTTGTCTTTTTCACTGCTTTTCAGCATAACATGAAGGAACCTTTTCTGCTAGAAGTAAAAATGGTTACTTTGAAGGTGTCATTGCATTGTACATTGTTGCCATGTCAATAATTGCCTGTGGCAAGCGCTTTTGAGACTGATTAGTATGGATCTAGCAGGATGTGTTTGCATCCCCTGATTGATGGACTCTTCTTTGCTCATGAATATGTATGTACAGTCGTGCCTCATTTGACATTTTTGGCTCACCTGATAAAGGTCTATAGGCTGTAGCATCATTACTCATAATTTAATAAACCAAAGGATCATTAGATTTCATTATTTCTTGCTTGTCAATCATCAAATAATTGCAAGTATTAAAGGTAATTTTAACCTGATTGTCAGGTTGACATTGCTGGTTATATTTCTGCATTTGAAATCCAATTTACATTCGTAATCATCATAATCCTTCTACTTGACTACTACATGAACAGTTTGTTAATTTAAGTTTTCACAGAACCAAATGAAATCATTGGTGGTTTGAAAGATTTGAAACTTGTTGCATAACTCCCCCTTCTGTGTCTTTGCAGATTTTTTCTGATGTACCTTATTAACAAGGATGAGACGGAACACACGGGGCAGGTATAATTGTCGTCTTTTTATAGCATGATCAAACCAAAGAACTAGATGTGCACTTTTAAATTTCCTAAACAATTACACTATTTTGACAAGATCAAATCCCAAAGTATAGCTTTCCAAAAATACTCCCTTCGTGTCTCAGTGACCTATTATTTCACACATTTACCATGATAATGACAGAGCTGTGGTGTAACCTTTTCAACTAGGACAGAATATGCATTCACACTGTCTCTCAAAAGCCTTATCACTCCTGGCACGCATATTTTATAACAATATACATGCTAGATATTGCCATTATGAATACATCTCCACTTAAGCACAAAACATTGTGCAATTAGTGGCATGTTTTAAAAAGGTAAATCTTTACAGTTTCATGGCACAATTGCTCACAGTCAAAGAAAACTACATTGATTTAATCCACCTGAAACATTTTGAACTTGGGGCATTTCAAATCAAATGGGTTCTGGGACTTATTCCTAGATATACTGGGTATATTCCTTCAGCATATTGTTCTTCTCAGATATTGCTTGAAAGAGGAGCTGCTTGGTGGAAAAATATTTCTTTCTCGTAGGCTATGTCCTCTAAGAGCTGTCACTATTGATTAGAAATCCTGGCACATGCGCAGTCTTGAAGATTTTCTTTTACACCCTTGTTTTCCACACCGACCCCTTTAGCACTGTCTCTACCATGCACATGACTTTCAGCCTTGCTCTGATTTTCTTCATCTACTTGTCTGCTAAAGAATGCAAGTGGAAACTTCTTGCTCCCAATGGCCATTACAGTCACCTAGTCAAAAAAAGTGAAAGGTTTTAGACTTGTCTGCGCACATAACAAAATAAACACTCCAGGATGCCAGTAGTCTTGCATCCTAATGTGCGCTAGATTTTACCATAAAAGACTAACTTTCTTCTTGTTACCTATTCAGCCATTTTCCTGAGTGTGCACATGAACTTAGCCACCATGAAATCAAAGCTTACCCCAGCCAGGGTGAAAGTACTTAAAATGGAGAAACTAGTAGTCATCCTGGTGGCCCCAGAATGTGAAAACATGGTTCTTAATCATGATGCAGCTGCTGGTAGAGGAGCTGTGGCAGCTTTGGCATAAAGATGAAGTGTTGCAGCTGGACCATACAATCCTCCATTCCCCAGTGATAACCAAGGGTTATGCATGGCCCCTGAACGGGAATGCCTGGTCCCCCAATCCCCTTGTGGTATGTACTATTTAAGGAGCAGAAGCTCCTACAGCCTGTTGTACAGTTGAACAGGCTACATTTCAGTCCCAGTACATGGAAAACTCCCTAATAACCTTACCTCATGCCCTCTCTCTCATTGAGTCACAAAGGCTTCAAAGAGAGGGTTTTTTTTCCACATCCTTTGTTTTAGGGCTTTTAGTTATGAGTCATGTGACTCAAACCTGTCACGTTTCCATGGATTACTGACATGCACATGATTGAGGCAGTAAGTGAGGAAATGAATCTTTATTTGACAGCAATCTATAGGCTTATCTGATAAGTTAACAAAGTGTTTATGTTTTATTTTTTAGTTTAATCAATTCAATTACATAATATGTCTTCAGGACCATCTATATCCATCTAGTCATTAAAAACCCAGGTGTTAAATGATCTAGTAAAACTCCCATTGGAGCTGATAGCTGAAATGTCTCTTAAGGTAATTTCTCTTAAGATAGCACTCCTCCTCCCCTGACTTCTGCACACAAAAAAAATGTGTTCCTCAATTTCACCATCTTGCGCTACTAACAAGGAAGATGAGAGCGTGCCTACTTTACATCCATGGGCACAAAGGCAGAAGAAAATGTCGAGGAATTCCCCCAAGTAAGGTGATAAACCCAACAGTGACAGCTCTTACTGTACATGGCTGTCTGTACTCATAGATGGAGCATGTATCTATTTCTCTGGCATGGTACAAGCAAACATAAAAGAAATGGAGCCTGCTAACTTCATTTTATTTTTCTAATTAGCTCACTGTCAAAGAATGTGTTCATGATGAAATTAATGACTTTTTGATAAATTGCTACTCTGTTGACCTTGCCAGGAATCTTATGTGTGGAAAATGTACCAGGAGCGTTGCTGGGAATTCTTTCCTGTGGGAGACTGTTTCCGTAAGCAATATGAGGATCAACTGGTATGAAATAACCTGAGAGGTCTAAAGCCTCCCTAGTGTCACAAGACAAAATCTGTCTCGATTTATGCCTTTGGAGTTGCTAATTTGCCTTCAGTTCTCTGTGTGTTTCTATAGTATTAATTTTAGATTTTGGCATTTTCTTTCTCTCACAATCAAGTATTTCATTTATTTTACAAAATTAATTGGAACCAAAAGATTGAGAACCACTTGTTTATGTTCTCATACAACATTAGTGTGTGATGCATGTATTAGCAGTCCTGTGGGAGGAAGCTATTCATTTGAGTGGTTTGTTAAGACTGCAGCAGCATCTGTAGTAATAAGGCTTTTTCTGTTTCATAAATCATTATCTGTCACAGTCAAAGCTGGCAATCGAAATTCAGTTTGAGGCATTTTTTTTCTTGCTGGATGTGTGTCATGTTTTCTAAATAAATTGATTTGTTTTTCTAATCAGAGCCTCCCATTCCTTCCTCCTGTGACATCCATATAAACACTCTCCCTCTGGCATTTGCTCTTTTTACTCTCCTCTGTTTCTTGTGGCTCTCTTGTCTTGTCTGTTGTGCTCATCTCTCCAGGATCCTTACCCTTCGCTCTTTGCTGTTCCCCCCTCCCGCGTTCCTTCTGTTCCCCTGCAATTCCTTGTATCGAGCTCTTTCCCACCATCATTGTCAGCTGTGGTGTAGCACGCTAGCAGATCTCTCGCCATTCAGGTCAAAACAATATTTCTGATACCCGTCTCTGATGGCCGAAAAGTCCTGAGGGAGTTCGTGGGTATAACTCAATGACTAAAAGAGTGTGCTGAGTTTTGTTAAACTGTTAAATCATGCTGAGGTTAACAACAGGATGACAGGAGTTGGAGTGCCACCTACAGATATTGTCCTCATTATGCAAAGGTCACACTGAGTCGAACAGATGTACTGCTGCTATGGATTCTGGCTGTTTTTGAGTCATGACCATGGCACAGTATTGTTCAAATATTGTGAAAAAGGTGGGAAACTTGTGCTGTTTGTGTCAAAAAATAGTAGCAAGTACTCAATATTTATTTATTTATAATTTAATTCATTAATTAGTTTTAATTTGTTAAAAAAAACAACAGTTGCAAATGGTTTCTTTTCTAAACACATATACATTTTTCTGTCTCGAAGCACTTTTAACCTAACATTTACACACTCAGGCCCCAATGCGTTGAGGACAACTTAAGGTTCAGTAGCTTGCTCAATGATACTTCAACATGTAACTTGGAAGAGCCAGGGATTAAAGCAAAGGGATAAATGTGAGAGGAAAAAGGTAAGTTCAACATGCAACAACTGTGACAGAATTTCCATGTAACTGTAGATGTATATAAATGACTCAAGTGTGAGTTGTAGTCTGGCCATTCTTAGTTTTATGGGTCCTTTTCACAGCACAACCTTTACGTGCACAACGCAAATATCCCAGTGCTCGCCAATTCTGTGTCATGCTATATTTTCATGCTTTTTTTTTATAGCCATGGTTACTGCTGACCATGCAGTTGTAATATTCTGGATATGATTGACTTCTCAATAAATTGCAAATGTCATTGGTTTGTACAGAGCACCCAACCGATGGTACCAGAACTTGTCACTTTCTTTCTGTACCTCACAAATTACAGTAATCAGTGAATTGTGATGGATTGGGAGCTGCTATGTCTGTTATTGTTCTGATGATTACTTTGTAACAGATTCTATGGACCGCCATTCAACATCAAACCACGACTGGCTGTGACTGGCGATATAACATTGATATATTAAACAATGCTTACTGCTTACAAGAGTCTGTTTAAACCTGTAATTTGGTGCATCTCGATGGCGTGTTGTAATGTTTGACAAATATATGATAGAAGCAGAAGATCTGATTTTGAAGAAGAGTGAACTGTACAGGGTAAGAATTCTAATCTTGAATTTTTCAAGCAGCTGATAACGTGTTGGTATTTTAAACATAAAGAAAACGTTCTCGATTGCCAGCCCTGGAAAAAGGAAGCCCTAACACATCTGAATGTGACATGTTCATTAGCCAGGATTTCCAAAAGAACAAACCTGTTTGAATCCATGTTTGATTCAGACACATCCATGGTGTAAATGCTCATGGCATTGGCTAAGTCATCCCCGTCAAGATATGTCTTCTAGCAGCACATGCAAACACCACACTGACATTTCAACAAGGTGAGGGGGGTCTTTAAGATCGTGTCACTTCTACACTACAGGAAGACTGTACTTATTTAATCTGTTGCCACATTAGCCAAAGACCAGAGGTCGAGGAATGTGGAAAAAACCACTAATCAAAAGCTTATTTAATTTGGAAAGATACCGTCTTCTAGTGAGTATAAAAATCAATCATGCCGTCTAAACACCAAACCCACAGACATCCAACTCCTCTTTCACGCCACAGATTTGCAGGAGACATGAGGTCCAATTTCATAAGAAACCTTCCAACAGTTGATTTACTAGTACACCGTGTACTTGAAGGAGGGAGTCTGATTCCATCAAAACAACGCAAATTAAACATACTGTTTATTGTATAATTGCCACATATGCCTGATTAAAAGATATTGTGGATAAGATTGATGTTTTTTTTGGAGCTGCCAAGCTTCCCCTTCTAGTCTTTAATCTTTCCATCCTGTGGTTGAGTAATGCCAGGTCTTTCAGGTCTGGATGCAGTTTAGGTTATGGAGCATCATTTAGAGTCTACATTGAATGAACAGTAGTATACTAATCCTGTGGCATGACATGACAAAACTCAGGTACTTAACTGAGAATGAACTTGAAACTAACTTGATAAAGTTGGGTTACCCATGCAGATACAAAACTGAATTATCATTTTTGTATGAAAATGGTAATACATGGTAATAACCAGATGAACACTAGCTGAATGTCATGTCGTGAAAAAATCCAGCAAAGACCTGACATAGAGATGCATCTGACCCTTCAGTTGATCAGAAATGGTCTCAGTGGAAGGGTGGCTGTTGAGATGCCTTTCTATAGGACGGGTAATGGGGACAAAAGACTAAGGTATGTCAAATTGTACAAGAACTAGACTGAAAATTAGATGCAATAGGTTTTATGCAGTGGTGAATCTAAATTTGAAATTTCTAGTTCAGATTGTTGTCAGAATTTCTGGATGAGGCAACCAATATCCAAAGACGAGCTGTGGATTTCCTTCAATTATTCCTGTAGACTACTTAAATAAATTACAGGAAAGCTTGCCTAAGTATGCTCAGGCTGTGTTAAACGGTGGATACCAAATATTGTCTTTTGAGCTGTTTTTGCCTCATATAATGTTTTTGCATTTTAATTGGCTCCATAAGTATTTGGACAGGGACAACTTTTTTCCCCTCATATTGGTTCTGTACATTACCACAATGAATTTTAAATGAAAAAACAAACAAACCAAACAACCTTACAAATGCAAGCAATATCCAATTTAAATATTGTTACCCCCAAATGAAAGGTGATGGTCTACACATTACTTCCATATCCATTCTATAACTATAATTGGAATATATTTCAGTAAACGGTAAAGAAAAAACTTTTGTCAGTGTCCAAATATATATGGACTTAACTGTATGTTTGCACATGCCGCTGCACCTATTTCCCATTTTACTAGCAAGATATAAAGGAAATGAGGGGTAGCTTGAGACTTTTGCAAAGCATTGAATACCAGACAGTTACACACACTTTTTGAGATTCATGTCATGCACCAGGGAAAGACATTTCCTTTCCACAATAGTTTTTTTTTTTTAATTTGAAAGTGCAAACTGAAACTTTTTGGTAACTTCATGAATTTCTGTCAGACCAAAATGTGCCGGCAGTAAAAGAGTTGTTACTTTTTTTTATTCAGAACATAACAGAGTTGAAGCAGCTTCTACCTGCAGAGGGGACAACTTGCTCAGTTATGTCTTTTCCTGCTAATATTACATTTGCATTTTTTTTTAACATGTTGCTTGTAACTGTTTACATATGCTTGAGTATATACAGTAAGCTGAGCCTTAAGTGCATGAATTGTCTTCCTATGTTCAATCAACCTTTTGTTACATCTACATTTTTGCTGCATAATAAAAATTGAAAGCAGCTGTCGCTGGTGTCATACAGCACATAACAAAGCCAATGGGTCTGTCAGTGACATAGAAATAATATTAATATTAATCTGACCTCATGACATTTTTAGGAAGAATTTAGGGCATGAAATCAATGGTATGGATCTATTATTCATAGCCTTCAGGTTTGCATAATTCAAACACATTCTGGTTCAGTATGTACAGCCAACAGTAAGGAGTCTCCTGACCAGATGGTTTAAGATTGGCATGCAACAAAAATGTATTCATAAAACATTGTAAAATGATATGATATGAATCTGAGGTACGAGGCTGGATTATTCTGAATGTTGCCTCAGATACTGGTTTGGGATGTGGTGCCTCTGCACCCAGATATATCATGGAGATGTAATCTGAGAGTTATAAATCAATAAAAGATGACAAGAGAAAAGAAAGTGGGGGAGAGAATGGAGCTGTGAATTTACTCATACCTGAGGCCAAGAACCCTGAATTAAATATGAGATGCGACTCTTTTTTTGTGTGTGTGTTACTGCCTCTGATTTCATTTTTGGAGCTCTTATCTGCAACTGTTTCACACACAGCAATGTGTGTTGCAATTCTCTTTTTTATCGTAATACACGGCAGTCCTCTTATTTTTATTTTTTTTACATGTTTATTTAGAGTCCTAAAACTCTAAATACGTTTATGTAGAGTTTTAGGACCAAATCTGTTGTATTTGTTTAAATTGCATATTTTTGAGGTACAAACAGCCAGTTTCATCCTCTCAAATAAATCTTATGCGACGACTGTTCGATGTTTATCTGAGAGCTTTTTAGATAAACATAAGCTATTATATATTTTTTTATGCTGACATCACTAGACACTCTTCCATAGTGGCTTTCTTTGTTCAGTCCCTTTTTAGTTTGGAAATCACTTGATGCCTGGCTGCTGCTGTGCTGTGGATGAGGGCTTCTTAGGGAGAAGCAAGGGTTGAGTTTGGGCCATGCATAAACAATAATGGTAGTTTTTTTTCGTTTTTCTTTTAGGGATAGAGACTTTAGATAAGCACAGCTCTTATAGACTAACCCGGTATTATCGGATATTTTCTTCTTTACAATTTTTCCCCATGCCAGTGCTGTCACACCAATTTGTGTCTCGTTATCACTAATATCTGCTATTCACAGAATCTTGACTCTATGAAATAACTTCAAATAAATATTTACAGCTATTTGAAGTCATCAAGACAACCTCTGATCTGAAAAGTGCTGCACCAGAACTCAGCCTAATGGCACATGTTGACTCACTCAGGTTTTTGTTAATTAAACCACCAGGTTGTGTAACTGTAGCCAAACAAACTTGTGCATATCCAAAAACGATCCAATGATATCTTTCAGATAAAATGGGGATTTTGAAACAACTTGTCTTTGTTAAAAAACACACACAGATGTTGCATTTGGATAGCTCTGTAAACTTGATTGTTATGAGGGAAGCCAACAATAGTGAGGATCTTACAAAACCTAACTTTGTCTGAAGTGGCATTTCTGGCACATGTAATTGAATGCAGCCTCATAAATGCCTTAAGTAAAACCACTAAGCTACAGTACCAGTGGCTGCATTAAATTCAATTCTGATGGTGGCAGATTAAGTACCTGCTACAACAATTTTGTGCATCAGGAAAATTATTTGCCCTTCTGGTCATATGCAACTCCATTAGTGCGTTTTCAGGCTTTGGAGCATTATTAAAGTGCCATTTACTCACAGAATTAGTTCTTAAATTGACCAGAAAAATAACCTACAGCAGCATAATACACTACAAAGCATGCACCTCCGTTTTTGGACTTTTTTCTTTCTTTCCAGATTTCCATCCTTAAATATACTTCTTAAGGTAAAGATTAAAAAAATGTAGACCTTGCAAGGTTGTGAAACCAGAAATAACGAAGGAAATGAGATGATTGAAGATTATGTTCTCAGATGTCTGTGCCTTTGAAAATTTTAAGGATGATCTGCTATGCATTTTCTCAACAGAGACATTTGACCTGCTGTATATGCAGGTATATATTCAAGTTGCCCTAATTGGCAGTTTATTAAACTCACTGTAATGAATGCATTAAAGCTACATAAGGTATAAATTAAACACTAGGATATTGCATGAAAATAACATGATTTGAAAGGAAATCTTTTTGTCTATGCTCATTTTTAGTCCAGTGCATAGATTTATTGCCACGCTTCACTCCATTAGTTTTGATTTAAATTTAAGGAGGACTCATTTTTATCCCAGCATCTGTTTGGAGCGAGGCAGGGAACCGTCTCGGACAGGTCGCATCCATCAGAGCTAATACAAAGAGAATGGAAATTTATACTCCTGGACGCTTTGGAGACTTCAGTAAAACTGCTTTGCACATGTTTGGAGTGTGGACTAACACCAAAAGCGCTTAAGGAAAATTCAGGTAAACGTGTAGATGGCACTGACTGCACTTCACTGATAAAATGAAAAATGAGTAGATATTTTAGTTTAGTTGGGATATCTGTCTTGGATTACAGCTGCGGTGCCTTAGGCTGTGTGTGGTTTATCACATGAAGTGCTCCAGACCAGATTGTCAGTTTTGAAATGCATTGTCTCCTGACAGAAAGACAGATCCCTGCCTTCTCATTACAACTCAAATTTTCGTATTAGCTGTCCTCCAGTAAACAAGCATTGCCACTGACAAGAGGCGGGCCTTCCAAATTACCATTTAGATTGGACAACTTCATGCCAAGAAAAAGCCAATTACTGAAAACAGTTTAGTAAGGCAAAGGGACAGAGAAGGGCTAGTGATGAGTGTATTTCATGGCGCATGAGGTTTGCGTCACTCCCCTCTGAATCCCGTATCACACCAACATCTTATTTCATTCCAGCGACTTTACTTTAAAATGTGCACGCAGCGTAGATTTTTTGTCTCTGCAGTGCCGTTCGCACAGTGATCTGAGCCACTGAAATTTGAAAAGAGACAGGTGCTGCCTTTAATAATTGAAACTGGCAAATTGGCTCACTCAAAGGTAAGCTCAGGCGGTTGGGGAAATGGCCCATTTTCCAGCCAAGTGGAATTATGTGCATTTTGAAAACTGAACTTTGAGGAGCACTTGTGTATTGGCAGGACTTACAAGGAAATTTAGATCACTTATAAATAGGAAGACTAACCTGAAGCCAATTATTAACGATTCACTTTCTAAAGACTTTAATGGAGAGTCTCAAGGCTGGCTTGGTTTGAAAGAAAGAGTTGTTAAAACTGTTTTTGTGTTCACAGCTGTCTGGACATCTGCCTGCTCAGCTGTTTTGTTAGCTTATATGCAAGTGTGTAGTGTGGGAGTGTGTCTTCCCTAATGAAAACACACTCACATGGACTCGCATCTCAATTTTTGCCTAGGAAAAAAAAGCCTAGGAAACTGTTCGTTTTAATTAGTTATTTGTAATAATGACTATAATTGCTCTGACTATATTACAAATAAGTTTCTCCCATGTATCCACTATGAATACTTTAATTGAGAAAAATCTTTTCTGTGTGATGCATGTTACAGATTGCCTGTTTGTGTTAAAGCACTGGATCACTGGGTATCTCATGTTAGCTGACCTACATCGTAACTCATTTCAAGCTGTATTTTGGGCAGTTGAAAAATAAAATATGCACGCTCATAAAATACCAGCCACACAACACATAATATGCACAGTGTCTTATAGTTTTTCCTCTTTGGTCAGCTATTATTCATTCAGTACTATATATCTGCTTGTTCTTCTTCACTGGCTTTAATTTCCTTTTACCTTTTTGCCAAAACTAATCTCATAATATTGGCTTTCCTTTTTGCAAAGCTAACACTATATTGGATTCTGGTTGAAATAGTCTTTCGGGGTTCCTTGTGGTTTGGTGATATTGTGATTTTTCTGTGATGTATTTTAAATAAGTTACAACATGACTTCTGAATGTGATTTTTTGCTAATTAATTTTTTATCAAATGACTAATAGCTTCATTTTAACTCCTTAAAACCACAGGATGAGCACATTCTGTACTGCCTATGATCAATTTTTTTTTTTTATCTTATTTTCTATTTTCTCTAGTGTTTTATCCACAATCCTGCATCCCAGTTCATATTCTCATACCAGATACAGTAATAAACCTGACAACAAAATGAGCCATCTGAAAAAATCCTCTTTTTTCACACTGGAAACCTCATTCATTGATTACATTGATTCATTGAACAACATATCATAAAAAGAAAAAACATAAAGACCTTCAGCACCAGTGAACCCAGGTTGGTTTAAGAAGTCTTTTAAATGTAATACATGGGCTCCTGCCTGATAACACAACATCCATGCAGAAGACAGCTCCAGGACTTCCATTTTGCTTAGAAATGTCACAACCCCTATTCAGAACATATGATTTCTCACAGCCTGGAAATAAATGATAACTGCACCAATTCTGCCCTACCTGGGCATGGCATGGTACTTGGTGGCAGATGGCTTTGGCCGCCTTTTATGGCAGCTGAATGAAGGGAAATATGAGTGTGAGAGGACTGACTGCTGGCAACTGGACATGTTTCTTGTCTCCTTAAATGAACTAAATGTTGCCAAGGGAAGCCCGCATGTGCACACAGTCATCATTAGTTTAGCAGCAAACTATACCCACATGCACAGATTTCATCCTTAAGTTTGCATGCACCAGGTACATGTCCAGTAAATGACTGATATTGATTCATGTGACATATTGTCGATGGCAATAACAAACCTTTCATAAGCCAGAATAATTAATACTAAACGTGCAAAATCCTTCTGTGAAAGTGCCGAGCAGTGTTGATATCTGCATGCCAGCATAGTTCCTCAGTTTTCTTTCATCATGTTGATGTTGGCTGCACATACCTGCCATGGTTGTTTGCCGTAAGAGAAATCAGAAAGAAAACAATCTTATAGTCTCTTGCATGCAGTCACAAAGACAAGTATGCTTCTGTGTCAATATCGCAGAGAAATCCTTTTGCATGCCAGGAGAAGTGGCTGGTGGGGGATGGCTACTGCTGTGTGCCCTTCCTGCTGTTATTTGCTGTTGTTATCATCTAGCTGTATTGTTTTTATACTGGGCCAAAATAATGGACATAACTGATCCTGTACAGCTTTATGTTTCACTTTTGCATTAATTTAATGACATGTTGTTTGGTCTTCCCCTCAAATCTCAGCCATACAGCCCTAGAGTAGGTCAGCAACCTACAGGCAACTTCTGGTCACTAGTGAAAAATGTGTGTTTCACAGCAGTTGGTAAGTGGTTGCTCGAGGTTGCTCAGCAAAAGCTGCTGCACAAAAACCTTGCTCTAGTAGATTGCCGTGGTTACCCATAGTTTTCTTCTTTCATTCAGCATAGTGTATCTCTTTATGATCGATTTCACCTAGCAGGTGTCACTCGATAGCTGACAAATACACAGTTGAGGGGTGGCCGACCATATGGGCCAGTGTGACTGGGACTTTATTTCACTGAGTAATGCTCAGTTAATATAAGAATGTGCCAGTTGGCATTTTTTCATTGTGGCTATGTCGTACTGTAGTATTACCAAGGATTCATAAAAATTCTTTAAAAGTAAAATGCTAAATTATAATCATCTAAGACAGCGGTCTCCAACCTTTTTTGCGCCATGGACCATTTATGTCCGACAATATTTTCACAGACCGGCCTTTAACAAAACCAGTACCGGTACCAAAAAACGAAAATTTATTCATAACACCGGGAAAAGACCCAGGGAAACCGAATTAGTTAGTTAGTTACTTGTTAGTCAGCAAGATTCATAATGACATAAAGAAGTAAATGATCAATGTCAGGTAGGATCGATTGAAATTGGAAACTTTTATAAAGATAGCGCTCAATGTGCAGCAGCTTTGTTTTCAATACCACCACATTTAGGCCAAGATTAATATTATAAATGAGAAAATAAAATGTTAGGGTTGACCTTTGATAGCAGTATATCTGACAGGAACAGTGACTTAGACATCTTTGTATATAATATGTGGTATTTAGTGTACCAAGCATCCCTTGGTAGAATAGATATCAGCACAATGAAAAATATATCCAAAACTAGTTGCAATAGAATAATTTAGTCATTTAATTACGCAACTAAAATGTATAATTTATAATTTAGCAAGAGAGGCAGTTTATGTGAAAACATAATGGTTGCAGTAGAAATGATACAACACCTAAGAGAATGAAAAGACTAGATGTTTTATCAAAGCAGCATTTAAAATTGACTGTAATGAGCAACTTGTATGCTTGTTTATGTTCCTTTTCAGTATGCTAAGATCACAGATTGTGAGTGTAATTTTCTGACACTGGCATTTCTGTGGAACAAATTGAAATAAAATGTTCACTCTTCCTTATTAGAGCCTTGCTTTAATATAATGTAAGTGTGCAAATCACCATCTACTTCGAAGGCAGAGCGTTTCCCAAATGAAACTGACCCTTGCAAATTGCATGAACCTTGATAAATCCAGCAGAATCACCCACAATTATAGATGGTAATTTTTTGCATTTGAGTCTCACTTAAATGCATGTAGATTAAAGGGAAGAGTGCACTTGTTGTTAGCATGCAAGGCACAAGTCAGAGTGTCTGTACCGTTTGATAATAACCAAAACATTTCTGAGCATGGGATCTGTGTGATACAAAATACTAAAGCGTTTGCAAATTTGCTTCAGTAAAATGTATTTGAGCGCTTGAGACGCTACCTTCCTGTGATCCAAACTACCACATGTACTTGTAACATTGTGGACTCTCATGAGGTACAGTGACAGAAACTGTATTTCAGTGTTTCAGACCAGCAACCTCAGTGTTTAAGCAATTGCCTAAAGCTATTCCTTTTTCAATATTTGTCCTTCTAGGGGGGATTTATGGTTATGAAGAGTAAGACTCTGAAGGTCCACAATACTAATAGAGTTTGGAAAGAGGATGGTAGCAATTTCTGTTTTTTGCCCCGAGGTCCTTTTCAGGGATATTATGTGTAAAACTCCAAGAACATTGTGTGACTATAATAAAAATGTGTTGTCATCATTGGACTCACTGTATTCAGAGAGTTGTAGCTGCTAGCTTAGTCTGTCTCTTCCTGCCAGTTAGGTAGTCTGTCTGTCTCTATCCACTCCGCATGAGAAATGAGGAATGAGGTGTTGCCTACGGTCAGAGAAGGAGAGAAAGAGTGTGTCAGACAGATAGACTGAGTGGAACAGTCTGTGAATATGTCAGGTTAAAATGCTGGGACATTGCTCCCCTGTAATCCCTTTGGCTCCGTAGATTAGGAGAGACATGCTGTAGTGCCAGCTGCCAAATTTGTATTCTGGTCATCTCCCTTTCTTTCTGCAAGAGTCGACTTTTTGCCATATTTAGTCCAGGAAAATAAAATGCTAATTTCCCCCTTTGGTTTCAACTAGAAATCAAGCCAAAGAGGGACTTATCTTGCTTTTTGAACATGCAGAGCTTAGTCCTGAATTGACCTCTGGAAGTCCAGCCGCAGGCAGAGATGTATTCAGATTTAGTCTGCTTGTTTTCTTTACAAAAATCCTGTGTGGTATAACCTATTCATTCATCAAAGTCAGAAAAAGAAAACAATTCATTTTGCTGGGAGGGAAGGGAGAGAGCCACAATCATTATTGTTTGGACGATAACAATGATTAAAGTCGAAGATCTTGTTTTTTTACTTTTTCTTTTTTTTAACATTCGCTAAAACACACGCAAACACACACAAACACATGCAGCAAACAGCAAACAACACTGCAATAAAAGAACATAAGGAAACTGTGCCGTGACATTAAACAAAACTTCGGGGGGCTTATGGAGGAAAATCTCACCTCAGTATGTAATATCAGCAAACGCAGAAGCAGAGAGTAAATAGAGTACTGAAGGTACAGTATTCGAATACACACACTCAATTTCACTGTAAGGTGCTTAAGTTAAATCCTCCTAAATGTCTGGAGTCTAAAGCCATCAGTCTGGTTCAGTAAGACTGTGTTTTGTGCTTTGAGCTAAACAGGCAGCATGCTGACAATGACAGTTCAATATGTTGTTAGCAGGGAAAATGTGTACCAGGGTCACATCTTTCATATGCCAGCTGAAAGCTGTATCGCTGAAGTAGACTGTATAGAAAAGGACGTAGCATCAACTATTAGATTGTGGACTCCTGGGTTAAAGCTCAGAGCTGAGCTTTTTGTCTGTCATTATCTTGGTGTTGATGCACACTCATACAGTCACGACTAAAGCAAGCACTGCTTTATTAGCTTATCTTGAAATTCTTTCCAATACCAAAGGATGGCTCCTTTGGTATTGGAAAGAATGCTATTTGACACTGGCTTCACTCTTCAAACCCAGGCGGTGTGTATGTCTTTTATACATAGTCTATAGTCATTATATTGTTATTTATTTAATTCAATCCAATTTTATTTATGTAGCTCCAAATCACAACAACAGTCACCTCAAGGCATTTAATATTGTCAGGTAAAACCCTTCCAATAATACAGAGAAACTCCCAACAAGCAAGCACTTTGGTGACAGTGGGTCCCTTTTCAAGAGAAGAAATCTCTGGTAGCACCAGGTTTAGGGAGGGGCAGGCATCTGTCGTGACTGGTTGGGTCAGATGGCTACAAAGCACTATACAGGGAGTGCAGAATTATTAGGCAAATGAGTATTTTGTCCACATCATCCTCTTCATGCATGTTGTCTTACTCCAAGCTGTATAGGCTCGAAAGCCTACTACCAATTAAGCATATTAGATGATGTGCATCTCTGTAATGAGAAGGGGTGTGGTCTAATGACATCAACACCCTATATCAGGTGTGCATAATTATTAGGCAACGTCCTTTCCTTTGGCAAAATGGGTCAAAAGAAGGACTTGACAGGCTCAGAAAAGTCAAAAATAGTGAGATATCTTGCAGAGGGATGCAGCAGTCTCAAAATTGCAAAGCTTCTGAAGCATGATCATCGAACAATCAAGCGTTTCATTCAAAATAGTCAACAGGGTCGCAAGAAGCGTGTGGAAAAGCCAAGGCGCAAAATAACTGCTCATGAACTGAGAAAAGTCAAGCGTGCAGCTGCCAAGATGCCACTTGCCACCAGTTTGGCCATATTTCAGAGCTGCAACATCACTGGAGTGCCCAAAAGCACAAGGTGTGCAATACTCAGAGACATGGCCAAGGTAAGAAAGGCTGAAAGACGACCACCACTGAACAAGACACACAAGCTGAAACGTCAAGACGGGGCCAAGAAATATCTCAAGACTGATTTTTCTAAGGTTTTATGGACTGATGAAATGAGAGTGAGTCTTGATGGGCCAGATGGATGGGCCCGTGGCTGGATTGGTAAAGGGCAGAGAGCTCCAGTCCGACTCAGACACCAGCAAGGTGGAGGTGGAGTACTGGTTTGGGCTGGTATCATCAAAGATGAGCTTGTGGGGCCTTTTCGGGTTGAGGATGGAGTCAAGCTCAACTCCCAGTCCTACTGCCAGTTTCTGGAAGACACCTTCTTCAAGCAGTGGTACAGGAAGAAGTCTGCATCCTTCAAGAAAAACATGATTTCCATGCAGGACAATGCTCCATCACACGCATCCAAGTACTCCACAGCGTGGCTGGCAAGAAAGGGTATAAAAGAAGAAAAACTAATGACATGGCCTCCTTGTTCACCTGATCTGGACCCCATTGAGAACCTGTGGTCCATCATCAAATGTGAGATTTACAAGGAGGGAAAACAGTACACCTCTCTGAACAGTGTCTGGGAGGCTGTGGTTGCTGCTGCACGCAATGTTGATGGTGAACAGATCAAAACACTGACAGAATCCATGGATGGCAGGCTTTTGAGTGTCCTTGCAAAGAAAGGTGGCTATATTGGTCGCTGATTTGTTTTTGTTTTGTTTTTGAATGTCAGAAATGTATATTTGTGAATGTGGAGATGTTATATTGGTTTCACTGGTAAAAATAAATAATTGTAATGGGTATATATTTGTTTTTTGTTAAGTTGCCTAATAATTATGCACAGTAATAGTCACCTGCACACACAGATATCCCCCTAAAATAGCTAAAACTAAAAACTACTTCCAAAAACATTCAGCTTTGATATTAATGAGTTTTTTGGCTTCATTGAGAACATGGTTGTTGTTCAATAATAAAATTATTCCTCAAAAATACAACTTGCCTAATAATTCTGCACTCCCTGTACAGACTGCAGTTTTTGGTGGTGAAAGAACCAGAGAACCACCAAGTAATAAGAGGAGGGCAAACATGCTTGTGTCTAATTTCTTTGTCAATCCATCAATCAAAGAGTAGTTCAAATCCACCACAGCAAAACGAACCCCAAGTAAGTAGGTACATAGCCCTGGCCACAATATCAGACCCTAGCTTTCTTCCAGCAAAGCATGGAAAATGTAAGCCAAAGTTTCAAAATTGTAAACATTTATTTTGCCATACAGACAAAGAGGAGCTGCATTTTCAAGAAGTGCCTGAAGATTGGTAGTCACACAGTGGTAGGTCCAGTTAGCGGTGTTGTCTTTTCTGATAGGAGTTCTTTATCTGACTGTGGCTCTTCCACACCAGCATTCAGACGTTTATTGATTCCTGTTATTATCTGTTCTAAACACTTGCTTTTCATTGTCAGCTTTCCTTTCTAATAGGATCTATTCCCTTCCGGCTCCATACCATTATCACTTCTACAAACTCTCTTTCTTTCACCTGCACACTCCCTCATGGACATGCACAAACACACTTCACTCTGTCTCTTATCTAGGTCCTTTGTACGGCGTAAATAAGCTTCAGAGTAGGTAGACAGACACTTACTTTGTCATTGGGATTGTTCAGTTACCTTGACCTGCAGCTGCTCATCTCCAATTCAACTTTTCTGGACCCAATTGTAGTTCCCTCAACTGTGTTCCCCCCCCCTCTGCTTTTGCTCCTTTTGCTCCTCTGTCTGTGTAAGTGGATGGTGCAAGGATTCATATCACAGGGAGTGACTGAGATAAAGTTTTATTCATTTGATTTCTCTCTTTCTGAAAAAGCAAAACAAAAAACAAAGACACATATCGTCATCAACACTTGAAACTCTGAATAGAAACAAAGGGAGGAGGGGGAGGGGGGCAAACCTACACTGAAAAAAAGGGACTGGCCATCTCTTGGATTTATGTAAGCATCTTGCATGTATTTAACACAATTGCCTCATGTTTTAAAGTTAAATGTAACTATATAGTGTAAAATCTACATGATATGCAGAAAGGGTGTATTAAATTGTTCATATCATGTTCAGGTGAAGTAAGTCAATAAGATAGCAACGTTAAATCTCGTGAAACCACGCGTGATTTCATCTCGCGGGCTTTGGATCGTGGTTTAAAAAAGGCATCCATCTCAGTCAAGTCGAGCAGCCAACTCTACGTTTTTTGGTATGTCTTGATTTTTTGAATTAATATTTACCATATTTCAGCCAAATGTAGTTAAACGTCTAGAGTGTCGCCATGTAACATGCTAAAAAAGAGCCGTTAGCTTATTTGCTGTTTTATCTGTTGTCAAAGAATTGGCGCTTTTTCATTTGAATTTGTCTTTGGCACAAGAGCCGTAATATCACATTAAACCTAATTATGAGGCACTCATAACATAATTTGGTTTTCTGTGTGAATAGATTTGCCAACTGACTCTTCAGTTACATTGTGTATTTACTGCACCGTGGTGTTAGTGAGATTTTGGACATTGAACAGCTTAAGCTAATATCATCAGCGGCATTATGCTAGCTTACATCCCTACCCCTCCTGCCCTCACCTGCTGTCCTTTTGTTTTTGTTTTTGTTTTTTTTGCTGCACATTGAGAGACGACCTCTATTCTGCATTTCACCAGGAGTCAGCTGATGGATTGTGGGTTCAAGGTGTTATGGTAAGCAAGTATATTCTATTTTCGTTTCTGTAACTTAATTATAATAGGTTTTTTATAATTATTAGGTGCATGCATACTCACCCTATTAATACAACTGAGAAATCCAAAATCTGCCATAGGTTTAACTTATACCTGTATGTATTGCCAGAAAGGTGATTACTGGACTCGCATTAATGCACACTTGAACTGAAATGAGGTTGTAACTTGTGGGTTGTTGGGTTGCAAATCAGAAACAAACATCTTTGGATTTTTTTTAATCCCATAAGATCTGGAAACACAGTTTTTATTCAACAAAACATTACTGATTAACCAAGCACAGTGCCTGCTGTTATTTCAAAATAATTTTATGTCATTTCAGATAAAATGCAGCATTCCAGTGCATCCCAACCATGCCTTTACAGTCAAGGTTTCTGACGGAGCTGAGTTTCTCTCTGACAGTCTGCTGAAAGTGTTTGCAAAGTGATCGGGGGAACAGGGCACAAAGCTAAAGGATGTAGCTGCCATTATGACAGTAAGAACTTTAAAATTCTTTAACTACAAAGTGTATATGTATTGCATTAGGTCAGTAAAAGATTTTTATGCTACATCCATTGAAACAGTCAACTATTACCTGTGAGTAATGATTCCACTAAAAGGATGCCATAATTTTCGTCATGCATTTACTGGCCCACTGAGAAAAAATTATCTTTTTTTAAAAATAAATGTTCTGGAAACTATATATCCATAAAGTTGATGTCAAACAGGAACTTTTGATATTGCTTTGTAGATGCTGGTGTTGCATGTTGACTGGTTTAAAAAGTCAAGAGTTTTTGTCTGGGATCATTTTCTTCTGTGCTACTGAAAAGTTCACAAATCTTTGTTTTCTTTGTTATAATACTCAAGGATGACATTAATGCTTGAAGTCCCTCATCAAAGTGCTCCGCATCTGTGTGAAAGACAATTGCAACATCTTGGTGCAGGAGTTCATGGTGAGTGTTTTATGAGTAGATTGTGGCTTTGCAACATTTAAAAATGCATTTAGTTATCCACTTGATCCTCATTGGACTGGTTAGGACCAGTAGTCCTCTTTAATAATTTGAAGTTCACATGAGGCCTGGTAGTGAACTCGGCCGCCGGCCCTTGAGGCCCCACCCCCACCCCTGTATTAGGGGTCACATCAGTGTGAAAAAAACTTTAAATTTGTCATTCTAATGAACAAAGGAAAATCCCACCAGTATTTACTTTAGCTTTTGTTTGAAAAAAAAAAAAAAAGACCAACTGACCAACAGCTAACCAAATTGTGGGGCTGAAAGTCTAAATTCTAACATCTTCTGAGTGACATAACCTGGATTTCTGATGGGCCGGTGTCTTTCTAACAAAAACGAATGTAAAGCATTTGAAATTATTATGTTTTTCACCCTCTCTTAGAAACTCTGTTAGACCATGAATGGCAGCATGGCAGGCCACTCTTTGGCTATAGCTATTTACTATGTTGCTTGCATTGGTTTAAATTACTCTAACATTAGAACTGGTAGATTCAAAAGAGATGAGTTTAAAAAGGAATCTTAAAGAAATGTTTTGTGTTTAACCAGGACTTGCCTGAGGCCACTGCACAGATTGAGAAAACCACAATGAACATCTGTCTCCAGAGATGCGCCAGGCAATGACTTTTCTGATGTTGTTCTTCAAGATCTGGATAACGTGACCTTTGCAGTAGCCATGCTGTTTGGACCTTTTTTATTCCTTCAACATGAGTTACCCATCACAACTCTGCTACACTTTTGAGGTGATTCAAAGGGTGGTAATGGAGTTGGATGCAACTCAGCTCTCAAGAAAAGCTCACAACTAAGACAAAACTGCTCCTGCAACGAAGCTCACTGTTATGCATGTGAGGTGACCAGCTCTAGGTGAGAGGACATTTAAATCTCACACTTGTTCTGCTGCATTTTTGAAGCTCAATTCCAGGAACGGATCGCAGGGTTCATTTTTATATACTCTGCAACTGCCATGAGGACGAGCTGTTTTTTGTTGTTGTTTGTTTTTCCTTTTGCTCTGTACAAGTTCTGTTTGTCTGTTTGGCAGCATTTTTAAATTTCTCTTTGTATTTTTTCTTTCTTTTACTAGTGAAGAGATGTAGCGTGAACAGTTATACAGTCTAAATATCCCATATGGGTTGTGTGAAATGGTATTTTCAGTTTCATTCAGTTGAAGTAAAGAACGTTGAATATTTCTAAGTGTGCTGTTTTGAACCAAGATGTCACAGTATGATCAGTGCTGTATTTTTTGACAGTCACTGTATCAATGTTATTTTTGCGTCTCTTGAATAAAGGTTTTGACCTGCAAGTGCTAATTTCTTTAGTTATTGGGGTAAAATGGGTAGTGTTAATAGGAAGGTGTTTGCCAATTCAGTAACCTAATTTAATGTTAATGGAAACTAACATTACCTCAAATTGTTTAGTTATAATTGTTGTTTAACTGAATCTTGACGTCAGAGGCCTTAAATAGAATGTTTTGTATTGTTCTTTCCCAACATTTTTCAAAAGAAACAGTCTAATTTCTTTGCTGCGATTGATTCCAGAGAACACGGAAGAACTGACATTATTTAACTGTTGATTTATATAGATTCAGTAGAGGAGTAATGTCAGTTTAATTCTTTACCTACTGCAGTGAAATTAGACATGTTGTTTTGAAAGGTTACTGGTGGATGCCAGCAACCATCTTGGAAGAGAACAATACAATCTGTTATAAGGCCTCCATTTGAAAATTGTGTATTTGATACTAGAATATAATAGCAAAATGTAATTTGAAGATAACATGTAGTATTTAAGTGACCAAGTAGTATTGGGTAAAAGTTATTGAATGGTGTTGGGATAAAGTGAGAAAATTGTGAAGGATTAAAATATTTCAAGAGCTCAAATTACTTCATCAAAACATGTTTAAGTCACATTTTATCAACACAAATTGCACAGGTTTATTGAACATGAATAAATTGTGTTAATTTAACTCAATTGTTTAAGTTGCTGCCAAAGCAAAACATCTGTGTGCAACAAATGTCCACCATTGAATTAAGTAAATCCAACAACATATTTTTTTCAGTGTAGTTTCTGATTTTAGTTCTTTTAATTGTCTCCATAAATTTGGCTTAATCTGTCAACTGAAATTGCATTATGATGATTGGCACAGGAGGGTAGGGGGATTTTAACTGTTCTACGGAGCACTAATTAGTTCCTCACCTGGCCCAATTTAGAGCGAGCAGCCAACACGTCACAACCCTTCATCGTCTTTTCTAACAAGCAACACAAACATTTCATCCTGCCTGTTCATGCTGTTCTGTTTACTTAAGGCGCGCACACACACAGACTCACAGAAGGGTGCGCACACAACTATTTGAGAGTCGTTCAATTAGGTAGCTTTATAATTTGATGTTTTTGAAACTTGGCTCAGTGGTGTTTACAGTAGTGGGAAATAAATTTTAATCCCATGCATGAGCTGTTTGTTAAAGAGGGAGCAATAATAATAAGAACGGTTTTGCTCATGCAGTTCAACATTAAAGCCAACTTTTTATGTGAAGTCGACCCCAGACAAACTACAAAGCGCACCACATTTTTTTCAAGTGCAGTTCTCAACAATGACACTTGGACAATATTTGGTGACCAAAGATAACAGCTGTTTTTAAGACCAGAATTTATGGTGGCATTTTATTGGACTGAATTATGTTTAAGCTCAAATATTTGTTGTACTATCATTCCATCATTTTATAAATGTGTTATGGATTAAAATATCCATTTTAAGAAGTAGTTTATGACTGAAGCTCATCATATAAAATCGAATAATAGATGTTATTTGGGACTTTGGGATTTGAAGGCTGAGTATGAATCTTTAAACTTAAGAGGCTAAAGTGCCGTGAAAGGTAAACTTAATTATGTGTGTGGGAAAAGGTTTCATTAGCATGCATAAGCGGTGCGCAGCTATAAGTATTCAGAAGTGGCCATTTGAACTTAATTTAAATATCTGTGCACTGGTCTGTTTCTATTTAAAGTATTAAAGAAGAGAAATTAAATTGATTTTGAAGTGATATCACAAATACAGGACCGCTGTGAATTCATGCATGATTGTGTGGGCAACTGAACCTATTTCTGTCTCGTCCTCTGTTTGCCTTTCTTGCCGTCTCTCCTTGTGGGCACTCGTCCTCCCAGATGTTATTTGCACCTGCGCTACATGCTGTGTAAGTCTTCTCAGTGGCGGCAGCATCTTGGCAGTGCTCGATGCGGAACCAATAACACAGAGGTGTGATCATATACACATCAGGATCATGGCACAGTGGCAAAATGGTATTTAAGAACACACACCCAGACCAATGCACACACGCAACCCTTCATATGAGTACTTTTTTGGTACATTTTTAGTCATTGCTGACTTGCTGGAGTCCCCACCAAGAGATAAAAACACGCACACAGAAACACATTTAACGTCACTTTGTGATGCAGGATTTTTGTAAGAAAGGTGCAGCCAAAGGGAAAGTTTGTTTACCTGAGAGATGTGAAAAGTATCAGTACTTAATTGAAGTCCAGCTCAGAAGATGCGCGTGGAGCAAACGCCGATTGAAGGCAGATATGTCTGCTTAGAACATTTTACATCTCGTCTACTTCCTTAATTAATTTTGGTTGGAGCTTTTCAAATCTTTTTTTTTTTTCAGATCTCTGTATCTTAAGTAAAGTGCGCATGAAATGCTTGATACTTATTTTCAAATATTGAAGGAGGGAGACATCTGATGGCATTTAAAATGTTCAAATGGGTCAAAACATGAAAAGTGAATATTTGAGTTTCCATACACTAGCAAGAAATAAAGTTCAAGCGTGCTAGTGTGTAGATTAAGAATAGCTTATTTTGTTTCCTCTTGTTTTCCACTCTGTTAAGTTACTCTGGGGGATATGACAAATAGTCTCTATTTTAATGTCAAAAACTTACAGGTTTGTTTATGTTGCCTGTGATGCCTAAGTAAAAACAGGTATGAGATATATTTTTGCCTGAGTTGCATTTCATATTACTCACCCACTACTAAAAGCAAAATCGTCCAAATGTATGGATTTGTGCAAACAGTTGTCTAGTGAAATGTATGTATCCCCATGACTTTGGCAATTTGCTGAATCTTTCTTTTGTGCCACAGTTCCTGGCCTGCCAAGCTAAACTGTAATAAAATTGATGATCCCCTAACTTTTCTTCTAGGGCATGTTCATCCAAACCCAGTATGAACATGCAGTTATACAACAAGCAATAAGAATCATGGCCGTCTCCCAACATCCCCACTTCTCTGAATATGAATCTTTGCCATCAGAAAACCCAGGGTGCCAAAGTGCAAAACAAACAGCCTGAAGCCATCATTTGTCCCAGCCATTAAACTGCTGAAAACCATAATTAAAGACTAGTAGAACAGAGCAATGCATAATACTTTAACCCGTTTTAAATCCTTAGAAAATCATTTCTGGATGATTAAAAGTGATTAGATGGTCTAATGCTCTTTCTAATATATGTTTTTAGTATGTTTACAGTCTTGTGAAAAACTAAATACACCGTAACTGCTCTGTAGGAAATAAGTGGGTAAGCTGCTAATCAAATGCACTTGATTAACAGATCCTCAGCAAGTATGAGCACCTCTATAAAAGCAAAAAATTTAGCAGTTTAGTTTTGTCAGGCCATACAAAAAACCCAAGAGCTATATCTCAGACTCTACTGGCCTCTCTTAGCATGTTAAATGTTGAAGTTCATGTCAGTACAATTAGAAAAAGTCTGAGGAAGTAGGTGACTCCTAATTTAGTTGTTTTCTCTAGGTTTATTGTATTTTTGCAGCCTGATGATAACTTCCTTAAGTTGCATTGACATGCCATCTTTTGGGCCCCATATTGAAAGTTCCAGTGAACAACAACCAAATGCAAATTCAACACTTTGAATTAATTCCAGATATTTTAACTGGCCATAAAACTCCATGCCAGTCAATTGTCAAATTACTTTTGAGTCTTTGAGTGTGTAAAATGTTTGTTATTCCTAAACAGTTATTGCAATACTGCTGTTAAAGCCATTTACTGAAAACTGAATGTTTGCACAACTTATGCGTCTAACTGCATCATGTCACATTTTAGCATTATTTTTTGCCTCATATTCCTATTTCTGTGCAAATAACTGAAACTAATATAGTGATACTGTCTTGGTTGCATGTAAACTTACTATGTAAAAAGTGCTTAACGCCAACTAGCCTGGGTTAATAGCTCACTATGAAAATGTTACCATGCTGAGGGTAAAATTTAGCTCAAATAATCAATGTTTGAAAGTACAACACCCCCACAGCTGCTAGTTGAGCTGTTATTATCTCGTATATCAAAAGTGTCACATCTCACCTCTTGTAGATTTTAGTTCGAATAAATCATGTGTGCAAATATCCCCTCATGAGGTAAAGAGACATTATGAACTGGTAGGAGAACTCTTTCTCCCAGTCAATCAAAACAGTGTGATCCAGTATTATCCTGCAAGCCTGACTGGGATGGCTCTGATTAGTCCTGCATGAGGAGCTAATATGAGTCTAACAACCAGGACCAGATGTGCTCTTTGTTCAGAAGGTTGGTGCGAATGGGGATATTTATCAGCACTTAGCCTGATTGTATAAGTGCAAAGAGATAGAAAGAGTAAATCTGGGGTGCTCAAAGGTAGACATGCAGGCAGGCATGCGCTGTATATATGGCCAGGCAGCATGCGTACTAATTCGTCATAGCATTCATCCCTTTATTCGCCTTTGCTTATCTTGATTATTTCTCCCATCCCTTAGATCTCTTTGGGATTTTTAACATCTGGACGTCTGGATGTCCAATTCAGAATAAGTAGTCAAGCCAAGAATCTGCTCGAAAGACAAAAAGGACAAGCTCAGTTACTTTGGCCTTTGAGATTCAGCTGTTATCCAGTACATATAAGGGTTCAAAAAGCAGAAATTGTGCTCCATGAAAATTCATTCATTCATTTCTTGTTTTTCTATCATTTGTTTTTTTTCGCTGTTACACTCTCATTCCTTATCACGCAGACACACACGCCCCATGAGTGCTCGGATTTTGAACTGTAAAACCCCGATTGAATTTCTTTCTTTTATGAATATTGGGAGATCAGTATTTGACTAGCCAGGTGCACAGTTGGTAAATCACAGAAAATGAGAAGAGCTGGGACTTTGGGAGGACAGACAAAGCGGCATATGGTGAGCAAGTGGTTGGTCTATTGCATACTGATACAAACAAGTGATTCATGCACTTTGGCATTGTATTGTTGGATGTGGGGAAAGCCCTGTAGTGGCTCAAGGAGGAATTAGTCCAACTGGGTCTGTCGAAGCTCCGAGCCATGCTGTTAAGTTATCTCAAGCATGGAAAAGCTTCAGTCTATCCCTGGTGTGCTTGTGAGACACAGAATGGGAATAAATACGATTCAATGTAAAACTCTGCTGTGATTTTGACTTTCAGCTGCATTTTGTAGTGTGTTGACAGTATACTTACTGACGGGCTTACTGAGGAAAAAGAGAAAGGGGTCAAAAGATTAATAATTACATTCGGGTTCTTTATCTAAAGGGATGTTCCATACCAGTAATAGCGATAATTAATTAGCTTACTCCTTTGGGGTAATTAAAACCCTCGATAATCTGACTTTGTTCTGACAGAGTGGCTTCTGACTGCTGATAGATGGGACATGGAGAAACAAGGCGAAACAGGAAAGTCTAGGGTGACACAATGTGTTAACTTGCAGAGTCATTTGTTTACGCTGCGTCTCACTGATGTTTGTTGAAGCTCCTCGGTTCACTCTAGCAGTCATTTAAAATTTCATATAATAGCGTTGGAGAATATGAGGGATTTTGTGAAGGACACTGTGTAACATGCATTACAATGATACAATGCTGACAGCTTCTTCACCTTGAGCCTGACACTGACAAAACATGCAGTTGAAGCAGAAGCAATCTCACTGTTGCTTGAATTTTAAAGAGGCTTTACTAATCTTACAGGTGAAGATAAATTTCTTTGTTATAGGAGGCACCACTTAGTTTATAACATATTCTGGGGTTCTGCACAAACTTTCTTTAGTCTGAAAGAAAGACTTTGATAATATGACTGCGATCCCACTAAGGTTATACTAATTTTTTGTATAAAATGTACTTATTTGTGAAGCAAAACTTGAAGTGAAAGATGGTAATCAAGCTGGATTATGTGAAGGGTCACGCAGTCAGTATGACCTGCCCTCTGCTGCTTCCATTTTCATATTCTTTTGCAAACCAAAGCTTTATAGATGTGCAATACTACATCACTAAAGCTTAGCTTTGATACGATGGGGCGGATATGTCAGTGAATGGTGTGGATATGTTTAAGAAGTGCACCTGGCTATAAATGGGAATGGAAAATAGAAGTTCTGATGTATTATGGCACGGTAAAATATTTACTTTGAAGGAAAACTGTTCTTTAATAGCAGTACTTCTCCAGGCTTTCTGAAGGTCTTTCAGAGTGTTTCTTTGGACAATGAATACTTTTGCTCTCATTTTTCAGTCCAGCCCTTGTACCCGATCATATTCACGAGGAGTGCTTTTTTATTTGTTTGTTGAGCCATTTAACACTGACATATGAATCATTCGAGAATGAAAAAGGCACTTAACTCAAGGGATGAACAAGTGTTGTGTCTACACATAACAGAAAATACACACCCAACAGAAAACATACACAGAAAGAACCGATTTTAAATGGTATCTTTGTTGCTAGCAACGTGTCCAATTTCTGTGGTTGAACCTATAAAAAAATGCCAAGCATAACTGTTTGACGGGGAAAAAATAGAATTTGTGACCAACAATGTTAAAAGAATTAGCCAGGCAGTTGCCACAACTCAACACGGTGTACAGTGTGTTATTAAAAAATTATGAGGGATCTGACAGAAAAATCTGAAGATGTGGCAGTGAAACAAACTATTTACAGTAGATGAACAGTATCTGAAAGCCATCTTCTAAGAAAAAACAAGAAATCCAGCCAAGACCTGACATTGAACCTGGTAGATGCAACTAGCCTTTCAGCGATCCAGCTTCTGTTCACTAAAGCCTCTGCAGAAATGGTCTCAGTTGAAGGGTGGCTGTCGGAGAAACAGGGAGAAAAGTCTGAGATGTGCCAAATTACACAAGACCTGGGCTAAACATCAGTGGCAAAATCTGTGGGGATCTTGTCGAAATTGTTGGAATTGTGAACACAGAAAGATTTTGATCATTCAGTACCTTCTTTAAAGTGTGTGAGCGGCAACAGCTTCATTGCCAATGCAGTAAAAGCAAACCTAGACAGAAAAACCCCCACTTTCAATTATGGATTGGCCTCCCCCAGAGCCCGGACATTAAACTTTACTGAAGCAGTGTGGGATCATCTTAACAGAGCATGGAACAACAACACAGCTAACAATAAAGGAAATAAATAGGAATAAAGGAAAGCATACCAAAGACTGAAATTCAAGCTGATTAGAATTGTGTAAACTCGGTTTTTGCCTCATGTATTGTATTTCGACTTATATTTGCATATCTTTCAATAAATCATTGCTTTTATTCCAAATGTTCCTGGCAAAATATAAAGAAACGAGGAACGACTCTTTTGCATAGTGCTCTATTTATTATTATGTATTTTCATTAGTAGTATATGTATTATTATTATGTTTCAACAAATACAATCAAAATTATAATCAGCTTTATGCTAAAGTAAAAGAGAAATTTTATTTTTTCAATGGATCCAGTGAAGATGCTACTTTATACCAAGTCAGCTGGATGAAATAAGGAACTATTTTTTTTTTATCTTAAATATTAGTCAGTTTTTAAGTGGTGATTCTGGTGGTAATCACATTTTTTTCTGTGTTTTATCTCAGACAACTGTTCTGATAGTGTCTCCAACTTTGGTGCCAGGTTGAATCTAACCTAACCGACTACTAAATCAGAGCTGAGTGTAATGATGATTGACTCCAGCCTTTAGTCAGCATGTGTCACCCCTCTAGTCTGAAAGAAGCACTTTCTATCTACTAAGCTCGACTGGATTTTGATTACGCTTTGTCAGAAGATGACACAAGCTCTAACCACAGGCTGTTGACCTCTGAGTGATTACTGGCTGATTGCCCTCTCCATGGTTTCCTTTATAACGGAATCATTCAGGCTGAAATTCAAACCTTTGGATGCACAGCAATTGCTGGTTAAGTTTGGAATAAATTTCTGATCGTCTGAGATTGCACAAAGGGTTTTAAAGTACGCATAGCTTGGTAATGAGGAATATCTAGCAAGATATTTTGCCTAACCATCTTTACTTTGAAGAGCTTCTGTGGCTCCTTTATTTTGTTTACTGTTTCTCACTGCTCATCTTTTCTGTCAGTGCCCTCCTCTCACCCAAGCAGTCGGGGCAGATGGTCTCCCTCCTCTGGTTCTCCCAGAGGTTTTTGCCCTTTTAAAAGGGAGAAATTTTCTCCCTACTGTCGTCAAATCCTTGCTCAAAGGGTATGTTAGGTTTGTCTTGATTGTTAGATCTTTGGCATGGGATGGCGTGTTGTGAAATACATTCTGCAGGGAGACAGAGAGAGACTGGGCTTACTTACATATTCTGCTGACAACTTGTTAAAGGACAAGGGTGACAGCAGAGATGACAAGTCGTGGTATGATTAAGGTTACTGCTAAAATTCCAAGAAAAATACTGAATTCTTTGGGCAGAGGGAGAGGATTAGACTTTTTATTCATGTGAAGAGAGGGATGTCAAGATGCCTATAAAAGGGAAAATGCTGGACTGAATGTGTCCAAAAACCTAAACAAAAGTTGAAGTTGGAGAGGAGAGAAAAGAGGGGGATCATTGTGAAGCTGGGATTGGTGGATAATTCAACACTTCATTTGTATTCTGATGCCAGAATCTCATTGCACATGTCATGAAAGGACATGGTTACATATACACAGAAACCACACACAGAAAAATCATCCCCGGGCTGTTAGCTTCTAATTATTTCCCCCCCCCCAAAAAACATGCATTCTAAATCAAAAAGCCCTCCAGTAAATCAAAGACTTGTGTTATTCATCACATCATCACCACCAGCGCCCAGCATCAAAATATGGGAATGCATAGTAATCAGTTTTCTTTCTGTACATGCTGCTTGTTTACATATTCAAAGAAACTGTATGGGAAAAAATGTTGAGATAATTATCTCTTAGAGGTGGTAATTTGTTTATGTGTTTTCCAGAAATATTTGCCAACATGAGGTTTTAAACCTTTATATCAGTTTGTCTGAGCTGTAATCATTAGTGGAAATTACTCATGCTGTGAAATTAGAAACGTAAGATCAGACAGGCAATATTTTGTGCCGAGTATCACCGAGAATAACTCCAAGCGTGGATCCTGAAACACTTTGTGATTTGAAGCAGTGATGCATGCTGTTTTCATGTTGTGACATTGTTCTAATTTTTATCTACGAGGCCCCGAAAGACAAATTATTAAAATGAAAGTGATTCTACCCATTCCGTCCCAAGCCCCCTTTTTTTGTCCATTTAAACGCGATCGTGGCTCAAGAGTTGGGAGTTCGCCTTGTAATCAGAAGGTTGCCAGTTCGAGCCCCGGCTTAGACAGTCTCGGTCGTTGTGTCCTTGGGCAAGACACTTCACCCGTTGCCTACTGGTGGTGGTCAGAGGACCCTGTGGCGCCAGTGTTCGGCAGCCTCGCCTCTGTCAGTGCGCCCCAGGGTGGCTGTGGCTACAATGTAGCTTGCCATCACCAGTGTGTGAATGGGTGGATGACTGGATGTGTAAAGCGCTTTGGGGTCCTTAGGGACTAGTAAAGCGCTATACAAATACAGGCCAAATACAGGCCATTTAACTGCTTTTTTTCTGTTTTTGCCGACTCAGACTATGACTATGAACACACATGAAATAATTCTTCATCTGTTTTCCATATGAAGCATAACTTTGTTTTAGCCACCCAAACTTTTAATTATGATCCAGATTTGTATTATTATCTTTGCTTTTCCCATTCTATAAAGGATTTTTGCAATTATAGAGACTGCAGTTTGTTCATTTTGATGACCGGGCCTTTGGAGTACAGCAAACTCACTGTCATGGTCAAGAAACCAAACCAGTTTGAGACGATTTGAGCTTTGTGACAGTGACAGTTATGGGTACCCTGTCTCATAAAGAGATGGTCAGGGTCAGCAAAATGAACTCAGGTAGGCTGTGGCCCTGAAAAAATGCAATCCAGTTTTATTTATATGGCGCCAAATCACAAAAACGTTCACCTCAAGGTTGCTTTATCCATCCTAAGGTAAAGCCCCTACAATAATACTACCAGCTAAGGCACCAAAAGTGTACCGAGATTCATTACACCACTAAAATCAGCCTAAACTACTGATACAAGGCAGGATGGATCCATGCTTTCTTCTCGGTTACACCACATTCTGAGCCTACCATCTGAATATTGCAGCAGAAATCTTGACTCATCAGATCAGGCAACAGTTTTTCAAATCGTATGTTGTCCACTTTTAGTGAGCCCTCCTGTTTCCTGTTCTTAGTGGCACCGTTTGTGGTCTTTTGCTGCTAGGTCTTCTACTTCAAATGTCTGTCTGAGATCCTCTTCTGCATAACTTGATTATAACAAGTGGTTATTTCAGTTAGTCCTAACTTTCTAACACAAAATAACTCCTGCTCACTGGATATTTTCTCTTTTTCATTCTTTGTAAACCTAGAGATGACGGGGTGGGAAACTAGATCAACAATTTCTGAAATACTCTGGAATACTCTGACCAGAGATGTTGAAGTTTAGTATATGAGCAAAACTCTTGACCTTGACTGTTAAGGCGGCTTCTTTCACATAAAAAGACATGACTGGATAGGTCGAATGTAGAGTTACCTTAGATTTGTGAAATGGATGAATTGGTTTAGTTTTGATTGATTAGTTTTGAGCTTGAATTAACACTAACACACACTTTTCATTTAGGGGCATTGAGTGTTGAGATTACTACCCCTAAGGTCTTTCTCTTGTTGTGAGAATGGTTTCATCATTCACATTGATTTTTTTGAGTTATTTTCATACTTTAGTTATCACTCTGGGTGTAACCTTTTTTGTGCAGAAAGCTCTGAGCGTTTTCTGTCTCAGTACCCATCAATGAAGAAATTAGATTTGCTTCTAGGCAGGCAGCTATGTTTCAATATTATTTTGTTAAAGAAAATCTATGAAAATCTAAATCCAGCTTGTCATCAATTTGTGTTTGCAGACGGTTACTGAATGCGATGCATATTTATTTGCATTATTCATCCAAACAGGATTTTTTTTAACAATTTAGATTTGAATTTTATTTCTGAAAAATAAACCACAAGTATTTGTAGTAACCTCACCATATATTTTTTACAGGTTCATTGTGCAGTCACAAACAAAAACACTTTTGTTTTTTTCTGAATACACCTTGCAGTTTTTACCACTTTTTACCCTGCAGTGAACTTTGTTGGCAAACCTTTTCAGTCCGTTTTCTCCATATTTTATTCACTTCCCCTCAGACATTTTTTTGCCTAACCTTTGCATACAGAACCTTGCTTTTTCAGTAAAAGCTATAGATTTGTTCAGTTACCATGCAGGTAAAAATGTATTTCCCTATTATTTCTGAGTACTCTGGGATTTTGTTGATACCTTTGACTTGAATGAAAGAGACCATTATGAAGTGAAAACTGTGTCTGTAGACCAGTGGCCTACAGTAACTTTGTTATCAGTGTGCTCATGCAGTTCTTGAGGAATCAGACAGTGTGAAATTGCACGATGGTGAATGTTGAGGCTCAGCTTAGAGTTTGTGTTTATCAAAACTCTTATGCTAGATGTACTGGACTAGAACCACAGACTGGCATCTCTTTACTTTTATTATTATTATTATTATTATTATTATGTATGACTTGGAAAAAAAATTATGACACAAGACCAAATATGAATTTTACCTGGGGAGTTCTGACACTTTTTTTCTATTACATGCTTTTTACACTTTAGGTAAGTAATCTATGCAGTGATCATTGCGGTGTAGGTTATTCCCAATGTCCCAGATGTAATTTGCAACCTTCATTTGAAATGTTTGCTCCTTTGGCCTGGTGTAGACAATACTGAAATAAAATCTTTTCTATCAATATTTGTCCCTATTCTAACTTCATTATATAGCTTTTGGTTTTCTGCTTTGAATCTCTATAAATTATCCAAGATTCTTTTAATACCCACAGATTAACCAGTCTGTGAGGTCACAGGCGAGTACACGGCACATCCAACGTGAACACCACCACAGGCTTACTACATCAGCAGCTGTCTAAGCCATCCCTTGCATCTCCTTACAACAGACACAACATTATGTAAGCCGTTACACACATATACGCCAGCATCCAGATTGAAAGAATTGGTTCGGCACTCGCAGGGTGCAAACGAGGTGCTGATGGGAAAGCACACGCAGACAGTGTCATATAGCCTACAAGGCATTAGGATGATGAGAGAACTGTAACATGTTGGAGGTATCCAGCACAATATCCTATTCATCTCTCTACCCATTCTATATTTTCATAGAAATATTGCCCGCGCACTGGGAACAGGAAATGTGGGCCGAGAGTCTGCAGTGAGTCTGAGCAGGAAGCTCTGAGGTTTCATTCCACAAGTCCCTGCAGCCAGGCGTAATTGGCTTCCACATTCCTCCAAGGATTACCACTCACTTCTTATTTGTGTTTATATATAAAAAAATTAAAACATTTGCTTTGGCTCCCTTAATTACGCTCAGTGTCAAAACAGACACTGTTTCCACTTGCCTTGTTTTTTTTCTTACATTGGGTGAAATAATAAACAAGTGAGTGGACATTTCAGCTCTTATTGAACACATCCAAAGGTTTTCTATCTGTTTTTATGTGTAAGCATCGATGGAAGGCTACAATAAACAACCTGGAGATATTTTTATTTGTATATTTTATTTACAAAAATAATACCAAAAAGAATGTATATCATTGCTCGTAATATAGGAAATATGAAATATTTTGTGTGAACTCAAAAACTTGAAGCTTTGGCCATGACACCGTCTGCAGTTGGGCAAACGTAGCTGAAGCAGTGAGAAACCTGACTGTGTGGAATCGGGTATGACTTTTACAGATTTGTCAGTCTAATCTGCCGCTGTGTGCAATGACTTCCTCCGGCTCCCCAGAGCTATTGTCTATGAATGAATATGGACTTCTTTTATTCCACGGGTGTGCCACCTGCCGGTGCGTCACGGCTCCTCTGACCAATCCCGCCGCAGTGACTCTCCGTGCGCCCTTGGAGATCCCGCGGTGCTCCTGACATCGCCGCCCAATCCACGTCTCGGTGACAGTAGAAGGTGCCGAGCCCCATTAGCTTAGTACCGTTAGCGCTTCAGATGTGATTAGATTGGACTGCCGTACTGCTGATATGCCAAACATGGACGCGTGACAAGTTTCCCTGGATTGTCTTTTCCTCATCTACTTCTGCCGCTTTTGACCGCGCACGCATCCGCAAACGATGTGAGGTAGGTGTGCATAAGACAAAAAGCGAAAGTTTGGGAAATATTTTGTCAAGAAAAGTATATTTTTACACCCCCACAAACGTGCCGCGTTTTTCGTTTTTCGTCCCAAAACGCTTCACTTTGAAGTTCCGGAAAATCTGAATAAAATTACATGCGCTTGTTTCCAAAGCGAACACATTATATACAGGATAGCAATGCGGGTTCGATTGAGATCTGCTTTTGTTTTGATGCAAGTTTGAGAAAACAAGTGCCACTGCCGTCCGCCGGCTCAGCATCCATGCCCAACCCTTCGCGCTCTTCACGTCTGTCCTGTAAAAAGACGACGTGGCTTCTGAAGCGTTATGCTTTAGTAAAGTTGAAAATCATAAATTCCTATCATGAGCAAAATCTTGAATTACCAGAAGTTCGACAAAAATCTCCAAAAAGAAGCACATTTTCACCAAAAGAGGTCGTCCTTAATGCGCAGCGTGTTCTTCGTCTTGTGGCACATTCACATTATTTGCTTTCCTAATATAAAGAATTTGTTTCTGTATTGCTGTGGTCCGGGAAGCAAATTAATAGCATTATTATATGGCAATTGGAAGGCATTTATTAACTCGAATGACTGTTTATTTATGATGTCCATAGATGGCAATGTGAAGGAATGTTCCCTCTCAGTGAGGGAACATTTGACTTTACACTGGATAATGAGTAAGAACAGAGGCAATGGCATCTGTGCCATAGTGCAAATATTTTTCTTTTAGTCCACTGCAGCAGTTATTCATCACACAAACCAGAATGTGAGTTTGACAACACAGTAGCTGTAAAGAAATGACAGACTCCTATACACTCTGTGATTCCTTTACAGTTTTTGTAAACCTCGATAGTTTTAATACGTTGCACATATCAACACTACCAGCATGTTTTTTATATCTATATATCAACAAAACCATTGTTAGGGAACAGTGCGTCAGGTTCCGTATTGTGCTGAATGCTGGGTCGGTGACAAGTCTGTTAAAGGGTGAACAGGAATGTGTTGCGATGATTATGACTTTCCATTGCCTCCTTTGTTGAGAAATGCAGCGAGGACATTCACAAAAGAGAAAAAAGACACATGAGAGAGAAGGTGAACAGCAATAGAGCTTTCACTGTGTGATGTATTGTTTGTGGCCCGGTCAATATTGGTTGACTAATATTTTTTTCAGGCTTTCCTCTCTTGATCGATGGTTTTGTTGTGGACGGTGCTACTGTTGTATTGATCATCATTATGACTTTTCCAAATAGGCTGTGGGTGGAGGACAGTACTACTGATCCTGGCGACAGGTCTAGATGGCTCTAAAGAACATGAAAATGTCTTAGCTTTTATCTTCTACTCCTGTTGTTCTGCTCATACCGTAGGTTCCAAACTTGTTGATATCTACTGATATAAAAAATAAGATGTGAGGTATTACAAGTATTTATAGGACTGATGTGAGGTGATAGTCTTCTATCGTTGGTAAGCAAAAGTCAAACTGTTTCCCTCCACTAAGTTTGATCATTAGAAGGAGTGGCTTGGATTTACTTTTTGAGAGTTTAATGATAAAATCAATGCTTCGTTTATGCCTGTTTGGCAATACCTCAAGCGTAGAATCAACACGGGAAACAGTAACCCAGGCTGCGACTTCCTGTAACAAAACTGTAAATATGCTGCACAAATCCATACAACAAAAGCGGCAGATTTCTACACAAATCCCCATCTAATCCATTTCAGTTGTTCATTAAAGTGTGCCAGATGTTTTAAGCAATGACTGGCACAGACAGTGGTGCATATGTATTAAAAAATGACAGGCTGCATGAAAAACAAGTCAAATCAAGTCAAGTCAAGTTGGCTTTATTGTCACTTCAACCATATACAATTTAACAGTACACAGTGAGGTGAAACAACGTTCCTCCAAACAAACAAACACAAGAATGCAGAATACTAGATGAAATAAATAATTTATGATTCAGACAAAGGCATCAGTACAAGAGTAAAACCCTGAGGCTGCAGTGTACTTTGACTGGCACCACCAGGCTACTTTTAGAGCAGAAAATAGGAGACAGTGATGGGTATTTTACAGGAATCAGCTGGCCAAACAGACTGGCTAACTCCCCCATTGGGTTTCATTAGAGCTCGTCTTGATGTTAAAGCCTGTTTAATCCACTTTCACAGCCACACAGACCACAACAGAGCAAAGAACAGTGTCTATCTTTAGACAGCACATGGGCAGAAACTTTTTCATCTCAGTTCAATTATTAAAACAATAACACAAATTCCTTGTAGCTGGCCTTTAAATGTCTCAGTTTGAGAGGCTCCCTGGGCAAAACTGTGTGCTTCTGGTAATCACTGAAACCGATGGGACCGGCGTTTTCAGCTTCAGATAGAAGGGTGTCAATCAGTGCATGCTCAGTTATCTTATCCATAAACAGCTTTGCACTCCTTCTTGCATCCCCCCTTGTTCCTCCTGTGGGTAGATGGGCTGCTGCAGGGTGTGATTACGGTAAAGCCTTATGAGGTGAGTGCTTTGCCTGTTTGTCTTTGTCTCTGCTCTCTCTGGGCAGCTACTGTTGTTGTCCCAGGTTCATAGCGCCTGTTTTGCTTCAGAGACTCAATGCTGGGAAGACACTGGCTTCAGATACCTAACAGGCAGCTTGACATCTTTGACATTTAAAGCAGAAATATATATATATATATATATATATATATATATATATATATATATATATATATATATATATGTATGTGTGTGTGTGTGTGTGTGTGTGTGTGTGTGTGTGTATATATATATATATATATATATATATATATATATATATATATATATACACATATACATATATATGTATATATGTATATATATTTATTTATTTTAGGGCTGCGCTGCAGTTATATTGGCACCTAATGCAAAAAGCATATTTTTAACCTAGTGTTTATTTGACAGCTCTTTATAGTTGGTGGCAATAAAGTGCCTCACTTAAGGCCTGGCAAAAATGCTGCTGTATGTTTACCTTAGGATATTGTGCATGTTCAGCACACAACTATACACACCTAACTCAGGATAATGCAGGTGAGGAATAGTTCAAGTGTCGGGCATTAGCCAGGAAAAGAAGAGTGGTTTATAGAGCTAGAGTGCAGATAGTTTGTGTTGTCTTTAGGTTTACAGGTGAATGTGTCAGCTGTAAATATTGCTCTGAGAGTCACTTGGTAGTTGTGCGGTACAGTAGAGTGTTTTCATACTTGTTTGCAAATGTTTGCAAACGTGCTATGATGCACTCAACTTTTCTCTGAATTTTTCGTTTACTTCCTCTGTAATATGTCACTGCCTCTTTTATACCCTCTGACTCTCTTCACAAAGCAAAACCTCACTTGAGGGAATTCATATTCATGACTAATTGCTCTCTTATGTCTGCTTTCTGCCAGTTCCTGTCAGATAAGTCAATAACTAGTTATCCTCCATCATTTTCTGGGGAGGTCCTGCGGGATACATTCAAGGCAAAGGATCGCTTTACTGTACGCATAGGGAGTGAGAACAATAGATTAGGAACACGACAACAGCCAGTAATAGAGTGCCAGAGCGATGTGTACGCTGTGAGTCAAAAGCTGCAAACAACAAGTGGCCCAGTTCAAATGTTGGAGAGTTGTGACTGGTACAGAAAAGGAGAAATTCTGACAATGACGGATGTTTGAATTCACACGGACTCAAACTCTCATCACATGTCCCTTTGTTCCAATTAATGTTGTTGCCATTGAGGCCTTGTTTATTATTCTGAGTTAATATGCTTTCACATGGTATTGATTACAGTAAAAATTGCTTTGTAAATGAAACTCTAACATACAGCGGTCTTTCGTTTCCTCACTGCAGAACGGTTTTGCAGTAGCTCGTGAACATTGAAGTATACGCAGACCGAATCAACAATACGCTCCCTATGCTCATTTGAGCTGATGTGAGCCCAATGGTTAGTCATCCTATTAAAGTCTGGTTTGCCAACTAATAAAATTTTATGTGGGGATTGGTATTTCCATTTTCAAGTGTTAATAAGATGGCAATTATCCTCTGTTTACACATTTGTTTTAGCTTCAGTTTCATAATGCTCAACAGCTAATAACTCTGAGATAAACAAATGCAAGACTCATTTAGAGAGCAGATTCGTGATACGTGTGATTTTGGGTGAAATGCTTTGATGTATGAGGAGTACGTGTCAGTTAGAAGAATGAAAGGAAAAAATGTGAAATGCTTAAACTTTGAGGAACACAACAAAACTCAGAGATAGTGTATTCAATAATCGTAAGAGACAGTGCATTTTTCTATTACACAAAAGAGTGCCTGGATGTTTTAAAGGTAGCTTTCTTTGATCGTTTCTCTTTTGTTCCCCACACCGCTGGATTTTTCAAAGACCACGCCCTCTCGCATTTTCCAGACAATGCAGCACTCATTGTCTATTTTTTATCAAAAGATCTAAAAAACCTACATATGATGGTGTAAATTGTCAAAATTACCACCTTAAATGTTCAGGCTTATCAAACATATTGTCTGACATGCCGAAGAACGCTACTTCTCATCATTAAGGCGGCACTATGTACTACACAGCTTGCTGTTATGGAGTATGATTACAAAGTGACAATGATTTCTGTCAGCAGGGTATTTTATACAATTTTTCAGACTGCGGGAATACCACTCACTGTGTCACAATCCAGTGCTTTTCCTACTTTAATTGCAATTGCTTTTATTTTGTTGTTCTTTACAGATAAAAACGGAGTTTGACTGTGCTCTCAGAGGCAAAAGACCGTAGGAAGTTGGACACTTTTATTTCCTTTCTCATAAACGTACAAATATTTGTCCTGTAGAGCCAAAAGGGTCATCTGCTAATGGACCGGGCAGTTCTAGCTTCCCGTCCCTCAGCAGTTTTTACTGCACTTATAGTACAGTAACATCAAGTTGCTCTGCACTTATCTGTCTGCTCCACCCTGCTGCACCATGCACAAACACGGCGCAAAAGACACAATCACACAGTTGTAGCACAACACATGAAAAAAAATTAGAGTAAAATTGACTTTTTGCAGACATTTTGACTTGTCACACTAGAGAAAACACAGGTGAATTGCTGCTTTACCTGTCCCATCGCTTACTGAGACAGATAATGGAACTGAGTCACCTGTGCTTTTCCTACTGTGACAAGTCCAAATGTCTGCTGTGAAAAAGTAAAACTCATGCTGGGCTGGAATGAAACAAGTGCATTTGAATGCACCAACACGACCACTTCTTCTATCATTCCCCTATCGTTACCTTAAGACCACCCCCCCACGACAATGATAAGCTACTAATGGCATGCTGGGGTTGAAGTAATGCTATTATACATAATAATAAGCGGATGATTTACACATGCTATTAAAACACTTATGTAATAAGGCTAATCTATATGATTCAGTGTGAATATTTTTTTTTTGTGAGAGATGTAAGTAAAGAGAAACATGTGGTACAACAAAAAATGCCTTATTAATTCTTCTAGTCTTATATATCACGTAATATGCTCAGGCACTCGTATTTCTGGAAATTGTAATGATGCCTTTTCATTATCAGAGATGATGTCAGAGAAAGCACAACATGTCACAACATGGATCTCCTAATTTAAAAGTAGATGGGGAGCGTTTAAAGTCTAATCATTCCAACACAAAGTTAGATGAGACCATGCTTTGTGATTTGGTTCCTGTCAAGATGAGTTTGTCAGACTTTATCAGTAAGTAAGTTCTTTTTAGGATTTCACCATGAAATGTTTTAGCACATTACAACTGAAAAAATGCCTGCTGCACTTTTTCATTTGTGTTTTATCCAGTTGTTTGTCTCTGTCAGTCTCTCTCTTGCTTTTGTAATCCAGCTCTTGAGGCTCATATTAAGTGAATCAAATTGTTTGCAAGGCACTCAGCTTGAATGCTTTTTCAGGGAAGACCTTGCATATTTCAGCAAGACAATGCTAAACTATATACTGCATCTACTACACCATGTGGCTTTGTAGTAGATGAGGTGCTGAATTGGTCTGCCTTCATTTCATATCTTTCACCAGCTGAAAACATTTGGCACATTATAAAACAAAACATAATACAAGAAAGACACAAGGCTGTTGAGCCCTTATCAGACAATTTCCAAACATCGCCAACTGGTCTCTTCAGTTCCCAGATGTTTACAGATGGATGTTAAATGAAGAAGGGATGCTACACAGTGGTAAATGTGGCCCTGTCAAAACTTTTTTTTCTTTAAGTTCAAAATGACCATTTTTCTTTCTGAAAATGGAACATTTAAAACATCTGATATGTTTTCCATGTCTATTGTGCAAAATATATGGGTTTATTGGATTTGCATATCATTGCATTATGTTTTGATTTACATTTTACACAGTGTCAGAACTTTTTTGAAATTGGGGTTGTAACTCAGATGTGTTTCATCTTCATTCATCCATCAGAATGTGTCTTAAGCTGCTTTACATCTATGATGTACCTTGGTTTTTCTCTTTCATTTAACACCTGTTGTGCAATTAAAACAAGGCGGATGATCTTCTACCAAAGTTGAACTCATAAAAACTACTCAAGGAGCAACATGTGGCATAAAAACAGACAGTGGCAAAAAAAAGTTTTAAAAAGGTCACACGGTGATCAACAGCATTTCTTAAAATCCTGCACCTGTGTTCATCTTGATGTTGTGATTTTTAAGAGTAGTGTCAATTTGAATAGACTTTCTAACTCTGGTTGATTTTTGTATAGTTTTGATTGCATAGATATGATACTATGGGCTATTAAACAATTTTCTAGAAAAAGAAGAAGAAGAATGTGTTAATAGTTTTCCTCAAACTGAGTGTTGAACTTCTGTTCTGTTTATGCAGCTTGTCATGAAATCATCTGTTCTTCTCCATCCATCAAGAATTTGAGCAGATGCTGCAGTCATGCTTTATGGATCAAATGTTGTGTTACGGTTATTACATAGTGTTACACACCAGTTTTTGTTACTCATTAATTTGCCCTTTTTTAACTGCACTTCAGCTGATGATTATGTTGCCTCTGGTGTAGCTTTACACCCGTCTCAGTATTATCATTCGCTGGAGTTTGCACCAAACGTTAAAATTAAAAATGTTGTGCTCAAAGTCAAGTCAAATGAAACGCTCTTCATGACACTTCTTTATGTTTCCCCTGAAGCAGGTCTAAGAGTGGCAATTTATGCCATTTTTGAAAGGCGCTTGATCCAGTGCCTGTCTTTGAATCTACCTTTTTCGTCTGGTTGATTGGCATTTAAATAAGAAACAGTCAGTTGCAGAACTTGTTCGAGGGTAGGGCAAAATGTATAGCATGCCCTTGGGCTAAACTCTGTAGAGGGGAATTAATTGAAGCCAACAAGGCCCTCAGCCTTCAGGCATTTTGGCATTTGACTCCAAAGCAACAAAAGCGTATTTGTATTTGTTTCCTTAGACTTTTGCCAATTTGTTTTACTGTCAGCGAGCTGCTTAAGAAGTGTTTGGTTCGATACTTTATTATTTTGTACTCCATGGTGAGTTATTCTTATTGGACAAGTTGAAAGCTGAAGCTGGAATTAGAGAAGAGGGACACAGATGTGCAATGCTTTATGGGGATTTCACCTTCTTCTTAATGGAAAGTAGCGCACATCCTTTCCTGAAGCGAGGGAAGTCAAATAAGCCTAAAAGTTAATGCAAATGATTCCTACAAGTGCTTCCACTTTAGTTGATTACAGAGTCAGCGTTGGAACAAACTGTGCTACTGCGCCCTTTGTCTGCAATATTAGGATAATATGGCACTGAAATGAGTACTATATATTGCTTTCAGAATGGTAAAAAAAAGCATGTTTCAAAAGTAGAAAGACAGGGATTTATCCAGCAGCAAGATAATGACCTTTGGAAGAAACGACTTGTGGTGAGTTTAAATGATCAAACACCAACATAGTCTGTGGGCGTTCAACCCCATCCTGCTGGCTATGAGCTGGAAAGGACAAAAGCAAAACAGACTAAAAGTGCAATAGGGTAGGAAGTATTGGTTTAACTTTTCGGTGAGTCATTTATATTGGAGATGTTTTTTCTAAACTTTCCCCCCATTAATGACAAGTTTTGATACCTCAATATATATCTTTAAAGACATGGTTTGACTATTAGAATGGTAAAAGAAAAAAACTTCTGATGCAAACCTTGTCAGAAAAGAGCTTCAAGGGTTACTACAAGGTGACCCTGATTTTTTAAAAAAAAGGAAAAGCAATACATTTTCTTTTAGTATCATAAGACATTGCATTGCATGAATTTCAGTAGCCCCAACAGATTTTTCTTGAATGCACAGCCACTAAAGTTTAGTGAAAAAATAAAAATGTAAGCTTTACCTTTGTGTTTTTTTTTCTTCAGAAGGTAATAGAGAGCAACAGTACTGATTTAGTGTGGATCAGGGAAAGCCTACTTGCCCTTGCTGGTATTTTCACTCCTCTACCTTTTGTGGATGGTGCAGTATAACTCTTTAACATCTACCTGGGGATTACTTCCACTTAGCAAAGTGATAATAATCTCAAGGCCATTGCAGGAATGTGTGTAACTTGGCATGACATGAAAGCTTTGTTGGAGAAGTGCAATGACATGAATCACTGGACAAGGCTTTAGGAGCAGTCGTCTGTTTTTTTGGGCCTTTATCAGCTGTGGACACCCTTGGCAATAGCAAACACTGGGCACACACCTTATCAAACATTTTTGCCACAGAAGAGTTGGAACATTATTTGTGTAGCCTTGGATCTAATTTCAAGTTCCACAGATTCTAGAGGTCTTACAGAAATGAAGTGATGTGAGGGAGCGCCAGACAGCCATAGTACATTAAATTTAGTGGTGTCTTTAGGATGATGAGCAGGCCAGGAACAACAGAGGATTGATGGAACTGCAGAGCGAGTCTCCATACAAGTTTTTTGGCAGGGTAATGTTGGTATTAAAAAAGGAAACTGTTTATTGGCTTGGTACCCTCTGTGTTTCTATGAAATGTAATCATAACCTAGGGCGAACATATTTATTGCATACAGAGGCAACACAGTGGACTTGCAGGAGTTGATTATTTATCAATATTCTGTCAGCTAAAAAAATAGTGTAAACATGAAAATTCAATGGTTGAATCACGGTTGATTTATACATCTGGATTCCTGGCATGAGTTCAGTTTAAATCTCTTCAAATGAAAGAGGCAACAGAGAAGACAAAGGACACTATGGGCTTGTGTAGCGGTGTAGCGGGGCTGGCAAAAGCACAAAGGAAGGCGCCATCTTTGGTTTTAGTTTGGGAATTTTGCTGCTTCAAACAAACCTGTTTGCGCTGAGCAGGATGAAGGAGCACAGCTGATGTTGTGTTCATATAGATTAGGAGGCACAGTGCAGATTTGCCGTTGCCTTTTTGGCATGACATTGCATCTCAGCCATTCTTTATTACAGCCAAATATTTGCTCTCATATAGATGAACTTTTCTCACATTCAAAACAAATCGCACATATCTTCACACGTATCATGCTGCCTCCGTCTCAACTGCGTGACTGAAGCTGGTCGAAAACACGAAGGGCAGGCAACGTTACCTTTGGATGAGTTAGCAAGCTATCAAACAGCACGTTTAAAAGTCAATCCAAAAAATGTTGGCTTACATCTTCCTTCATTTGAAGTTTGTTTCACTGGTTTCCCCCCTTCTGTTTTCTGTTTACACACTACCAGTGGAGCGGAGGAGATGCTGTCCTGCTGCTGATTGCGATCACAACACTGTGAATGTGTGTTTGTTTGTTGTGATTAACGCAAAAGATTCAGGACTTGTATGATCGTTTAATTCATATTTATATTTTGGAAGAAATGCAGCAGACTTTATTGTAGCAAGTGTTACTTTGGCAGATACAGACAACTATAGGAGTAGGAGTTGCTCTGTGCGCTTACTGAGATCTACTGACTTAAACAATTATGTTTACACTGGCACTGTTTATTTTTTCTGCAAATAAATTATTCTGCCATACAGCAATTTGTTAAATACTATTAATTAAAATATAATTGTGCACGTAGCTTTGAATAATAATAAAATAATAAACTATTGGAAGCGCGATAACAGAAGGCATTCTGCTGGTAGGGTGAGTTGTTGCAGTTCTTCTTTCGAGAGTTCACATATTTCATTAAAACGGCGACATATTGTCGATGACCCCGAGCACTCCTGAAGTTTTCTTCCAGGCGGAGCCACCTTTTTGTTCTTTCTTGCTGTTCATGTTTACTTAACAGCTCTTTTTTATCCAGATTAGTCTCACTAAAGCTCTTTAAAATAATCTCATTAAATCTCATTTTCAACTGAGCCACGAAGGGGGCAGTTAAGAGTTTGCAGTCATCTTTTTCCTAAAGCTCCTGTCGTTACATCAGTCGCATCCTGCTTAATCCTTAATCTCCAGGGGAGATGGATACCCCTGTGACCTCTTTGCTGTCTCTCTGTTTATTATTTGTACTTTGGCTATCAGGATCTGAGGTGATATAATAAGTTAACAATGATCGACCGTTCTTTGGAGTGCAAGTGAAACACAGTCTGAGTAATTTCCCTGGTTTGGTAATGACCCCGTTTATTGTGTCTCAGCTTTGGACAGGAGTTTGAGCAGAGTGCTTTGCTTTCCATATATCATAATCAGGATGTGGCAGAGGTTATTTACATTGTTCACAATCCAGTGTTTGGGCTCCTTCTTAATTCCGAGTTTCACTTCCAAGAACTATCCTGTGCTAATGTGAAGAAAGTTAATCACATTACTGCCAGACCTATGTGTTTTAATTGCTAGTGGCTGGGTACAATTGGGATTTAAACCACTTGGCCTGTGCTGTAATGCTTTGTTAGTGAACAGTAACATTAACAATGCAGGAATACTGAGAGCTTGAGACTCTGTAGACAATTGAAATTCCTCATGTGTTTTGACTCTTTCAGTCTTTGCAGCACCAGGTGTCTAAAGCAAGATTTATTTGTCTCACCGCTGAATGTGTCTAAGAGCAGCCGAAGGGTGAAATGCGAAATCTGTCAAAATGCTTAAAACAAAGTTGTGTTCTAATCAGGTTATTTATGTGAAACAGATTGTCCGGGCAGATGTTTTGGATGCTCCGGTTTACAGAATAATTATCTTAGTACAGGAAAATGTGCAGCCCTGCAACTTTTGAGAGCATGTGCTGATTCAAGCAGTATTAAACTTTAATGCATCTTGTAGAGATCTGTCACACAGTGTATCAACTTCTCGACTCTCCTGCACAAGGCTGTAGTGTGTACTTTTATTAATGCGTGTCTGCAGAGTACAGTGCAAGTGCTTGACGGGACTAAAATGGCCTAACCAAACAAATTCATTGAATCTTACTTTATTTGGGTGTAAGAGAGAGTGAGAGCTTCAAGAAGAATTCCCTTTGTGTCCTTATGGTTCAAAGAGCCATGGAAAAAATGAAATGACAATTCATGGGGCAGATGTTTGCATCCAAGGCAAGACATTCTTCCCCTGGAGCTGCAGTCACTTTTCTTTGTTTTGCAGAACAAATTTGAAAACATGACTGCTGCCAAAGCATAAACATTTTCTGTTAAGTTATGTAAGTTTGTTATCATTACTTCCCCGCCACTGGAATGGCAACAATGTAATACCTCAAAAGAAATAATTACTATGTTTCTGTCTCTGCTTTTGAGCTAACAATATGCCACGGGTGATAAAAGTAGTAAGTGTCCGGCGAGTCAGAAAAGAAAGTTTTAGTGTGTCGTAGCGTTGCTGAGTCACTGCTTTGAGAGTGTGCACTTATTAGGAAATTTTTGGGGCTGTTTTTAATAAATCTCTTGCTTAGCTCTTCGTTATTTTATTTACCTCTGTTGTGCTATCTTTAGTCTTTGGAGATCTTCGTGTCACAGTATTTTTTCATAGTTGCATAATTCAGAGGAATTTAGGGAGTGGAATAAAAACCCCTCATCTCTTAATAATCACTGAATTTATTTACTCCTAGAGTGCTACTGGGGGCATCCTTTTCCTGGCTTATTTTTCTGGTTCACAGACTTACAGCATGTACTTCTTCTTCTTATCTTTCATGCACATTTCACATTGATCCCCACTCTTCCCAGTTCCTCTGTGCAAAGGCACCATCCCTCAGCACCACTAGCAGGTCTCGCTGCTGTAATGGTATGAGCGTGTTCACACTCAATGAAAGCAACAGTGCAAGGGACAGGATGTGGCCCAACTTAACACAACACTTGTCTGAGCAGCAGGGTCATTTGATCTCTGCTTGTGCTTCATCCATCAGAATGACACATGCAAATAGCCTGGTGTACATCCATAAGCCCTCTACACATCACTGGCTCCTGGTCATAAGTCTTGCCTGAATGTGGCTGTGTATTTTTAAACTTTTTGCCCCCGGAGTTGTGAAAGATTGAAAGAGCTACCGTCATGTGCCACCCTTTATATTAAGCTAGTTAGAATACATAAGGAAAAAAAAGATGGTATGGTGTACTGGAGATTTACATTTTCCCATTTGATAACTCACACATGCTCTTTTTTGGATCATGGCAGAGATTGTATTGTATTGTGTTGTATCTTTATTTCAGACATATACAGAAAAAAACAATATATACACAAGTACACATACTTGCATTTATAAATACGAATATATATGTAAGTAAAAGGTACAAGGAATAGAAGATATAATATTTGTGAACTCTCCTTGAAGTAGCAACTAGAATAGATGGACTCTAATCTGCGATGCCTGGCTGAATTTCACCCTGAGGTGATCCGTGGACACAGGAGATTAAGAGTTTTGTAGTCTCATGTGTGTGAACCTAAAAAGAGCTTCTGTATTATAATCGTGTGACTTCCAAACCAGAGAAAATAGCTAATGTGATAGAAACAAACTGGTCCCAAAACACATCAGTAAAACCAGCAGCGTGTCTCTTAATGGGATTTGCATGTACAACACGTTCTGCAATTGTGCAATTTTCTTTCTATTAATCCCAAGCTAGCAAAATATTTTTGACATGGTCTATCAAAATTTAATGACACCCTTTCCAAAACCAGCCATCCCACAGTGCCAACAGCGTCTTAACTTTTTTTTTTTTTACTTGATCTTGCACCTCTGAACACATGGCAAGTGCAAGGTGTCATGTTGATTCAAGCGACTGCCCTGAATGAAAAGAAAGTGGAAAATTCATTTAGCTCAAGTTTGAGTGAGCAATGTATCACATTTATGATGAATGATTATGAGTGTTTGAGTTTTTCTTTAGGTTTCAGATTTCTTCAGAAGTAGCTTTCCGCATGTGCTTTGAAAAAGTCCCGCGGTTTCACAAACCAGTGCTGCTTTTAAATTCTTCTTCATGAGTGTCTGACTGTTTTGGAATACTTGAAGAGATGTCATGGTTGGCGTCGGATGTGTGCGCAAATCCATTTTGCTCCATCACTGGCTCGCCATTTGCTTACACTGAGCATAACGAACCATTAATTCGCCGCTGTCACTTGCCGCTCACAGTCGCTCAAAGCAAAATTAACTCTTGATCCAGCAGAGCGAGGAAGGAACAAACGCCGCTGTCATTCTAAACAGCAAACTGTGAATCAGTTTATGTTGCGTTAATAAGGTTGTTACGCTGTTCTCTCTAATGCGTTTTGTTTTGATTGTATTTTGCATTTTTGTAATTTTATTGCCTCTCATTATTCCCAACATTGTATTTATCTGTGCTGCAGGTATTTTCAGACTTTGAACAACAAACGATTCTCTCTCCTGGTGGGTGATAGTGCTTCATTTTTATTTACCTATTTTTTAAACAAAGCATTCCCTAAAACACCGAACACCCTACATGTTATAGAGCAGCTACCACATAGATATTTGTATCTAAGAGATTACTTCTATTTGTGTTTGGGGGTAAGAGGGTTTTTGTGCCTCAGCGAAGTCAAAAGAAAATCAAGATTTGAATTCTATTTTTGCAACTAAGACAAAGAATGCAGAAACGTGTGAACAATTACTTAAAAAATTGAAACTATAATTCAAATAACTGAAAGTAATTGATAAATGGCTAAAATGCTTAGCTTTTGCTAAAGCAGGATAAGCAGAGGTGAAAAATTCAAAATGGTAAAAATCTGCAGCTGACTCCAAAAACAAGTCAAGACTGCGATGTAAACCATCATGTTTACAGCCTGGAACAATGTTAGTTTCTATAGCTAATTTATCCTCTTTAATAAACTGTACAGTGGGGGATATTTTTAATGACTTGCCCATTCAAATTCATTAAGGGCTCCAGTTTTTAATATTAGCATTTTAAAGCCTGAATCATGAAATAATTTAAAATCCTTTGTGCACTTTATTTAGTTTTTTTTTTTTTTTTTTTGGTGGAGGGGTGGGGAAAGAAGTCATGGTATTGGCCATATATTAACTATAATACATTTAGCTTTGAAGGGTTAGAGATGTGGTCACTTTGATTGATAGATGGATTCCAGCATGGGTGGTTGTAGCCTGCAGCTGTGCCTCGTGCTTTGCCTTAGCTAATTCAAGTCACTGAAATAGACTTCTCTGTGGTGTTGGTGCTTTCTGGAAAATTTCTAATGCAGTTATCTGGCAAATAATTGCTCCTGCCTGTCGTTAATTGTATTGTATTGCATTTGCGCAACAGCTTTTATTAGTGACATTCTAGTATTTAATTAGTATGTTACATAGCACCATTTAGTAGTTATATTTGCCCTGTGTGATGCACTCATATGGTCAGTGTGTAGTTTGTTAACCACATTAGTTGATAACTTGAGCGGGTAGAGCTCTACCCTCTCATCCATATATGGTCACTTTTAGCTCCAAAAATTCAACATTACAGAGCCAAGTTTTTATCATCCGGCCTTTAAAATCGGACTGGTAATGTCATGTTTGCTTTATACAGTCTATGGTTTAGCCAAACCAACTGCGTAAAGAATAAATCCAGATTTGTACAAACTGCACATCAAAGACAGAAATATCCAGATTAGCTGTTAATCAAATGCCACTGGATCAAAAAAAGTGTCTTTATCAAAATAATCTGATTGATATTTTTTCCTTTGAGACTGCCTGACTGGAGCACTGGAGCAAAATCATTACCTGTCCATCTATGGAGAAGTTTTGGCTGTCATAACTAGAGACGCAATGGTCAGCCGATCATGCTCACGTATGTCTCGTTATGAGCCGGTCCCTTTCAGTGGTGCAGGTGCAGCCACAAGCCAACAGCCTCAGTAGGAGCCTCGTTATGAGCAGTCAAGAAAAAGAGGACAAAGTTGTTGTTCTGTTATCTGGTGATGTCATAAACATACTAGAAAATAATGCCATGCCTTTTACTATTCAGGACTATTATAAAGTTGTGTTTTACAGTTTATTACATTTTTATTACCTTTTTTATTCCGTTTCTTATTTTATTTTAAGTCCTCTCTTTCTCCCTCTGCACAGCATTTTATTGGATCTTCACTTTAAACGCTCCGAAAATAAAGCTCAGATCTCTTTTCTGTTATAGCTCAATTTCACTATGAAGATCTTGGGGGTCCCCATTACTGTTTATGACTTACTGTTTGTGCAGCATTAAAAGGTCAAACTGGACAAATAACTTGTGAAAAAACAAACAAATGGCCTAAAGATGCTTTTTTCCCATGATTTCTAAATGCAAGGTAAACATATCATTCTCTCTGAAGTGACTTCTTGCACACACAAACACTTCTCGGCATTATACATGCTTAGTTATGGCCTAACATATTAAAAAGTCACCCAGTAAGTCTCACAGATGTATGAGAACAGAGTATATTTTTTTGTGTGTGTGCTTGTGGGAGACACTGAGTGCGCTCTGATTAAACGGATCAAGGGGGCCAGATTTAACAGTGTGTTTCTCCTGATGTTGCGGCACCGGCCTCTTAACCACATTTTTCACCTCTTTCCTTTATTTAGGTATTTATTTATTTATTTATTTCATGACACTCCACAGGAAGTATTTCATGACTATCACTGGTACAGAAAGATGAATATTAGAAATAGCCTTTGTCTGATGGATGACCATCTTCATTTGAAATCCTAGAATATCCTTTTGTTGGTACTGGCGATGGAACAATGCAGTTAAATTCCTTTGTGCATGAATAATTCTTTTTGTGCCTTTCGGGACATTGTAATATAGCCCTCTTTCTCAAACAGTTGTGAGCTAAATGGAATTGGAATGAAGCACAGTGTTTGGGAGTCAGTGTTCTCCCATTTCTGATGACCGATGGCAGAAGAGAGATGAAAAGCCTAATGTAAAAAGCCGTGCCTCTGCTTCTTTTCCTCCCCACCTCCTCTACTCTCTGCTTTCCTCCCTTCTCACCTAAGCTGCAGTGGATCTTTTCAGTGTCATAAAAGAATGCAGATGGGTCTGCCAGTCCTGTTCATATACACAGCAAATAGATGGGGAAAACATGCAGCCACATATTCCGCCTCTTCTTCTCCCTGCCATTCATTCCATCCTCATCCTTATTTCCATTCCCTCTTTTTTCCCACCTTCTTTCTAAGTTATGGTAGTGTACTTCATCAGGGAAGTACCAACAACCCACACAGTTTTGGCTGATTGAGCATGCTAAGAGCTTTGAGCTTTGGGGATTCTGAATTCTTTTATGCTTTATCTTTGTGGTATTTGTGATGATGAAGCCCTGGATGGTGGCTGGATGAATGGGTTTAAGAATTTCACTCTGTGCAGCAAGGATACCCATCATTTGTCAAGCAAGCTGCATTCCGCTATCCATCAAAGGCAATGCTATCCATTAACTTGAATGTCGGTGAAAAGTTTACTTGTACACCAGCTGGATGCTATACATTCTGAGTCAGTCATAAACAGAAAATTGGTTTGTTCTTTGGACATTTTGCTACCAAACTCTAGGATTTTCTTTTTTCCTTCTCTGTAGTTAAATTGACCAGATTTTATATTTAAAAAAAATCGACTTTTTAGGTCTGTGTTGCTCAGTTAGTGGTCCCATTTGGACTAATAGTTACATTTATTTTTTCCCTGTATCCTTCACACCTCTGTGCCTCACGCCTCCTCTTATGCTGTCAGCACACATTCACAGTATTTCTAATTGAGTTTTTGGACAGCCTGCCCGGTCTCAAACGCTCCACAAGAGATAAAAGAAATTTTGCATTACAACATCAAAGGGTCACCCCCCCCCTCCCCCCCACTCCCCATCACATAGACACACAGCCTCATCCCATTCCACTCCGACACTCACCAAAACATGTTAAGATCAAATGAACATCTAAGGTCATAGCAGCTACTAAGGGTTAATGATGTGGAGACCGGGATTGGATTTTTTAATTCACACTCTGGGCAGATAAATACCCTCAACCCATGCGAGTCCCATCCTTCCATGACTCATACACTTTGCAAACAGCCTGTTTATTTAAAGTGCTTAATATGAATACATTTGCCTGTAATTTGACTTGGCTTGGGTTAGACCTGTCATTATCTGACACTGTCTACATCGCCAGGATCAATAGGCTGTTAATAGGAGCACATCTAAATTCATGGCATAATGGCATGAATTATCCTCTAGTACAGAGGCTTAGTTCAAGTTAGAGGTAATTCACAGTGAAGTGGCACATTCCTGAAATAATTTTATTTTTTTTCTCCTTTTTATCAGTTCTAAATCTCTTAATGTAGTAGGATTTTTCTTTACTTGGTATAACTCTTACATGGGTTTTCTTCAGTATGCTGCTTTATAACTTATATAGAGAGCCAGAGGTTTTAATCCACTGACCCTGAATGATAGGATTCATCTAAATAAACACTTGAAAGTGCAGGTTTCTCTGTGTATTTGTTAGTTTCAGTTCAAAGGGATAGTCATTAATGGTTTTTTTCTGTATTAGACTTGCCATTCAGCATAGAAGCTTTATCAGCCCAGCAGGTATTTCAGGGTATTTCAAAACCTATTTACTGCATGTGAAATCAGCTATGGTTTCAGTATATGTAACTTTGCTGAAAAACCTGTCTCAAAAGCAAAGGCCAAAGAAAATTCCAAGTACCCTGTGGAGTAAACAAACATACATTGTTATTCATCAAAACGTTTGTTTGTGTATTCACTATCGCCACTGCAGAGCTGATTGTTTGTGCATTTTAAACACAAACACAATGTATGTCTCTTTTGCTTGCTACGACCACAAGCCAGTACTAAGCCTGTAAAAACAAGGAGGGGCCTGCTCGAGATCTGGTGATTTTAAAAATTAGATCGATCAGCTGATTCTTTTTCTTCTTTCAAACACACAAAACATAAACAGATTTTCCTAGCATTATTTTTGTTTTATTGTCAGTAGAGCCCAATATGTTGGCCGATATTAGCTATTAGGGCTGCACGATTTTGCATAAAATGAGAATCATGATTTTTTTTGGCTTAGAATTGAGATCACGATTCTCTCACGATTTTCTTTTCCAATATAAATATTTATTGCACTTATTAACTGCACATCAACTTCGTAACAGTTGCGACAGAACATAAAAACAATAAATAAACATAACAAAACAATAAATGTCTCACATTTTGTCCTTGAAGCAAAATGTTGTACTGCTTGTAATTCCACCTCCACCGTTGCTCGACACTGCGTGTATAGAACAGGTAGTGCAACATTTGAAAAATAGTTGCGGGATGGCACTGTGTAGCGTTTGTCTAGGGCAGGGGTGCCCAATCCCGGTCCTCGAGAGCTACCGTCCTGCAGCTTTTAGATGCATCCCTACTCCAACACAGCTGAATCAAATGGTTTGATTACCTCTTCAGCATGCCATCGTGTTTGGCAAAGGCCTGATAACAAGCCATTCATTTGATTCAGCTGTGTTGGAGTAGGGATGCATCTAAAAGCTGCAGGATAGTAGCTCTCGAGGACTGGGATTGGGCAGCCCTGGTCTAGGGTGTTGACCGCAGTATCATTTTCATACATCCCTCGCTTTGCACAGTGTTGATGGGAGCCATATCTTTGGTCAGGTGATAAGTGATAGCCTCTGTAATTTCTTTGTGCCTGCGGGAGTTCGACGGGTATAGGGAAGCGCTGTTCCCGTTATTGATGTTTGGGTGGTTGACCGGGACGGATTTTCTCCTGTCACTTTCTTGGCCTTACAGCTTCGTCTCTCCGTTTTTTCCCCTGCCAGCTGGCTTCTGTATCACGTGGTATAAGGCTCCGCCCTTGTCATTTGCTGAGCAGGAAGAGTGAGCGCTTGTTTTCATGCAGATTATGTCCCGGATCAAAATGCGGTACAATCGTCATCTTTTTTTCTTTAAAAAAAATAAATAAATCGTTGTCATTTGGAAATGAGATCACACATAAGTATGAATTGAGATCGCGATTTTCTAACGATTAATTGTGCAGCCCTATTAGCTATGCACTGCTATATCAGTATCGGCATTTATAAAAGCCCACAAATTAAAATTTAAAAAGTAGAGACAGGAGAAACACCCTTCAACTGTGTTATGAGTGTTGATGTTGGATAATTTGTCCACTAGAGGGCACTCTCCAACTTCACTGTTGGTAATATGAGTTTGGAACGTTACAAACACAACAACCAGCTGATATATAAGCAAATAATCCGCAATATATTTCTTAAGGAAATCTGTTTGTGTTGTTTGGGACTGACAGAAACAATTATTGGCAGATATATCAAAATATCGGCATTGATAATAAAAATCCTTTATCGGTCGTAACAGTAACTCATGGCAAGTCGCAGATTACCCCTTTATGCTGGTTGTTGTGTTTATACATGTAGCATTAAATGATATGCATTATGCTGTTATTATGCTGATCCCAATGTATTGACATATAGTTAATACTGGCATAGTGGTGAAATTCGCAGTGGTTTTTTTTTTACTTTACTTTTTATTATTCTTAAAGCGAAAATGTGCCAGTCCAAACATCACAAATGCTTAAGTCTTGTTGTCTTTTGACATGAGAGTGTGTGGCAGCTTTCCTTTTGAGATTTCGTGGTACTGACCTTTGAGTTTATATTTGGATCACAGATTGTGCCTCTAAAGAGCTTAACTGTCTCACATTCATGCGGTTTTTTGGAAGGTCGCAAAGACCTGTTCTGCCATCACTGCTGATTAATCTGAAAACAAAAATTGAATGACTCTTAAATCAGTCTAAAAATTGGCTCTGACGGTGTAGATATTGTCTCGGTGTGGACCACTTCAGAGAGAAGAAGATTTAACAAACGTGCGAGAGTGAGAATGCCTTGGCAAATTTTCAAGGCCTTGTTCAATGTCTTGTTTCCTGGAAGCAATACACAGCAAATATCTATCATGCAGACAATTTGCAATATTTTTAACTTCACGAAGCAGATCACATGCAATGTGTTCAAAATGTGTCACTGACAGAAAAGCAAACGCCACAGTTGAAAGTTTTACTTTTTGCTCTCAGTGAATGAAGTGAAACCAATTTAGATCTCAGGTTTAAGTTCTCTGATTTCAACGTGGAATCTCTTTATTCTCTTCCAAGCTTTTAAAAGTTATGTCCCGTAGTTCATTTTATCTGCCCTTTATTTCATGCTGTTTGCTCTCAGTTCTCAGTCTCTCTGCCTCATTTTCATTTCCAACCCTCAACTCTTTCCTTCCTTTAAAGCCTCATGGGCTTTATAGTGGCTGCTTCTCTTCCATCTGTTTCCCAATCAATTTGTTCTCATTTCCTGCCAATTGGTCCACCTCCATGGGCTAAGGCTCATTTAACAGGAAGCATCGCATGTTGAGATCATCAGCTGTAGTTATGGTGATCAGCCTGTGGACCTTTTGCCGTCAGGGAAGCTTGCCTGGATTTTAGCCATTTGTTTGAAGTTTTGAATGTAGCCCTTTACAAGACCACTGTATGTGTTCGCGTGAGGACATGACAGTGTTTAAGCAGATGGTTCACAATTTCACTCATTTTAACAGTGTGAAATTTTAATGAAGAAAACATTGTGCCTGTGGTCAGGCTGCTGTCAAGGTTTCTGTGGTTTGACATAGGAACCTTTTTGCTTGTTAGCCCGATTTAACAATCTGTTATTTGTTTGATGTGTCATGGAAAGACAACTGACAGAAGACTGCCAATCATATTTATGTTCAGCGTGTGTAAAACAAAACTTCCTCACAGTGCTGTGAATTTGACTCCCTTTTAGTTTATTGCAGCTTTCTTAAACGCGGATATCTATTATCACTATCATGCATTTTTTTTAAAGACTGCCACAACGGCGCCTCTCTAATCTCTTTAGGCATTAATGTCTCACCCATACAGTATTACTGTTGGGGCTGCTGCTGTCCTTCACAAAGCCAATCTGGAATTCGTGTGCTTCTCTGAGCACAGAAAACAGAAGGCTTACAAAAAAATCCTCATTGTCCTCACTGATATGTCAGAAAGATTTTCTTTTTCTTCCCCTCTCATAAATTTTAAAGCAAGCTTTAGCTCACAAAGTGGTGACTGAGTGTTGATCGGGAGAAGGCAGAGCAGCTCTGCTGGCCAGCCAGCTGCACACATATTAAACTTGTAACTATGAGTTTCAGAAGACACTGAGGAAAAGTGTGTGGAATGTGTGCAGTCTGCATAGTCCAGTTAAGGTCTTATTATTTTGGTTAAGCCGTTTTCAGCCGTCTTTGATGGCCTACAAATTAGTTTTCCAGTTCATATGCATAAACCAATTAACAGATGATCCGTGTCCACCTTTGTGGCATGACAGCTCTTTTAACTTAGGAGTATTGTCCTTGCAGTAGCTCATCTACCCCACATTTAAATCCCAGTGCATTTTAAATATTATAAAGTGGACTTTTTAGGAAGATAAACATCTATACTATGCTTATACTAGCACACACTATATACCATGTGTATGTTGTCTATCATCTTTATGGCAAGCTAAGACAACCTTAATGTGGTTTAATGACATTACCGCTGTATATAATACACAATACAGAGCTGTAGTGTCTGTCTGCTGCTCATGAAGTAGCCAGTCTTATCAGTGGGAGCAGATGGAGAGCGTCCAAGTGAGAGGCTCAGTCTGGCTCCATGTATGTCATAAGTAAGAGGATGACCTTGGCTGAATCTCAACTGCAGTTCAACCATAAGAAACAGACTGTTTCTTTCTGTCTTTCTGTGGATGTCTATGTTTCTGCCACTCTCACAGGCACATTCATACAAACTGCTTTGCTCCTACACATTCCCATATGCAGTGTTACAGCTGAAGACAATATATACTCCTCCATACATTTATAACACGCTCACTGAGGCTCTTGCAGACCCTTGCATGCAGAAACTGAGTCATTTGTAGCATTTATCGCAGTAGAGTAAACATTTTTTTTTCTTTAGTGAAGTTTGAACCCTATTTTCTATCATGTCCCAGCAAAACTTGAGGCTCTTAAATTAACCCAACACTGACTATTTGACTTAAATATAAATCCTAAAACACATTAATCAAGGGCAGTTTTACTAGGGCCTGTGCAGTTGTTCTCACTTTTCTGCTCTCATAGTTTAGGATAAACATTCAGTGAAAAGTGATATGAATGGATTTTTGGCCAATAAAATTGAAGAGGGCTGCTTGTAGATTTATATTGGACCAAAGCTGGGTGAGATAAGAGGCTCAGTTTTGGAAAAAGAGAGATATGAGACTTTGAGGGGGGGGGGGGGGGCTGCTACTATAGGTATTAACCTAACCCAACTACTGCATGTCTTTGTACTGTGGGAGGAAGTAACTAAGTAACTGAAAAGAATGGTGGAGTTGAGCGAAATTCAGGACTTTCTTGCTGCGAGGCAACAGTGCTAAACACCACCCCAAACACTTATCTGCTGGCTAAAATCACAGCTCTGATACTGTAGCATGGACATATAGTACTGATACTATAGTACTCTAATACTTGGGAGATAAAAATGAATTGACATGTCTGGGTTTGTAATTACATTTTCTCACATAATTTTTTGGACAATATGCGGTGAACTTTTGATTGCTGACTGCTGCACATGTTTTCTTGCAACTGTTTAACGAAATGCACGTCAACTTTGTATTTTCAAGCTCATATATTTCTCGTGTTTGAATCGTGAACTAATGCTAAGTCGGTTACATTTTTTTTTTAACCAGCTGGAGCAACACAACAAGACCAGAGAGCAGAGATCAGGAAAAATGTTGTCAGGTTTTTTTATTCTAATGATTAATGCCTGCGCCTGGTGTATGAATGCTCAATCTCCAATACAACATGAGCTTCTTTTCAAAGGGCCCACAGTTGCATTTTGAACATGAACGATTCAGTTTCCTCCTTCAGAACAGTTTTAATTCAAACTATGAACTAAAACTTATATAATTACTTGACCTTTTATCTGTTACTTTAAAGCAGTGCCCTTCACATGTACCGTATAAAACATCTCTGTAACAGAGTACTAATGAGCTATTGTACGTCGACATTCTCATATCTGGATAATTACCATTTCACATTATTGTGGGAAAAGCCCCCTCATTCATTGGGTATTTCTTATAAACTGAGACTCAGATCAAGTCTTGTTACAGATTTAAAGTGGAAACTTGAAAATGGTAATTGTCTCGTTCGGTCTCACTTGAGAACGCCTCTGCAGACTCTGCTAAACTGTGAAGCAGATAGGCCAAGCACGGTCATTGGTATTAGGATGAAATACTCCATGTTGTTAAAATGTCTCATTTTAAATCCTACAAAACAGTTGTTCATTTGTATTTAAATTTGCCTGTTTTCACTTTAGTGCTCATGCAGCCACTGAAAATGTCAGTGTTACTAAAAAAAGAAGTCACTGTAGAGAGTCGTCCTTGCTTAGAAATGTCATGCAACTTCCCATTAGAAAGGAAATATTTCCTCGATTGACCTTTGAGGTGTAATTTGTATGTAACACGAAAATGAGACCGGTATGCTCATTTATTTCACAATGCTGGAGGTGTTTGTGAATTGTTTGAATATTAGTATCAAGCCCGTGCCTTGGCCTTCTTCCTCTCCGTAACCCTTTTTCATTTACTCATCCAAGCCAGCTATGACTTCCGTTTTTAATAAATGTTTTTTCAGTGTGGGAACCGCTCCATTACTTCTGATTATTTGTAATGGCAAGCTCATTCTTTTATAGTACATTCACTTGAAGACTGTTTTAATGAGCTCTCAGAAGGTCTGCTTCCTTAGCCTGTGGCTAGATCCAGTTATGTACAGCAAGCAACTCTACTAGACCAAGACTATATAAGGCATGAACACTTCCCTAGACATGAAGACATGCCATTCTTCCCTTTGACAGATATTATCCAGTGGGGAATGGTAGCCACACAATTTGAGTAGATCCTTGATTGTAACATATTGCATAAATAAAACATAAAGAAATATTTTAGCATTGCAGGGGATGTCAAGCTATTTTGGAGGGCAATATGAGCTATTTGGCTGCGTTATATGCTTAGTTACAGAATAAAGACATTTGGCTTTATTTTTAAAGCTGAAATGTTTAATTTCTGGAGACAAATACTGGTCATTTGTGACCGAACTGAAATTAATATTACAGACTATCCACCTGTTAATGATTGACCTTCAGATGAAAAGCTACAAGACGTGCTATACGTGTTTCACTTCCTAATTTGGACACGTGTGTTTTTAACACATTATCTTGTTTCCTGTCCTTATTTCTGCCCCCTGCTCCCTGTCTGCCTTCCAGACGCCATGATCCGGCTGGAGGAGGATAATCGTGCACCCCCAGTACACAGCATGGACACCAAAAGGCACTCTGCTGAAAGGTGACCTCCAGGAATTTCACCTCCACAAATTATTTGGTGAGTTAAAGGTGAGAGAATCTCCTGTTGGCCCATGACACCATCTTCCCCCCGTGTTAGCTGACCTGCTGCTTAATGCAAAAGTTTGTTTTAGACATTTAAATGAAGTCCTCTAAAACAGAAGACATAAAAAAATTGTACAGTTTTGTATTTACTACCTTTTTAGGAAAAAAGCTCAGCATGGATTTATGGTTTTTTTTGTTGATTTTTTTTCTAGCACCATAAAGCGCTGATTGAATGAGCTATGCTTACAATTGTTCCTTTTGGTCTGCAAAAAAGGTTTAAGTGCAAAAAAAATGTCATTTCCCAATTAAAATTGTATATTTTTCTTTTATGACTAAATCTGTTTTTTCTTTTAGTATCATTTAGAAAAAGAGACACAATGCAGGTTGTATTAGTGTGTGTGAGCACTCCTCCTGCAGCTCTTTCCTCCCCCTGAGCGTTTTAAGTCCTTCTGAGCAAATGAGCATAGCCATATGGCTTATACTTATTCTTTTGGCAGCCCTCTACTCAACCCATTTCACCAGTGGTCTCACTTCCTGTGTGAACTTATTATACAGTTAGGTCTATAATTTGTTGAACAGAGACAGAATTTTTGTAGTTTTGCCTCTGTACACTAGTGTTTAGCCGTTAGCTTTAATTCAGGGGGTTTTACAAAAAAGACCTGCATTCACTGTTTATTCATTAGAGCCACTTTATGCATAGTCTCCTGTTTTTAGAGGCTCAAAACTAACTAACTGTCACTATGCTTTGGGTCATTATCACTATTTGCACTGTGAAATGCTGTCTGATCAGTTTTGCAACATTTGTCTGAATCTGAGGAGAGAGTATAGCCCTCTACACTCCAAGATTCATCCTGCTGCTTCTATCAATAGTAACAGCATTAATAGACACTAGTGACCCGCTTCCACTGGCAGCCATACATGCCCATGCCATAACATTGCCTCGATTATGTTTGACAGATATTGTGGTATGCTTTGGATCACAAGCAGTTTGTGTCTTCCTCGATCTCTTCCCTTCATTCTGGTACAAGTTAATCTGCCCAGAGATTTCTTTTCAGAAATGTCTTTCTTTTCCTTGAGTATAACCAGTGGTTTGCTGCTTGTTGTAAACTCTGTATTTACATTCACGAAGGTGCCTCTTTATTGCTCACTCTGACAAGGACGTTCCTACTTCCCCTGGAGTTCCCCTTCCCTTTGACTTGATTAGATGTTGTAAATTTGTTTTACTTAACCATAAAATAATTCTGTTATTTTCTACTGTGGTTGCCTTCTTTGGTTTTTTGGGCTTTTTGGTATTGCGGAGTTGGCCAGTGCGTTCATTCTTTTTAAGAATTTACCAAGTTATTGATTTGGCTATGCCTAAAATTTTTGGTATTTATCTGATTTGTTTAAATTTGTTGTCGTTTTTTTTCTTTCAGCCTAATGAAGGCCTTCCTCACTTGCACCAACATCTACTTGGGACTCATATTTAAAATTGTAGTGATAAAATATAAAAGGCAATTCTGAAAATGGGCCACTATGTACAGGGAGTGCAGAATTATTAGGCAAGTTGTATTTTTGAGGAATAATTTTATTATTGAACAACAACCATGTTCTCAATGAACCCAAAAAACTCATTAATATCAAAGCTGAATGTTTTTGGAAGTAGTTTTTAGTTTGTTTTTAGTTTTAGCTATTTTAGGGGGATATCTGTGTGTGCAGGTGACTAATATTGTGCATAATTATTAGGCAACTTAACAAAAAACAAATATAGGTTCAAGGTTCAAGGTTCTTTATTTGTCACATGCATAGTTATACAAGTATAACACACAGTGAAATGTAGCCTGACACGCTCCTCGACATGTGCAAAAAAATTGGTGTGTGTGTGTGTGTGTGTGTGTGTAGAGGAAGAACATTATATATATATATATATATATATATATATATATATATATATATTAGTGCTGTCAATAGATTAAAAAAAATTAACTAACTAATCTCACAATTTTCTGTTATTAATTGCGATTAATCTCAATTACTTTATTAATAGCCTGGCTCCAATTACATTTTTTTATTCTTTATATTTTAAGTAATTATCGTTGTTCACCGAAGTCCAGTGGTCTCCGGTGAGAGCGACATTCCTTACTTGCACAAGCTTGCTGGACTGCTGAGCCCTCTGGTCCCCATACAAAGTGTGCAGTCTCGACACAATGGTTCCTCTCGAGGGCAGATTGTAACACTCATCTCCTGATGCAGCACGAATGACTTCTCTCAGTCCATCATCTTCTACTATGCTAACTGGTCGGCAGTTTTTAGCTATCCAAACAACCAAGGAATTGGTTACCTTTTCTCTCACATTTTTTGTTATTCGTCCACAAGCACCATACTCCTGAAGCGTAGACTGGCGAGGTCCCGTAGAGGTGGATTCAGTTGGGTGTTTTGCTCTCAGGTGATACGCCAGTGATGAACTGCTTCTGTGGTACTTGCATTCAGCGTTGCAAATTGTGCATCTTACTCTCGTTTTGTCCAACAAGCCATCAGGCAACTTCTTAAAGAGAAACTTTCCACCCAAAAGTCCGCCCTCGTCCATGCTTGCGTGTGTTAGCTAGTGTTAGCTAGATAGTAGCATGGTGTCACTTCTTCTTCTTCTTCTAATCATTTCTGTCAGGCCAAACGCCAGCATAGCACACTGTTGCCCCCTCCTCCAGAGGTGCTCATGAATTTAAAAGTCTTAGATTACAGGAAATTAATAAAAAAACAAAATCAGCGTTAAATTTTTTTAATGCATTAAACATTTCGCGTTGATCTTAACAATTAACGCGATAATTTTGACAGCACTAATATATATATATATATATATATATATATATATATATATATATATATATATATTATATACATTGGGTGAATGTGCAGTAGTAGCAGCAAGCAGGTGAATTCTGTGAGAGGGCGGGTGTGTGTGTTTAGGGCACGGATGGCTTGGGGATAGAAGCTCCTCTTGAGTCTCTCTGTCCTTGCCCGGAAGATGCGGAACCTTCTACCAGATTGCAGAAGTTGGAACAGTTTGTTGCCAGGATGGGACGGGTCCTTCAGTATCTGCGCTGCTCTAGTCCGGCATCTCCTGGTGTAGGTGTCCTGAAGCGGGGGGAGAGCAATCCTGCAGCAGCGTTCTGCTGTACGGATCACTCTCTGGAGAGCTTTTTGGTCCTTCACACAGCTGTTCCCAAACCACGATGTCATGTTCTGTGTGAGGATGCTCTCCACAGCACCTGTATAGAAAATCCTGAGGATCTTTGGAGAGACCCTGAACTTCCTCAGTTGTCGTAGGTGATACAGGCGCTGCCTAGCCTTATATATACCCATTTCAATTATTTATTTTTACCAGTGAAACCAATATAACATCTCCACATTCACAAATATACATTTCTGACATTCAAAAACAAAACAAAAACAAATCAGCGACCAATATAGCCACCTTTCTTTGCAAGGACACTCAAAAGCCTGCCATCCATGGATTCTGTCAGTGTTTTGATCTGTTCACCATCAACATTGCGTGCAGCAGCAACCACAGCCTCCCAGACACTGTTCAGAGAGGTGTACTGTTTTCCCTCCTTGTAAATCTCACATTTGATGATGGACCACAGGTTCTCAATGGGGTTCAGATCAGGTGAACAAGGTGGCCATGTCATTAGTTTTTCTTCTTTTATACCCTTTCTTGCCAGCCACGCTGTGGAGTACTTGGACGCGTGTGATGGAGCATTGTCCTGCATGAAAATCATGTTTTTCTTGAAGGATGCAGACTTCTTCCTGTACCACTGCTTGAAGAAGGTGTCTTCCAGAAACTGGCAGTAGGACTGGGAGTTGAGCTCCAGTACTCCACCTCCACCTTGCTGGTGTCTGAGTCGGACTGGAGCTCTCTGCCCTTTACCAATCCAGCCACGGGCCCATCCATCTGGCCCATCAAGACTCACTCTCATTTCATCAGTCCATAAAACCTTAGAAAAACCAGTCTTGAGATATTTCTTGGCCCAGTCTTGACATTTCAGCTTGTGTGTCTTGTTCAGTGGTGGTCGTCTTTCAGCCTTTCTTACTTTGGCTCCAGTGATGTTGCAGCTCTGAAATATGGTCAAACTGGTGGCAAGTGGCATCTTGGCAGCTGCACGCTTGACTTTTCTCAGTTCATGGGCAGTTATTTTGCACCTTGGTTTTTCCACACGCTTCTTGCGACCCTGTTGACTATTTTGAATGAAACGCTTGATTGTTCGATGATCACGCTTCAGAAGCTTTGCAATTTTGAGACTGCTGCATCCCTCTGCAAGATATCTCACTATTTTTGACTTTTCTGAGCCTGTCAAGTCCTTCTTTTGACCCATTTTGCCAAAGGAAAGGACATTGCCTAATAATTATGCACACCTGATATAGGGTGTTGATGTCATTAGACCACACCCCTTCTCATTACAGAGATGCACATCACCTAATATGCTTAATTGGTAGTAGGCTTTCGAGCCTATACAGCTTGGAGTAAGACAACATGCATGAAGAGGATGATGTGGACAAAATACTCATTTGCCTAATAATTCTGCACTCCCTGTATAACATTTTTTCCAATTCCTAAACAGCTGCAGAAGTTTTGTAAAACATCTTGAATTAAAGCTGGAAGGTTGCACTTCAATCACATCTTAGTGGTTTGATTTAAAACCCATGTGTGGTGGTGTACAGAGGCTCATAGCTGACTATGAGAATGTTACAGTACCATGCTGATGGTAGAATTTAGCTCAAAGCATCATTTCCACAAAGTACAGCCCCCCACATCTGCTACTTGAGTTCTTATTTTCTAGTTTATCAAAAGTGTCACCTCTTGTAGATTTTAGTTAAAAGAAATCATGTGTGCAGATGACTTCTCATGAGGTAAAGGGGTATAATGAAGTGGTAGGAGAACTCTTTCTTCCAGTCAATCAAAACAGCATGATCCGGTATTATCCTGCAAGCCTGCCTGGGAAGGCTCTGATTAGTCCTGCCTGAGGAGCTACATTAATATGAGTCTAATAGCCATGGATAAAACTGACTTTAATTCCTGAACAGTTAATAAAAATGCAATTAAAACACTTTGAATAAAAGCTGAAAGTCGTCACTTCGATCACATCTGGATTGTGTGCGATTTAAAGTCAACTGTTGTGGCGTACAAAGGCGGAACTACAAAAACCGAGCCTTTCCTGGGTAAATTATTATTCATGCACTCAGCTAATTCAATCTGAAAAGACCTGTGATTGGCTGAAGTCTCCTGTCACAGCCTAGACCTTCAAAAACCTGAAAGCCGATCCCATTATCTTTCTCAGACCAACTGCATTGCAATACAATATAAGGTCATAATGAATTTTTAAATCCTAGTGACACCAAATTTTATTACCAACCAGTTACTAACAATCATGCAATTCATTAAAACATTTAAACTTACCAGCTTTGTTGCTAAATGTTTTCAGCTGCTGATTAAAACACAGTTGGTGCTTGTTAATAGGATCAATATATTTTTGGTTTTGGCATTTTTGTGGGCTATTATAACAACTATGACAAGATGATTATTCAAAACTATTTGTCCAAATTTGAAAAAATATATCTAATCGTTGAAATCTCTGTAGACTACTAAATTTAAACTACCCATGTAAAAATGATGGTGAAGTGCGCTTGATCTTAATTTAGATGCACAATCAAGACACTTTGCTTTTGTGAAGGCCCATGTAGGGTAGCAGTCCTCAGTGGCAGTTGCTCAACATCTGTAAGTTATTATCTGCAAAAACAAAATATCAGCACACACAAGACAGTAAAAAATAATCAGCTGTAATAATAATGACATTTAGCAGATGACAACAACCACAATGCAAAAACACAAATGCTGCTACCAATACTTAGATGTACAATAATAAATGTGATGCTTAATAATGTGCAATGTGAATAGGCAGCATTGCTTGGGAAAAGCAGTATGCGTGTGATTTAATTGGATCAAGATTTGCTTTTAAAAAAAGAACCCCAAAAATATTGTTAAAGGCAAAGTACAAGTGTCACAAAGAGGGCGACAGGCTGTCACTTGACAAATGAAATGAATATTTGTGTTGGATTCATAAGTGGAGAGGCTGGTATTTCGGTTGTGTGGTCTCAAGTTACATTAGTGATAATTATTTCTGTTATTTATTCTTTGCTAATAGCAAACACTTCTGCAAAAAAATGCTAAGGAAGTAGCATTTTAGGTAGGTCGCATTATAATAATAAGCTTGTTCGGTCTTCATGTTGAAGTATCAGTAGTGCAAGATATTGATCCCCAAGTTGCTCCTGGTGTGTGTGTGTGTCACAATAAAAAAGTGCTGTATAAAAGTGTAAACGGGGGTTGTAGTCGAAAGCCTATTGCTCAGAGTAAAAAACATGCTATATAAGTACCAGTTCCTTTATCATCAGTGTATTATTTTAACTATGTATGTGCTGCTTTAACTATTCACTGACTTCAAACTGGTGATAAAACCTTTGAATTACAGTAGCTTGTGACCTGACATTAGAAAAGATCTTGAGTAAGTCTTGTTGTTTTGTAAATAAAGACAAAAAATTAAAAAAGAATATGATAAAAAAACTATAAAAGTAATGAAGTCCAACCCCTGAGTATAAATTACATAGGGATGATAGGTTGTGATAATATTATTTATTTGGTGCATAGTGCTGCAGAACTTTTTCTGATAAAATATAACCTCATCTTCTCCTGAAAATTTTGCATCAAATGATGTAGCCTTGGGTGAGGTTGACTCTTAATGGAAATCTGGTCTCTCACTGAAGCAATGATTGATATCAGACTTGCATTCATTTGACAGTAGATACCTCAGGCTACAATCCATGCAATCGCTATAAGTGAAATAAACACAGACAAAAAACACCCCAAAAAACATGAAAAATCAAGCAAACATTAAAAAAAGCATTAATTGGCCAAAGGCAAGGCTCATTTATCACTAATGAAATGGTGCATGCATGCAGTGTAAATGCTATGAAGAGTTCAGTGGGTTTACAGTGGGTTTGTCACCAAGCAGCACATCTATGAGGGTGGTTCCAAGAGCAAATGTGGTTAAAAGCACTCAAGCACTGGATAGGATTCAGTCAGCGTGCATTTAATTTGGGTTTGGAGTAACAGGAGGCATGGACGTGGTTATACAAGAGATATGGACAAACACATTTGTGACTGTGTAGGAAGGCACAGATAAACCATTTCTGTCACCTCATTTCTTAGAATATCATTACCTGTCTAAAGTAATGTGTTTGTCTCAGTTTGTTTCATTTCATCCATCTCAGCCATTTGTCTCTTTGTTAGATTTTATTGGACATGCACAATCTATGGTGGCAGATTGTAATCACTATGGTTTAAAGTGCTTTGAGTTTTGTTTATCCAAAACTAGTAATTTAAAAGGTCACTGGGGGATTAAAAAAAAAAAGCTTCATTGAAATTCAAGAAAGCTTCAGATATGTACCCTATACTAACTGGTCACCTGACAAAATCAGTTTTCTAGCAAAAGAATTTACAAAAGTTGGATTGTTTCATTGTTTTTAACTTTATTCGCAGGCAATGTCCTTTGTCATAAGACCTGAGCAGTAATTATTGCTTCACCAATATATGCTCTACAAGAAATCCTTAAGATAAATGACAGAACATATTAAATAATTAATTCGTAATTATTTAATATGTAATAAATGAATTATTTGGTTATTTCTGTTTGTTGTATAGCATATCAATCAATTATCTTTACGAAAATGTACCATTGATTCCATTTTTGAAGCCACACTATATATATTTATTTCGTTTCTGGCGTAATCTATCCACCATGTGTTGTTGCATATCCTAACTTGATCTGGGGAACTGATGAAGCATTTGTGAGAACAAAAGGTGAATTATAGTTAGGGAAACCATTCCATTGGGACTTCATTAGCTAGTGGGCTCTGTACTACAATACTTCAAACATTATAAAAACCTATTTGGTATTCAGCTGCAGTTCTCAGGGGCTCGTATTTGCAATTAAATAATAATCTCTCACTAAGTTAAGAGTTAGGAAATCTCTAATAACACACACACACACACACACACACACACACACACACACACACACACACACACACACACACACACACACACACACACACACACTTGTGCTAAACTCTGTCCACACAAAGATTTGATGATACTTGGCGACAGTAGGATTAGGGCATTTTGAAACACTGTAGTGATTGTTGTTTTCACTTTGCTTGAAAACTCTTTATCTCTGGCAAATGAGGAGCCCATTTTTCCTTAACAGTGTATCTGTGTATATAAATGCAAATGATGCCATCCAAGTGGATGGAATTCAATTTAAATAATGATCTGATACATTTCAAAGTGCTGTTTTTGAAATTGGCTCTCTTGGGACCGGACAGCTTGGAAAGGACTTCGCCAGCCTTTTTGTCCCCAACACTGAAAGTCAAATACCAATCACATCACTGGAGAAACACAATAACTCTGCTAAATCATGTTGCAACAGAAGCATGGAAACTGCTTTTTTAATTTCTACTATTTACCTGTCACTTTGTATATATGCACTGGAATACTTACTCTGCATTTTTATGTTCAATTAAATTTTCAGTTGTATTTATACAACGCCAAATCACAACAACAGTCGCCTCAAGGCGCTTTATATTGTAAGGTAGACCCTACAATAATACATACAGAGAAAAACCCAACAATCATGTGACCCCCTATGAGCAAGCACTTTGGAAAAAGTGTGAAGGAAAAACTCAGTTTTAACAGGAAGAAACCTCCGGCAGAACCAGGCTCAGGGAGGGGCAGCTATCTGCGGTGACTGGTAGCGGAAAGCGAAGGAAGAGCCCGAGAGGTCTATTAACGCATAGTGAGTGAGAAAGGTAACTGAAAAAGATGTTATTATTAATTAATCAGAACGTATTAAACCAGACCACAATATAGTAAAAACAAGAAAGCAAACATAAAAACCCAACACATATTTGGGTTATATGTATTGTCTGCTTTAGAGGACACTGAGATGGAGTGTCCCTGTTGGTATGAGGTGAAGCCCCAGGGGACAGATTAAAGAAGCTGGCATGGTACATAAGCAAAGGCTTAGAGGTGCATGTTGAGCCTGAGTGCTGTATCATTCCCAGTTAAGTGTACTACAGCAGAGTGATTGGCTTCTTTTTTTTGGATGCATGTGATGTTTTTTTTTATCTCCTATTATGTTTATTGCCTAACCCTAACCCAGTAACTCATCCACTGAGGTTTTAGTCAATTATGGCACCTAGCATGGTTTCCAGCCATATTGCATAACCCTTTAGCCAAGTCCCATTCCTGCACTTTACCACTTCATTCACTGATTGCTTTGTCCAAATCCAGCTTTGGCTCCAATTACTGCCTCTTTCTGTCAATATGTTTGCCCCACAGAGATTTGTGATTTCAGTGTAGTGTTTTTTTCTATTTCAAAAAGATCTCAAGTCTTATGCCTTCAATAATCTTGTAAACCTGTTTAGAAGCTGTTTGGCTGGTTATTATGATTTTCAGGCACTTTTTCCATTAGATAAAAAGATTTCATTATCACCTTCTTGTTACCCTAAGCCTTATATTACTTGTCTTACAGCTATACTCTCGCTCAGTACATTTGATGGAGGTACAGTAGTGTGCAAAAAGGCTCGAGCCACCTCTAATTTCTTTGCCTTCTGGCTTCCAAATAGCCAGATATTCTTGTGTTTCTCGGACGGTCTTTTGAAGTTTCTCTTTAGACATCGGGTGCTTTTTCAGTTAATTTCTATTCAGTCCTTCTACGTGACCTTTTTCAGAAGAATGCTGTTTTTAACTGTTTTTGTTGAGCCACTTATCAGTGGTCATTAAGAACACACAACACCGTCCATTCGAGTATAAAAAAAGACATAACTCAAGATATGGACCAGTGGTGAGTCTGCACGTAACATGCAGCATTTTTTACTGAGAGTATAAAATGTGTTCTAAAATTAAAAGAGCATTCTCAAAGATGAAAATGGCATATTTCAGCATGGTGTATATTGGCAAGTGAAGAACAAAAGAAGAAGGACCAGGCCTAGAAACTAGAACTTTTAGTAGCAGGTGAACAGTATTTGAAAGTTATGTCCTTCATAAAAAAAATACAAAAGACCTGCCACAGGACCTAAGAGATCCATCTGAGCCCTCTATTGATCGATCAACTGTTAGCCAAAGCCTCCACGGAAATGGTCTCAGTGCAAGGATGACTGTCAAGAACTCTTTCTTCAGAAAGGGAAACTGAGAGAAAATGCCGAGGATGGCCAAATTACACAAGAAGTGGACTGGAAATCAGTGGCAATGGATCTTATAAAGTAATGAATCCAAATTAGAAATTTTTGTTCAAACCTTTGTACAGTGGAGGTGAGGAGAGAGATACAACAGTAAGTCTCTACAGCCATCTGTAAAACACAGTGGAAGCTCTGTAATGGTTTTGGCTGAATTTCAGCCAGTGGTGTTGGGAATCATTTCAAGATACCAGGAATGATTAACACAGAAAAATACAGTCATATTTTAAACCAACGGGCAATACCATCTGGAAAGCATCTGATTGGCAACAGCTTCATTTATCAGCTTGACAATGATACTAAACACACTGTCATTGCAGTAAATCAAGACTGGATAAAAAACACACACACAATCAAACACTATTTGTCATGGACTGGCCTCCCAAGAGCCTGGACCTAAACATTATCTAGGAAATTTAAGGATAATTTTGACTGAGAAAGGAAAAAAGGGCAGCCAACATCCAAAGAAGAGCGTCCTTCAAGTATGAAGTTTAATACAAAGTGTCACAGCTGTCCTCACAGTTTTCCTTTCCAATACCCACCAGCTTTCTGTGAAAGTCTGAGCTATTTTATGTGCGTCTTTTACTTTTTGAAAAATGTTTCTTATCTCCTGTACTGACTAGACTAGAAAAGGAAACATACCAAAACGACACTTTTATCTGAACATGCCTGTGAAGGTTCTCAGTCATCCAGGTCATCGTAGTCAAAGGAGCTTGCAAAGAAAAGCGTCTGGACTTCTTTAAGTTACTTGAAGACGTTTCACCTCTCATCCGAGAAGCTTCTTCAGTTCTAAGGTCAAATGGTGGAGAGTCCCAGATATAAACCTAGTGGGAGTATCCCCCCACAGAGGGGTAAAAGGACCCCCTGATGATCCTCTAATCGCCTGAGCCAAGGTGTGAAACTGGGCGTGGGTCCCAATCAGCCAGAGTTTCGGGTGTGTTCATTGTGAAACCTGGCCCCACCTTATCATGCGAATTCCTGAGATCAGATGGCCCAGGATGTGAGTGGGCGTTAAGGCGTCTGGGAAGGGATCTCAAAACTGGATTATAGATGGCAGAGAGTTGGTGTCGTAAACCACCGCCTCTGTTCAAAGATGGTCGCTCACAGTGGACATAGATGGCTTCTTTCACTCCTCTTTCAAACCATCTGTCCTCTCTGTCCAAAATGTGAACATTGGCATCCTCGAAAGAGTGTCCTTTATCCTTAAGATGCAGATGGACTGCTGAGTCTTGTCCTGTGGAGGTGGCTCTTCTATGTTGTGCCATGCGCTTGTGAAGTGGCTGTTTGGTCTCTCCAGTGTAGAGGTCTGGGCATTCCTTGCTGCACTGTACAGCATACACCACATTTATATCTGAGACTCTCCACCATTTGACCTTAGAACTGAAGAAGCTTCTCAGATGAGAGGTGAAACGTCTTCAAGTAACTTAAAGAAGTCCAGACGCTTTTCTTTGCAAGCTCCTTTGACTTTTATCTGAACAATCTTGAACTTTAGTGTGGAAGAAATGTCCCTTGCATGCTCCTAGTATTTGGTCAGCTGTAGTTATTTGTTACTGCAGCACATGTAGTTTGTAATAAAATAATGGATATAATATATTAAAAAGTCTGAGGATCAGTTTTAAGAAGGTTTTCATCAGTATTTAAATACCTTTTTGTGAGGTATATAAGTTTTGGTTAATTGACAGCAGCACAGCTGTCCTCTTTTCTTTTGTCATATCCACCCACTCTTTTTTCTGCCCATTCTGTCAAAATTAAAGGGGAAACAGTACAAGTATTATCAAACTGAATGAAACTTGAGAAATTTTTTATAAGGTGATTTCTTTTTCAGAAACTCCTTGTCCTGTTTTCCCCTTGTTCTCTTTACACAAAGCTTAAAGCCTTTATGATTCTTCCCATTTCAGTAGCCAGAGCACACAGACTCCCGTACCTACTGGAGACAGTGTCCAGATGTATCTCTCTATCATTTCTCCTGTGGCACAAGTATATTTTTATGCACACACAGCAACCATTTTAAAAGCAGTTTAAAGGGCACTTGTACTGGGTGAGAATTACTTCATTCACATTGGAAGTGGTTTTAACAGTAAAAACTACTGAGTGGAACAGGGCAATACAGTTTGTTGATGCACACTGCCGGAATGTATTTGGGAGACGAAAAAGGTGAGTTTCTGAGTTTCAATTAGATTTTCCTTCTTAATCAATTTGGATTATTTTTTCTAACCAAGTGTTTATCTTCATTAATATCAGAGGTCAAAGTGGAATCTGGCAGATAGGTGAATCCAATCCAATGTAGCAGTGCAGCGTGCAGAAAATATTAACCTTACCTAAGCTTTAAATTTCCCAGTTACCATATGTAAGTTAGCTGTCAATACCTTTGAAAATAATCTCTCATCTTCCTCTTTTGTCTTTCATATTTTTCTCTCTGTCTTTGTGAGTGAACTTGTCACACTTGTCATTGGTACAGAGGCTGCATTTCTATCTTGTAAACTGCACAGAAACCAATTGTGTTTAGTGTTAAGCTGTTTGAAACATTTGAAACATTACCTGGCAATTGTAAATTACAAATGCTACGCAGAACCCTGAACTAGATGGTCTAAAATTCCATTACCACAATTTTATTGGCATCTGTAGCATGAACACACCACAGTGATGAAAATAAAATAAAGGATGTGTTGATGGTACCGTATAAGCCCAGCTGTGGGATGACATTATTTTCTTAGTACTGAGTAAGCTTCTCCGTGACGTCAGCTGGAAGCAACACCAGACTGCAACATAAGAGAGATTAACTCACTTGACAATATTAAGCATTACACTTTGTCCTCTGTTTCCCTAATTATAGTGATGGTCTTTACAGATGCTATGCCTGCTGGGATGTGTACAGTATGTGACCTGGCGATGTATGTTTGATCATGTCTTAGATTTCTGCTGCTAGATCAGTACAACTGCCAAGTAAGCATAAGTGTTATTACCAGCAACACAACAGCATGGAATCACACCTACTTCAACAACCTGACCTTTTGGTTGGTTATTCAACCATTTCAGTCCAGATATTTTTCATCTCCCAGCATGCTCTCATCCCAGGGTGACAAATACTGCTATTTTGTCGTATGCTGCTGGTATCAAAGAGATATGCACATCCATTTGTGTTGGTGCCTTGAAACACTGGCAATGTAAGACGCCAAGGATAATGATCATCTTTGAGCGAGCAAGTCCAAATTAGGAGGCTGTAGCAGCAGCAGTGAAGTAAGTTACAGGTTTGTCATCCAGGACACTTGTGGTTCATGTCGTGTTTTTGAGCTTTATGTTTCTCACTAGGCTGTCTAGGCAGTAAAATCTACAAATATGGGACTTCGGATCATTAAAAGTGCAAAAATGCAGCTTTTTAAATGGGATGCAAAGGAGTCGTTTGCCAAGATCTCTTTGTGATAGTTTTGGAGTGAAACTCCCTGTTGCCTTAAACCAGGCACCAGCGACTGTGATAACAACAGTGTTTGACTCAATGTGAATGGAAATGGGCTGCTGTGTGTAAGCTATGCATAAATGAAAAAAGTAGGATCCATAATTTATATTTGTGCTTGAGTTTATATTTCTTTGTAATCCACTTGTCTTCATAACTTTTTTGGCAAAAAAAGAAGGAAATAACTGAGCAGGTTTCAAACAGCAATGTTTCTTATCGGTCCAAATATGAACTTCCAGCATCTCTGAAATTACTAATTAAGGGTAAATAGAATTGTCAAAATGAGCACTTTTTTTCTTCCCTTTTCTCTTTTGAACTTGTGTCTTAGGAGTTTAGTTATTTGGTTTACACAACCCCTTAGGAATGTTTCCTCTTCTCATCAGTGATAGAAATCTAGGTATGCATTGTAGCGCCATGGTGATGAATCAGTAAACCTTACCCTGTTTCCTTCCCGGCTTTGTATCATTATGATGAGGAATTATTTCATCTTCCACATTATCTAAGCCGATAGATGGAAAAAGTTGAAACTTCTGAGCAAAATATTTTGAGTGCCAATTTGGCACCTTTTCCATTAGCACTTAACTCCTTGTCAAATGCTCAACAGACTTAAACTAATACCAGTGAAGAAGGAAGAAGGAAAGAAGCAGTGTTCATATGCCAAATTTTATTTAAAATTAAATTAAATTAAATTTTATTATGTCTCCCACACATTTTAACATGGTGTGTTACAGCCATGGTATGTCTGGAAGTTCATATTTCCCAATGTTTAAAAAAAACGTCACTTAAATAAAGAAATAATCCGATTTTAGGGGTCAGAGGTCATGGTCACTACTGCCTCACAAAAATCTGTCACTTCATAATTTTTATGAAGTGACAAGGTCAAAGGTCAACTTTATTGTGACATAATATTCTGCAGGAACATTGTCTGACCATTATTAAATGTCATAACTGAGGAACAGAAGGGGAGGTTGACTAGCTGGCAGAACATAGCACTGCGATTGTCAAAGGTTTCAAAGAGAAATCCAAACCGAACACAAGGAATGCCATCTGTTTGTCATTTAAGTCTCAGAGTCAAAGCCGATATAGCACCTTCATCATTCGAAGGTGCCATATCAGCCTGTTCATTGTTCTGTTCAGCTGTTAAGGAAATTCAGCTTTGATTTTGCTTAGTTTACTCTTGGTATTCTTGAGTTAAGCAGAGGTCTGAAAATAAAATTTATATTCTGCAAATCTAAAAACCCAGCACTGTTTTCATTTGGAACTTCCTAACTTTTTCCTTGGATTGAATTTTTCTGTTTCTGTTCCCCTTACACTCCCTTTATTTCTGTTTTGCCAGGCCATCCATTTTATGAAGGGTATCGTTAACAATCAAGTTCTGTTTTATGCATTTTGTGCGGTAAAATTCCCAGTATCGGAATTGCTGCCGCACCAAATTATGACTTCTGTTTGATAATGACTGCCTATAGAACAAGGGACCTTCATTCCTGTTGAGCAGTCTTTTTCTCCACCTCTGTGCTGCTCTAAGCTGAAATTTACCATCTGTTGAAAACTCACAGGGGCAAAAGCATATTAAAAAAATGTTTAATTCCCCTTTTTCCTTGACAGGACAGAAGCTAAGAATCTTTTTATTTTATGTGATGAGGGCACATTGTCACCTTTAACTTTGAAGTTGTTATTCTCTATAATTTTATACCACTAAAACATCCAATTCCTTGTGTGCTTTTCTTTTATCCTCCATTTATTCACTTTCCGATGCTAACGTTTGATTTGTTTCCAACCTCAGCCTCACTTGGAACCAAACCTCTCTTCCATTTTTAGGGGTCAAGGTGTCGGAAGATCTGAATTGATGATTCTGGCTTTAATTAGTATAGCCTGTTTTAGTGATATCAGCAATTCTTTACAGGCTATGCTAATCTGTGCCAGAATCAGCAATGCAATTGGGACGGATGCATTTCTCCATGACGTACATTTAGGCCATTTATTGTACTGCTGTCATTCTCTTAGTTTCTCTTTTTTATTTATTGCTGGTTTTGAGTCAATGCTTTGAAATATAACAGAGCAAAAAAAAAAAAAAAAGCTCCTTGAGAGGGATGGATACTGGCAAATGCCTTCAGTCAAGGGGCATATCTGCTGATAAGATATAATTTGTAATAACGCGAATGAAAAAGAAAATACTGTTTGGCCTATATGTCATATGTGCTGAAATTAAGTGGCCTTTGCTGTGATCCATTGGGCAACAAGTTGATGAGTGTAAATGTCAAATATTGTGTCAGTATCTCAATCTTCTTATTGGAAAAGGAGGTTCACTGGTGTGAAAAAGTGCAGATAACTCTGACTCCAGTAGCTGCTTCGTTGTGCTGATGTTTTTTCCATTAACCTTGTATGTTAGAGGTGCCTTACCTGCGGTCACTTAATTTAACAAAATGTCTGCCCTTTAAAAAAGCCATTTTCCCTGCAGAGTCTCAATTGACCTCTATAATGATAAATGTATAATACTATATCTATTTTTGAATACATACTTGAAGAAAACACTATCTGGAAAGATTTGATAGCATTTATCTGCAATATCACTGTCTGGTTTTTTGTTTTGTTTTTTTCATTTTAAATTATTTGTACTAATCATTTCAAAGTTACAGTCATTCATTTATGTAAAGCTCTCTTAAGGTTCCACCACAACATTACAGTCTGGAGTTTGGCTGAGCTATTGTAAATCTTTCATTAGCCATTCTGCTGTGGTGTGCTTGGGATCATTGTCCTGTTGCATGACATGAAGCAGGACAATGATCAGGACTATCAAGTTCTATCCAGGTGCAAAGCAAGCCCACACCATCATCCCTCCACCACTGTGCTTGACAGTTGATGTGAGGTGAGATGATTGTGCTGTGTTTAGATTTTGACAAATGTGAGCCACATTGTGACCAAACATTTCCTCTTTGAACTTTCCTAAGGACATTGTTCTAAAAGTCTTGGGACTTCTTCAGATGTAAATTGGCAAACCTAAGTTGTGCTGCTATATTGATTTTAGATAGAAGAAGCTTTCTCCTGACAACTCTTCCAAGCAACTCATACTTATTGAGTCTTTTTCTAAGTGTACCGTTGCGAAGTGTAACGTTTGCCTTGCTAACTGAGGCCTATAGAGTTTAAAATGTAGCTTTTGGAGTTTTTGCATTTTCTCTGACCATTGCATGTTCTGACCTTGAGGTGAATTTTCTGCAATCTCCACTTGTGGGAAGGTTATGGCATTGTCTTCACATACAGAAAACTGCCAAAACCTTTTGGATTTATTGAGGCTGTAACACTTGCTGAAAGACAGTTAATCAGTTGCATTTGATTTGCAGGACCTGTCTACTAGTTATCCTACTAGTACCTAAGGTGTACTGGATTTTTGACTGCAAAAACTTTCTTTTTTCACATCACTGTGTAATCCTGTCTTCATATCAAGCCCATTTTCAGTACTAGTTTTGGCTTGTATCTTCTCACTTGAGCAGTATATATAAACTTAACAGTTACCGCTCTGTACTGTATTCTAGCTCATAATGTCACTGATGCATTTCGACATTTCTAAACTGTATTCAAATGCCAATCTCTTGCACAGGAAAGAGTATGTGTTTATAGTAGGTAAAATGTGGAAGACAATGATCAACAACAATGTCTATGCTCACAAGCAATGTGTCCTGTGACATATTTCAAGACCAAACAGAATAGGTGCTTATAGTATTTTTCTGTCCTTGCCTCCCTGTGGAAAAAAAAATTCCCTTCATGTCAATTTTCTGCCACAGGGGTAGAGCATATTGCACATTCCAGTAATAGTGGCATACAGGTAAACTGCCTGTAAATCAGGTCTCTGAGGAACTGCCATTCTGCAGTGGCCTTTGATTGTCAGGGGAGCAAATGGCACCAGCATCTGCAGGCACTTGGATCTCACCCTGATGAAAAATGCACACACAGACAGAGAAACGTTCGGATAAACACACGAGCACAGGCACTTGCGCACATACACACTGAGTGCAACTGGCCTCACATTAACCCTCCAGCCCTCTTTGTTTTGACTGGCTCTGAGCAGGAATATCAATCCACCTGTGTTGGCTTTACTTTGAAGCATCTGAGAAAGGAAATCTGCTCTCATTAACATAATCACCCTGAGAGATTTTCTCATGTACGACCTATTAGGCTTAATGTTTTAAGTAATTTGCCATTACTCATTATTTAGCTTTTGTGAGGGACATGATTAAGTTCCAGTTTTTCCCTCTGTCTCTCACACACACACTTTAATCTGAAATTTGCTACATGCTTGAGACTCAGGGTGATTGATCTTGGTAAATTAGTCTGCTGCCCACTGTGTCATGTTATCTACATCTATATTGATGAATCACCTGTCTTTCTGGCTCACAGCAATTAACTTGCATGTTTAACTTTCCATCCATCTTGTCAAGCTGTGTTTAAAACCTTAATGCGACTCTTTAAAGTGACTTACAAAGCTTTGATTTTACAGAAAGACAGTCCCTTGCATGATTATGTACCTTACAAAGTTAATGCTTCCAGCTATCTATTCCCCTGCCAGGCAGTTGTCCATCATTTCTGAAGTGGATAAAATGCTCTAAATTTTCTGGGTAATTGTGTGTGCCTTTAAAAAAAAATCTATACATTTTTAACACCACACATTGATCTTTAACTTGAGAAAATCTAATTTGCATTTGTATTTTTTTTTTTAATTGTGTCTCTTTAAACTTGTTGATAAAATCCCAGTTAAATCTTCTCCATCATCAGGGTGAGTCAAAAGAGTAAAATGCTGGGGCCCATGAGGTCACCTCTCCACAGTTTTATACACCAGAGCACCAGGCCCCTCCATTTAGTAAAGTAATTCAACTCATTACCTCTCTCTCCAAACTGTATGCATGGAAAGTGTTATGCCTGAGCTCCCATAGGCTCTTAAGCTGCCTTGGTTTATGAGGCATCCGCTAGTGTGTGGGTGCACAAGCGATTGCACACGCTGAGTGTCTCTCCCCATGTCTCCAAACATTGATAAAGCAACAGAGGGAGAATTTCTCTATTTTGCCTGAAGCCGAATAAATAAATAAACTATAATGCATGTCCAATTTTCACTTTTCATTTGCAAAGAATTTTGTAAGTAATTGGAATTCCAGTAATTTGACAGTGCGAGAGAGAAACTAAACTTGAGTTAGTGAAGATGGATGGGCTGGGTTCTGCAGTATGCAACGTATTTTATCCTGCTGTATTTGTATATGTTTTTTCCTTTTTTATTAGTATTTTGTTAAAAATGTATTAAATTAGGATCTGCAAGGATTCTCTTTGCTGATCATTAGATCATTAGATCATTAGAAAACATTAGAGCACTTGTGCAAATATGTGATGTCTTGATAAATCGAGCAGATATTTGAAGTTTACACAGCACCATTCTTAAATTCTTCAAAATATCTTAAAAGTTTATTTTGTGACCCAGAAAGAGTAATATTTCAAACTCCGCCATTCTGTGTTACTCCGCCACTGTCTCGTTTGAGCTTTGGACGAAATGGATTCTGGGATGTTGCATTTCGTCTTTCGAGCTGATTGGAGACGAAAACAGCCAATCAGATTTTTTTGCATCCAAGTCTGTGATTGGCTGGTTTTGTGGCACAAATATAACGGTGTACAGAAAGAGTTGAGCGCGCACGGGCAGAAATGTTGAGAGCGCAAGCAACACGTTGCGAGCGAGCGCAAATGCAAAAACTGAGCAAGAAGGGCTGCTATTGTGTGTGTGTGTGTGGATAATAGCAAACACTGAAATACATTTTTTGCATGCAGCAATGAGTTTTGTTCCCACAAATTTAGCTTTTCTTCGCTCGAATTAAATTTCTCCTCAAAATGCAACACTTGCACCTGCAAAAAAAAATGTAATTTTTTTTTTTTTACTTACGCTCAAATTTCTTTTACTTGTGCTCAGAATAGTGGCACAAAAATAATGCCATAGAATACCTGCCTATGGATTCCACAAACAAATCAAAGTTATCAGAGGAAAATGGAAACTTTAAAAGCGCCTGAATAGATTTGCTGTCATCGCCATCACTGCTGGGTTACTGGTATGCTTGATCTGTGGCTAGACTAGAAACTGGCTTTTTAAATGTTTAATTATTCATGAAAATCATCTACTTGGAATATTCATTTGCACAAACACACGGCTCAAGTATAGCTGTACATATTATTACATATTTCTTCCTTTTTTTATTTAGATCTATTAGTGATGTTAATGGGTTCATTACAGCTCCATACACATTTTCCAGGTCAAAAATGCCTCAATTGGCTGTTTTCATGCTAAATGTCGCCAGCCCCTCTCCATGATTGTTCCATATCTATTGAAAATAGGTTGTCTGATAGGATTTATTATTTGTTACTCTTAGTTAGATTTTAGTTAGATTTTCTTCATCTTATGCCATAATAAATTTGTGGTTGGTTATAATTGAACAGTCCACATAATAATCCAGAAACTAATCAACACAGTCAGTAATAACAATAATTGCTATGATTGTTATGCCAACCACCAGTTGTGAAAACTAAGCACATCTTTCCTCCTTATTTTTGTTGGCCAATATGCTATTCAATGCTTTAACAGTGTCAGTCGCATTGTGCTGTCATCATTCTGCCTTTGTTTATGTGAACTACAGAAGGTGGGTGCGGGACAAGGGCACTCGTCAGTTTTTTGACCAGCTTTAAACAGTGTGACTTTAATTGACCTTCACTCCCTATGTACAGTCTCTTGTTCAGTTCTTAGGAACATTCAGGCACGGCTGCTCCTGTCTATCAGCTGAGATAACTGCCAGTGTGATTTGTGCGGTGCCGTAATGCTCACAGCCATTTCCCTTACGAATTATTGGAGCCAAGAATACCACCCTGTCATGGAATTAATGACACTTCGTTGATTCAACCCATTCCCCATAGGCAGTAAAAAAGAAAAAAAATCTCTCTCTTTCCTGAGGGTCCTATGTTAGTCACAGATTTCTTTAGCTTAATTCTTTTAGTTTCAAATTTTCTCTGGGGACATAGCTAACAGAGCTCCACCAATATATTAACCTTAAAAGACCTCAAATCAAAAGTCTACTCAGCATTAGAATTGTCGGCAAGTGCTTCCCCGCTTTATTTGCAAAAGCTAACGTTGTGTTAAAGTGGATTTTTATGCCCAGTCAAACACATCTGCTTTTCAGCATTTCACTTCTCACCCAGTGAGACTGAGGTCAGTTCAAGCTGGATAGGGTCTGAATATTCATGAACAGTTTAAAGTACTGTTGCGCTGAAAAAAAGAAAGGAAGAACAAAACCCTTATCCTTCCAGAATTCTGCTAATTTAATATGATTTAATTTGAAATCTAAGATGTAAACAGTAGTATGGATTACTTCTCATTCCAACCTCAAGTTATGTCCCCCAATTATCATCATGCTTCACCAGCTCTTGGTGTCACTCTCTCTCTCTAGCTGAGCTCATTACTGTTTCCTCTCTGTTTTTCTTCCTCCTTCCTGCCTATACAGAGCGTACGGCACACCCTGTTTAGTTAGAAATAACCCTACGGATGCACTTGCATCAACACTCACAAATTCACATGGCTGGCAGATGGCACAGAAAGCCTTCCATCAGCATTATAGGCCTAGGAAGTGTGCTTTTGCTCAGCATCCAATAAGGGCATGGAATCCTGCAGTTTAATGCTGATGTGGAGGCTGTTGAGAGGAAAGAGTTCTCAAATGGATGCAAGCTGATAAAGTGAAGATCCAGTGGAGACTGTTGAGTAGCATGCAGTTCATCTATAAAGTTGCTAAGTTACCAAAATCATTGGCTGGTGTATGAGAGATTTACCCTGAATGAACCCCAAATAGATTTTCTTCACCCCCGTGACCTTTATGATGAGTCCTTCTATGCATACTGTGAGAGGATATGATTGCACAAGTCTCATGGAGCTATAAAATGTAAAGGAAAAAAGATTTTGCATGTTACAGCTGATGCTATTTTCCACACTGGTGATTTGTTTTTCATAAAATTTGACTGTATTATCAGTGTAACAGTGTTCCACAACACTGAAAATATGCTACGTTATGCTTCCCCTTCAGCACATCTCTGAAAGAAATTTTAGAAAACAATGTATTTCATTTTCAGTGGTCACTTTAGAACGTGTTACATTGCTATCATAAAAACTGCATTATTAGCCTCCCCCTTGAACAGCTACAACAGTTTATGTATGACTTTCAACAAGGTCTGATTCAGTTGCTCGAAGATTGAGGAAAAATAGCTGTTATTTTATGTGTTTTTTATTATTATTATTGCTTATTTTATGTTATGTATATGTAAATAATAGTTATGAAACTTGAGTAAAAATAAATAGACAAATTGTATTTTATTTTTTAGAGACAGTTTCAGAAAAAATAGAAGCCTAGTCTGTCAAGGAAGGATGAAAATTAGATTTGTAACTGAGACTGATGAGTCACTTCTCACGGCTCAGAAACTCGCTGAAACTGCTCGTCTGCTGAGTTTTCCTGTTTTTTTTGGCCCTTTAGGAAATGAAAACCTTGTTGATAATGCGATCTTCTTTGCAAAACAGGTCAGAGTTTGCCTTAATTTCCTCAAGCTTAATTTGTTGACCTTTTGCACTTTTTATCTGCAGTGATAAATAGCGTGTTGGTCTTTTCAAGTGTAAGTGAAAGTGAAAAGTCCTTCCTTGCTTGTACGTGCTTGAAAAAGAATTCGTTATAGCTCAGCAGCAAGACTTTGCCTTACAATGATATATTCACTTTAGTGAAGCCTGCAATATCAAAAGTAAATTCCCTGGCAAAATGCAATCAGTCTAACTTATTATCAGTGAAACAACCTGCACAGCTAACAGACTAATGGATTTCTGTCATGATTTCTTGGTTGCACTGGTTTGCTGTGCATTTACCCTGCTTTCCCTGCAATGTGTCACTCCACAAAATTGAACGCAATAAGACAGAAAAACTCTTTTTCAGCAAGATCTGCAGCGGTGAATAGCGCGTAGCTGATGCTGCAGCTGCACCTCCGCCGACACAAAAGCAGAGACAATGAGCTTTGATCTGATGTGAAATCTGATAGGTCTGTGTGTAGCCATTGTCACAGACACCTCCTAGTGACATGATGTTAATGACTTGACTAGGACAACAAAGGGCAGTGTCTTAGAGTGCCCACTGAACCATGCTTACAAATTTGTGCTTGGGAAAACACAGAGATAGGCATGAATGGCAAATACTTCTCAGTATTTAACACTCTGGCTGTGCTGATTTACTGAATGGTAATTCATATATACAGCATATCATATTTCTCTAATTAAACCCAGATTAATTTACAGTGATAGAAGAGTCACAAGTACTAAAAAGTTTTCCCCAGAAGTGCAAACTCACTTTTGCATTATTATCATATCAAAATATCTGAAATCAGATGCACTTATCCTAACATGCTCCCAATATAGGTACGTCTTTTGTTCTACTGTGATGGATCACACTTCAACTGTCAGCGTAACTACAGAGAAGTGCAAACATACAAAACCAAAAAGTCATTAAAAGCTGTGATATTTCACTAGTCTGTGCAGAAATGGAAGAGTAACAGGCACAGACAGAATGGGGTTGGTTGGTGGAAAAGCAGGGGGCAGATCAAGAGAGAACTGAGGATGAGAGATTGAGATTGATGACGCTAAAAGAAAGAAAGCGAAAAAGGAAGATGTATTTAAAGGAAGTGTGGGTTCATTGGAAGACAGCTAAGAGGGGGGGAAATGAGAATGTGGTATTGCTGGAAGAGATGCAGCTGTCCTCTGTCCAAGTGACTGTTGCAGAGAAAGACTAATTGATAAAGTATGCATAGTTAATAAAATCTACAGCCATCTGTCTTTGAGTTTTTGTCATTTTGTGACAAAAGCACTGAGACATGGTGGGTGAACAATGACACTAAAAATGGAATTCTATTTAGCAACTGCGGTTCTGACAGAATTAATTGGACTCGAGCAGATAGTTGCAGCTCGATAGTTTGACGTGCCTGTTTCAGTGACACAGTAACAGCCTCGCTTCCTCCTCTCCCCCCTTCTTGAGGGTTGATCCTCTATGTCTTACACAGCCTGTATTACTACCAAAATTCAAATGGGATTCAAACATCAACAAATCTGACCTGTTAGCTTGTTGTTGGTTTACTTTGTGTCTTGCAAACAGCAGTGGATTGGTCTTTTGCAAATAATGCAATCCTTAATAAGCATTTTTCACAGTTTTTAGCAACATAGATTTAAATTTTTACTGTTTATTATTTTATCACTCTCACAGGAATGCAACAGAAGCCACATTTTTACTCTCTGTCTGGGTGGTCAGAGCTTGGCATAGTTCAGATATGAGTACGCCAAAGAGACATCTTTCACAGCAAACTGAGGTTTGCTACGAGCAGTAAATGGCTCTGTTGTGTGCACACGCTCTGATCCTTTACATAGCAAAGTCACTCAGTGTGCTAACACAATCACAACACCAGGACACCAGTGTAACCGATACCTGACCTAGTAGCCAAAAATAGCTTGCCATTTGTTTGTTAGCAAACTTAATACAGATCGCATGCGCTGTGTAATATCACCGAATTCAGTTCCCAAGTGGGCAAGCGGAGGAGAAGGCTATAAAATATGCCCTTATTCTCTCAGGCCGGCCGGAAATCTGACTTCCAAATGGCTCCAAGGATAATTTAAGGTTTGCAGCAATAAATGTGTCACTTGGGAGTATTTCATTAGTCGAGGTGCTTGGGTTATAAAATGCTTACTTGATTCTGTTGTCTCACCTCCCACAGCCAGAACTCTATTTCATCCCTCGTATGAAACGTTATCTAAGCCCGTCCTCGACACCTTAAATACATGTTCACCTCACACTGATTTTATTATACTAAATGTGCAAAAAGACTTACATAGCAACCACCAGCTGACAAACGGTGATAGCCTCTGATAGTCAGCATGAAAGAGTCATAATATAACCTGTATAATGGTCTTAAGTTGTAGTCTACTGACTCTCTGTAGCTCTGCCTCGCATGACTGCTGAGTTCTCAAAGGAAGTCTAGCTGTCTTAATGGATTTTCTCTTTCATAAAAGTAGCTTCTATCTAGTGCTTTAGAAAGGTCTCAGTCTGAATTTGAAGTTATAGCATGCTGTGAAGGCTGGCTCACTTTTAGGGAAGTCCTGCCTTGTTCTAGCTGAGTGACTGGGAGTGCTGAAACGTGACGCAGTATTGTGGTGTTCACTACTTAGCTGTCACTCCCAGGAAGGTACCCTGCATGCCCAAGTCTTGAAGACAGTTAAAAAGTTTTCTGTCACAGAAGTGTCTGCAGGTAGACGGTTGTATCGCTGCGCTGCTTGTAAGCGTGTCTCCTGATTAAACTGCTCCCTGTGTTCGAAAAGGATGCTCTTAGATTTATTGGCATATGCCTCCTCTGATAGATGCCTGTGGTAGCTACAGTTGGAAAGCTTCATGCCTGTCATTTTTCATTTATATTGTCTCTGCTGCCTGTTGTGCGTTATTCTCAGAGGATTACAGAACGAGGCTTGCTTGATGCATATACTTTATGCTGTAAATTGTAACTGACAAAGCGATTTAGACAGATTATGAAGTATGCGATATACATGTACTTGTCTCATTAAATTAGAGCTTTTGCTACATTTTAAAAGGCTGTCAGCTGTCACTGTTTTAATCGGTATACTCAGTCATAACTGTCAAGATTTATAATAAGTGATTATTATTTTGAAGTGCTTGCCAAAGCCTCTGTAATGTCACGCAAATCTTCGCCATGCATTTTGATGTGGATCACTTGTCATAGACTACAGAAATGAACACCTCTTGCTAATGAGCCCACAAAAGACAGGGTAATTCTGGGTATCGTCCCCTGTCGTGCAATTAGGCTTAAAGTCTGAAAATAATAAGCTATTGTAATGACTAATTATTTTTCACCATATTTGTAGATGCAAATGTGTGCCACAATTTCTCACTTACTGGCTGGTTGGCTCTGTATTTTCTCAGTTCAACCTTTCTGAATCTGTTTACGAGCATAAACATGACGACAGAGCTGGTGATTTTTTTTTTGTCACTGCTGTTTTTCTTTATCCTCAGCACTTCAAAGACATCACCTTTTTACACCAATGGAGACGACTTTTCTCTCTCTTCTAATGATTTTCTTTTTCTAAAGATATTTTGAATGACTCTGAATGACAGGTTTAAAATGAGTTTCAGGGATAATGATGAAGTAAAAGTTGAAGGTAAAACTCTGTTGCTTGAAGACGTGAGACTCACAGTTCTATTATTCAGGTTCTGTCTCCTTCATTATTTTGAACGAAAAAGAAAGGAGCATTCCTTTTAATAAATCCAGAAGTCAGGGACATTCATTAAGACACATCTTAGGAGCTGTTCTGCTACATCTCAAGGATATTTTAAAGGAAACTGCTGATGTTTGACAAAGGGTCGGCTATCAGAACACGCTTATGCTCACAAAGTGATAGATAATGATTTTCATTGAAAGAAATTACCGGATCACGTTATAGCGGTGGGAGGTTTATTGAAGTGACAGCTTGCTAAGGCCAATTGCTGTACTGACAAGATATTTATTGTTAGACAGCCCCCAAGTAGTCAACAGTCTGACATCATGAAAACCCATGTAATATTGACTTAGTGTCTGGGGGCAAGGGCCAATGTTTCAGGATTTCCATTACATTTAGCAGATAATGGATAACTGACATCAGAGCTGAGATTTCCTGTTGTGCTTCCTGGTCATTGTGGGCTTAAAATGGGCTGAAAATAAATGCAACCCCCACCCCCCGGGTCTAAGCTTAAAAAAAAAACCATAAATAAGTCTGCCCTGCAGGAGTAGTTGATCACGGATGTATTGCAGCACAGGGTCAGTTAGTCCATCCATGATCATTTCAAGATCATTTATTCTATTATTACACACCGTTGTTCTTCTTAAAACTTGTAGATGTTTCAAAGGCTTTGAGGATGAGGACTAACCTGTATGTGTGCCAAATATAAAAATGTTTTTGGATAACTGTGTTAGCAGGAATCACTGTATTGTAAACTTTCCCAAATTGGCAGAAGAGCGGGATAGAGCTGCTACACAGAGGATGTGCTATTTTGAGCTGTAAATCCAAAGAAGGTAGTATATATATTGTTAAATAAATGACAGGAAAAGCAATGATTTTAGGGTAGCAGTTGTTGCTGCCAATCAATTTGGGAAGTCTGTCAACCTACAGTAAGAAAGATAATTCACAACTGGAAAAAGGGGAAGACGCCAATCGTTCCAGGAGTGAACTAAAGCTACAGCAATTAAAGTGACCTTCGATGTTCTATGTGTGCACCAGAGTAAAGTCAGTCCTTATTAAGACAGGAAAGCCTTGACTGACAAGACTCCTGGGACAATGTCCTTTGGACAGATGGGACAAAAGTGGAGATATTTGATCAGAATACAGACATAGCAAACAAAAACCAAACTCAGCATCTCAGCACAAAGACTTCATAGCAACTGTCAAGCACATTGATTTGGGCTTGTTTTGCAACCAAAGATTTGGGCACATTACAGTCAGTGAGTTAAATATGAACTCCTCTGTATACTAAATTATTCTTGTGTCAAATGGGAGGCTGTCTGTCTGACAGCCAAAACTGGGACTTGCAACGGGACAATAATTCCAAACACAGCAGAGGAAAAGAAACATGGTGTTGCACTGACCCAGTCAAAGCCCAGACCTTAACTCGACTGACATGCGGTCGATGCTAAAAACGCTCTGGATAAATGAAAGCCTGCAAACCTCAATGAGCTGAGCCAATTTTGTAAAGAAGAGTGGCTTATAAAGTCATACAGAAAAGGAATTCTTCAACGTGTTGAATCATGTGGTGTACTTCTGCTTCTGCCTTTTAGATTTAGGTAATTTCAGTTCAGTTTTGTTTATATAGCGCCAAATTGCAACTACAGTGGGGCAAAAAAGTATTTAGTCAGCCACCGATTGTGCAAGTTCCCCCACTTAAAATGATGACAGAGGTCAGTAATTTGCACCAGAGGTACACTTCAACTGTGAGAGACAGAATGTGAAAAAAAAATCCATGAATGCACATGGTAGGATTTGTAAAGAATTTATTCGTAAATTAGGGTGGAAAATAAGTATTTGGTCACCTCAAACAAGGAAAATCTCTGGCTCTCACAGACCTGTAACGTCTTCTGTAAGAAGCTTTTCTGTCCCCCACTCGTTACCTGTATGAATGGCACCTGTTTGAACTCATCATCTGTATAAAAGACACCTGTCCACAGCCTCAAACAGTCAGACTCCAAACTCCGCCATGGCCAAGACCAAAGAGCTTTCGAAGGACACCAGGAAAAGTATTGTAGACCTGCACCAGACTGGGAAGAGTGAATCTACAATAGGCAAGCAGCTTGGTGTGAAAAAATCAACTGTGGGAGCAATCATCAGTAAATGGAAGACATACAAGACCACTGATAATCTCCCTCGATCTGGGGCTCCACGCAAGATCTCATCCCGTGGGGTCAAAATGATCATGAGAACGGTGAGCAAAGATCCCAGAACCACACGGGGGGACCTGGTGAATGACCTGCAGAGAGCTGGGACCAAAGTAACAAAGGTCACCATCAGTAACACACTACAACGGCAGGGAATCAAATCCCGCAGTGCCAGACGTGTTCCGCTGCTGAAGCCAGTGCATGTCCAGGCCCGTCTGAAGTTTGCCAGAGAGCACATGGATGATACAGCAGAGGATTGGGAGAATGTCATGTGGTCAGATGAAACCAAAGTAGAACTTTTTGGTATAAACTCAACTCGTCGTGTTTGGAGGAAGAAGAATACTGAGTTGCATCCCAAGAACACCATACCTACTGTGAAGCATGGGGGTGGAAACATCATGCTATGGGGCTGTTTTTCTGCCAAGGCGACAGGACGACTGATCCGTGTTAAGGACAGAATGAATGGGGCCATGTATCGTGAGATTTTGAGCCAAAACCTCCTTCCATCAGTGAGAACTTTGAAGATGAAACGAGGCTGGGTCTTCCAACATGACAATGATCTAAAACACACCGCCCGGGCAACAAAGGAGTGGCTCCGTAAGAAGCATTTGAAAGTCCTGGAGTGGCCTAGCCAGTCTCCAGACCTCAACCCCATAGAAAATCTGTGGCGGGAGTTGAAAGTCCGTGTTGCTCGGCGACAGCCCCAAAACATCACTGCTCTTGAGAAGATCTGCATGGAGGAATGGGCCAAAATACCAGCTACTGTGTGTGCAAACCTGGTAAAGACCTATGGTAAACGTTTGACCTCTGTTATTGCCAACAAAGGTTATGTTACAAAGTATTGAGTTGTATTTTTGTTATTGACCAAATACTTATTTTCCACCCTGATTTACGAATAAATTCTTTACAAATCCTACCATGTGGATTCATGGATTTTTTTCTTCACATTCTGTCTCTCACAGTTGAAGTGTACCTCTGGTGCAAATTACTGAACTCTGTCATCATTTTAAGTGGGGGAACTTGCACAATCGGTGGCTGACTAAATACTTTTTTGCCCCACTGTATGTATCAAACAATACAATTTTTTTATTTATTTTATCAACTTTCCTTCTGACAATGCTGTCTGTGTTGAGCGCTCAGTGGATCTGCGTTCGACTACTCTGCCTAGGCTGCACACACACACACACACACACACACACACACACACACACATATATATATATATATATATATATATATATATATATATATATATATATCTTGGCTATAGCTTACCATCACTCTGCTCTGAAGAGGACAGAATGGTGTAGCCAGGTGGAACCGGCTGTAATTAGACCATAGAGAGAAATGATGGACACGCAAAGCAGTCACACACAATTTACCCCAGAAGAGATGATACATTGCCTTCCTTTTCCACCTCAACACACTATCCTGCACTTCAGCTCCCACAACTCCACCTGCCTTGTCAAATGTTACAACCACATAATCACCTCAGTCCATTATAGGTCATAACTACTTTTTATGTACTGATATTTTTCCTCTTACCTTGACCTCCCTTTTTTTGCCTCTCACATCCTAATGTCACGCCTCGTTATCTGCTTGTATTTTCACTGGCATCCTCTATTTCCTAATATTTCTGTCTTCAGCTGCTGCAACCTGTTTGCACTTTTGCTTTTTTTGTCTGTTTATCTCTTCCCTCTACGTTCGGTTAAACAGATTCTGTTTACACATAGTTTGTGTATTATATGTTTGTGTCACACACTGTGCTCTGTGATTTTGTTTGTTTTTTTCACTCTCTGTGTTATCATTGTTATCACCCTGGGCAACATAGTTTTAAATCACCTATTTCCCTGAAGATTATTTTTCATGATAATGGGCACTTTCATATGGGCAAAATGCCTTCTGGCAAACACTATGGCGCTGAATTGTCTCCTTCCAAACTGTGCCTTTTCACATTTTAACAGCATGGCTATCCATCATGGATTCTGTGTTGCATATGTCTCTAGGGTAGTGGTGATTTATTATCTGACTAGAAATTACTGTGCTGATTTTGCCATTTGGTTAAAAAGAAAACACCCTACTGTGAAACTCTGGAAAGAGAAACAGAGAATACCTATATTTTTCCCGTTGCTTGTCTGCACAATCTAATGCAGTTATTTAATAAGACCTACTTAACTGAGATTCTTTTTTATGTATGACACTCTCAGCTAATGACAATCATGGATACTTTCCTCTCTGCCTTAATTTGACTCCAGTTACCCCCATGTAGTTTGCTAAAACCTCTTAGAAATTGCATCCAACTTGCATCATCTTGAAGGCATCATCAAATTAGTTTTTGCTAACTTATCCTTTAATTCTACTTCTGCTGTTCAGTTTTCACACCCACTATTAGCTTTCACTTATTATTAAAAGAGACAAGCCTTGCTGCTTTCACTCAGTAACAAGCCAGCATGCATTATCCTCAATTAAGGGATATTTGAAGTTTTCCAGGAGATTAAATGCTAATATAGAGCACTTAGCGTCTCAGCAAAGTCCACTAGAAAAAGAATTTCAAAGTCCAATTTCAGGTAGAGGAAAAAATCAACAACAATTATTCCTCCCAAACAGAAAATATTTAGTAAACAACATTTGCTCTCACCACATGAAGTCTACAGCCATCACAGTAATGTGTTTCTCCTAAAGGACAAGAACATAGCTGTCATCAAGTGGCTATTAATGGACTTTGCACCACATGTGAGGGGTAATGACTTATGCCCACATGTGATGCTAAATCTCTTGAAATAAAACAGTAAATTTGCAAAATGTAACTATCCAAAGAAGAGGTGAACAGTGTCCTAAGTGGGAGTACTCAAACTGTTTCTTCTAGAAAAGGCACAGAATCATGTTAGTTAGTGTATGTTTCAAAAAATGCTCATTATTTAATGAAGTCATTTTCCTTTAGTGAATAATATAAAGATTTTTTTTAATCTCATGCATAAACTGTGGTAACTGTGGAAGATTAGGATGTTTGGTCAATTTGTCTCTCAAGCTGTACCACTGGTGGTCTGAGATGAAATCTAGAATCAGTACATGCTTCAAATACCTGCTGAGCTAATGACATTCCTGTAAACCTCAGCTTTACTTTTTGTTTTGGGCCAATCAGCAAATAGCACACACTGAACTATCACAGTGGCTATAGAACACAGTTTACCTGCATCAGCATCGTGGGATGCTGACATTAGTATTTAACTATTAAATAATCTTCAAGCAGCTTTCTGTGCACGTATTGAAATGTTCTTTTACAGTTTGTAAAATGTTATGTTGCCATTTGTACTTTTTTTGATAAGCAAAGGAGATGTTAGAATTGTATGTGATGTTCTTTCCACGTCAGTCGGAAGAGCAACACTTTGACAATATTTACATATGGTGAACTGGGGCAAACACACAGACAAACATTTTCCTGTGTTTATCTAGCCGAACTCATTCGGTCGAGGTAACTGGATTACAACCTTTGGATCACCATCTGCTGAAATGAACGTGTAACATACAGTATAGAACTTGTTGTGCTTTTTTTTTTCACAAACTGGCCTTAAAGTATCTTGATTTAGTGCTAAAGGCATTTTGAATTAGCTTCTACAAGAGAGCTGTGGAAGATCATTTTCAATATTGAAAAAAAAACCCCATTATTTTGATTGTTATCCCAGAATTTTGACTTACTAACTCAAAATTTTAAGTTATTTTCTCAATTTCCTGTTAGTAAGTCGAATTAGTGAGTCAGAATTCTGAGATAATAGCCCAGAATTTTGACTTGTGCTTCCATAGAAATCTGCTTGATTAGCACTGTCTTCTCTTTCACTAAGTTATAGGTGATGAGTAGAGCTGAGGTCAGTCAAAGGTGAAGTGTGTTGAACAGCCCTGGAACTGTGGTCTACCGAGCATTTGTCTTACTTTGTTTTTATCATATAATTTTTGTCTTAAAGGAATGAATTTTGTTAAGATGATTTCATCACCGTCCCACGGAATCAGAATTAGTAGCCTTTTTTTCATTATACAGTCTATAATGAAAGTGCTGAGCAGCTAAACCTTCAGATGCAAAAACAAGGAACAAACACTGCCATTTATACAATACTGTAAACACAGGATGTGCTAGAAAGACCTCCTGCATCTCATGCCTTGGATATCTTTATGCTCTGTGATGGCAGGGAATCAAACCTGGCTCAGCTGCCTAGAAGGCAGTTCACCACTATCCCAATACCACTATATTTATTTACTGTTTATCATTCATTACACAGGGGATTCAAACTCACAACGTCACCATCACTTACCCTGGTGAACAAATTGGTGTGGCTTTGTGTAGATATACTTTTTAAACTTCAAATGCATTAAAGTGCACATAAATGAAGTGTCATTTATGTGCACATTAATAAATGCTTAGAAATAAGATATCTATAGTACAAATATAAAAGACTTGAGGGTAAAGAATGTGTAGTTTATGGCTAACATATAATATCATTTCGAGTGCTTTGAAACTAGTTACAGCGATTAAAGTGACCTTTTTAGTTCTTTGTGTGGACTCGAGTAAAGTCAGTCTGTATCAAGACAGGAAATATCATTTGTACCAACCAAACACACAGTGTGATTGACATTTGGATACAGGGTTTGTTTTTTTTCTTGCAAACAAAAAGCACTCAATACATACTGAAATCCTGAAAACAATCATTTTCGAGGTGTTGAATAGTGTTCAGTGTCTGCACAAATGGCATTTAAGAACATTCTTTTCTGACTGGGTCTCAGCTCGTAACCCAAACACTGTGCAGACGGCTTGTGATAATGGAGGAGGTGAGGGAGAGTCTTTAAGAATGTGATATGCAATATTAGACGGCTTGATGCTGCCCACAGCCAAACCACGAACCCAATCACAAGAATCCACTATAGTAGCCTGTGTCTGATCAATGAAATCTCATCCAGCCTGGTCCCTTTGTCATTTAAGCCACCGAGTAGCCCAGTGATATCTGTGCAACAAATCCCTAAACTACTGAAGGCAACAAAGAAATGGAGTGTCAGAGTCTGAAGAGGGAGACAGGAAAAGGGTGATTGAAGGATGAGCTAGAGTAAAGCTTTAAGGGGACTGAAGAAAGTGTACAATGAATATGTGCGAGAGGTGTGCGTTTTCTACTGAGCTATGGTGTTACCAACTGGATTTCCTTTAAAAGAAGCAGAGCACAGAGGATGACTAAACTTAGAAGAAGAACTGTAAGAAAAAAAAGGAAAGAATCAAAGTCACTGGGATTATTCATTATTTGTTTTTATCATTGACGATTATTAAAGAACTTTTTCATTTTTTATTTTGCAAGCTGAGCCAACAGCTCGGTAGAAACCTGAAAAAAATGTACTATAATAACAGACAATTTTCCAGCCACAGCTTAGTAAGTCAATATGAATGTTTTATTTGACATGTTTTACTACATTTCCAGTGTGACTGACATGTTTGTTCAAGCCGTGGACTATATATACTGTGCAGCGCAGGATCTAAACAAAAGTAAAGAGGAAGTGAAAGCCTTGGAAAAAAAATAACTACTTGCCATCTTTTCATTAGTACTGGAAGATATGACAGCTTCAACACTGTTGAAGTCAATTTTCTCTAAGCACTGAACTGTTGCATGGTAACTCTCTAAGCAGGCATGAAGGAGGATGGCAAGCGAATAGCTGATGTGCAGTACTTCAGGAATGCTGTGCTAATTAAACAATAGATCAGTTTAATTTGTTAGGAATTGTTAGTGGTCATTATGTCAAGTAGTATGTGATTGACATAATATATTAAATCACAACTATTTGAATTTATAGTATTTATTTTTAGTTGGATAAATATTTAGTCCATTATTAAAGAAACTCTGAATACATGCAGTCTGACTCCTCCATCAAATTTTGCAGGCTTTGCTGTTCCATCGGGATAATAATTTGTGAAATATGTTTTGTTAATATTATTACAATTTCCATCAATTTTCCCCAAATGAGGTACTGCAGGATTTATCTGAGAACTCAGGGACATCAAATTGCATTTTTGCCTGCTGAAATTGGTACAGATCTTTTTTCTGACTTACTGTTAGAGAATTTGTGCTTTTAAAGGTGTTCATTTCTGACAGCCAATTAAAATTGATAGCAAAGCTGATACACAGAAGTGGAGTCATATCTCAGCAAGACTTTGATATATTCAATCTACATTTTGTCAGATTATTGGACTCTTGTCCTTGGTAGAAATCTGTGCTTTCAGAATCCATATCAACAAAGTCTTGCACTATATGTACTTGGGGAAAAGGTAAGTTTAAAAACATGAAATAATAGTATCGATTATGATCAGCTTGCTCGCTCTCAGGTAGAAAACGAGTAAGGAGATAAAAAAAATTCCCCATCGACTTTAACTTGCAGTGCAACATGTACTCAGCCAGTGTTAGTTTAAGTGTACACTGACATCAGGTTAGGTCATGCTCAACAACACGCAAAACATAATTTGAAGTTCTAGTTTAAGTTTTCTATTTTTGTGACAAGGACTATAGCAGATGACCACCTAAAGGGTGAAGTAGTTCGACCTCTAATTACATAAAATCCTACAAGTCTACTGTGGGTTCCATCAACCCCTTAGTGTGTTCATATTTCAGTGGTAACTTCACATCAGCTGTAATGCATCTTGCTCATGGGCTAATATAATGCCTGTATGATGGATGAGTCTTCATCCTCTGGGAACAAGAGAGTCTTTTATAGTACCACAATATTCTGGAAATAGTCCAAGAAAAGCTACACTACAAAATGCCTGATCTCTGCATTACAGTTCTTTGGAGCAGGCTTCTGTATGTGGAAAAAAATTATATAGCAGATTGAAGAGCAGCATCATAAATGTATCTCTCGCCATTAACGTAATGAATTTAAGTTAGATGGATCAAATGAGAAGTGATGCTTCATCTCCGAGGCCCCCCCCCCAAAAAAGTTGTGAGTTAAAGCACACGTCGACACTCACACTAGAAGATTATTAATACTTCAAAGTTTGTCACATTTATCTCTAACTTTCACTGCATTGCACATCTTTCCACTGATATGTCACTAATACTGTTTACGATTCATGTGAAATGATTCGTGCATAAACTTGACAATTTTTGTTGTTTCTCCGATTGCAGTTAACGAATTTGGTGTTTAAAATGATGCGAGCACCAGGCATGGCGGCATATCTTCAGTGCATAACATGAAAGCAGTTATCACGCAGCAATTTTTAAAAAAGACATTCACAAGGAAAGTTAACTGTAAACTCGCAGACTGTGACTTGTATCCTTGCCAGTCAGTGGTGTATTTAGAGGTGACGGATTCACACATAAAACAGAGAAACACCAGAGGTGGTGGTTAATTGTCACAGGCGTTCTTGTACTAAGTGTGCCTCTCTGAAGGCAGCTTCTGAGCATTTATTACTGTATGCTCACAACATGCAGAAATACAGGGATTTTGTTTAGAAAAAAGCATTCTGATTGCTTTTGTGGTTATTTCTCAGTAAGTTAGCACATACTTGGGTCATGCTGCTGTCTGAGCATGCTTAGCACCATCTGAATAATACCCAAAAAAGGTTACTTTTGAGAAACAAATTCCCTCCTGAGTGATAATTACATATTTCAGATGTTGCATGTCAAAATTCCCAACAATTTGAACAAAAAAAAAGGCACTTATCTTAAGTCTAATTATTATATGCATGCCTAAGTGAGGGAGAGATGTGAGAAAGTGTAAATATCGGCAGTATTGTCATTTCACACCAGCCTACGTTTCTTTTGTTGTCCACTAAGGCAAGCTGTCAGCGTTCCCCTTTTGATTCCACGCAGTCTAGGGAGCTTTTTCTACTGCATTACTGTTTGACAAATTAATTAAGAAAATGGTGCTGATACATTAAAACTTAAGGATGCCAAATGCAGATTTTGACTTCAAATACTCTCTCTCGTCCACATAAAATGAAACCACAGTAGAAGGTACATTGTGTTCCTTGCTTACTAAAATTAAAGTGTCTTTGGTCATATCTCCACACCAGCATTGTCGTTGTATTATAGTGGTATAAAGTTTAATGTTTAATCTCCAAAATGCCAGTTTTATAACTTGGCAATATAAAGCAATACAGAACACACCGTCAAATAACTACAGCAAGTCTTATTGTGCATGTAAGCCACACAAGTATCGCCTTAACTAATAGTTGGGTTGTATGTAGAGTGCTTGCATATCAGCACAGACAGTTATACTGTAAGTATGTATTTTGCAGCATCTATTAGCTGCACACATACACATGGCTTAATGATACGGTTGGGCTCAAAAAAGCCGCTACTGACTAAAAACCTCTTGGGTTCAGAATAGACTGCATGCATACAGGTGGCAAATCAGAGCTTTACTTTCAATGTGGATGCAGCATGCGTCAGCCAGCAATATTGCATTTCCGAAATACCCTCATTCTGTCCACCCACAGAGACAGAAAGGGAGAGTGCTTCTTTAAAAGTATTCATTAAATGTCCACAAAGCTGACAGACACAAGGAGCCAAATATGGTATTTTTGGTTAGGCTCTAAATTTAACTCCACCATAACAGTGAAAAGTGAATCTGCCAATTTGTTTAATGGAAAAGAAAAAACAAAAGTAAATAGCACAGTTGAAAAATAGTAGACCTTCTCATTAGTGGAAAGTCATGACACGCTATGAATCATTCTCACCGAAATAATGAATAAAGAAACGTATTCTAAAAGAAACACACTATTCTGTGGTTGAAAACTTTCGCAATTTATGCAGATATTTGTTTGGCCAAGGATAAAGTTTGTCCATGTGTAGAAGACAAGGCAAAGATAATAAAACTCATTTTTTAAAGCAAAGACTTGAATGTTGACCCTGACCTACACGTTCTCTGGCAGCTCTTACAGTGAAAGTGTGCTTGCTTTTAGGTTACAGGATGAATCTTGAAACAAATTTACTGCTCAAGTGAGTAGGAGGTCAAATGGTCAGTGATGTAAGCTGAGCACAGGCCTCATTTGGCTTTACAAAACTGTTAGATCTTAAAATCAATTTGAAATTTCAGGGGAAGCTGTTGCAGGGAAGCTTGTCTTATTTTATGTGGTATTGCCTTTGGGCTGGCAGAGCTTGAGCAGCGAAAAAAGTGAGCAGCAATAATTCGTGCATGATGAAATAAAGGCACGGATTACTGCACAACAGAGCAGAAGAGTTTGTAGGTGAGAAAAAAAGCACCATTTATTTGCGAGGTATATTGTATCATAAGTTTGAGCCGTGTTTACACAGTGTTGCCCTCGATAAACGAGGCATGAAAAGAGTAGCATTGTGTCACGTAGATAAACAAGTCAGTGGGCCAATATGCATCCATTACAATGACAGGTCCCGGATGTGGATTTAAATTGTGATTCCTGGTTTAACGTCTCTGTGTCCATAACAACCAAGCAATAAAGTGTACTGTTTTCTAACACCAAAGCTTTTATTGATGTTGCTGTACAGCAGTTCACTCACACAGCAGCATAATAGTTAATCAGCATGAAGGAACCTGTTTCAAGTTTGAACACTTTAAAATTGACCTCAATCAAACTTTATTCTACCCAAGTTATTCTCCAAAAAATCACACTTTGACCCTCCCAATTTTTTTGCGTGCGTGTGTGAACGAGATAAAAGTCTTCTTATTTGAGGTTTTTGTTAGCACGTGTAGCAGTTCACTGTGAGTTTTCAGTGTGAGTGAATGATTCTGGCCATTTTGGGACATGAAAGAAGAATAGATGAAGTAAGTCAGTGAAGCGTAGTGTTTGTTCAGGCAGGACGTGTACTCCAACTCATGTGCACCCAGCAGCTGATCGTCAGCTGATCCAATGAACAATGCTAATGACGTTCATTGGTTCAAACAAAGGTGACTGTCAGCCGCTCATTCACAAATTATTCAATCACCCCTTCATTTTTGCAATTTCTTACTTTAACTTAATTATTAATTATATTATTTATTATTATTATTTATATAATTGCTTTAAATATTATTACCTTAAATGTTTGAATATCACAGTAGTTATCTGGCGTTTCTATTTGACTAATTATTCAAAAGATTCTGACTCAAAGCCATGCAGCAAGTTTGACGTCAGTTTACTGAGAAGACTACGTATGATGGATTCATCTCAGCTCCTGTGTGTCAACAAGTTGATGTTTAATGTAGGTGTTTTGCTAGTGTTTTCCCACATTCATTCATTGACCTGCATCTTCAGCAAGCCAAGACTTTATTACAGTTTTGTGCTTTCATTTGTAGAAGAATCATAGCCATATACTAAAGTATTTAGAAATGCCTGCAGGAAATACATGTTGTAGATGACCCTTAAATCTAAAATTCATTAGATACATGTTGCTGTTTATGGATGATCACCAAGTCAGACTTTTTTTTGCAGAGTACAAACTTTTTCTTGCGCGCCTCATTCTAGAAATGGGAAACATTCATGCCCCAGATCCAACAATTCAATCATTAACACTGTATAAGGATGTGAGTTGAATGTTATAAAGTTTGACATGGTTGTCTAAGGTTGTCTATGCCCCACCTGCAGCAGCTCTGTGGCCCACTGGTGGGGCTTCCGTCACAGCTTGTGAAGCTCAACTACAAGATAATATAACAGAAAAACAGAAAGAGATATAGTGAATTATATCAGTCGAATCCAGGCCACTGTGGGATTTTCCTTCCTGCTGTATCTTTCTGAGCTCCTGCTTTTTATATGTCTAACTTCTTCTCTCTGAGCCCTTCTGTCTTTCTAGTTTTCTCCCTCTAAACACTTATAATTGAAAAGCAGGAGATAAAGTTGTTAGCCTACAGGAAGAAATTCTGTACAGAGGATTAGATAATGAGAGAGAATGTACACCAGTGGGGCTCTTCTGATTGGTATGAGTATATATATTAAAGTTTAAGGCTAAAAAAGTGGCTACAACCTTTGTATCATAGTTCTCGGAAATTACCAAGACACTGGAGTGGTTATGGTGTTTATCTTCTGCCACTAACCAGAGCACTGAGTAATATACTTGCTCTCAGCACTGTTTAAATAAGTTTAAGGGCCTCTGAGCCTCATTCTTTGGGGTTGACATCTGCAAAGATACACACAAGAGCCTAACGGTTGAGAAAAATTGTCCAGCTGATTAAAAAAGAGGAAGTTCAAAAGAGAAAACCCAGCAAACTTCATTATTGCTATTGCAGCAAGGAAGAGTTGACTTAACATTATTGTATGGCTGCACATGTACTGGGAAAAAATGTGACTTCTTTCACAGGGGTAATAAACGAATTTAACAGAAATTTAAAAACCCCATTGTTCAGCAAGGTTTTCTGCAGAACGTCAGCAGAGTTACTGATGTTTCGCTGATTTTAGTGTGTATTCTGATGAGTCCAGCAGCGGAGTATCAATAAACATTGTGATTTACACAGCAAGCACTCTGGCAAAGAGTATTTGGAATTTCACTGCAACACTGCAGGTGTAATGTCATCATGACAAATGACACTCCTCAAGTCATGCCTAATTTTTTGAAACATACCAGAGGGTTGCTGTTCGGAAAAAGGATGATTTGTTATGTCATTGCATGCACAGTATAAGTGATTTTATACACAGTATCTAGTATCTAAGCCTTAAGATTTGGGTTTCTAGACAGTATTATAAAACACATGAAGGCACCCGAAGAAGCAAAACGAGATCAGGAAAATATCTTCTCAGATATCATTTTATTATCGCCTGAGTATGATTTTTATGGCTCAGCCACTTATATAATATTGTGTTGTGGTCTGTCTTGTGTCTCACAGTGAGGGCTCCCACTCATATTAGCTGTGTTGTAAGTGCAAAAGGAGTCAAAGAGAGTCTTTTTCCTCTCAGCATGGCTCCATACAGTACTGGAGGCTTATGAGGATCTCATCACTCTCCATCCTCATAATGTTTCTGTCAGTATGCCGGATGGGAACTATTACATCCCACAGATCATCATTCACTAGATGCAGGGCCCCCCATAAATGCTAGCAGTTTTATTGTTCAAGATATTAGTCCATATGTGCATTAGCACAGTAGCTTGCCTCATTATGCTAATTTCAGAATGTGTCTCATGTGCTACGTAGTTGGTTCTGAGAATCCGAGAAGACAAGAAGCCCTTGTTAAATTGATTATCCGACTCGAATATATTTGCTAGTCCATCACTGTTCGATCTCTGGCTTCTTTTTAAACCAACCCTATTGTTATACTTGCCACATAACACTTTTGAATACACTATTTCACGTGTCTCCCTCTTGTTGTTGGATGTTTTCTGACAGACCAATAATTGGAAGCCTCGGTGGCAAAAGCCAGCTGTCTCTGTGGCCGGTCCATCTCTTGTCTGTCACTATTAGCATTCATGGTTCATTAGCCAGCAAGCACTCAATATAAAGCATAATTGTAGGCTATAATCTTTGTTGTGACACTCGGCCAATAGCACGCAGTGAGGATGTTTCAGAGTTAAAGCTCTCAAGGTGTCTCTGTCCTCAGTATGTGAGTTTATCATATTATGGAACAACTGTAAACCTTGTATGGTGCTGTATTGTCTTTTTTGTCTTCCTTTCCCTTTTCTGACTAGAGATTGCACAGGGCCGCATACTTTTTTTTTATCTAAATATAGTACAGTTTTATAACATTGACTAGTGCGTCTATAATAGATATGTGGCTTAGGACTGACGTTGCAACAGAAGCACTCTTGTTTATTTCTTTATGGTGATTTCATGTTCAGTTTTTGTTCCTTTTTTTTTTTTTTTGCTTTACTGCACAGTTGCAGTCTGTGCTTATCTGGCCCATGCAGCCATCTATTACTTCTCTTGTGTCTCGTGTGACATCTTAGGCTGACTGCTTTGCAGAACTTACCAAGGACAGCTTTTTCTGCGATCATCTTCCAGGCCGCTGCTTTTAAATTTCCTTGCTTGTTTATGAATGTGTGTCTAACAGCTTCACATTTCAATTATTTATAATTTACATGGATATGCCTCTAATGCTTTTTTACACTAGCTAGAGTGAATTTGCACTTGTTTCATGTGCACCCACAACTTAAGAGGGACTTTGTATAGAATCCTCCACTGTCTAAAACTGTTTTTTTCATTTCATATACACATATACATTCATCTAACCTATTTTTTTTCTTTGACATTAAATGATGAATTTATGTAATACCTTTGTTTCTTCTTATCAGACACTCAAAAGAGCTTTAGACAACCCACCATATTCACACATTCAAGCACACATTCATATAACCCTGTCAATGCACATTCACACAATGATGAGAAATCAGGGGCTGAAGGAGGTGATCAAACTTCTGATTGTGGAAGTGGAGGGTTAGTTACAGTATGCTGAAAAGTAAATGGACTACATTTATACTGTCTTTTCAAAAGACATACTGTGGACACAGACACATACTTTCTTAATAAGTGTATTTTGTCGTAAGTCCTTTCCTTACACATGGCTGCTATTGGGCCAACTTGAGGTTCATCATCTTGCCCACCTTGGAGATTGAATAGGGATGAACCACAGATCTTCAGATTCTCACACTACTACGATAAGTGTTCATCCAATGTCCTGAAAGCAAATTGTGTGGTTTTCATATTTTGGATAGAGGTTGTTTTCTCTTCCCGGTCTTTTGAGTGTTTCTCCTATTTGACTGCTGTTCTCCATTTTGTGAGTATGGGGAAGAATGACTAACAGATACAGTGAAGCAGAGAAGCAACAACAACAACAACTAAAAAAAAAAAACACTTTTCATTTTCAGTGCTATCTTTGCGAGGGCATTTATTGACACAGTGCATTCCATCCATAGCTAAACCTTAACTATGTAAACTAAGTGCTTAACCTTAAACCTTACCTAAACCTTAATGTTAACCTTGACACCAAGCTATGGTATGTAAATACAATCTCAATGATGGATTTCTTGCATGAGACACGTTTAGGGGCATTTGTAAATTGTAGGGGGAAAAAACCCAACCAAATGTACAAAACTACCCATGATGCTTGTGTGTATTTATTTGAGAGTTTTTTGTGTGTTTTTTTTTTTTTTTTTAATCAAGTCTGTCTCTCCAGATATACACATCGGGTTTGGTTTCATCTGCAAGAGGTTAACAAAGAAATAGGCTTTTGATACTGAGAGACAGCTGAGACTACTGTGACTTCCCTAGAGAATTTAAGGAATCAAATTTAAAAGCTATTTCAGGCACCAGTGCCAGGTACAGTCATGTCACCTGGGTTGATATTATTGAATGAAATAGGATACACCCACTGTCAAGTGTGTGGAAAGAAACAGGCAGAGAGGGCGGGAAGGGGTGAGGAGGCTGGGTCTGCAATGTTTAAGTGAATGAGGCAGAGGAGCAACAGAGACATGAGATTGTGTGCGTGTGTGCCTGTATGTATGTGTGTGTGTGTGTCCACATCCCTGTGAGTGTTCATGTTTGTAATACGTTTAGTGCTTTGTTAACTGTCTGTGCAAGCCTGTCTACATCCGCCAGCAGAAGTGTTTGTACTGTATTATAACCAGTCCTGTCAGCAGCACACCTCTTTGTGCCGATACAGTACTTGGATCATTTTCAAGATATCCTTGTAATCACCTTGTTGACTCAGTGGCCCCTCAAGTGTTTGAGCATTGCCAACTGACAATGCTTGTGTTTGTATGCCTATAAGTAGTTTGGTGAAAGTGAAACACAGTGAGTGATAGAGTCAACGGTTCTTTGGGTGTGCTTCTGTCATGCACGCATGTCTGCAAAGAAAGAGTGCAGATCCGTGAGTTTTGTGTGGCATAACAAGATGCATGCAGTGCACCCTCCTTCCAAAGGCTTTCATGTGTCTGTAACAGCACTTGCACTACGTCCTCCTTTAAGCCATATACTTAACGGACATAATTATTTAATCCCATGTTGGGTTTTTTTCAACTGAAAAAGGTGATGGGTCTCTATCATCTGACATCCAGCCACCCTGAATTGGGAGCTGTCTTTTGTTCTGCCTCTGCCGCATAATATCCCACTTCTTTCCAACTTGCACTCGCTAGGAGGTGTGACTACTTAACATCTCCTTGCACATTGCAAGGCCCTTTCACCTCCCCTTCTTGTACCCCTGCACAACCCAAAATTTCTGCCTTCAGCATTTAAAGACCCCTCTCTTCCTGCTAAAGCATGTTTACATCGAGGAGAGTGTGTGCTTTTTCTCCCTAGCTGTCTCTTTCAAGTGCCTGTTCAATAGGCAGATGGTTGCACTTCCTTTTAAGGAGTGTTCGCAATAGCCTATTAGTTACATGTGTATAGCATCTGTGTAGGGTTGCACTGAAGTGCAGGCTTGAGGTGTGAGGCAGTGGGTCAGGCTTGGTATCAGCCTTGCAAAAAAACAAAGCGAGGTACTTCATAGTTTAGATTGCGGGAATTGTTAGGAGCTAGCTGTCACTGTGGCAAATTTAATGCACAAGCAAATTTTTTTCCAGTGTCCCACTCCAAAATCTTCCATAAAACTCACCCTAATTTCAGTGACGGTATCTTTACTTTTGTTTTTAAAACACACAAAAGGTATGCTTTGGCTCTCATCCAGTTTTAGATTTATGACAACAATGAAAGAAAGGTTAACTTACAGCATTCCCCCTGCAGTCATCCTGAAGCCCTTTGGTTTGACATATTCCGGAGCTGTTCTTCTACTGTCTGTAGTTTGCCTTTCTACATTGTTCCTGCCTCTTGCTTTCACATACACACATACTACGCAAGCATGTCCAAGTGTCTAAGAGTGCCATGTCTAAAGAGTTCCAGCAGCTTGTTACAGAGGCTGTCAAAAAGCAACAGAGACCCACCGCAGAGGTGAGGATGTGTGTGAAATCCCATGAGCCTGTAGCACAGGTCAGGAGCATAACAACATCCAGCCTCTCTTTCCACGTGGAGATTTTTCTCCTCACACAGATACTCTCATACAACAGCTGAGGAATATAACAACAAAAATGACTTCCTTCATTCATTTAATGCATTCAGTAAGACTGCATATCCAAACAGTTTTGGCTTTTACAATTTTGTAACCATTAGTTTCTTAAAAGGACAAAATCGACTGTGTGGTTGCTATCTACAACAACACCTTTATTTTCAGTACTTTCTAATCCTGTCTCTGTCAAAAGGATATTTTCACTAATTAGTGTCCTCTGAAACTTACAAATCAGTAAAAGAAATCACTCCTTTTTAAACTGGCTTTAGTTAAAGTTTGGGTGGTTTGATCACAAAAATGACGGGTCAGATAAGGGAAATATCATAATTTCTAGTGAAGTTCGTATTGAGGCAGTTTCCTTATTATTTCTGCATATTTGCACAATATAAGATGTAAAGCATCAAGAACATACTGTATGTAGCCTGTCTTTTTTGATTGACACCACCCACAGTTTTTCACTGGTTTCACAAGGAACAAGTAGCCCACGGATCTTCTTATCAGTCAGACTTTCTAAGCCATGTTTAACACTGAGTGATTGATTTTTCAACCAGCCCCAACTGGTCACTGCTGATGGCCACACCTCTGTGAACCTGGTTTTGTCAGAGGTTTCTTTCTGTTAAAAGGGAGTTTTTCCTTTCCACTGTCGCTAAAGTGCTTGCTCATACAGCATCATCTGATTTTTAGGGGTTTCCCAGGGGTTTTTGTTGGGTCTTTACTTTAATATAGAAACCGTCTTGAGGCAGTTGTTGTTGTGATTTGACACTATATAAATAAGATTGAATTGAATATCCTGTTATAATGGCACTATGCAAAACCACTCACACAATTATTTCACTTCCTCACGTTATTATTTTATCAGGATAAGCTCCTGTCAAACTGCAATCTGTTTATGGCTTGTGGTGCCAGTGTAAGCAGAACTCAGACACTGTTGTGCAGTAATCTGGATTTCGGCAAAAAAACCCAACAACAACAAAAAAAACACCTCAATAAAAGCAGATCTCCTGGCTGCCCACAGTCATAAAGGAGACTAAACAAGGTTAGGGCAGAACAATTATGCTGAGCTGCTTCCTGGTGTTAGGAAACTGACAGGATTTCTTCAGTTGTACAGACACTCCTGGTTTTCTGTTATGCAGTCAGGAGTTTACACTGATAACATTAGTATTTACATTTTTCACTTGAAGAGCAAGATTTGCACTTAATGACTAAAACGCTTAGACTTCTGCTAATGTACAAACAATTATTCAATTAAAAACTCTCTTCCTTCTATGGGCTGGGCTACATGCTGGAAAATGTGCAATATAAGTAGACTCAAGAGTGCTTTGCTCAGCTAGAACCTGATGTACTCTGGTGCTTTTTAGCTACGATCAGGAGTTTTAGGATAACAAAGCGTGGAAATGCTTGTCTGCTGCGCTGACACTTTGGTCCAGACTAAAACATATATCACCATTAAGTGGTTTGCCATTAAAGTTTCTACAAATGTCTTTGTGCAAATGGCTGCACAAAGACATTTTACAAATATTATATGATGTTTTTAAACACATAAAAATATAAAGACAATACATCCAAAGGTGAAATAATTTGATGGAAAACATTTAAAAAAAACTTGAAGCAGAGACCTGTTAACTCTTCTTTTGATAGCACAGTTGTAGTTTTAGGGCAACATGTTGCTTACTTTATCTTAGATACCTGGTTTACATGGTTTGGCATTATCTTACTGAAAAATGTGATGCTTTTCCTGCAAAATAGGTATTTGCTCCAAAACGTAAACATACACAACATCTATAAATTGAAAAAGGGTCTATACAAAATTTTACATTGTCAGACCACTTGGCAGTATTTCACCTTTTTTCGATCTATCTTAATGAGCCTGAGCTTAGAGAAAGGTTCTTTGTGTATTTCTCCTTACATGGTAGAGGTTTAACCTGCATTTATTAAACTAATGAAGTGTTTTCACAAACTGGGATTTTTAGAAGCTTCACTCAGCCCATGAATGCCCACGATATGATGTCCAGATATGTCTCCCAAAGTAAAATGTAGCACATGTAACCTAAATAACTGATACTATTGAAAGGGTCTGGTAATCCTTCAATAAACTCTACATTCATTTTCATCCTTTTTAATTTATCTTATCTCCCCTGCACATTCATAATGTTTGCTACTCGGGTGCGAGGAATCTCTCACATGTGATAAGGAATGAATAGCTTGCCGCTTATGAGAGGGATATTTCTTGTCGTAAAAGATTTACAGTATAAACAGTGTTTCTTGTCACGTGCCTCCAATAAATTACAGAAACATTTGTGAAATCGAGCGTGTCCTTATCTGACTCACAGCTCCTGAGAAAAGGCACACAGCACTGGCAGAGTGTCTGACACTCTCATAGTAAATAATGTGCATAATATTATTAAATCCAGAAACACATATTTGCTTTAAAAAACAGCTGGAGGGATCAACATGTCTGAGATACTCAAAAGATATTAGCAGCCTAGAAGCTGGGAGGCTTTGTCAGTCAGCAGTTTCATATATCTTAACAAACAAAGCACACAAGCAGTAGGAAATATTCACTGATGCTGAGGTCAATAAGAGGTAACTGCATTTTCTTTTGTCACTAAATCTAAATCCTTGTCAACAGATTTACTGAGATGTACAGATTTAAAGCACTTAAAGTAAATATATTTTTTTTGGGTGTGAGTATTGTGAGAAGTCTCCAGACTACAGCTCCAAGGTATCACAAGGTGAAGGTGGTGTGTCATGGTGAAGGAAAAACCATGCCCGATTAAAATCAGGTAGGGCAGAACCTGTGGAGGAGGACGTGTAATTTGTTGCTGAAACTGTACCTGTCCACAGGTACAGTTTCAGCAACAGTTCGAAGCTATTTAACAGATTAAAGATATGCCAGACTAAAAATCTGTGAACTTCAGAGTTGACTTGAGAGTATTGCTCATGGACTCCCAGCAAGTCTGTTTGTTGCCAAGGAAGCACTAAATGCTTCTTTTTGTCAGCAGTGAGTACCTGACAGATGGCCTTGCGCTGTTTCTCAACCCTAGCCACCATCTTCTGGCAGCAACCCCCTGCTCTCCAGCTTGTGATGGCTTTAGCTCATCCTGTGCCACCACAACATCCCTTTTCAGGAGGAACAAGGCCAGTTTCCACTGTTGTTCCATGCCAAAACACAATTATATATAAATAAAATAATACAATTATATTGTTATTTTCTATTTAGCTTAGTACAGTTACTCAATTTAACAGGAAACATGCCATTTACTATCACAAAAACATTCTGTGTGATTTATTAGTGTCTGTTATGTCTGAATGTATTAAATTAAGTTTTTTACATCAAGCCTTGGCTTAATACTTTTCATGAACAACGGTGCTATTGAGCTTTGTTTGAAATTATAATTAATAGATGACTGTCTTTCTTAAAAACTAAGAAAGTAAATGCTTCCCCTATAATGTCGTTGGAAAATTGGGTGTTTATGTCAGAGTCCCTCTGATGTTTCACCATATCTGAGGTGGTGAAGAATAACAGACTTGTGCTTTGTATACAGCGAAAGTAACTTCATGTGTGGAAAAAAATGCTTCAGGTTCACTTTTAGAGATATATGGAGCACTCGTATTTAATTGTGCTGCATGGCACAATATCCTTGCAGAGGTGAGCGTATTCCCAAGTTATCTGATTACTACTTGGGTTACCAAAAGTCAGAGTCTTTTGTGGGTTGTATGACCCATACTGTAAATGTTGTTCACAATATCTCCAAGGAAACCATTGATCTCTATAGGTATGTAAGACCATTACATGTTTCCCATATGTGGTAGTGACTGTGAGCATCTCAGTGTGACTCATCAAGCTGAGATTTGGTCTACACATGCACAGTAGAGCAAACTATAGACCATAGTAACTACAGACTGCATTGTAGAGCTAACTTTTTTTTTGTCAATGCCAAAACATTTAGAATTTTGGCATATGTTTGAGATGCTCCTTTCTTTAATTCTAATTTTAGGAAATGGAGCTGTGAATTGTTATTGTTAGGTGAAGCAATATCAAGTGTAAAATACTATATTTGTGTGACAATATTCTAGTCTTTATTCACAAGTTTACTGCACCATATACGATAGTTAAAATTCACAGAGCAGTTAGTTTTTGGACACTACTTACCATCATGTTCTCGTTATGTAATATCTCACAATCCCACTTTGTGGGACAGCACAATTTTTTTTTAATGATTTAGGAATTGTTCTCAAAATGAAACAGCCTCATGAGATTTAATTGAAGTTGTGGCTTTTAGTACATGGTTAATGTGTCTCTGCAGTGGTAGCAGTGATGTCTCACAGCAACAAGGTTTTGGGTTTGAACCTGCTGGCTTGCTGCTGCCTTTCTGTGTGGACTTTTCATGTTCTCCTTGTCCGTGTGTCAGGTCCCTGCAGGTACCCTGACTCCCAACACTCACGCACTTAGTCCAAACACATGTGTCTTAGGTTATCTTGTGATCCAAATTGTCTATAGGTTCAAATGTGTGTGTGTGTGTGTGTGTGGTTGTCTGTCTCTCTGTGCTTGTCCTGTGATAGACTGGCAGCCAGTCCAGACCCTTTCTCATCTCCAGTGAGAGCCCCCTACAGCCATGAATTTGGACAAGCGGTTAAGATAATTGATGAATACTGTATCTGTGTTTGAAGTTCTGAGTCGCTCTTGATGTCTGCCTTCTTCTTCACAAGGCAGAAATCTGCAAACTATATGACAATGCAGTGCTGCCCAGCCAGTGATTGTTATCACAAAACTATTGGTTACTGCTGTCGGGCTGGCTGAATATGTATGCATTTTGACTGTAGTGGCTCTGTTAAAATTGAAATGTGTGACAGCTTGAGTAATCTTGGTTTTCTTTGCCAGTGTCTCTTTTATTTTGAAGAAGAGGTTGTGTCTGGTTCTGCTTTGTTTGTCAGTATTTTATTTGCATTTTTGTGGTGTGTGTTCAAGTTATTAAAGTTAAAAATCTAGGCACTTCTGGGGCCAGAGTGACCAAAATTCAAATTACAGCAGCTTTAACCTTCATTAAAAGTGCTTGTCAGTGTGACTCATCCTTGGTGGAAATAGTTTTTGGCCATATCACTACTATGCTAAAAATAGTAAGCTGAAATGGCCGTATATTAGTCATCCAATCATTTAGATGGATTCTTGGACCCAACTTGGATTGCGCTGTCAAACCCTGCTGGGACAAATGCCTGAAAATGTCAGGGAACAAGTTGTGTTGCACCTCAGTAAACGAGTATCGATCTTCCTTTGTACCTGAAGCTATCACACCTACGTGCCCTGGAGTCAAACTTAAGACATAGAGCTTAATGTTGACTTGGAGAAAACAAGACAAATACAGTATAATGGCTTCTCTGTAATGGCAGCTGTTGGCAGAGTTTTAGCCCACCTATGTTGGAAAAGGATACTGTCGTCTGGCTCATACATTTTTCATTTGAAGAGGGGTGATTATATTTTTTTGAGAGGAAAACAAACATAAAAACCACTCTCACTTATTTTGCTCCCAGCAGAATGTAGATGTAAATTTGTGGTAAATAACTAATGCAATCGGAGGCAACAACAAAACATAATTGTTCCGTTCATAATTATGTTTGTTCTGTAAGACAATTGCCTGATATCAGACAGAATTATCATCTGAACATTGGTTTATTGTTGCACAGGAAAGCTGAGTATTAATAAACACACAATACTCTCTCTCTCTGATATATGTATATATATATATATATATATATATATATATATATATATATATATATATATATATACACACACTGTACACATCTATGCTGTATAATTGACTGCATATCCAATTAGATAGCCATAAATTTCTCCTATTAGTGTGATTGAAGGATTATGTACACTGTTGTGTCAGTGTGACGAGGGGCTTGCAGACCCATCAGTGCCAACACTGATTTATTGTGTAACTCTCAAAAAGAGACATGGACAGGTACAGCAATTCTGACATTTGGCCTGTTCCCATAGGATCCAGCCTTTTCTCTCTTCCTATGTCTGCATTACACCAAACAGTATACTATTTATTTATTTGAGTAATAATGCTGATTTTGTTTGAGTATTGTGTTCAGATATTGATATTTTTTAAAAAGAAAGTGAACAATGTGTATATATAATGACATAGAAATAGAAACAGAAATTTAGTCAATATATTGCTGTGATCGCCAAACAAACACATTTTGCACTGGTAAGTAAAGTTAAATGTTATTTATTTTGCATTAGTAACACATTGCATACATGCCCAGTACAATTTAATTTGTAAAATGTTAAAAGTTTGCCAACTCTAGGAAAGTTTTTTTCCCCCCTCAAAGGCATTGTTGTTTTTGTATTTGGCTGCTTTTGCTTTTCATATAGCCTGCTGTAATTTATTACATTGCTAAATTTAATGTGTGAATCTGTGCATACTGCAAATTTCTATGCAAATATGGTGCACACGATGCCTTTCGGTGAAAATGATATGCCCTGCACTGTCACGTAAAGCGTATATGAGTGAAACATGACGGCATTCTATCCATGGATGAGCATGGATGAAGTGATGCGTGTCCACAGCAAAGACAGCAGGGAGCTTTTTCATAATAGTAGTAGCGGTGTGCGGCTCTCGGTGTCACAAATGGCTATGAGACGCTGTTGGCTACTGGGGTTCTTTAACAGCTCTGTGGGAGGTCTGAGATTCTGTGTAGGCACAGGTACAGCACTCGGCTTCAAATACCTTTCCCTGTGGGATGAATACTGTGTGCACGATTGTCACTTTAAACATTATACAACTGCTATATTCGTGCTTATATATTTGTGTACATAGTGTCTATAGGCATGTGGATTTGGTGGTAAGGGGTAATATGTTTTTCCTTGTTGAAACATTGTTGTAAATGTCAGCAGAAGAAAACACTACTCCCATGGCTTTCACAATAAAAAGCAAGCGGGGGTAATGTGCGGCACTCTGTATAATCACAGCTGTGTACTGAGTATTGATTACTACACTTGTCAGGCAACAAAAAGCTACAGTTTTCATATGTGCTATTTGATGTTTGTATCATCAGACACATGTGTAAACTATCTGAATCCCTAGCTGTAAGTCCAAACTGATTTGCCAGTAATTTAAAAAGCATGCATCTAAATCCATTCACCTCAGCAGTTGTGCGTTATTGCTCAGCGAAACTCGAAGAGAATAGAACATGCTGGTTTAGAAATTGGAGGTCTTCATCTCGTTATCCAATTATCAGTAACTGCTTTGACAAAAACAGCAGGATCTTTCATTTAATGTTTGCCCTTTTATTGCAAAGTCATCTTGAATTGAACTAAAAACAGTGCATATTCACATATTCTTTGTGACTACGGCGGCATTAGCTCCTCTGGTGCTCTTTTCTCCATGTTTCACCATTAGGTTTTGTCTGTTGATAGCTTTATCTATCTAGGATCTATCTTTTCTTTCTTAGAGGGCTTTTGGAAGACCAGATCAATGCTGATGTCTAATTAGCGAGCAGGAAAAAAAATCGCTGCTCAGACAGGGAAAAGGTGCCAGAATATCTCCTAAAGTTCATTCCTCCTGCTTTATTCAAACCCCTACTTGTTATAACTTTTACCAGACTTAAATATAAAATTGCCATTATCACAAAACGGTTTCCCTTTGTAGACTAGCGACATATATGAGTGTTAAATTTTGAATGTAACCACTGTGCTAACTCCATTTATGGTCTGTAAGCAGAAAACCATCAGGTACAAGGGTCTAATGTGATGTAGTGTTTAGTTTTAACACAGTCCTTATAGACTAGGCAACAACGTGAAAATGCATTACCCGTGTCTAAGTTAAATATATCTGCAATTTTATTGGGTCTCATAAGAAACAGCTCTGATTGCACTCTTACTATCATTGTTGACCATCTACCTATGTTAATTCAGCATCAAGGTATAATTTGATATGTATTGCTTGTAGCATTTAAAGTGTACACAAAGATTGTGCGCAAATAAAATTAAGGGTGACTGTTTTAAAGGAAACATCCAAACATCTTTGGCTATCCAAACACCCAGTTTTGTAGAATGGGTTTGTAGCCTCACCTAGTGGATATGAATAGGAATATCAGCTACCTTCTCAAATTTTGTTCTTTCTGCCACTCTTTTCTTTTACACTTGTCTATTTTCCCTTTTGTGCCCCTTTCCCCTCCTCTCTATGTCCCTTCCTACCTCCCTTTACTATCTTTCTCTTTAGAATATGCCAGAACATAACAATGAGCTCCAACAGCACAGATCCTGGTCTTTTCCTGACTGCCAGCACTCTACCACCATTGGCTGCAGCCTACTCACAGTCCAATGCACCCTATCAAGGAGGAACTGGAGGAACGCCCGTGGTTTATCATGCTATGGATGATAATTCCTCTTCTATCAGCAAGCTCTTAAACTCCACATTAGAACCCCAAAATGGGACTGCAACGGCAGCCCCTGATCCCTTGGGTGGCCACGCTGTGTGGCAGGTTGTCCTCATTGTCTTATTGACTGGCATGCTGTCACTGGTCACGGTCATTGGGAACATCCTGGTAGTAGTATCCTTCAAGGTTAATCGCCAACTAAAGACAGTCAACAACTATTTCCTGTTGAGCTTAGCTGTGGCTGACCTCATCATAGGGGTCATCTCCATGAACCTCTACACAGCTTATCTTGTGATGGGCTACTGGGCCATGGGCAACTGGGCATGCGACCTGTGGCTGGCTATAGACTACGTGGCAAGCAATGCATCTGTTATGAACCTACTGGTCATCAGCTTTGACCGCTACTTTTCAATTACTAGGCCTTTGACCTACCGGGCCAAACGGACCACAAGGCGAGCTGGGATCATGATAGGCTTAGCCTGGTTTGTTTCTCTTGTCCTGTGGGCTCCGGCCATCCTGCTATGGCAGTTTCTTGAGGGTAAAAGGACAGTGCCCTCAGGGGAATGCTACATTCAGTTCCTTTCACAGCCTATTATAACCTTCTGCACAGCCATGGCGGCATTCTACCTACCTGTGACAATAATGAGTGTTCTCTACTGGCGCATTTACAAGGAGACCCAGAATCGTTCAAAAGAGCTAGCTGGGTTGCAGGGCTCGGGTGGAATAGGAGCAAGAGGTGTAAACGGTGGGGGCGAAAGAGCCCGTTTTGTCCATCAGACAGGAAGTTCTAGAAGCTGCAGCAGCTATGAGTTGACCAGGCTCTCTAGGAGAAAGAGCACATGTCGGGAACTGGTAGGCCGCTTCCACTGCTGGCCCGGTGTTCGCTCTTGGAGACCTGGTAGTATGCGACAGGGAGATGGTGATCCAGATCAGAGTAGCAGTGACAGCTGGAACAACAATGATGCTGCAGTCTCTTTGGACCAGTCTGGGTCTTCAGAAGATGAGGACTGTGGAGGTAGAGATATGATTCCACAAAGTCATGCTATTTTCTCCATTGTTCTTAGCCTTCCTGGCATAAAAGCTGCTGTTAACTCCCAGCTAACCTCATGTGAGGATCTGGATGGAGCCTCAGAGGAGGATCCCCTTAGAGCAGCAGAGTATAATCGAGACAGTCTTTCATCAGTAGCTCCAAACACAATAGCCACTGTTACTCCGGAAGGGCAAAACAGTTCAGAAAATAGCTACCACCAACGCTTCTGCTCACGCAAAATTCAATCATTGTCTTCCATCCAGGCTACTTCTAACCATAGGTCTCTGGATGGTACCCCAGTAACCACTACCACTGCCTCTGACAGTACTACTACCAGCACAACCACTAAGTCCCCCTCAGGTCCAATGTCCTTCAAGGAGGCAGCTCTGGCAAAGCGTTTCGCTGCCCGAGCCCGCACTCAGATCACCAAAAGGAAGCGGATGTCCTTGGTAAAAGAGAAGAAGGCAGCTCAAACTCTCAGTGCCATCCTCTTTGCATTCATCATCACATGGACACCTTACAACATCATGGTGCTCATCAATGCTTTCTGTAAAACTTGCATCCCAGAAACTCTGTGGGCAGTAGGTTACTGGCTATGCTACGTCAACAGCACAGTCAACCCCATGTGTTACGCCCTGTGCAACAAGACTTTTCGTACAACATTTAAGATGATACTGTTGTGCCGCTGGGACCAGAAAAAAAGGAGGAAGCAGCAGTTTCAGCAAAGGCATTCTTCAGTGGTCTTTCACAGGAGAATTCCCAGGGAGTCTACGTAAAGGACGGAAAGTTAAGATTGCTTGTAACAGAAATCAAAAATGTAACACAGAAAGAAAAGAAAGAAACATACATTTAATTGTTTCTGTGGAGTTTCTTTATCTAGAGATCTTTAATGTTTTATTCTGCTATGTCAAACACAGCAACCCGATGTGGTGGTTTTGCAGTATGTGCTTGTGTTGGTGCATCCATTAAGCAAAGCCGTATATGTGTGTGAAGGTTTGCGTAAGGTGAGGTTCAGACATGAAGGTTGTGACTGTCCTTGAAGAACTTTTTATCATTTCATGCAAGTACAGCAGCAAGAAAGTGAAGTGAGTGGACAATACTCGAAAAGGGCTTAAAAAACAAATTGCAGGAGAAATACTGAAGTGCAATTGATGCAAATAGAGAGGATGTTGTCACAGAGTTGGGGATTACACTTTTCTGATCATTTCTCTCTGTGGGTAGTTTGCTCTGTAACATTCAGAGTGGATTTGCATTTTAAATAAAACTATATATATATATTAAAAAAAATGTTCACAGGCTTCTACATTTTATTAATTTGCCCAGCCATCTTTTTGACTGGTATGCAGTTTTATTAAAGGTTCGGCACATTGCGTTTCTACATGTGCTCCTTTGTCAGTGTCTTTAATGAAATATAAAAAGTTCTTAAATTTTGTCCATACAGTCGACAGAAAACTGTTATTTTTGTGATTTTGGTTTTTGGTTTTCTAGAGATTTTGAGCCAGTCTGAAAATGATCCTTTTGACGAACTGAGTTGTGAATATTTTGTGTGGCACCACAGTCAGTGAACTGCTGTTGTGTTCAATGTGATTGTTGTGGTTTGTATGGTGGAGATAATAAGTACAATGGTTGTATTTTATGTACTTGCAATTTTCTGTCAAGTAATGATTATACAGTAATTATATTCCGTTTGTGTACATTTGGATATTTCTGAATATGATACACAAAGATTGCACACACACAAACACACTCACACACAAATATGTCCATTTGTTTAAAAAAGTGTGTTTTGATCTTACGTTATCCTTTGAATTTCCACAAAATTTCACATCTAACAACTCTTTTGTAAAAGGATGGCAATCTTTGATATAGTGGAACAATGGCGACCTCTAGTGGTGTACAAAAAGATCTGTTGCTCAAGCTGTTAACAGTTTAACTTCCACACTGCAGTATCAAAATCTGAAATATATATATATATATATATATATATATATATATATATATATATATATATATATTAATTCAATCTAAAAAAATTTATCTAAATTTTAAATGAAAACAGGTGACAAATTCAAGAAAAGCTACACTGAGGTGTTTAGATTCACTTGTACTTTAGAGGGAAGGTTCAATGCGGAGCAGTATAAAGTTGTTCTGAGTACAAATAATCATCATAAAATAATTTTAATATGGTAAAAAGAAATGTGCTACAGCAACTAGCATACAAATTAATGGCTAGATCGTATTATATTGGAAATGATGACATGACTTTGGCTTATTTGCTGTATGCAAAGAAATGTTTAAAAAAAATCCTGTACCTGCCATCGGTGAATATTTCATTCGTTTTCAGCACAATGCTATAATACAGAAAGCTACTTTTGGCTGCTCCCTTATTCACAAGGGGTCACCACAAGGGGTGGCTCTTTGTATTTGATCTGGTAGATTTTTATGCTGAATGCCCTTTCTGATGCAGCCCCTGAGGAATTTGTATCTTCTTCCAGAAACAAACTGGGGATCTTTTGCTTATTAGTGTAAACCACTACAGTGTGGAGCCACGGTACAGGGTCAGAATACATTCTTCATCGATAAATGAGGGATTTTTTGTACTGTATTGGGAATGTAAACTGCCAACATTGTGAACACAACAGTTTGTTACATTTTAAGTATGCCAATCATACTCATATTTTAAGCCAATAAAAAATAAAAAAAACCTTTTGTCTATAATTACTTTATTTGTTTTGATTTTTTGTCTTTTTGCCACTGTGTAATTTAGGGTGTTTCACCTTTGTTACATAGAATAGTTTCACTTAAAATGAATCATTTGTTGAGTGTTGCTCTGCCTCACGTTCATATTTAACACATTTTCAATAATGCAGTTTCTTAACATCCAACCAGATCAGTTTAAAGCAATATATAATGTGGGTTGCATGAATTTATCCATAATATTCTGTAATCAGAGCTAAAAAAAAAAAAAAAAAAATACAGTTACAATATAATTGGTGCTATAATACTATAATCACTAGTCACTACATTAGGGACATCTGCTTGGTAATGCAAAGATCAAGTCAGCCAACTCTGTGCATTTAAAGATGTTAAAGATGACCCGCTAAAGCTCAAACTGAGCAACAGAATGGGGAAGAAAGGTAACTAAAGGGACTTCATGGTTGTTGGTGCCAGATTGGTGGGTTTGAGTATTTGATCCAGATGCAGGTTTGATCCAGGGATTTTCACACACAAGCATCTGTTGGAGTTGGAGGTGAATGGTCCAAAAAAAATGATGACATCCAGTGACCAGCAGTTCTCTAAGTGACAATAACGTATTTTTGTCAGAGGTAAGAGAAGAATGCCCAGAATACTTATAGCTGACAGGAATGCAACAGAAACTCAATTCACCTCTCATTAGAACCAAGGTATCCAGAAAAGAATATCTGAATGCACATCAAACTCAAAAGACAACTCCTCTCAACTAAGAACAGGAAACTGACGCTACAATTTGTAAGACCTCACCAAAATTAGCCAAAATAGAATATTGTAAGACTGTCACCTGGTCTGATGAACCTCGATTGCAGTTGCAACATTTGGATGACCTGGTCGGATTTTGGATTAGCCCTGCCTGTTATCAGCAGTTCAGCTGCTGACTATGTCCATCTTTTTATGGCCACTCAATTTCAGACTGGCTTCTTGAAGATGACAATAACTTCACTGTACTCAAATGCCCTGCACAGTCACAAGATGTGATTCCAAGATGTGAGCACCTTTGGGATTTGGTGGAACAGTACAGTTCATATCATAGACAAGAAATCTGCAGGAACTGTGCAATGCTGTCATGTCATGCCAACCTGGTAGTTTAAAATATCCAGTTTATTTTTTCCCTTTTAACCAACAAAATTTCCACAAGTTGTAAAGCACAGCCTTACCAATGAACAGTCATTTTGTTGTATTTTTCCCAACAAACGTTGCTACAACCTGTATGCTATCATGTCTAAGTATTTGAACATTTTGTTTTTATATGGCCACTGTCATTTGTTTAGGTTGATTAGGTTTATTCCTTGCTATTTTAAACTTCAGATGACCTTAAATAAAATGTTTTGTAGCATTCCTCAATACTTAAAAATGTCCAGAAAACTGAATAAAACAGCTACTCTCAATGAGGAAGTGGATGGCATAACCCTCGGCTGCCTGTTTAGTGCAGGAAGGGACTTAAACGACAAGCAAGATGGAATGTGAGTACCTCCCTGGATATGTAGTCAAGCTAAAGTGGCACTGCTCAGAAAAGTTTGGTTACTAATCCCAACAAGTATGACCAAAAGTGAAAGCTCAAAGAAGCAGACAGGGTTTAGAGAGTCTGTGAAAATTCCTGGTATTACTCTTGAACACTGCAAAAAGTTTGTAGCATAGAACGAAGAAATACTGTTATATAACTTTTTTTTTGCTCCAACTTGTAAGTAAAACTGCATCAAATCAATAATTTCTTTTCTTTTTTAGAAGTAACATTTTGACATCTGTACATCCCTACAGACATGGCACTGAGTTAACTTTTGTACGAACTATCTGGCACATTTTTGGCTTTCTGTGGATCTGATGCAAAAGTGGAATATGCGTGTTCTTTTATCTTTTGAGGCAGAATTATACGCAGTGATTTTGAGAGTTTTATTCCTCTACCAACCCTTGAAAATGTATTTATATTATTCTGTATTTAGCTCTAATCTTCCAGCTTTTTAAAACTCAATTATAATATTAATTATTTGTTATCATAGGAAACATGTTGTCTCAGTTAGGATTGAGGTCACTGACCTGTCTGGTAACAGCTTATGTAGGGAGAAAACAGCTGAAGCTCATTTGCTAAATGAGGGCATAGACTTAAAAGTGGCACCACAGTGCATCAGCCAAGACTAACAGCTACTGATCGACTCAACTGAATGTGTGTGTTTTTATTCTAATTTGCCATTAAAATGGAGTCTTGTATTGCTGTCTGAAATGAAGTTGAGATTAGCATTGAGTGTCTAACTTCAGATTTATTTTAATATAATAGTGTTATTTAACTGTTACATAGCTGTGTGTGTTCCCATCATGAGTCCTGATGAAGTTAGTAAGGAGAGTCTCCACAGAGCTAATGAGAGATGGCCACAGTGACTAGACATGTGATGAGGAAAATACAGACTTCATGTGACCCATGGCTAAGGAGCGGCTCATAGAAGAAGACAAACACCCATTTGTGTTGTTTTCTTCAGTCAGTACTAAACCACCAAGGAGAATCCACCAGTCAGGCAAGTATGACATCTTTCATATTTGAAAATCTTTATAAAAGTCATAGCATTTATCTTGTTTTTTTCATTTTACACTGTTTCATTTTGCCTAAACGGAATGTTGTAAGTTGAAACCTTGTTCTAATTTTTATCTTTTATGGTTAGAAAAGGGATCTTTATAATTGGTGCTAGAAGGATAAATGTTAAATTTACTACACATAGAGGTTAATCAGTCTTCAGGCATGTGTTGATACAAGCTAATGAACAAACAAGAAGAATCCATTTGGACATAAAAATGTGGACACAATAACTTGCCTGTAACTGCACAGGCAATATTTATCACCAATCAATCATAAGCTTGTAAGTTGTGGACAAACCACCATATACCTACACTTTGACTTAATCCATAATAAGTGTCTGATTTTAATTTATTTTCTTGATCGGTAGATGTGGGATTTTTTTTTTAGCCATACACTGCCAAAAAGTGATGCATTCAGTTAAACAGTAAATATTTGGATTTGAGAAAGCTAAAATCATAATCTTTTCACCAGATATTCTCCAACATGTAGATAATTTCCCGTAACTCGGCAGCCACATTAAACTGACTCTTTGATTAACTACTTCCACTGGGATGCGCAGTATGACATGAGTATTTAGCTGTTTGTTATACAGTATATCTGTGTGTGGGGAAAATTGGAGATCTCGAGTGACCTGTCTGATCTACAATACTGTGCAAAAGTCTTGAGAGCCCACATTTCTCTATGTTTTGCTAGGAAGATGATAAATTCATGCAGCAATTAAAAATTGATAAGTCAAAAACCAGAGACTGCCTAACAAGCTTGAAAATGAATATTTGGTCTGATTTTTATTCTTCAATGAAGTCTGAGCTGTCTTAGGCAAGCCTTCTTTTAATTGATCCAAGTTAGGTGTGTTTGAATGATTGATAAGTTGTTGTAAAGTGGCTTAACAGAGTAAAAACACATTCATCTTAAAACGGTCAGGTAAAATTACTGGACTGAAAACGAGTGAAAAAGCAACCAATACCCTATGAAAGACCCCCAGAAAGAACTGTTGCTCAAGAACACTTTGAAAAATTCTAAGAGAGTCTGATTCATTGAAAGCAAAATCAAAAGAAATGAGTTGTGGTTCAAGCCTGGAAAGAAAAAAAGACTAGGCTTCTTTACATTTCTTGAAGATGACAAATCTGGGACTCCACTGATTGGTCTTAGAACTGAAGAAGCTCCTCAGACGAGAGGTGAAACATCTTCAAGAAACTTAACGAATTCTAGTTGCTTTTTTCCCCCCAAGCTCCTTAGATTATCATAGCTGTACCTTGAAATGGAAATTAGAGAAAATAATTGAGGTGATTATATACAAAATTGTCAGCATCTCATGAAAACAATAGACTTAAGTTGTATCTGTTCAACTTGGATGTTCACTGCCCTTTGATTTGTTCAGTCAAAATGACCCAGTGATGCTTCAATCATGTTGAGGTTCAGGATCTAGGGAGGTCAGTCCATGACTAGTAATAGTCCACTGTTTTGTTTTGGGTTTTTTTATGTTTACTTGTTTTGTTGTTGTTGTTTGTTTGTTTTTTAATCTAGGCAGGCCTTTACTGCATTGGTGGTGTGTTTGGCATAATTTTCATGCTGAAAAATTAAGCTGTTGCCAATCAGGCATTATGACTCATCTCAGAGCATATTGCCTCCCTTTTGCTATTTTTAAGCTAAGCGTAAATATACAGTAAATCAGTGTGAATTTGTTCTTCTCCCTTTGTAGACAGGCGTTCTCTTGGATGAAACCAAAGCGAGCAGGATGCAAACCATAAAGACGGTGGAGACCCAAGTCCCCTTTCTAAAAGAGAGTTTCTTCACTACCACGTTCAAAGGCCGGCGGAAGAGCAGTGTTACCAATATCCTCCGTAAACAGCAACACTCTCTTCTTAATCAACAGCAGTGTATTTTAGAGCATCAGCCACACAGTCCTAAGCTCTTTCATTCTCCTCCAGTTGAAAATGGACCGGGGCAGCAAACCCCCCAGCATCACCGACTTGCTCGCTCAACCAGCAGCCCGTTATGCAAGGCAGCTGAGAATGCAGAAGCAGATGGGGATAGAAAGGAGGAGCAAAAAGAGAGAAAGGCTCAGAATGTGAGAGAGGCTGAGCTGGAAAGGGGGGGAGAGGGAGCAGTGAGTGGTAGTGAGCCCGTGGCTGTCACTGCCAGTCTCCTCCTCCTTTCATCATCAGCCTCAGCAGTGCTGGGGGAGCCAGCATCATCCTCACAGCTGCCGTTAACTGTGGTGGGCAGACAGCAGGGATTAGCTGGCTCTGAAAGGGCTCTGACCAACAGAGGACCGGCGGCAGCAGAAGCTCATGAGGAAACCGAGCATGCCCAATCTCGACCCCAGCATCATGGCCTATTAGCCAAAGGTGTTCGTCTACTCAGGAACATGGGGAACCAGGAAGCAAAGCAGAAGAAAGGAGGAGCCAGCGGTGGACCAACAGGGGATGTTTCTTGTGATGGTGAGGCAGAGGAGCGAGAAGTGGACAAAAAATCCAAAAAGTCCTACAATAAAACAAATAAAGGAGCAGGAGAACATGGTGGTAAGAAGAAATCAAAGTCTGAGTCAAAGGGTTCTGTGTTTTCTGGAATGAAGATCAGGAAGAGTTTATCCAAGGTGAAAGGGTTGTCTAAGGATGATATGTTGGAAGATGGGAGATCAGCACATGTTGGCAAAGCAGGGGTCGAGTCTGGTGCAGAGAAAAGCCTGTCAGCTGATGAGATGGGCATGCTGTCAGATGTTGAGGGGGATCTAACCCATTTAACTGCAGACAGCCACGAATCTATGGGCGATGAGACTGGCCGGAAGACAAGTTCAGGGTCAGATGCTGAACTCTACAGTTTTCACTCAGCGACTGAAAGTGAAGACCTGCTCTCTGATATCCAGCAGGCCATGAGAGACCAAGGTGTTGCCAGTGAAATTGTTACCAGACACTTATCTGAAGTGTCTGGTAACAATATGTCAACTTTGGAGGGGAGCAAAGTTCCTGAGACTGGAATATCTCACCAACTATTTAATCTGGATGAAGACTGTTTCTCCCCACCTCTTGTTAGTGAAAGTGTACCTCAAGAACTGAATGATAAGTGTAAGAGACTGGAGAATGAAAGGAGTGACATATCTATATCAAGAATTTCATCTGGTCCAGGGTCTCTGAGTGAGAGTGGTCCTTCATCTTCTGCTCCAGACACAGAGAGAAGCAGTGGCAGCCTTTTTCCAAAAACTAACAGCACTTATAGCTTTCAAGACACTACAGCCACCACCACCTCATATGAAAGTGCTGAGGAGCCCCAGGATGAACTGGAGAGCCTGTTTTTGACTCCACATCAGGGTCAAGGTAGTCAGGCTGTACTTGGCAAAAACACATCATGTGACCATTTAGATTCCATAATGGTAGGGACAGGGCCAACTGGTACTCAAAAAAGTGCAAGCAGCATGGACCTGTCTGTTGAGAGGGAGGATGAAGAAAGTGGTGGGCGGGACTTTCTGTCTCTAGAAAGGAGAAAAAATAGTCTGTCTATTAGCCACCTGATAATAGACAGTCCCCCTGTTTTTCAGCCTAGACGAAGATCATCCAACTCCCCCTCCACTGTCAAATTCTACCCACCTGTCCACCCTTCCTATATTAAGACCACCACCAGGCAGCTCACCTCTCCAGTTGGCTCCCCCATTACCAGCCCTCACGCGCCTCGGAAAACAGATCCCATCAGTGGATCACTGGAATCCAACAAGGTCCAAGGGTTTAGGAGACGCAAGCAGAGGTCCTGCTCCATAGCTGGGCCGCACAGTGTGTCTGCAGACTGGTCGTCTGAGGTTGATGAGCTTAGTGTAAGACATGATGATGGGGCCAAATTTCCAGATCAGGAGACCACAGAGAAGAGTTACACAGGTGGGACTTACTGGACGCTGGGCTCTAGGAGAGCACACTATGGAAAGCAGACGTCTGCTGCTCCAGTACCCTACCTGGATGTCTTCTCTGGTGAGTGATATATTAAACAACTGAAGTGAGCAATCAAAACAGGTTTCAAAAAAAACTTTAAAAGAAGGTAAAGAGAGAATAATAACCTTCCTCCCAAAACATAGGTGCCAATTTAGTGTAGCTGTCTTCTCTTTTAAATGCCCCATAATCTATTAGCCTCACTGCACTCATTCTGAATGGCATTTCTCAGAGAGACCTGTGTGAAAGTGAGCTACAAGACAATTTGATTAATGTCAGTTTTTTTTTGTTTGCATCTACAATCTAAATCAATGCCACAAAGGGATGAACTACATGTTTTGCAATACAAAGAAAAAGTAAAGAAAAACATAGAGGAAAAACACAGAATATCAATAGCTTGACTTTTTAATTCTATTCGTTTTGTGATTATTCTGCTATCACATTGGCACCAAAGTATCAGGAAGACAATAATGAAGCATTTCATTTAAATATTTTAGTTATTTCATAATTTATTCCTACTGAAGAAGTCTTAATGGATTGGATGCCACTCCTATTTGTTTGGCTCATACCCTATTGGAGATTAGGCCATTACACAACCAATGATTATAGTAATTGCCTAGTAAGTTTAATTACTTACAAATTGCACTTTATATAAGTAAGTACACTAGAAATACTAAGGTTATTATTTTAAAATACAATACTTAATGAAAACCATAATAAAACCATGGGGTGTCTTTGAGATGCGTTGTCTCACTCTAATAAAACAATGCCACTCTGTCCTCCTTACTATTGTGGAGCCTTTCAAGAGCTTAGCTGTTGTCTCCTGTCTTTGCCTGTGCTCGTAAATCAGAGGACCGAATGACAATGCTGCCACCCACCCACGGCTATGTCATCCTCTGATTCCACTGGCTTAGATAAGAAGCACACGCATATACAAACACAGTGGATGTTAAACTCATGTGACAGTTTTTCTGCAAGACAAAAATAAGTCATGATGTTAAATCAATTTCTGTTTGCGTCAGGTGAACTCGCTCCAAACAACAGAAGTACATAATGATCTGAATCCATATAAAATGAACATTTTTGTGCCTGTGTGGCACTTTTTTGTCCCGTTTATGCTCACAAATACTCAGTCTCTAACTAGTTTACCATTGCATGTGATACCAATCAGTGCAGCGAGGTTTACAGGTCACATGTACCCTTAAGAAGGAGTGGAAGCAATGAGAACAAAGATGGGAAACCACAGAAAACTCCAGCTTAATGTTTGAACAAGTGACGACAAATTCCCACTGACGGATAAAAACAAATCTACAGGAGCATGAGTCATGTCATGGCTTTTAATTGATTTGACACTGTCCCCTGTATCACATGGTTAAAAGAAATCACCCTGTTTTAGAATTGGTCTTCCTGCTGTAGCTGTGTGTTGTTTTGGGCTCAACAGTCCTCTGCTGTCACATTGTTGATATCCCCCACCACCCTTCAAACTCCACATAATTCCTGACATTAATTTCATTTTCAAGAAAATATGTCATTCCTTATGAAGTATAGAGATTTTGATACATTACTACATTTCTCACAGGTCAAACTTACTTTACAAACATGCGGACAGCCTACTTTATTTTCTGTATTTTATTCAAGAAGTAGAATTTATACATTTTGTAACCATGCTGTCGGCTTTAGCCCACCTTTTAGATTTTTTTTTTTTTTCAAGCTATTCCAAAACTTTTCTTTTTCTGCAATTTGATAGTTCTTTGCACTTCACAATCAGCACCACCTCTCTTTTCACCCACGTGTAAATGGTGTGAATAGAGTTTACAAGTGTAGGTGTTTAATTATCACATCCTAAAATGAAAAATGTCTTTTACATTCTTTGGTCAGACTGACATGAGGTGTCTAACTACACAATTTTTCTCAACTTACCAAATATATATCTAAAAATAAATTTTAAAAATGTGTCTGTTCAAATTCATCTGAGCATCCTCCTCTAGTCTTGAAAACGGAGCTCTGTATCCCTCTGTTTTGTTCTTGCAGTGTCTGTCTTTTCTTTTCTCAGGTCGCGCTCTTTTGGACAGGCTGTGTATGCATCAAGGAGATGGGTCCTCTGAAGAGGATGTGAAAGAACTGTGTCAACGAATGCTTGTCCAGGGTCTCCTGCACCCCTTCAGCAACGGGCGTGCAGAGCTCCTTGGTGACAGTACTGTGTCACCAGTTTTTAATGTAAGACCTTTCTCTTCACTTACACTTAGTACTTATTCTAAAAACTGACCACATATTCAGGGGTAGGTTCATTTTTAAACAAATATATAGTTTAGCTTTAAAACACTTTACACTTTAAAATGCTCGATCCACATTAGAATAGCTCTAAAATAATTAGACTTAGGGTTTTTGTGGGGACGGAAATAACCCCTCAAAGCTGGGCAGCTGTGTTTCATATTTCTAACTTTTCTACTTTCATAACAAACCACTGTCTAAAGATAGTATAACATGGGCTGGGATGCATATAAAAAGCATGTGTTAATGAGATAAATCACTGAGTTACTCTTATGTGCAGTAGAGAGAATGAATGCATGGTGTGTGTTTCTGTATTTATTGTCTGACTATGATTCATCTGAGAGATTTCATTACCTGAAGAGCAGTGGTGTATGTAGAGAGGGTGACTATGCGGAAGTTGATTTCATGAATCTTTTATTTTCCACTCCAGTAAAGCTTTGCTCAGACCTAATTGCACATGCCTGCAGATTTTATCACAGCTACTGCTGGAGCCATTTCTGTCATGACTCCTTGCAGCTCCTTGCATGCAAATGAAGCTGTAAAATACATGTAACTTGATGTACAATTTAAACTGCAACATATTTATCAGCACATCAGCTCTTTGAAAATATAGGCCTGTTCAGTGTCTTTATGTTGCTACAAAATGACAATCATAAAATAAGTCATCAAGTCATCCACTGATAAACACTCTGATGACTTAAAAAGAAAAAGATTTTTTTAAACCTCGCTAACTGTGCAGCTTCATGGATATCACATTGAGTTGTTCAGCATAATGTATACAGACATTTATGCCTCAGTCTTATGTCATGGCAGGGAATGAACTCCACTGGCTTTGCTGAGCCTCTAGTGACGCCATGAGGTTGGCTCTTTCAGTGACATTTCCCAACAACCAGTGGATGGATTGCTGTTAAATTTTCTACATATATTCACCCGAGAAGATTAATTTTAATGGTGTTAATTCTCCTGACTATTGCTATCCAGGTTTTTCACTTCCAGTGTAACATCTTATCATCTATGACATAGCTAGACCATTTTAATTGTAATTTTTTTAAATTTATATAAAAAATAATTTAATTTGATTTAATAATTTTCAAAATTTATATTTTCAGCTCAAAGCACTGCTGTATGAACACATAATAACAAAGCAAATATAGTTGATGTAAATTCTTGGTCTTTTTTTATCTGTCTAAAAACAAACAGTCAGGTCAGATTAGCTTTGGATTTTGCGCATTGGAACATCTCCTGCTGATGCACATGTGTGGACATATGTTGTATTTACTCATACGCACATAAAGGTTCAGTAGACTTCCACACAGACAAAAGCAAGATTACTCGCCTGACAGTGCAAGCTCTTAAGCTGATTTATTAACATAAATGCAAATCTCTGGAATACAAACTGTCATCTGTTTGCATGCTGCATGGTCAAAGTAGGCCACAAACAAACAGACCTTTTCTTTTTTTTTCTTTTTAATCTTCAAACAATTCACTGTTGCATCAGTATGTTAAAGACACTTGTGGACACATACAAAAGGACAGCATGAGACATCCACGCTAAGGCTTTTCCTTGCATAGCTGGATTATTATTGCCTCTGACATTCATTCAGTCCCACAAATGCACATAAATGTGCGCACACATACATTTGTGCTTGTGTAGACCATCTGCTGACCGTGTTATGTAACAACTCCACGTGCCTTGGGCTCAGGCTGCTCTTCCTGAGCAAAAAGCTCACCATGTCAGGATTGGACAGAATTGTCCCTGCTCTGCATACTTCTTCAGTCTGAGGCTTGGCCTGGAGTCATGTATTATTCAGCCTGACCATGAATAACCTTTGTTGTTGTCATTCAGAGTGCAGATTTCATTTTTTAGGGCTTTCTATCTTAAAGCTAATCTCCTTTTGAAATTAAATCATCAGTCTGTCTTTGCTGTTCTGGAACCTTTTCACTTAAGCCCCTTAATATATCAGACCATTATGCTCTTTCCCTTTTAAAGTTGCTCTTCATCTTGAAATCAGTTATTTACTGCACTGACTTTGTTTTTTTCTTTCTACACCTCTCTTTCCTTTTACTTCATTCTTTCATCTCCTGTTTGCCCTCCACCGTTCTACCTAAATATGGCATTGCATCCAATTTGGTGGAGACAGCAAATGTATCACTTTCGTGTTTCTTGTTCAGCATATGCCCTGAATTATATACTCCAATCAGCCTCATTCATCACAAAAATGGGGCTTGATAATAATGAGTGTCTAAGAACTCTGAACATATGCTGTCCTTTGTGCTTGGCAAAACATTGCTTAGTTGATAAATTTCTGTTGTCGTTGCAAGAGTTTACATCGATCTCGCTCTGCAGGTCAGGTTACCACAGTGACCAGCTAATGCTGACATACAATATTAATATACTGCAGTATAGGGGCACTTCTGAAAAGAGTTGCCATTTATGCTCTCATAAGATTGGCAAAAAAAAGTAGAGTGCGATCTATCTGTTCATAGCCTTGCTATTTCACTTATACTAGTATGAAAAATAGAGTTGTGGTAGGTTTTGTAATGATACATACTTGGAATGAGAAAATGGAAAGCACCTGAATGCTCTAAAATATCAAACTTTTAAAAAAAGAAAAGGAAAAAGTGGAATAATTTGTACAACTCCATGTTTGCAAGGCAGAAAGCAAGCACTTGACTCATATTTACCCTCACATTGTTGAGTACCTTTAATCTGAGCCTCTTTAAGAGTTGTTTTAGGGTAGCCATCATTGTGTTGGGTGTTGACTGAAGAGTCATTGAAATAAATACTGTTAAATAATATAAATACAAATGTATTTAATTTCAGTAGCCTCCAGCTGCTCTTTGTCTAAAGTGATTAAATATATTTATGGAGCATGCCTTGTTGTACATTTAGAGGATTAAGCATTTTCACCATGACCAGAAACCATATTTGAACAGTAAGAGAGTCAATTGTAGCTTAGCGTTTTTATTTGCCATGGAGACTGACAAACTACCGGCAGCTGTGACTAGACTGAGAGCTTTTTTGACATTTAACAGGAATATTAAGAAACATGTTTCCTAGATGTTCAACAGTAGTGCTTTTAATACTTCTGTGTTTACTGACCTTTTATCTTTTACCTTACTGACCTTGTGTCTGATATTATAAACTTTCTGCATTTATAACTTGTGTTCAGGAAGAGCAGCTGTACACCTGGGCATCTGTAGGCTTGCCAGTGTCTCCTTACCTTTGGGAACTCTATGGAGGGGCAACCACAGGCAGGGTACAGAGCTTGAGATCCTCTTTCCATCAATCATCAGCCAAAACACCAGGTGCTCCACACGTTCAGGTTGGTTAAGTCTTCTCTTTAGTGTTAAATATCTGACAACTGTTTTTCATCCTGCCTGCACAGAAAGGAAAGTGTATGCTCTGAAAACATAAACTTAACATCTTTATTAGATTAAATTCAAATGTCTCCTCTTTACAAAGTCGAAGTTTGTTTCTTGCTGACTGATATATTCACTGCATATGCGTGTGTCTGAAAGGTAACATTTACCCAATATAGCCTTTTTAAAAATTGCCATTGTAATATCATTCATGATTATAAACCAAACGCACACAAAAGACTTGAAAATGGTGCACACAGTTGAGTAAAAATCTAGAAGAGACTAAGCTTGATTATAATATTTTGCTGTTCCTTCTTGAATTTCTATTTTCTGTATTTAACACCTTTGGTACAAAAACATATATACAGGATGTGTTAAACTGCTTTAAAAATGAACAATGGAAAAATTGAATTTTAGTGTGCAAAACAGCAAAGAAATGAATACCGAGGGATAGAAACCCGTTTAGTCTGTGCAGGAGTGACAAACATGGAAAGATATAATTACTGAACTTTGTATCTGATACATATATATTTGACCTGTATTTTAAATCTGTAATATTATTACCCACATGAATTTAGCTGTGAGTTTTTCCTTGGCCACCAGAGGTCAGGCTTGTGTTGAAAGTACTGTGAAACAAACACACGAATCCTCCCCGTTTCCTAGAAAAGTAAAAAATAAATAAATAAATAGAGGACCATACTGTCTAAATATTCTCCTCGCAATTCAACAAGGCGACTACAACTGGAGAATGTGTACTAGCAGACAAAACCCTCCTCATGTGAGGCCTACTGAGACTCACTGTCTCTGGGGTCAAATCTCTGGTATCCCCTCATCCCTATTCTAACCAATGTGGAGCCAGAGGTCTGACAGAGTCTAGACATGAGGGACTTGGTTGACCCTTCTTAACCTCATAATTCTGTCACTAAGCTGCTTGAGTTGTGACACTTTTTTTTCCCTCACTGTTTATGTAATTGAATGATAATGTGCCTAAGATTTAATAATATATTAATAATATATTATATTTATGCAATTTATTTATGTATGTGTTTATTTGGTTCACTGACAGACAGAATGCAGCAAGTTGAAGTCAGGTCAGTCATCCTCTGAGGATGAAAGCAGTCTCATCCCACTGCTGGAGAGGACCATTGATGACCTGCGGATTAAGATAGCTGTGTTGCAAGGCCAGCAGGCCTCCCTGGCAAAGGGCATCAGGGATAATATGGGAGCTCTGGGCAATGGTCACCACAAGGCCTCACAGATAAAAGAAGGACGATTGGGGAAGATGAGCCAGGAGGTGTCTACCCAGACCTCGCCTGTGGAAGAGGGATTTAAGTTTGATGTGCCTCTGAATGGGCGGTCTAGCAGCACGCCGTCCTCCATTTCACCCTCCATCGTCAAATCTTCAGAAGGCTTTGCCTGCACTTGCCAGCAGAGGCAGCAGAGCAGCATCCAGTCAGGTCTTCCTCCCCCTACAGTCTCTGGGGTTATGTCCCAACCACCACCTCCTCCACCTTTACCAGGGGGTTCCACTGCTCCTCCACCGCCACCTCCACCACCACCCCCACCCTTACCCGGGCTTGGACCTTGTTTCCCACCACCACCACCACCGCCCCTTCCATCAGGTACCGGAGCTCCACCACCTCCTCCACCCCTGCCTGGTTTCGGACCTCCACCCCCACCACCTCCTCCACCACCAGGCATGGGCCCTCCCCCACCACCCCCTCCTCCAGGAATGGGCCCCCCTCCTCCACCCCCACCTCCTGGCTTTGGGCCCCCACCACCACCAGGCCCCATGCCTTCCATGATGATCCAGGAAGCTGACCCTGCCAAGGCTATGATAGAACCCCCCAAGCCAATGAAGCCACTCTACTGGACCCGCATACAGCTGCATGCTAAAAAGTAAGGATATGCTGTAGAAAGTGAAGATAGATATGGATCATTTGCACAAAGGTATTCTCTGAACAGTAGAGATTTGAGAGGAAGCTTGTCCACTTAAGATAAAGATCGACCACATGCTGTGACTGCAATAGACATGCTAGCTTTGTGGAAAATGAAAGTGATGCAAGCCAGGCATTGTGGTCAGCAGAGAAATGACTTGAACCAGGTTTTCTTTCCTTATTAAGGCTTGGAAAACTGTGGTGGAACAAACCTCTAGAAATGGAGAGCTTGCTTTACGAGCAAGTGAGGAACTCAACCCAGAATTATAAATGCCATTTGGTGGCTAATGATTTTGGCAGTAATTGATTTTGGATTTTTATTCTCCAAAAAATAACAAATTAGTACTTGTAGAACTGCAGAGGGCAAAAACATGCCTTTAAAAAAACACAAATTACACTATGAAGTTCTACTTTGCTGTCAATCAAAAAAATGGCTCTCCTACTTACACTGTAAATAATTCCTCCCCCTCCATCTTTAGACATACTGTCTCACTGGTGTGGGAGAAAATTGAGGAACCAACTGTGGATTTTGAAGAATTTGTGGAGCTATTTTCCAAAAGCACTGTCAAGGAGAAGAAGAAGCCAATTTCAGACACAATCAGCAAGTCGAAGGCCAAGCAGGTATGATATGTTGTGTTACGCTCATGTGTTTGCATATATACTGATATATTTGCTTAGGCAAGTGTGTGTGTATTTGTATATTTATGCATGCATGTTTTTGCTTCTCCCCCTTGGGGTCACTACGTTTGGCTTTCTTCAGGGCTTTCCTGTTCGCACTTTTACTCCAGTGATGGCTGTTCCTTTCCATTTCTCATCACTGTTGTCTCCCATTTACTTTGAGTGACAGAAGGAAATGCAACAGCCAGACAGTTATTATGTGGTGTGAGCTCTGGCTCCCACCCGACTCCCCTTGTGACCATCCAGTGGCATCAAGCCAATGTCTCGCGTGCGGTGAGGAAACCTCACGACGGTGATGACTGCTCGGAGAGAGAGGGAGTGGGAAGGGGAGAGGGGAAAACGGGAGGGAGTGAGAAGCGTGGGAGTTGTATTTCATGATGTGGTTCCTCTCATTGTGCTTTCTGTATGACTGAGTTTAATAGTCAGACTGTTTCCCTCCCAAGTGTCCTTTATGTCACTCCATCAATCAGCAAGGCAAACATTTGATCTACAATTTAAGGCTCTTTTGGTTAAGAGTTTTATGATAATGTACTATTCAGCTAAATTATGTATCTAAAACACAAATAATGTTGCACAGGGGAAGGAAGTTTCACCCCTCTAATTGAGGCCCTGTAGAATCACCAGGCAGTTTCTGCTGAAATGATATGTTGGTCCCAAGCATAGACACTGGCGGGAAATATTCTTAAGTTATGGGAAGGGATCAATTGGAATTTGACACCAAAATCTAAAACTTTCTTCCAAAAGGTTTCTAGTTGATTGAAAGTACAACTAGAACAAATGTTGAACAGCTTTACTCTTAACAAAAAGCTTCTTCTTCTACGGTTTATATTTCCCCATCTTGGTTTTCATCATTTCAAATTTGAATCTTCAAAGTCCATAGGAAGTACTGTCTAACTGTAGAGTACTCCATAATTACACAGCTATAGATTTTATATTTACATCAAAAGTGTGTCTGTCTCACAGAAGTAGTCATGAATGTTGCTGTAGCAGAATAAATGTGAACTTTCACGCTAAAGTACTGTATGGTGTAGCTTAGATCCAGCAGAGCAACGGTCTCGCAACTGAAGAAGTCAGTTGGATGACTTCTTCGTTTCTCTCACTCAAAACGCTGTGTGCAGATGAACAGAATCGACCTTTTGGGAGCACTGATTAATGGTGAGACTTCTTTGACAGCCTTGTATGAATAGGATCTAACTTGGAAAGAGCAGTTATTACAGGTGTTGTGTGTAATGATACATCTGTAGGACACCTGTTAATATTTTTTCCTTGAATAGTTAAAATTTTAGTTATAAATAAGTCCAGCAAGTCATTGCTAGATGTACTATTACTGTTACTGTAGCATTACTACGACACTCTAATTGACACCGCTCTGGATATGTTTATTACCACATTATGAAATATCTCTTTTTTTTCCCCCTAATTGTGACGGGAAACAAACTTACTTAGGTGTGTGTCGAATTCCCCCAATCATCTCTGTGGATGATCTCCAACACAGCCATGGTGATTCAGCAACAGCAAAAACATAGAACTGTGACTGAACCAAAATTGCAGTTAACCTTCAACATATTACATCTCCTACTGGTTCAGCTATTTGCATCCCCCTGTGTGTTGTGAGTGCAACTATTTTGCTGATGAGAGGGGACAAGCATCCTCCTCAGGACTACCACTAGAGAGCAGCTTTGACGTCAGTACTCCTCTGCTGGCATAAGTATTACAGTAGATGGGAAGATTTACTGCTATTACACAGTGTCAACTGTTAACCTTTGTACCTGCAGAGAGGTTTCAGAGGGAGCAGCCTTGCTTCTGACCTTTTTATATGATGTACTAGAGATATGGAGTGAAAGTTATGAATATGAATTATAATATGTGGTTTACATCTGTTTAAGACTGAAGATGATGAACTGCATGTTTCCAATGCTCTGTTTTTCATCTTAAGAGATTTGAAGTCTAGGGTAGAGAAAATAAAAATATATATAAATTATTGATATATGACATTTATGAAAAAAGTGTTTATCTTATTAACATTTAACAACCAAAACTATTTTGTTTTTTTTAACAAGAGATCAACTCCAAGATTTTTTTTTATTTAAAAAAGTTAAACGTCGTTAGAAATGAAAATGAACAATATTTTAAAAATTGAAACCTCTTTATTTAAACATTATGATACACGCTGAGGCGTTTATGCTTCTGTAAGTTAACTTTTAGAGCAGCATTACCTTCCAAACAACTGGTATGTGACCCTACCCCGACCTCTATTTTGGTCAGTATCATAGATACTTCTATGGGCATCTTTTCTCATTTCTCACACACTAAGCTCTGGGACCCTCTGACACACACACACACACACACACACACACACACACACACACACACACACACACACACACACACACACACACACTTCACCCTCATAAATCTCCACTGGCTCCTGGTCAAGTCACGCATTACTTATAAGATCCATCTTCTCACTTACAAATCCCTCAACTCTTTGGCCCCTCAGTACCTGTCTGGCCTGCTGCAACAATACACACGGTCTCTAATGCTACGGTCCTCAGCCACGGGTCCACTTTCTGTCCCCCACATCAACCTAGGTACATTTGGGAAAAGAGGCTTCACTTTGGCAGCCCTCATCCTCTTTAACTTTCTCCAATCTGAGCTTCACAATGCCCCATCACTGGAGTCTTTTAAGAATTTATCAAAACTCACTTCTTTAACAAAGCCCTCCACCTTTAGCCTTTTGTCTATTTTTATACTTTTGCTTATTTGCATCCTCGGGTTTCTTGAAAGGGACTATACAAAGTTGATATTATTGTTATTATTATTATCATTTATATTTGAGAACGATGAGAAGTTTAAAAGCAACATTTTCCATTATTTCTTGGAGGAAAGAATGGGGCTGGAGTTATTTTCTCAGTGCTGATTTTTAAAAATAGATATTTATTTATTTATTATTTTATTTTATTTATTTATTTTTTTGTTGGTCACCAGAAAATCTTGAGCTTTGAGTATCAAGATTACTTTTTTATTTAATATAATAATTGTAAGATAGGAAATTGCCAATGGCAGAGGATGTGGCGTGGGGTTCAAGTTGTAAGATGGAGTAGGTTAGCAGAAGATCAGCGAGCAAATTAATGTCGGTCAAAACACAGGTGCAACACTAATCAGAGCCGCCACAATGCTCTTGATATCATCTACAGGTGATTGCTTCTTACATGGGTTATTAATGGTATCAGAGTCTGAGGACTCTGATTAGATGTTGAAAGCATCATATCTGATTAATATTTCAGTTTATTAAGTATACCTAATATACCAAATATACCTGAGGCTCTGTTGTATATTTCAGCATATAAGGCTTTACTGATGACTTATTCACTGCAATGACGCTGTTACCTTACACTAAAATATCACAGACTTACTGTGAAAGTCACTCAGCATCATATCTCGATCGGCATGTTTCTCAAAGCTGTGGTTGGGCTGGGGAACACAGACAGTTGGGGCTTGGTGATATAACTTCCTGTGTGTTTAAGAGGTCTGTGGTCTGTGTGATCTGGTTTAGATGGAAGCATTCTGTCTGGATCACAGTAGGCTACGGGTTTCCTGTCCTGTCCCTTCACCACTTTGCAACCCAGTGCACACTTCTGCTTACTCAGGAGAGCTGTGGCTTATAATGGTCCCCTTGGATGCAGTTTTTATGCGTAATAACAACACTGGCTTGATATTTAACTCCTGACTGTTTGTCGGAGGCAGACTATTATTAAACTGTTAACGTTTGCAGCTTTTTGAGCAGTTTTAATCTCCATGGCATTGTGCAGATAATACTTTCTAAACTTTACCTTTTAGCCCCCTTAAAAAATGTGTAATTTAAACAAAAAGTCAGTTTTCTGTTTCATCAGTTGCACTACTTGAGTCAGAATAATAAGCCTTTTGTGTTTTTACTGATCTGTAAGGTTTTGATTGTGTAACTGGATGACAGTGTATGTGGAGACTTGAAAAAAATCTGTCAACACAATGTAACTCCATAGCTATAATTTTCTCAGTGTGTGCTGATCAATAATGATGAAGTTTTCCTCCCACAGAAGGAAAATGATAGAGAACAGATTATTTCTATTAAAATATTGTCTTTGTAATTCAAAAGCCCTTTATTAGTATATAGTTTTAACAAATAATATATATTTATACAATATACATGAACTGTGCACGTCTCTCACTGTCCCTCAGGTTGACATGTTAATATTATAGACAGCAAGATTTACCTTCTAGTGTTTTTGAAAGGTCGTTAATCATCTTCAAGCCTAATTATGGCGTTTAGCTCATTTCAAATTGACCCCTATGGTTAAATTAAAATCTACATATTACATTGCAGGAGGATCTTTCTCTCCACCTCACCTGTCAAACAGAAACCACCGTTCTGTTATGTTCTGTTTGTAATGAAGTTTATGGTTAATGAGCCTGTACGATGTTAAGATTTTTTTTTTTCTCTTCATGTCATTATCTTCTAGGTGGTGAAGCTCTTAAGCAACAAGCGTTCACAGGCTGTAGGTATCCTCATGTCTAGCATTCATCTTGATATGAAGGACATAGAGAATGGTAAGTCTTGTCACATGTTCATGACGAGTGCTTTAGCTGGTATAGAGGTGTAGCACTTTTGTTATCATCTGTCACAAAGTTTCTTCAGATGGCAAAACTGTGAAAGCAATTTGTGTCTCAACAATGAAGAATATGTAGCAGTTTCTGAAAAGGTGGTACTGCTAACATTTTCCAAAACATACACAGTTGCACATTCGGTGTGCCGCTGTTTTGCGCATATGAAGGCATGCTATTGATCTTTTTAATAGCCATGGTCTGTTTTACTCCAGGGATGGGAAATCTCATTCATTTGCCTGTCATTCAGTCATTTAATTCACAACTTAATTTTAGCTGACACTTTTTAAATTAGCTGGTATCTTGTGCAGGTTAATTCCATGGATTTTGGTGATGTCTTGACTTTTGCTGTAGTTCTATTTTTAACGTCTGTGATTTTGGGTGACATGGCTAAACAACTTTTATTAAATTTGATACATTCACTACACAGTAAGTACTGGGTCGGACACTCTTTTGCTTTCAGGACTGCCTTAATTCTTTGTGGCATAGATTCAACTAGGTGCTGGAAACACTCCTTAGAGATTTTGGTCCATTTTGATAAGATGGCACTACACAATGATGTGACTCTCTCGTTCCACAACATCCCAGAAGTACTCTATTGGATTCAAAGCTGGTTACTCAGGATGCTATTTAAGTACAGCGAGATCGCTTTTATGTTCAAGAAGCCATTTTTAGGTGATTTGAGCGTTAGAGCACATTATCTTGATGAAAGTAACCAGGAGAAGATGGGTACACTATGGTCATAAAGGAGTGGACATGCTTAGCAACAAAGTAGGTTGTAGCATTTAAATCATGTGCACTGGGTACTAAGAGGCCCCGTGTGTCTGAAAAAAACATCCTCCAGAGCATTACACCACCAATAACAAGCTGAATTGTTAACACAAGGCAGGATGGATCCATGTTTTCACGTTTTTTTATGACAAATTTTGACCATACTCATCACGAGACGATCTTTTTTTCCCCCAATTTTGGTGAGCCTATGCAAAATGTAGGTTCAGTTTCCTGTTCTTAGCTGAATGGTACCCAGTGTGGTTTCTGGTTCTGTAGTCCATCTGCTTCAAGGTTCAGCATGGTCAGAATGTAGAGATGCTTTTGCCTTCTGATACTAGTATCTAGCATATTAATATCTTCTAGGTAACTGAGACTTGACACAACTTCATAATTCCCTGCAATTTTACAGATGGTTGTACGTGTAGAATCCCAGTATATCAGCAATTTCTGAAATACTAAGACCACTCCATCTGGTAACAACAATGATACCATATTAAATCACCTTTCTTCCCAATTCTGATGCGTGATTTGTACTTCAGCGAGCTATCTTGGCCACGCCTACATGTATAAATGCACATGAGTTGCTGCCATGTGTTTGGCTCATTAGACAACTACATTAACGAGCAGTTGTAAAAGTTGCCAGTGAAACATTTTTGAACCTCATTCTTCTGACAACATCAAACCAGAATTATAAAACATCCACTACTTCTGATCATGACCAGATACTTTTATAACCCATCAGGTTGTGTCTTTGTGTTAATTGGCAAATGTTAGTATGGTAAGGATCTAGTCAACATGCTATTTGTCTCTGTTTTTATTATACAGCACATTTAAAAAAAACAAAAACAAAAAAAAACAACAGGAGCGTACCCCATGTAATTTCTAGTGAAAACAGATTAATGAATGAAAGTAAAATACTGCATAGCATATAACTTTTGTTTTTACATAAAAACTACTGTGGGGGTTAAACACCTGTTAAGAAATTGTTTAAAGAAACAAGATTAAAAAGATAAACAGACAGCACAGTCAAATAAAAGTAATAAAATCAAAGTAAAAATAATAAGAAATGTGGTAAACTTTTCACCTGCTGAACATTATTGTGTTTGTAGTGTTGTAAATACTACTTGCTGATATTGGCTTTGAGCTTAAAACACCACTGTGCCTGAGAGCAGCCAGAGATGCTTTTATTTATGTGCCACGAGGATGGTTCCTTCCTCTGTTTGAAGGTAGTACACAGTCATCCCCAGGTGTGTTGGGAAGATGCTAACTTCCAAACAAAAGTGAATTTCTATCAAAAGCATACAAAAGCAGCATTTTGATACCATATCATCTCTAAAAAAGAAATAATTCTGCACACTGAACATAAGCAAACCCCATTGTATAGATCTTTTCTCTTTTTTAGTCTGCCGTGAAGTTAGAATGTTATTGGATTTGTTTTTACCAAAGCTATTCCAGTGTTTGGTGTTATCACAAGTTATACTGCTGAAAGGCATCTCTCTTCTCATCTGTTTCTTTTCTCTTTCATTTTGCATATTCTCTCCCCATCTAACATGCACATCGTGTTTCACAGAGACACTCTGTCGGATGAGTTGTCACCATCTTGTCTAAGCGGCTTTGTTAAAGTGAAGTCATTTTGGAGATGATGATGGCTACAGATGGTCTTCCTGTTTTAGTTACTCTCTGATTGCTCTCCAGTCTTTGCTCATCTGTGTCTAAACACTTCTCGTCATCTCCCCATCCTATTCAATCTTCTCTCAGTAAAGCATTTACGTTAGCTTCAAACCTTAACTCCTCACGAACAAGACATATGGTTAGGTTACATCAAAATAAATGTGTGCCACACAAACCAGCAATGTAGCAATAAACAGTTGCTCTCTGGGAGCGTTTTATCTGCAGCATCTTTAAAGAATCTGGTGGAACTAAATGTTGTTCTGCATTTCTGGTCTCGATGTTAGTCTTTGGTGCATCCATTTTAGGTAAGATTGGAAGGGCAAGAGAGGGCCACGCTCATCAGTACTGGTATTTATCTCCTATGTTAGGACAGTTTTGCACTACTACATAATTAGCACTGATTGGAAACTTCACTATGTCACTAGGAGATGAGAGAAAGGACATCTCAGTGATTTGGTGGACTACTTTCAAGTATTATCTACTTGTTCTGACATAACAGTGGGCCATCTTCTGTGCAGAAAGAAAATAATCCTGAATGTGTTTTTGAGCTGTGCTGTGTTATACAATGTGTTTGACTGATTTTTAGGTCTGAATAATTATAATAATTATAGCCTTAAAATACTCAATTTCCCTTAAATAACAAACCCCCAAAGTCTGTATAATAACTATGCTAATGTTTTCCCATTCCGGACATGATCTAATGTTCCCTTGTGCTATTAGAGGTTTAAGATAATTAAAGAATCAAAGGACGATTTGTTTACCAAAGAGAGATTAATTTGCCCAAACTTTGTAATTGTTCCTGTCAGTGTAGTGAATTAGTTTCGTTTCCTGTTGGTTTCGTGATTTTGGTCAATGACTAGCAAAGTCTTTGTAAATCTGAGATCTCTGACATGAAGAAAAACAACTTCTGAGTCATTGATTTAGATTGTGTCAGTTTTATGACGGCGCAATTGCTCAGTGAGAAGTCGAGACATTTTTTTGTTTTTTCCTCACAGCTGTTGTTGTTTGTTTTCAGACTTGGCCCACACTCTGCATTTTTCATAGGACACTTCCGTGCACTGTCGGCGTTCCTGAGAAGTTTTAGACCACCAGCCTCCGTCAGAGATGGCGGTTACCGGCGCCATGTTTGGGTCAAATGTGATAGTCAGGATAGACCTGGGCAGATGGGTCTGGATTTCAGTTAGAAGAGGTCCTGTGTCACCGTGACGATATGGTTTTCTCCTAAAAAAAAACAGTCTCCAGTCAAATAAGCCAGCCAGACTGGTTTGGATAGTAATGAAAACCAAATGGTTAAAAGAAACGAGTGGGAGAAATGGAAAAGGGCAGTTTCTTTGTGGCGGGTTTGGAAGAAACAGTGTGTGAAGAGGTCAGGAAGTGACAGCGAAGAACTAAAAAAAAAAAAGGAGTTGATTTGCACTTGTAGAAGAAGAGTGACGAGATTAAAAAGGCAACAGAACTGCCTACAGAGAGAAAGTGATATCAGACTATTTCCACATGCTTGACCATCCTTTAGTTTTATATTTGTTATCATTTTCTTTGATCTTATTTTTCAGCTGTGCTGTAAAAGCCTTAAAACATCCTTCTGTATTCATTATCTAAGCAAACTCTGATTCAAAGTTGCTTTAGCCTCTGTGACCCTAGCCTTCACCCCTGTACCTCAGCAGCAATCAACAGATCAAAATATTGTGAGTGATTTTGGGCCCCTGCAGCATGGTGAAATACACATATAGGTGTCAAGCACTGCACTGGGTGATTGTGCGTACAGCAACACCTCAGCCTCAACACCACAGACCCCCGGGCTCTGTTTGTCTTTAAACATTTACTTTCAAAGGATTAATGCTCGAGGGCGCCAGGTCCTCGCGCCGAGACAAAAAGGCGACACCAGGAATTCAAACACAGGAGTTCAAACACAGATCTTTGTACCTTTGACAGGTTTCTAAGACCTCCATATTTATGTTTTAGTTTATGGCTCCTTGCATGCTATCGTCATGAGAACTGATAACTGTGCAGCTTAAAGCATACGACGTGTCACTTTTTGTGGGCATGAGATCATTTTTGTCCTTGTTTCATGGCACCTTCAGCCCCGGCAGGAAATGGTATTCTACCTTTGTTTGTAGTTGTTGTTTCAAAAAAAGAACCACTGTATAAACTAGAGATTATGAAATTGTCAGTCTGTTTGTGTTAGTTTGATTTCTGACTTGTTAATGGTGTTCATTCAAGGTAAAAGAATGTCATGATATGCTTTAGTGTTAACATTAACATTAACCATGTCACCCTCTCTTTCCATCCACAGCCGTTCTAAATATGGACAATACTGTTGTTGATCTGGAGACTCTGCAAGCCCTCTATGAAAATGTGAGTATAACAACAAAGACTTTGGAATCAAAGCTATTTTATATGGTCACAAAAATAATATAATAACATTTTTCTTTGCAAATGTTTTTACTTTAAAGGAAGGATGATAAAGGATCATGCGGACAGTGGTTTTCAATGAGTCAATAGACTAGTGAAAAGGCAATTTCCCAAGCTGAAATACATTTGGGAACTTTCCTGCCAATCCAGAATCGCATAAATACACAATGTTGAGCAACCAGCCCAGGAAAATTATACAAAGCAACTCCACCGACAGCTCAGGCTGATGTTGATGGCAGCATTCGCACAGGGAAAACCTTGATCTTTTTTCTTTTCCTGTGTGGTTTGCAGTAAAAGTATGAGTTTGGAACAGCTTGCTAGTGACAAATAGAATGATTTATTGTTGCACATTTCATGCCATATATCAATAACAAGCAATCATTCCATTATAGAATGAAACCCAAGAAGACTCATAAAGCAGTGATATCAACAAAATGGCAAAAAAGAAATCATCACATGTTAGTGTTGTTTTATTTTTCACTTGACTGAGGGTAAACCACAAAACACCAAATGTCATTCATCAAAATATATCTTTCCAACATTATCAAAGGCTGAACTTTTGTTTAAATTGTAGGGGTGAAAAAAAATCTGTAATTACATTATTGTGTAGCAACATTTCAGAGATGCCACTTTACTGCGAACGTATTTCTCTATCTAAGTCTTATTCCATGTTCCACTTGAAAGGGGTGAACTGAGGAAATGTGCATTAGATACTAAAACAAACAGGCAAGCCACAAACTGTACTGGTATGTGTGCTGTTTGGCGACAGCGTCAGTCATGTGTAGGTCTGTCTGCTGCCCTGGAAGGGAACCAAAGCTTTTACGTAGTAAACATGTTTTCTACACTCTGGATCTGATTGACTCAACTTTTGTAATGCCCATGTGCAAAGGAAATGATAGTTGAGAAACTCCAGGATTTGTGTCAGAGCTTCGATGTGGTTTTAAAAAAGAGCCGACTACAGTGAGCTTTGCCAAGGTAAATCATATAATATTAGCAAAGAATTACAGAACTGTCATCAGTACTTCCCAATATGTCTCCATTTTGGCTGTGAAGACTTCCATTTATAGAGTAAATACATATTCATCAAGCTCGTCTGATAGGAAATCTCCCCAGCCCCAGTAGAAATGGTTCAGGGACCATTCGAAGTCGGGTCAGTAAATAATAGAACATGAAAATGAGTATGTTTTCCACATTTCAACTGTGATACATTTTTAAGATGCTGTGAAATTCCTGTGAATTACTTTTTGGCACAACTACACAGGAGAGGCCTAGACCTTTGGCTGCCAGAGGCATATTAATAATGTTGATCATGGGAATGAGACTGTGGCTTGAGACAAGCTGTAGTTATGAACCAATGTGTCATAACTCAGGATCAAAAGTCTTCTAACCTCTCCAGTCACCCCAAGACTTCAAGCCCTCTCCCTCTGCTTCTCCCCCTTATGGCCTAAGGCTATGTTATTGAGTCGCAGAGCCAAATTGTTTCTCTTTTGTATTGCGAGACTCCATCCTGTCTGTGGGTCTCCAGCCCCCTAAACCACAGTTGGCAGCACAGTCAGCCTGTCTTTAGGAATGTGAGGGGCTTCTAATGGTTACACCCTCACTCACTGTGCTAGGAGCTAGATCAGCCTTCTCTGCCTCACTCTCTGTTTCTCTCACCCACACAAACATGCTCACAAACAAACATGTTGACCCACACAAATTTGCACGTAGTGTACAGTATGAGGATAAAGACAGATGCACACAGAGTCGCTTAGTCTATGAGCTCCAGATTATAGCCACTCCTGTTCTTTGAACAAAAAGCCAGTGTCATTAAAGGGGTCACAGTGATAGCGGGACACTGCTCCCTACCCTCTAATATCAAGCCATAATCTGGCCCCAGACTAGTTGTCTCAAGTTCAGACTTCTTTCAGCTGGTAGTAGATAACAGAGAGGTCAGTGAGTCAGACTCTCCTAAACTTTTAAACAAGATATGATCACCTCAAACCCCATTTTGCATGGTATTGCTCTGAAAAAAGACTAGATATAGTTTACATATCATTACACAATGTAACTTGTCATTTGGGGTCGATTATTTGGCAGCTCAAGGTACAAAGTATCTCATAAATGTAGTTTCATTGAAAACTGAGTGACATAAATAGTGATTAAGGCCTGTCTGGCTCTGTTTAGCCCTGTACTAGAAACTTGCGTAATGAATACCATTTGGCTACCTCTAGTATTCTGGCATCACAAATATCATCCTACTGTACTTTGCATTTGATATTCCACATGGGACTGTATTTCTCATGCTAACCACCACCACAACATGCCCTAGCAATTCAAAGATCACACGCTAATGCCTACTTGTCCCCAATTACACCAAACACTGCTGGGCTCCACTGCTGCCCTTTGAAAAGGATCTGCTTTGTGTTAAATATATTTACACTTGAAAACATCTCGAGAGAAGGCGAAGGAGAGCTTGCCCTCACCGACAGAAGGCAGCGGTGTGCAGAATACTAATCTGGCCCTTCGTGCGTTTGATGCTGGTGTTTGATGTTTTCCAAGGATCCATGCCGAGGCCAAACCCCAGAGTAGGATGGAGAGAAACAGAGGATGAGGCCAGATTGCTGGGACTCAGACTTTGGGGGTCTAAGGGCTCTGGAGGGACTAAGAGAGAGTTTACATTTTCTTCCTGGAGATGGTTTTATTGTTTTGCCCCTCTGCGTCAGACACATTAAGATCTATTGTCTTTGCCTCTTGTGAAACGAAGGGGCATTTTTGGCTTGCTTTTTTTTAAACCACCTTGTATAAAACTGTGGTCCAGAGCCTGGCAGCAGGATAATAGTCAGGAATGTAGTCTGGCTGAAGGCAATACTTTTAGCATTTGTGAAACCTATACTGTATAGGCTGGCATATGGTTGAGTTTATGTACAAAACATAATTTGAGAATTCTTTTACACTTGAGATAAAGCTTCCAGACATCAAAAGGGAAGAAAATTAGGGAGGGTAGGGGGTTGTGAATGGCCTAAGACACGCAAATAAAGACCAATCCAACTGAAATGTTGCAGGGTTTGAAGTGCAAGAAAACCTCTAAACACCTTGCAACAAATTTTTGCATGGATGAGCATTCAAAAGTTTCAGTGAGCTGATATCAGAGACAAATGGGGGGGGAATGAAAAAACACCAGTACAATTATTTTTGCAAAACTACGTCTAAGAAGCATCTATTGATATTTTTGTTCAAAAATCATTCAACATTCACATGCTGTTTTGGGAACATGTCCAAGTATAACTCCTTCTAATGTGTATTTTTTCAGCTATTACAAAAAGGCTCACTATTTCCAAGGGATGGACTTTAATTTGAATGTATGTTTTCACCACTTTGGAGTGCTGGGTGTGACTCAGAGGATAAAAGTGATTCAAGTAATATCCAAACAAATTATTTTATAAAGCACTTAATACTGTTTCCTGTGCTGTCAGTGTCCCACCCATTTCTCTTACAGATGTGGTTTTTCACAGATTTTCTTCTTTAGTATTTTTCTTTAAATTTTGGTTTCCTGACTGTGACACCGCTACCCTTGATCCTTACCAAAATAAAGGAAATACATACACAGATATGTTTCAGCAATATCCATGCATGTTCTCTTGTTCTCTGTGCAAAAGTCTTGAGTCGACCCTCATTTGTTTATATTTTCCTTCCAGTGAGCCACTTTAAAAACAAACAAACAAAAAAACAACAACTAACGGCTTAGACAAAAACTAATTGTTCTCACTTCTTTAGTTGAATCTACAGTAATGCCAATGTTAACACAGTTTGAAACCAGCATTTCTAAAAATTTTCTACCAACAACTTGATTCACAAAGTAGTATTAGCTTACAAATTTAAAAGTTCAGGACACAAAAGTAGCAGGTCTAAAGAAACAGGCCTGAAAAAAAAAACTCTAGAGCAGATAAACTTCATCTGAAAGTCATCTAATTAAGAAACAGTCAAAATAAATATTCGCCTTGACACAGGATCTGAGAAACTGATCTGGAACTTCAGTTGATGCATCTACTTTTCTGAAGCCTCATCAGAAATGGTCTCAGTCTGGTTGTCAAGAAGCCATTCTTAGGAAAGAGAAACAGGGAGAAAAGGCTGAGGTATGCAAACTGCACAAGAGCTGACAACAGGTCTCATGGAGTGATGAATCAAAATTGAAAATTTTGGTTAAAATCATCAAAATGTTTGAATAAGGTCAGGAGAGTACAACACTGAAGAAAACATGGTGCTGTCATGGTTTAGGGCTGCATTACAGCTAGCACTGTTGAAGATCTTGTCAAAATTTATGAAATTATGAACACTGATAATTACCCTCAGATTTTGATCCATCATACAATGCCATCTGGAAAGCATGTGATTGACAACAGCTTCAATTTTCAGCAATGACAATGATCCTAAAGATGGTGCCAGTGCATTTTCCTGTCACAGTATCAAGAAATGAGTGATGACTCGAGGCTTTTGTAGAGGCACTTTGTGTTTTGGCTAGCTTAGTTTAGGTTTAAGTAAAATAAAATAACCTTTTGTCAGCGTCATAACTGTAACCAATTTCTATTTCAACTTAATGTGTACTTTCTTTTGACAGAGAGCTCAAGATGATGAGATGGACAGCATTAAAAAGCACATTAAATCTGCCAAAGGCAAGGAAGATGCCAAACCACTAGACAAGCCAGAACAGTAAGAACTAAATACACCCTCTAAGTCTGTTCAATGTCTTGCTATTAAATATATGGTTTAAGTTGACTGGTCTTGTCCTTCGTCAGGTTTCTGTTCCAGCTATCACAAATCTCCAATTTCTCAGAAAGGGTGTTCTGCATCCTTTTTCAGTCAACCTTCCATGAATGTATCACTTCAATCCTCCGCAAAATTGAAATCCTTCAGAAAGTGTGCAAGGTGAGCCACTGGCCTTCTTCTCAGTTTGTTTTATTTCATGTCACTCGGTTTAGCCTTCATATCTTCATCTTGCGTGTCTGTGTGGTGTGTTCACCTCAGACTCTCCAGAGTAGTGAGGCCGTATTGCAGGTGCTCGGCCTGGTGCTGGCTTTTGGCAATTTTATGAACGGAGGAAATCGGTCTCGAGGGCAGGCTGACGGCTTCACCTTGGACATTCTGCCAAAACTGAAGGACGTTAAAAGCAGTGTGAGTACTGGAGTAAAAGCAAACATCACTTACTTTGCAACTGCAGATGTGTAATTCACAACAAACCTGGAAAGGACTGGATTAGAAGTGGGGGAGAAAAAAAATGTATAGAAGAGAGGTCTGTCTAGCTTTGTTTAATTCACATTATGCAGTAAAATATAAATAGGAAAATAATAGTTTTAAAATGGGACACAGGGTTTCAAAGGTATTCTCTCCAAGGGGTCAAGCCTTATGACCATAGCTGGGCAGATTTTGAGGAGAAGCAATCGTGTTTGCTCTGATTCAATATCACAGCAGACTCGGAGTGCCCTTGGCACTGCCATATAAGGACGCAATGGTTTGTGTTTTTGTAGTGGCGGACAGAGTAAGGTATCCATAAAGAACATCAAACTTTCCACCAACTCTTAAGTTATGACGGCCAGCCAAGCACAGTTGTTTTGTTGTAGTACTCTTCCAATGTCATGATTTATTCCTAACTTCTAAGGCTGCTGTCTCCATTCTTGTTTGCCCTGCACAAATTAAAACGTCCTGCTCCAAAATGATTAAATTAATAAATAAAGGGATCTTGGTTTATTTATTTGGATCTTTCTCTTTCTTTCAGGATAACTCCCAGAGTCTTTTGTCCTACATTGTTGCTTACTATTTAAGGCACTTTGATGAGGTATGTTTTGGTTCCTGTTTATTCGAATCACTTTTCTGTTTTAGTCTGATTTGCTTAGAAATCCTTCCAGAGCTCTCTTTTCATCTCCTCTCTTGCCAGAGGATACCATGGCTTATCCTTTATCAAATTATTTATTTTCCCTTTCCTCATTTACGGCAGAAACAAATCTCTCTCTACCTCTCCCTCCCTCTCTCGCTTTCCCAGGCTCTCTCTTATACTTCTCTTTCTGTCTTTCACTCTTCATCTCCCGCTCCTACTCTGCTTTGGTCTGGCTTCGTTCAAACCTGCAGTCTGTTCATTGGCACAGCATCCAAAGCAGCGCTAGTGTAAATAATTAGGTTCTCCAGATGAGATGAACTCAGTAGTGTAGCTTGCCAAAATCAACCTGCATGACATGGCTGTAGCACTCATTATGACCTGTCACTAATGCTGATGAGGAGAATTGACATGTGCTTTGTGACCCCGGCTTAATGGTCATTATCTGCTGTAGTTTTAGACATCTTCTCTGGCATGTCTGAACTGCTGATAAGTACATGTCGGTCCCTCAAGACATTTATTTAAATCTTGCCTTGTGTGTAAAGTATAGAGAGGCCCTCTTCCATTTGAGAAAGATTGATTTTGACATTGCAGTGTGTGTGTTTTTGCACATGTATGTGTGTTGTCTTTAACCAGGATGCTGGCAAAGAGACATGCGTCTACCCTCTGCCTGAGCCCCTGGACCTTTTCCAGGCTTCCCAGATGAAGTTTGAGGACTTTCAAAGAGATCTCCGCAAGTTGAGGAAAGACCTTAATGGTACAGTGATAAACTTACATTCCATAGTTTTCCTTCTTGTGGGCACATCCTAAACACAGTATTTACAAAATGCTTACAAGGTTGTAAACTTGGTTGTTCTGTAATTACTGCAAGTCTTATAGCATGTTTAAAATGACACTGCATTGATATTTATGCAACATGATAAAAAAAAAATGTATGAATTTAAGTGTTGCTTGCATAATGCAAAATAATTTTCCAGACCTGACCAGCTATGGTCATGTGTGGATTGCACAGGCCAGTCAACATTGAGATAGCATCTGTTTGTTGTACAGACAAGCTAACTGGAAGCAGATGTTACTTGTCAGATGTAGACTCATGTTGGACCTGGCGTACCTTTATTGTCGTCATGAACGAGAAAGAGAAATATAGACAGGGAAAGGTCAAGGAACTTCTACTACTGAGAGAGTCTGTTCAGGCTCTCCTCATTGTCCTGGAACTCAAAAATACAAATATGAGACTATTCAGAAGATAACTGCAGCTATTCATAATCACGTTTCCAAAAAAGTTGGACCACTGTGTAAAACATAAAATAAAAACACAATGAAATGATGTGTAAGTCATTTAAATCCTGCGTTAAACTGAAAACAATAGAAAGACAAATGCTATTTTAGGAATATGTGCTCATTTTAAATTTGTTACTCGTGACATGTTTTAAGAGATGGGGTGGTGTGGGTTGTTCGACAACTAGTTGAAGAACCCACTGTTAATTAGAGTAATAACATAGCTGGCTATATAAAAGGCATACTAGTAAGTTTTTCAGATGCAAAGACATAAAGGGATTATTACTCTGTGATACACTGCATGGATAAATAGTTAAGCCATTTAGGAATTAAATTTCTTAACTTAAAAAGAACAGTAAGACTGTTTTAGGAAGACTTAAACAAGTATTGAAAAAAAGTCAGATACTCTGGCCTCACTGGATTAAATACAGCCTCAATTCTATAGTGGAAATCAGCACACCAGCTCAAAATCACTTACAAAATATATTGTCAATAAACACAGTTAACTAAAACCACCATACAAGGAAAAAACATTTTTAAACATGATGATGAATCACTGGTGCCAACTCTTTACCCAAACATTTTAAATTGGACTCAGGCAATGTGGAAAACTGTCCTGTGACTCATAATCAACTGAAAATTATAGATGCTGGTCTTCAGGACTCAAGTGTCAGGGGACTGCCTAGCTTCGTCTCAGTGCATAGCTCAAAAGCAAGCTTTTGTGATACTGTAGGGGTGCATTAGTGAACATGGTATGGATACTTCTCTGATCTGCAAAGATTTGATTAAGGCTGATTAATATATACCGTATTAGGAGAAACATTAACCATCCAGATGACCCATTTTTCAGGAAAGAACTTACTTGTTTCAGCAATCAAATACCCAACCACATTCTGCATGCATTACAATAGTAAAAGAATCTGGATGCAACTGGGGAAACTACATGTAACATGGTTAGTAATGACCTTTATTAACCATGTTTTTCACACAGGGTCAGCATTTAATCCTCAACAATAGTGTTTTGGTGACACAAATTATTATTATTATCATTATTATTATTATTATTATTATTATTAGACCTAGAAGTTGCTAAGAGTTGGAATGCTAATTTATCAGCTAAGGCTAGCTACCCTTGTTAGCAAGCTGTATTCATAAACTGCATAGGTGCAACCACATTGGCTGATTAGTGCTAAGTGGAAAAAAACACCAGAATTTCACTCACCTAAGCCTTAGTGTTTAGATAATACATTAAAAATGCTCCACATGCACCAGATACGCACAGTGAAGAAGTCCAGCTTAATCTCGAGCTGTTTGTGAGAGGCCTGTCAGTCAAAAAGGTCATGCCCCTGATTAAGAAGTTGAGGTGGAAGAAAAATATTCACCCTATTTCATGTTGTTATCAGGGGCAAAACTGGTCTAGAATATGCTTTTTGGTGCAGTAAAGAGTCACGTTTTTGTTTTTTGTTTGTTTGTTCCCCCCCACTTTGCCTTGGCTTCATTTACCAGCTCTGGATCTTGTCCTTTAGTTTTGCTTTTTATATTGAAAATTTAAAAAGTCAGCACAGAATGAACTTGAATCAAGAAAAAGGGGGTTATGTGATAATTCCACAAACCATGGAGTTTGTGGAACAATAACTCTTAAGTGGGAACGCAAAAACACAAAGTAAAATAGGATAATGGAGAACTGTATTAATGTTATGTCACTACACATTAAGATCACAGGAAAAGGTTTGGATATTTGATAATGACAAGCCAAACTCACTGGCTGAGTGAAAAACATCTTAATTTATGCAGCATTTAGAAAATGCTCATTTTCATTATTCTTGCTCTAGGGGTGATTTTTTTATTTTTATTTTTTTTAAAGTGTATCTTTGAGCAAAATGATGCACGTGAGTGTGTACTTGCAGCCTGATCGACTATTCCCTAAACCTGGTCTGTTCTCTATCATGTTTTATGTGTTTTTGCTGCTAAACCAATCAGACGCCTAAAACGTATTGCCAAATATTGTTTTTTCTCTGCTGTAATGATTCTTTAGGCTGTTCATTATTTGCAATTCATAAAGATGGAGTTGCTCACAGGGGAAACTGACTTTCGACCCCAGTGGCTGTGGCACATACTGGCCATACATAAATACATCATCACATGCTATACCTGCAGACCTCTTCATTACCTAGCAGAGGTAGCTGAGTGCTCTAGCAGACATGGGCTTCGATGACAGTTCCCAGAGGGGTTTTCCGATAGGTAGGCGGCGTAGAAATGGCCTTGGCTGGCCCAAAGGACATCAGCAAGTAATGCAGTGGAGAGAGAGCTTGCTTTGCCTTTTTGGCTGAGGCACCATATGGTCGATGAATTACCACTTGCCCAGTCCCGACCTCGTTGTTCCCTTAAGCGTCTCATGGCCTCTCCACCTCTAAGGCCTTGAGCTGAGCTTGTGTATCTGTTATGCTTGCAGATCGAGCGTAACAATAAGTTTCTCCTGGGATCAGACCGCAGGCCTTCCTGGTTGCTAGGGCTAACTTATTAGTCATTATGGGTTATTATGTCTTTGCAGACACTTATTCAGCAAAAATTCAGTAGAGATTTATTAAAGCAAGCTCAGCTAGGTTAAAGAGCACTGCAGATAATTAAAGCGCCAATGGTGGATAAAATATTTCTGTTCTGGAAGACTCCCCCACCCCCCTTATCTTCTAATCTTTTGTTATTTCAGCATGCTCTGCTGAAACGGAGAAAGTTTGCAAATTGTCCTCTGAAGAGAACCTGCAACCATTCAAGGACAAGATGGATGAATTTCTCAATCGAGGTGAGAAAACAACTGAATATGATTTTGTCTACAGTCTATTTGACTCGACTGTCAGTGAATTCCATTTAAATATTAAACTCAACAATGAACTGCAATGTTTGGATCTTTGTATCAAAAGCTTGATGTATCTTTGTATCTGTACCATAGCCGTCTATTACTGACAATCCACACCACTGCACTAATATGTTCCTTCATTACTTTAAATTAGGGCTGAACGATATATCGTATTTGCGATAATATCGCGACATGATCAAGTGCAATTTTCTAACCGCAAAGGCTGCGATTATACTCTGGACATGTCCAAATTCATGGGCTGCATCCTCCTGAGGCCGCATTTGTAGACCGATTACGTCACAGCGACGCGCCGAAGGCTGTCCAAATTACTACCATATCCCAGAATTCATAGCGCGGCCCAGCCAAACTCCAGTTTCCAGCAATGGCGGCCGCTACTGAGTTTTAAAATTACTCATACTAATCTTTCAGGGTCACAAAATAAACTTTTAACATATTTTCAGGCGAGAAAGTAGTTGTGTAAACATCAAATATCTGCTCGGTTTATCAAGATATCCCATATTTGCAAAAGTGCTTCGACGTTTTCAGAGGCGTCTGCTACCCACCAGCTCGACAGCTAGCCGGGAGCTCGAGGGTTACTGATGCGGCCGAGAACGGCACAACTCCCGGCACATCATTTTCAGATCACCGCGGAGTTTCGCTGCTCGGGTTAAACGTAATATATAAGTCACTTAGACAACCTAAAAATGTTATTGTTGGGCTTTTTTCAGTGTTTTGTTTGTTCGTGAGTAAATCGGTTTGGCTGAGATTAAAGTTATTAGATTAGATAAAATAAAACTTTATTAATCCCCCGGGTGGGTTCCTCCTTGGTTTTCACACAGCTGACTAAACGTCAAACAGAAAACTTATTAAACAGAAGTATGAGACAGTCGAGAATTTACACCAGTGTCTGGTTATATTTTAGATAGCAAGAAGCAGACGGCCGAGTTTATTAAACCCCACCGAGACAGCGGTGACGCTAATCAGAACTAGACCGTCCAATTTCACGCCTTTAAATTTTAAAGGCGTGTTTGTGTGTGTGTTTATACAATTGCTATTATGTTTGCACTTTATGTGTAATGTTACTGACTGCAGAGATCAGTAAGATGTGTGTATTTTTTATTTATTAGTTTTATTTATTTAATATTATTTTTTAATTTAATGACTGTCTAGTAGTTCACAGATGTCGAAAAACTGAGTGTGGTAAAGCCACTGATTTTGTTTATGTATATTTCTGCAATCTGCACATTGTACTGACTTTCATTTTAATGTTTACACCAGGGTTCCTTGTCAGCACTTTATGCTCAGATGTTTGTAAGCTAAAAATAAACTATTGTGTATGTTCAAATATACTGTTGTGATTGAAGAAGTTAAATAAAAATGTCAGTCATCAATTCATGCATCACCTCATGTCATCATAACAGAGGTCTGTCTTCCAGGAAAGAACAGTTTAAAATTAATGTAATATAGTATTGGCCATACTATATGATGTATTGCTTGTCTTTGTTTAATAATACAGAAGACAAAGACCTTAAAAAATAATCGCGTATCGCATCGCAATCGCAATATTGGGGCAAAAAATCGCAATTAGATTATTTTCCATAATCGTTCAGCCCTACTTTAAACATAGTCACTGTAGTGTATTTGGAGTTCCATAAACACTGTTCTTCTGCTGAAAATCCTTGCCAGATCTGCAGCTGAATTTGCATGTTAAGTATCAGACCTTTCCATAGAAATAATTTACTACTTTAAGAGTGCATGCTTTAATTTAATGATTTGTGTGAGCCTATGTGACGCAGCTCATCCATCAGAATGATGCAAGTTGTCCATGCCTGCAAACACATTTAAGATCTGTTTCATACCGTTTTACAGTTGCTATACACACACAAAGACTCAGTCAGTGTAGTTTCCATAGGGACCTCTGTTTATTTCAGGGTGTATTGAATAATTCACTGATGTTGTTTCAAGTTTGCCTATCTGTTTTGAAAGATCATGACTGCACTTGGAGTCAGTTTAGGGTTTTTTTAATCGTGATCTCTGCCTAATAAAATGAAGCACTCTTGCTCTGACTCAAAGGGGGGAAAAAAGTCTAAATTTGAACTTGTCATGTAGCTTCTTGCTGTAAATTGACTGCCAAGAGGAGAACTGTATAATGTGGCGTAAAACAGACTTTGGAAAATTATCTTTTTCATTAAGTAGACTTTGAATATTACTTGGTCTTTATTTGTGCACTCAGATGTAGAGGAATTTGACTGGAATAATGATACTTTGCCCTAGAGGTATTTGGATGAAAACAACAAAGGGTTTGGCCTCTGAGTACCGTGGCTGTGATAATAAAATTTGTGAGCTGCAAATTTTCAGTCAACAGGAAAAAGCTACTGCATTTTTGTTTAAATAGCATCAAAATCTACCCAAAATATAATCGTGTTTATTTGTCATATTCACCAGATGTCATGAAGTTGAGCTTTTATCTGTAATCTAACATCTGCATGCAGCAATATTAGATTATTGCAGTCTACTTCAAATGTGTAAGACTTACTGGATTTTTTTTTTTAAACACTTGTTTTAGAAAAACAAACCAATAGTCATTATTTATGTAGCACTGGCTTTGACCCTGGGTACATTCAGTTGACTGTGACCAATCTTCCTGAAGGACCCAACTTGCAGGCCAACTGCTTTTGTATTCAAATGAGAGTCTAATACATAGCATATGTGCTTCAGCAGTAATGCTCACTGTCCATTTTAAAGGAAGTCTGCAGATGAAAGCATCTCTCCCATTTCCACCTCTCCCCATCTCCGTTCCTCTCTCTGTGCGTTTGAGAGAAATATGGGGGCTCTCTCTTTGATGCAAATGATGAGGTTTTTCCTCTGAGACCAGAATGTAAGCACTGTAACATGGACATGTGACTCACAAGGCTCCAGACGGGATTCTTGAGGTTCTTCCACTGCAGCAGTGAAAAAAGAAACAACAGCCAAATGTCTTATTTTTGTTATTTCTGTAATTTCTAAAAAGCCTGGGGTTAAACCGTTTCTGGCTCCACAGTTTAAACCGCTTTTGTTTATTTTCTGACCATGCAACTAACCACAGAATAACAGTGGGAGCGGACTTGTTGGAGCTTGGCTGTTTGGTCTAGCTCCATTTTCTCCACTCACTTCACAAATTCTCATGCATGCAGGCCTTTGATGGAGTCAATATGACTAGCAAGAGAGCACCGGCCATGTGATAATCTGTTTCTGATGAATGTAAAGATTACTAGTATGACTGATGACATACTCTTGCTACATTTTCTACTAACTGCAACCTAAGAAATCAAAGCAAATAAGCCAAGAATGTTAAATAAACTTTTAAACATCAATGCATAGCACATTATGGAAAAAAGAAATATTGACTTTAGATAGACATGTTGATGTTGTGCAACAATGCTGATGTTTTATATCTTTAAATAACCTTTTTTTTAAGTTTTCCTCTTTTGTTTGATTCTCTCCCATAATATCACAATATCTTAACAACATCACAATAAGATTATTAGAAAAGAGCAAACTATATAGACTTGATACTAAATCATTCGGCATGATAAAGGGTATTTAACAGTCTATTATATATTATATTTTATATTAATTTTTTAAAAATGTTGTCGCATTACTTCATATTTCTCATCAATTTGTTATCATTTTTGATGGACAATCTGCAGTGACGGGCAAGATTGTAGGCTGCAGAGTGATTTAGCACTTTAGAATGATAATGCATAGAGCTCCTCTCAGCAGGTTTGTCTGAGATCTTTAGATGTGGTTCTGGCTTCAATTACACAAAGCAAGCAGATATTCAACTGGGTAAAAGCAGCACACGGGTTTGTGCCAGGAAAGATTCTCTGTTCCATCTACTGTCATCTGTCTCACAAAGCTATTTGCAGGCCATAGGTCATTTCTGATCATTTGACAGTTTAAGACAGCAGGTTACACATTACTGACCTTGAGGGAAAAGAGATGTTATCTGGGCAAGAATTTAATGCCTAGCCTTTTGACAGTTATACAGCACCATAGTGAAGATATAGACCAACAAAACACAGCTGGATCGACTCTACAACTGCTGATATATTGAAAAAATGAGATGAAAAATCAGCCCTTGGATCTGAAATTTGATGAGTACTAACCTGCGATGCTTGTCTAACCAAGGCTGTCACATTTGACTGCTTTTCGTTCATATCATAATTTATAACGCAGTCAAAATGATCCCGATGGCACCCCAAGATAAGTGTTGTGGTCTGCTGGAACTGCTTGCTAATGTGCACCATGATGTCCAACTACTCCCTCACACCTCACACAAACATGAACACAGTCATCTGTCTCCATTTGAAGTAATATTACACAAAGAAGCACTTGTTCTGCAATCTCCACTACTCATTTGTCAGTTGTGCAACAGCATACAATCCAACACTCAATAATGTCATGGCTCGATGTTGACCCTGAGCAGGACTTTTGAGTTAAGTAATGGTGACATCTTGAATCTCCTGGTATATACAAATCACACTATAAATGAAAGAGCTGTCTTTTAAGGGAAATGCAAAATCCGTCTATTTGCAAATGCATAATTTTTTTTTCTTACTCTTTCACAGCCAAAACTGAACTGGAAACGCAGGAGAACCAGCTAGCAGAAACTCAGAAGATGTAAGAAGAGTTGTGTGTGTGTGTGTGTGTGTGTGTGTTTGTGTTTAAAAACCTTTTCCTACATATCTTTGCTCAAAAAATAAATGTTACTTTGCATTTTATTTCCTGGATTTACATTTGGTCGTCTTTTAAGTTTCAAAGCAGTGATTGTAGTTGTGAATTTGAAAGTAAGGTATAATGCAATCCAACACAGTTTAAAGTGATATACTCTCGCTGCAGTGAAGAAATATAATCTTGCAGCTTTGTCAATATTTATGACTCCTGGTTCCTTCAATTACATGGAAGGTGCAGGCCGTCATGCCAGGCCTTCAGTAGACGGGAGGCCCCCTATGCAGTGTCTATGTTGTTTATCTAAGTGGAGCGAGAGTAGACAGCCATGGCTCCAGGCTTCTGTTACTGCTGGCTTGGAATGTGTTCCTATAGCACACTCCAAACAAAGAGACCCCAACCTGTCCACGATATTAATCCACTCAAAATTGCTGCCACATTTAACACCTTAGTGTATGTCATCCGCTGCTCTATGCACACTTTCTTTTTGCAAGATCTGTCTTTGGCTCCTTTGTCTTTCATCACTCATGCTTACACACCAATAGAGTATGTGCACGTATGTATACACAAACATACAAAAGAGGTTCATATGGATAAGGAAAAGGAGCGATACAGCAAAATTCATCATTTTGGTTAAGTCAGATTTTCTTGCTTTTGCAGCACTAATAGCATTTTTTTTTTTTCGTTGAAATGCACGGTCATTATTGTTTTTATTCTTTTTTTTTTTTTAGTTACTCTACTATTAAATCTCCAAAAAGCACATTATTCCAAGATTAGCTATCATATTTTGCATATCTGCGTAGGACTGCCAAGTTTCACAATAATTGGTATAGTTTTCTGTAATCTCGTGTTGTAATGTTTTGGTCTTGAAGTAATGTTTTTCTTCTCTGTCCTCAGTTTCTTGGAGTTGAGTGTATCCTTCTCAGTCAAACCGAAGGCAGGAGAGAAAGAAGTCTCTCCCCACACATTCTTCTCCATTTGGCATGAGTTTTCCACAGATTTTAAAGACCAGTGGAAGAAGCAGAATAAGCTGATCTTACAAGAGCGGTGAGCCATATGAAGATTCCTGTTCCACAATGTGACATTTTCCATGATACGGATAAATCCCTCTGATAGGACGCTTAAAACTTTTGACTAAAAATGGAGTATTGCTGAGATATCAGTCCATTTTTTTTCTTATTTTCTCTGATTGGGAGCCTTAAAATGTGATAACAGATGTGCCTAGTGCTCCTTCATTTTGAATTTTCCCCAAGCTTGAGTTTCCAAACCATTAATAACATGCAGTGCATCTCATGTTCACTGAAGATCCTATCAGATTCATTCAAATTCATGAAGGGAAAGAGGGCAAATGACCCAAATCTTTGTCCTTACCCCAGCAACGAAAAAAAAACACATGCATCATCCAGTTAGCTTCCAGTGGTTTGATAAATATGAAGATATAGCTGCATATGTCAACAAAAAGCAAATTGGTCCATTATTTCCAATGAAGATTGACTTGTGATAGTATTTGTAAGCGAGGTCCAATGTCATAGTCTTTGCTTGTTCAGTAGGAAAGAATAAAAACTAATTTGAAAGCATTAACTCTTTGTCCTTTGCCATATGTGGAACAGTAGATGGTAATCCTCACTTCTGCCTGTATGGGCATGCAAAGATGCAGCACTACCATGCATTGAACATGTAATGGGTAGAGACAACAGGCGAGTCTGCTAGTATAAACTGCTCTACTCACTCAATGCCAGCATGTTAATCATTTTTCTTTTTAAAGAGCAAATGAGTAGTGACATTTCTGGCCCTCTCCTTGCTATAGTAAACTAGAGTGAATCATTTCAGAGTAGAAGGTCTGGCCTCCTGTCAAACCAAAATCCTTGTGTTTAAATGCTCCATGACCACAACTTGGATGGTATAAACCTGAAATCTTTAGCACTATACTACATTTTTCTTTTTTGATGGTGTAATGGTGAATTTTAGTGACTCTGTGTAGCTCTATGCAGCTAATTAATTGCTCTTAACATCTTTATCACATGATTGGCATTTATTTCTCCTTTTTTTTTTAGGGTCAAAATGGCAGAGGAGTCTTTTAAACAGGCCAGGCAGAAGGCTTCCTACAATGTGACACCCAAACATGCAACTGGAATAGTATGCATAACATTTTACTTTTTCTTATTACTGTATGGAGTCATCTGTTTTCTATTTATTTACTGTAATTCTAGCAGTACCTGCCTTTTTCTTTCACCTAACAGACCCAATTGCTCGCAAATGCTTGTCAGTGTTTTAAGAAACAACAATCCTGGCTCTTATAGTAACATTTTAGAGCGGAGCGCCAGTGCTTCCAGCTGTAAATAACTCACACTTTTTTCTTGTCTTTTTTTTTTCCACAGAAAGCAAAGTTGGGTAAGAAGATCTGAAGCAGACAATGGAAAATTATCATCACCTAGCCTATTGCACAAGCTGTGTTTGTACAATCTGACACGAGTCATCAGTCATTTTTAGCGTTTATTTGCTCCCAGTATTTGTTTTCAATTGGTTTAGGGCTGTCGAGTGTGAGCTGGTTCAAAGTGTATCGTTTAAACTTGGGATTAAAGCTAATGTCCTTACCCACCATTTCACAAAATGAAACGAGTCTGTGTTATAAAAAGGCATCCCTAAGCTGATTACTGAATTCAAGTTGCATGAAAATTTGCTATAAATACTTGGTGTTCTTTTTCTGTTTTGTTTTTTGGTGACACTATGTTCAAGCTTTATCAGTATACATAATATGTAGCCATTTTTTATTGCCGTTTCCAACCCTCAGTTTCTAGAAAAACCATTAACACGTTGTTCACATCTCCCTTGATGGTGAAAAGCACAGGATTTTATAATATTTCTATATGGTGCCTTATTGCATAGTGGAGACTTTAAATGAGTTGAACAAAGCTTATTTTTGAGATGCATCAATTGTGATTCAATGATACCTCCAAGGAAGAAAAGTCTGTTTACATGGCCTGAAAAATAACTAATTTACTCCTTTCAAGATTTTCATCTGGTGCGTTTCAACTGCGAATTCTACGTGTTTTACATACAGCACCTCATCTTTTAGTGTTTTTTATTTAAATGGTCATGTCTTTCTAAGTCATGTGATCTGATAAATCCCCACTATTGTTCTTTTCAACATTAATGTAAATATGCTTTCTTTCAAGCAAAATCCTATGCAGATAGTTTTACCTTTTGTGTTATGTGAAAGAGTGTGAATATCCATTGGCTAAATCAGCAGTAGAATCATGTGATGTGGTTTTAATGTACAATACCAGCACTGTGTTTTGACTGAATACATCTGACCATTAAAAAATTATATAAATATATATTTATTGAATAAAAGACATTACCCTGATTTTTGTGATAAAAATTCTGTTATTGGTGATCAATCTCTGTTTATCATATGGCAAATTATATGCACACTACACATCACTTTGTTTTATATGAAATAGATTTAATATATTTTTACATACTTAAAACACACGTGTATATATTGTATACATTGCATTGCAACTCCATTACACATGCTGCAGTTTTTTTTTCTTTATTTTTTGTCTCCTGGCTAGTATATTTGTGGAAAATGTACAGTATACAATCAGGTTTGTATCCAAGCAGGTGGATGGTGTGAATTGTTTCATCTTTTCTTTGACATCATCATGTTAATACAAAACAAAAAGGGTAACAGAATACTTGTGAAACACGACAACAAAAAAGATACTGACAAGCTGTCTAAGATTGTAGAACCACCTATAGATACACATTTTACAAAGACTGTTTTAATTGGTTGCACTAATTATACAGTTGGACATTACTTTAATGCACTTCCTTTTGCTTGGCCATCCTCAGTGTCCATAATGTTCTGTCATTTTTAAGAGGTACTTTCTTGACTCCTTTAGGTAGATGTGATATTTTTGAAATGCTACAACTAAAAAAATGTCCATTGTTAAACACCAACAGCTTTATTATCACTGTCTCTACACAGCCACTTGATTTATTCTTTTTTTTTTTCCTTTTTAACCGCACTGGCATATGAACATGGCTGCTACTCTCTAATTAAATCATTGTTGAGCTTTTGTGTATTTCTAGTTCCATGTTTCATTTTGTTGCAAGACAAGCCATTCTTTGTACAACACGATGCAGAACAGTTCCTCTTGAAGCCAGTCCTTGTTTGGCTAAGTTTGTGAATTTCTGCCTCTGACAGCACATAAATGATGTCATTCCAAATTCGAAAGACCTTTAAGTCCCCCTTCACAGTTTCCCATGGCCGCTCACATCCACAGACATGCAGCGACACTGTTTGACTCTCTGCACCTTGCGGTGTCTGAAAGGGGGCTGCAGGTCTGGGCAGTCTAGCTGCACTGTGAGCTGTGTGATGCGATGTGGCCTACAGAAGGAGCAGGACTGAAATGGCTCCTGGGCTTTGTTGTGGTTTTTTCTTCCCGAGCCTGAGGTTTGGCCTCGACTCTGTCCCTGACTCGAGCTTGGACCCATATGCCGTGGTATGTAGAATGAGTTACACTGGCCATAGCAAAAACGGTTGACCACAGTGCGGCTGCGGCAGCCCTCCTCACTGATTGTCTGACGAAGAGGTTGGGTCTTGCACCAGTCTCTGCGGAGGTAACGGCGCTCTGTCACAACCAAGGCTTCCCGGCTAGAGGATAGCACCTCTGGTTTCTGCTGAAGCAATCGATGGTGACGGTCCGCAGACAGGTTTCCTTTGGACTTGTATGGAGATGGGATGGCTCCCTGAGGACGGGACTTTTTGGTCTCTGCAGTGATGCAGAGCACCCCAGCCAGTATGACAGGGATAGTTATTCTCCACAGCATTCTGCAAAGAGAGATACATTACTATACAATGTAGCGAATAGACTGAGAAAGACATCTGCACAAACAGAATCTGGACATTTACACTAAAGCTGGTGTAACACGTTTAGGTAGTATGAGATGAAACATGACAGTCACACAAATGCTTACATGATACTAATGTTGCCAATTATGCTTGCAACTGTGAGAATGCTCATTCCTGTTGAGCCACCTTTGCAGTTTAGCCTTCCAGGCATCATTGAGGAAATGAATCCATCACCAGGGCCCCCATTTGTCAGCATCTCTGTGTCATTACTTCTATTTGCTTTCCTCTCGGCTACGCAACTCTTCCAAAAATAAATAAAGCCCTGCCATCAAAGGATACACTTAAACACCCATAACGAGAAGGGGAAGTTGATTTTATTGGTCCCGTCGCTGGGTAAAATAATTAGGGCTTTGCTTACTTTAGTCATGAACTATGCCGCAGATATGTAAACAGGCATTAGAGAGGCCCATCTGCATGTTATTAGGGAAAGAGTCGGAGAGCCGTACAGTTCACTCATCTACTCTTTGGTGATATACGTGAAGAAAACTAAAGTGAGAGTGATTATGGGCCTATATTGTCCATAATCACCAGTGCCTTTTGTACAATGCCAGCACCATAGAGATGGTATGATCTGGAGAAATGATTCCTCTTTGAGTCAAAACGGAGTACGCGCCCGTGTGCAAGCTGTCAGTATTTGCGCCAGCACATTTTTGACCATCACTCAAGCATCTTTTCAGCAGATGTTGCTCTTGACAAGCATTGCATGACACCAACTTAGAAATTCTGACAGAGAACCAAACGGCCTCAAGGCCATTGGCTGCTACTATTCGCAGACTCTTCTTTGCTCTGCTCGTATGTTCTCTTTGTTCCTTTCCTGAACCTGCAACTCACTCTGACATGGAACAAATTACTTTATCATAATCCACTTTGTTTTTTGCCTTGTTTTTTTCTGCCCTTGACCCTGAGGTCATGGCAGCTCTGTCTGAGCAGCATGAGCACTCGAGTCTGTATATCACTGTCCCAGCAGCACTTGCCATAAGCTAGACAGCAGCTGTTAGTCCATCTACCAGATATAAAGTATGAATTTTTTTTTTTATTAAAAAATAAATAAAGCCATACGTTGCAGTTAGTTAAGCACAGAAAATGGAGTGTACTGTTAATTTTTTTCTTGTTCAAATCTAATCTGATGAATTTTTTAAAGGGTTTTTTTTTTGTTATAGTTTGGTTTTGCTTTGCTTTTTTCTTAAGACATCTGTGTACAGTCTGCTAAGGAACTAGATCAATTATATGGCTGAAGTAACAATGTGTGTCCAGATGACACACATTTAAGCCAGTTCTTACACAGGAAATTATGATTTTGGCACCTAAATCATATCCAAATCGGGAACTGGACATCCAAATAATGTCTGTGGTTCTTCTAGAGATGTACATTTTTGCACACATACAGACCATATATATACTCCCCTACGCTCACCCACCATAAGGTTAGAATAACTAAAGTAAACAATCCCACTGTCTTTCCCCCACCTGCTCTATCAGAGAATATTGACCCCACTTCATCTTTTAGTGAACTACCTTCCACTTAAGGACAGTCTCATTTGTCTTTACCTGCTCCATCTTATTCCTGCTGACTGGGAGTTGAAGTGCACAAACCCCTGATCAGGGTCACATACTCTGCTTTTGTGTCCAGGCTCTTGTTTTCCCATTTTCCCTCTATCAGTCTCTTATGTAGCGCCATGTGACTCCGGTGATCTACAGTCTGGATAGCTCTTGGGGCTGGGGAGGGATGACCTGACTGACTGTGTACACAGGGCATGACAAATGACCTATACAGTCAGCAACTGCGCTTCCTCTCCACCCCCAAACTCAGCTGGTGTTAGAGTAGTGGCCCTGCTGAGCTATACCCATCAATCTCTCTGCAAGACAAATTGTGGTTTTGGGGTAACGATTCAGGGGCTTTTGGGGGAGTCTGAGGTAGATGGTTAGTGGTTGGGGATAGAAGATGGGGGGGGAAAGAGGGGGTTGCAGACTCGTTGGGGTTTCTGGACTCATGACACACCGGGAAACAAAACCAACACTACTTGGGGTTCATGAAAAATATAACTTCATCCCTCCTTGTGAGCTTTTTCTTTCTTTTTTTGTCACTCTTGTGATTTTTATTCTTGGACACACAGCACCGATCATCACACAGTCCTAGAGGCAGGAGGCGACTGTGGTTTTGAGTGTTAATGCTGGGACAGAACTGAGCACAACCTTTGTGTCTGCTAAACACTAATATTGTCCACAAACACAGCTTTATGTTTTACCAGAACCACAAATACTTTGAATATGCTTCACTGAACTGTGGCAGACCTTGGTTCCAAAATTCAAACCTCTAATGAAATTACAAATGCCAGACACAAATACCAGAGAGACTGCTGAGCTAGACACAAGCTTTTTGGAAAACAGCTATTATCATCAGTGGGAACTTGTTATGTTTTGTTTTTCAGAATGGCATGATAATACCATGGTAATGTTTTCTGTCTGGATAACAATGGGCCTTTTTTTTCAAATCTTGAAGTCAAATGAAAAACAAAATTATTCATGAAAATCGCCAGCCTGGCAGCTAAATATCTGAAGATTTCAAATATCCAGTTGTTAAATAATTGAATAAAGAAAGGAGAATCCTTTCCAAGGCTTTCAAATTTGTACACACAGATGTACTTCCACTAAACCATGCGAAACATCTTCCCAGCACGTCTTCAAAGGCAGGTTAAAACAAACAAAACCTGATGCCTCAATTATTGGTGCGTCAGAAAGTCTCATACATAGACTGGTAAGTGCAGTTAATTACAGTAGAACTGCATTTAATTCACCGTGCAGCTCAAACCTCAAACACACACGGGTAGCCACACACGCACACGCGCACGCATATGCACCCATGTGTGGCCACACATGTGTGTGTAATCACACACACAGAGACACACATACAGAGTCAAACGCACATACACAGGATGCAAAGAGAGAGAGAGAAAAAGGGAAAGAGAGGTAAATTAAATGTTTTCACTCGGAGCCAATTACACAAAGAGGAACCATGTCATTATCTGCATTTGCGGATTGCATTTTCCCAAACTACGCTTCACTGTTGGTTCATTAACAGCTGGGGGTTGGGGGGCTCTTTTTAGGGGCTTTGCTGTGTAAATGTGTCTAACGCCAACATCGCCAGGAAGCCGCTTTAGGCAGTTCGGGTAGCCATTTGTCACCACAATCCGTCTTGATAATGACTAGCAGCCCAGATATAATGCTTTCCAAGCTAAGTACTGGCAAGAATGTAAGACAACTTCTTTGCCTCAGCAACATAAAGTGCTTTAGTGGGGATGAAGGCCAATTAGAAATCCTGTGATAGTACACTAGTTGTCACTGCAGACGTTATAAGCTACAGCGATTAACACCACCTTCCATTTACACTTAAACAAAATGTTTTTCTCCTTTTGTTTCCTCTTTAATAGCTTTGTTTCACATTCTTACATTTATAATCTGTGTCAGCTTGTTTAAGGTATTTCAAGCTGGAAAACTTTATTATATTTTTATGATATATGAAATAAAAGTATTCTTTATCCAATGAGCACCACTTTAGGATCTTCACTAGGATGTAAGTTCTCTGACTTTGAGCAATGTTTGGTGAGTTACTGTGGCCTGCTACACCAGAAGGCCACTGTGTAATAGGATGGTTACTCTTGAAGACTCTCATGATTTGTTGGCATATCAAAGTTTGCTTTCAACTGAAAAATGTGCCACAACAGGCCAAAACTGCAGTTTTACTCCACAGTTTTAATTCACGTTCCTCAGCATCAGCGGGAAGTTCCTGTTTACATATAATAAGTGCAAACTTGACACGTTAACCGTGTTACTAAAGTTTGCTATCAAATGCCAGTGCTACTATCTCCAGAGACTCACAATGACGTGGTTTCTGTTGCTTAAGAAATTACAATGTGTCTGTGTGCTAAATCCTCTTTGACATCAGAGCAGATTGTACAAGGTGGTGCAGTCACCAGAGCCGTAAGCAGGATCAGAAGGCAAACTCCCCACCATTCCCCGCACGCATACTGTAGGGACACGCACACACATGCACACATATGTTCTCAAACCAACTTGGAGAGGTATCAGCGCACACAACACAAAGAGAACACGTAAGGGAATATAAACTTGTGCAACTGAACAGGGAGGAAAAGAAAAGAGTAGAGATTATTCAGCACCCACAGGCTATTGTAGTAACATAAATGGTCTTACTACACATAGTGTTCATTAAGATCATTATGTCTCAGTCTCATATTCACTGGAAAGGCTAAACTGCCTCTTAAGCTCACTAAGAAGAAAAGTACAACAGGCTGTCATCACTCACTAATTCTCTCACTCACAACACTAATTACTTGGAACCTCCAGCCACTAATTATAGTAATTTAGCAGACACTTTTATCCAGAACACCTTTCAATGCCTTGAAGGTGTATATTTTTACAATGGGTGGCCCCAGTGGGAATCAAACCATCAGTGCTGGGACATTATACTAAATAGCTGTACAACTACCGCCGTTCCAATTACATGGTTCTGCACTTAGTCACTCAGAGACGCACTGAGTCAGTCAGTCAGAAACTCACGTGGGATATGATGAACCAGCACTCAGACAGTTTCTCTTCTCTCTGGGAAATCCAAACGCTAGACTACATGGCGCGTTCACGTACACGGTCACATTTCCTCTTATGTGCTGCAAAGCTGTGCGCCTTTAAATAACGTATCATTATATTTCCGTGTAAAACGGACATTACAATGGGATACCATAGCTGCCCGTGTGTATTATCTAATATCGAAAACTGTCTTGAACTTAATGTTAATAATTTCAAATTAGTGCAAGCCATGCGTTATGAAAGATTATATGTAAAATCATCTGCTGAAGCGCTTTTTTGAGTCTTGAGGCATTCAATATGGTATAAAGTCAGTGCTATCGAAATGTAATGTATGGTTCGCATACCTTTTTATGTGTGCAGCGGGACAGTGATGTGTCGACGATGCATTCAAGGGAGATCGTCCACCTTCAGTGGTCCTTGCGTCCGCTTCCAAGTTTCGGTTTCCATGGCAACATAATCTGCGGTATCCTCAGGCTTGTTCTTGCTCCTCTTCTTCCCTTCTTAAAGTTTGGGACGTGCTCAGTTTCCCATCCTCTTGGGCAACGTCTTTCTCTCTGAGTCTAATGTTCTCTTTTTGGCTTTTAGATTAAGAAAATAAGCTCCAGACTGCAGTCACAGTAAGCCCATATCTTAGTGTCGTGGAGACTGTCTGCAGTCTGTCTTTGAGCGTGTTTGAGTCACTGTAAAGCCTGCCTTAGTTTGAATCCCCACCACCCCTTTCCCTCCTCAAGAATGGGAGGGTTTTTCCTATTGGTCCTTGCTATTGTGTGAATCAAATCAAGCTTCATTTCTTTCACTTACATCTAGGAGAGACAGGCTGTTTATTTCTGTCTGCCCTTTAATATTCTGAATATATATATATATATATATATATTTATATATGAATCCCTACTCATCCATAATAGGCAAATCTAAGATGACAGATTTTGCCTTATCTTATTTTTCCATCGTAAGTTTTCATTTCCTCACCTTGAATTTGACAGTTAATGGCACTTTACTTTTAAGGAAGTGGATGAGATTTGGAAAGTGGATAAGAGAAACAATGGTTGCCTAAAACCCCCTAAATTATCCTTTCTTATTGGCAAATCACCACATCAAAACGAAACCCGTAACCTCCAATCCATAAATCATCTGTGCATGCACTAACAGCATGCTTTGAAAAAAAAATGCCACGGTTCACATTCCTTGATGCAACCGAGACAATGATGTTTGTCTCTTTTGCGGTTCTGGCTATGCTGACCACTGGGCACAAAGACTGAAAACTCTGACTGTCACTTCTGCCATCAAAGAGCTGAAACATCAACAGACCGTGCAAAACCTCAGATGGGCAGAGTTTGAACAATAACCCTTTCAGCAAACCGGAGGATGATGACACTTTTGCATGACAAAACTCCATTTGTCTGCAGAGTACCGTAGCTCATTTTGCTGATCTGTGTTGAAAACTGTTGTTTTTTTTAACCGATGGGAAATAGTTTACCCCCATCTAGTGGCAGAAAACAAAAGTGCATAAACCCGTTGGATTATATTAAAACTGATGAATATTTGAATGAATGAATATTTAATTCTAAAATTGTGTGTATACAGGAAAAGAAAAAATCAGACCTAGGCCATATTAACAGATAGAGGGCCAACTTTAATAATACAAGTAAGTAAAAGTGTCTTTAAATATGGTATAAAAATAAATGCAGGAGAGAATAACAAAGAATTATGTTCTACGCAAGACAGGAGACAGCATTTTTTTATGTAAATCTGAATGTGACTTTACAGGAGCAATGAAAATCATATGTGCTAGTTATTTGTAGTGCAATAAAATAATGCAAAGCAAAAATAAATGCACCATAAATAATAATATTAATCATAATATATATATGTATATATATATTGTATATTCATTCTGCACAACACTTCCCATAGCGTGACAAAGTATCTGTGATCTCAGATCATGTAAAGCAATGACATTGGTTAGATTTATCAGTTTAAGCTGTCATTTTATATTTTTCTACATTTTTTTCTTTTGTTTTTTGTTTTTTTTTCTCTCTGACATCATTTGTTTCAGCTGGAAGTGAGAGACAGGAGGGAGGTTCCGATCCAGCATTTATGATGGAAAGAACTGGAACACTGGGTATAACTTTCTTCAGTGTCATTTTTTTATTTTTTCATCTTGACTGTCTATCAGTGTCCCCTCAAGTCCAGCAGTGCCTCCTTTCTGAGAATACTGGAAATATATCAGGTATTGAAAGTGGAGAGAGAAGAAGGAACATCCCCTCCATGGACATGCAACATCCTGTGGACAACAGATGAACAGAAGGCTTGGCTCATCATCCGGCTGGGCCAAGAGCAGATGACAGACAATGAGGATGAAGAGATGAAATGGTTCCCCTCTCCATGTCCCAGAGAGAGAGAGAGAGAGAGTTGGCATTGATTTTAGCATGATGGCACACAACTGGTCAACCTCTTGGATGCCAGTGGTTTCCCCTGCGCTGGGAGAAGAGATAAGAAGACAGAAAAGAATGAAAATAGGGAATAAGGTGGAAGAAGGGAAGAAGAAATACACAGTATTTTAACAACACACTTAGTGCAGGAATTGCACATTTTGTATTACATTCAATGGTAGAATTTAGCACAACATTTAAGTAGAGTAGCAATCACAACATGCTGACAAGAATTAAATAACAACAACCAAATGTAGTACATGAAGATGATATGGTATCATTGGACATTACCTGGGAGTAAGACCCTTCAGAATAAGTTCTTACTTTTCTGTTGAGACAAAAAAAAAAACACATATTTGAGGTGACTTTAGTTTGTGGATTCATAGGTCACTAAACAAATTACACATATGTAAGAATCGCTAGATCAACAAAATATGCAGGCTTCGTTTAATTTTAGCTGGCATAAAAAAAGAATATTCTGCCATCATGTAAAACATACTACTTTCACATCATAGTCAATCAAAAAGAAGAACTAACACAACATATGCCCCAAAATTGATGTAGGTTTAACAGTTTTTTCTTTTAAAAAAAAAAACATTAATACAATACTGAAATTTTATTTGCCAGATAGATGGGCTGATAAAGAGTAGGAGGTGTGAGACAGGGTAGGTTTTTAACCACGTGGATGCGCTTGTGTAATGCTGAAATATTCTGCATGGTATGACATCCCATTTTTCTGTATTCATAAGAGTTTCTACAAGCCTGACAAGAGTCCTGATCAGCTTCTCCATCAAATACACCTGAAAGAGACTCCATTAATATATTGTACAAATCCGCTTTGCCTGTTATTGTTTGCAGCGGTCCGATTTTATTTGCAACTTTTTTTGGTTTGAACTGGTTTGCACTTTGGTTTGGGAGACATAGACTTAACAACTGAATTTAACATCATTTTGTCTAAAAACAAATATGTAATTTCAAGAAGCTACTTGGAGTCTGAAATGCACCAGGCTGCTAAAGCAATAAGGCATGGGAAATCCAAATCCACTGTGATTCCTGTATTGTTCCAAATCTGTCTGCTGCTGAGTTAACTTTACTGTGATAAGTCAATAACAATATAATTGTCAATTTCTTGATTTTTGTCCCTTAGTGAACAAATAAATATCAACATTACTCCTGTAGCAGAATACACTGTATGATACTACAGGTAAGTGTAAAAGCAAGTTGCAGACTTGTTTTTATGCAAGGGGATTACTGGGAATGGGATAAAATGTAATTTAACAGACTTTGAAAAGGTGTGACTTTGGTTGCTAGAAGGGCTTATTTCAGCATCAGCAAGTCAGCAGAGTCAGTTCAAATCCAAATAGAGTGTCACGTAATGTCATCTACATGTACTTCTCTCATCTTATTTTCTCACTAACTAATTTATCAAATGTTTTTAGCCAAGCTTTATGGTTTATTTGATTTTGTTACCTTCTTCTTGGCCTGTAGTAATTCCTGGTAGGCACTGGAACGGATGAAACGGCTGTAAGAATCACTCTTCATCAACTTGTAGATGTGTTCCTGGTGAAGAAACACATAATGTGAGAATGATGAACAAAAGCACGAGTATGAAGTCAGACACAAATAACACTTGTACTAAAACCAAATCAAAAAAAATCTTTCACTGATCCCCAAGACTGTGGTTTGTAAACTGCTAAGAGTAAATATCTCATTGGTCTGTCAGGTACACTCAGCACTAGTTTGATCACTGTCCAAGTCCCAGTGACAGGCTGAATGTTCCTATTCCTCTCTACATTGTGCAACACAAACTAAACAGCCGTGGCTATTATTTAACATCTCTTCATCATTTCCTTTTGGGCAACCATTCACCTGTGCATCCTCGAAGGCGTAGCGTCCAGGATCTTTGACATTCTGGGTGGTTTTGTCGTAGCTCTTTGAATCCACATTGATGGCACTGGGTGCCCCTGGGGCCAAAAACTCTTGCCAGATCTCCTGGACTCTGGTTGGAACTTCTCTAATTGGACGCTTCTTTAGTTCCTGGACTGCTAGCCAGAATCTGCAAACCAAAGTCACAACTACTTCAAACCAATGAAGGGATAATTATTCGCAGTCCACATCAATTCCACAATGGACTAATTTTGCATGCTGTCCGTTGTGACCGCGGACAACTGAGCCTGGTCAACTAATTTTGTTTTATTGGACTATTGGCAGATATTAGCTTGTGATAGATCGGTTTGTATCAGTGTGTATTTCGTCAGATATGCAGTGACAATTTTTTACTTATTTGTTTGCTTTTTTTTAAAGTATTACTGAGTTATGAATTAAGGAATACAGGGCAAGAAATCATCCTTGGGGTAATTTAAAAATGTGTCATTGGACCGTCTCAGAAAGTCATTGTTTGCAATAGAAGCAGATGAGTATGCAACTCAGCTGACCAAATGCTCATGTGGAGTCAAATGGTATTTTAACTCGAGACCCTAATTTGGCGTAATGTGCACTAGGTTGTCAGATGATTAAAACCATGACATCTGCAGCTTTTGGTATCTAGGCATTAGTTTAAAAAAATCGTGAATTGTGACCTGGTGACTCAGGAGGCTGACTGAGTTCAAGAAACCACTTTGAGGTCATTTTAGTTTTGTCACATGGTGCGTTATCCTGCTGGCAGCAGCCATCAGAAGATGGGTGTGCTGTGGTCATAAAGGGATGGCCATGACAGTCAGGTCAGCTGTAGTTTTAAACAATGATCAATTGATACTAAGGGGGCCAAAGTGTGCCAAGAAAATACTCCCGCAACACAGCGTGCAGTGAATTCATCCTACAAGGCAGGATGAATTCACACTTTCATATTGTTTACACCTTATTCTTATCAAACCAGAGAATATTTTTCCAATCTTCTACTGTGCAATTTTGGTCAGCCTGTTTGATATGTAATCTCAGTTTCCTGTTCTTAGCTGACAGGAAGGGCAGCCGGTGTGGTCCTCTGATGTTGCTGCCCATTTGCTGCGTAATTTGGTTATAACAAGTGAGTATTTGAGTTACTGTTCCTTTCTTTTTCTGTGGAATCAGTGTGGCCATTCTCCCCAGACCTGTGGCATCAACAAACAAATCTTAACCTTTGGCTCACTGGATTTTTTTTCTTTTTCAGGCCACTCTTCGTAAACCCTACAGATGGCTGTGCAGGAAAATCAACAGTTTGTGAAATACTCAGACCAGCCTGTCTGGTCCCAACAACCACACCACCTTCAAAGGCACTTAAATCACATATTTTTCTGAATTCCAATCAGCAGTGTGTACATACCTTAAGTTGTTGTCTTGTGAATGGCTCATCACATGTTTGAGTTTATGAGCGCTTAAGCGATTAGGTTATACCTACTAAAGTGTGTTTTTGAGGTATTATTATTTTTATACTAGGCTACACTGCAGAGTCAAAACATTTCTTTTCACAGAAGTAGTTTCTGGTTGCTTTGGAGATTTAGACTCAATATCAAGCACCAGTTCATTTTATAAATTATAACAAACTTTGATTAAATTCCAAATGATATATTTTTATCATTGTTAAAATAAAATCTATCTCAACCAGCTACACTGAACTGCTGATGCATTATTATCTTTTTGTATTTTCTTAGTACTCCTTCCACAACTGTTGATCTTTAAGTAAAGTAGCTGCCCTTGGATGACAACCATATCTAAATTTTGGATAGTTATAGACAGATGCTATAAATGTTTCACTGAATGCAGAGCAACGGTGGTAAAGCAGCTGTTTAATATTTTTTACTCATGGTTGGCTGTGATACAAAGTGCTTTAACATCCAGTCAAACATGTTAATATATTTTATATTTATATTAATATTTCAGCTAAGATGAGGACATTTCTAATGTAATATGGTAGACAGTGCAATACTGGTATAATGCATGTACTGTATATGGGCATGCTGCTCTATAGAAAGAACTTTTTCATGATGTACCTGAGATTCTCTGAGCTGAACTCAGACTCCAGGAACTTTAGGAACTGCTCTCTCCCAACAGGATCTTTGAGAACCTCGTCAATGCCAAAAGCCCACCTCTTTACCCTCTGCTGGCCTGGCTCCTTACTGGAGGAGGACACAAAAAGTACAACACGTTTTCACAGATCAATATGTGCTATAGAAACACTTGGGAATAACGTTTAGCATTTGTGGTTTTCTGTACCCACCTGGCTTCAAGCTCCCAGAGTGTGGCGTCATCTGAGATCCAAGGGTTAGATGGGTCTGGTGGCGTGAGGAAGGGGTCGTATTCAAGATACTGCTCCGTATAGCCCAACAAACTGTTTTTTAAAACAAGAATGGGTGGTTTATTTGTTAGCTTTACCTGACAGAAAGAGAAGGTAAATTCCCTTGGGAGCAAATACTATAAATGAAATGAAATGTAGAGTTTGACAAGAGGGATTGGCTCACTACTTGGACACAAGGATTTAGAAGTCTTTCCTGAACATATCTCTCTTTTTAGAAAGGAATGACAAACAGACACTTTGTACAGGATCAGGTATCTGGATCTCTGTACGCTGATGACAGCTGAAGACATTGTCTGGGCTTAAACACTGCTCAAGGTCATCTTAGTTCTTAATTCCCAGCTGTGTTAGGCTGTTTAAAGGCTCAATAAACAGATCGATGGCTAAACTGAATAAAGACACAAAGAACATCGCTCACCTCTCTGCCACTTTGGACATTTTCAGTCGATGCCTGTCTAATTGCAATTGCCAAAAGGTGATCTGAAACCACAGCGGGGAACAATGAGTAGACAGCAGTCTCCATGAATTCATTCATTCATTTTCAGTCATACTGATATGACATTTCAAGTTATGCTTTATATTTAAAAGGTGCTCAGTGCAATTAACTGGATACAGAAATAATATGGCTGTAGTAAAATACCAAGTCCAATTGAAGCACTATCATTGACAAAATCACAAATCCTCTACTGCCACCTGTAGGTCTAACCTGTTCCTGCAGTTCTTCTTCTGTAGGCTGTTTGGCCTCTGGAGCTGGGGTGTGGGTTGGGCTGTGGGTACGGATATCATTCTGCAGCCCATACACAGACTAATAAAATAAAAACGTAAGCATCAATATAAGTAGCCTTAATGCTGCAAACAAGCAAAGCATGGCAATATGAAACTGTTTGCATTCATACTTGTAATATATACATACAAATAAGTAACATTATAATCAGGTAAGAGTAGAAAGCTCTTAAGTACCTTTCTAGTTTTGTGGGGATTTTTCATTCTTGAGGACTTCTTTATGTCAACTTCTGTTGTATTGACACATCCAGGCTGTGAAAAAAATGAAAATCAGGAAATCATGAGAAATCCAGCTTGTGATTACATTTTTAGCTGATTATACTCTTCCTTGAGCTTAGACTCTTAAAACACAGTTATGTACTCTATATCACAGTGTACTCTAGCTCGATGCCACAATTAGTAAAGGTGTCGGTACTGTGCAAAAGTTTTAGGCAGGTGTGAAACAGAGACAGAAATATAAATGATTGTTTATTGGCCCCAAATGTGTCCTGCAGCAGGCCAACGACCCCAAACTACAGCCAAATATTTTCAAAAGGAAAAAGAAGTGGTGGAAGTGATGGTATGGCCCCCACAGAGCCCTGATCTCAACTTCATCAAGCGTGTCTGGGATTACATGAAGAGACAGAAGGATGTGAAGAAGCCTACATCCACAGAAAATCTGTGGTTAGTTCTCCGAAAGTTTTGGAACAACCTGCTTTCCTCTTCTGTTTTCTTTCGAAAACTGTGTGAAGAACTGTTTTGAAGGCAAAGGGTGGCCACACCAAATATTGATTTGATTTACCTTTCTCTTTTGTTCATGATGATTAAAATAAATGATTAACACTTCCATTTTTGAAAGCATTCTTTGTTTACAGCATTTTTTCTCACCTACCTAAAACTTTTGCTCAGTACTGTGTCATTTTTCAAATACGCTTAGCCAACAAATTCTCCCCAGTTCCCATTACAAATCTTTCACATCTGCAGCAAGCTTCGTTTCTTTGCCAAGGTTACATAGTCCACAATAGAGACAACACCAACAGAGGACATTTGCCTGCAGTCTCATGTCATCTAACTCAGACAGGGGCATCTTAAAATCTCACCAAGTACCCCGCACTTTGAAAATGATGCTAAAGGATATTATGTGCGTTAAAATGTGATGCCTGCGGGTCCTGACCAAGCATCAGTATGTGACAAGTTGGAAGTGAGAATGAGCTGGATTTGCTGGAAGTCTCAAGGACAATGTGTCAGATGCTGGTTAATTAAACATGGAATGTGCCAATTCTAGGAAAACATGGAAACCAGCAGGAAATTAGAATCTTAGAGTGCAAATACTGGCTGATTGAGCAAGTAGTCTAATCTAGGTTTCTTCCAGAAGAACAGAGCTTGATGGTGTCACTGTGAAATTTGAATTAATATTGATTATGTTGCTCCGAGGACGCATAAATTGGACTTGTTATTTCCCAATTAACCGTGGAGCAGTGGCTTTCAGGAATACAGCAGAGGAGACCCTTAAACCTCAAGGGGAAACTAAATGCTAATGCTAAGCAAGTGTGCAGGAACAAGGTAAAGAGCAGCGGTGAAGCTGATGTGTTGTGACAGTTATTGATGTGGCATTTCATGTGTATGGCCAAGGCAAATACACGCCGGGGTATTTGCAGAGCGTTCAGCTATTTACACTCTTTAAATGTTACAGGAACCATATAAAGCTCATATATAAATTCTGTCATCTATTAAGTGCTTAAAGCTTATAATTGCATAACATTTATGAAACAATTTATTAATCACAGTGTTATGTGATATCTATAAAAAAGACAATAACTCACAAAAACTAAATGTACCATTCTGGGTAATTGTTCATTTAGACTGTGGTCATTGTGAAATAATTATTTCAGCATTATTCACTTTTACGAGAACTAGTAGGATGATGCTAGTAAAGTCAGCAAAACAATGCTATTAGTAACAGCAGAGGTGATTATGACAATACCATCATAATTTTACTCACCACTGGTCTGTGCACGTCCCAGAATGCTCTTTCCTGACTGTCAAGAATTTTTCTCTCAATTTTGTCTCTTTTCTTGTCCACTCTGGGAGGGAAAAGATAGAATTCAGGGAACAGTTCTGACAGAGTGTGTAGATTAATCTAAAACATTTATGAGCCATTTACTTCATCACATGTTTAATGTGCAATCCATCTGTGAAGTTGTGCACTGGTAATTACAGGGACGTTTAATCACGACATAACGAGTTTGTAAGAGAACTCACTTATAATGGCTCAATGCGTGTGTGGTTCTTATAGAAACCTACTTTGCTTGTGCTTCTGCTTGCATAAAAATGAACTCCCATTTCCTGGCGAAAGCTCTCTGTAGCCTTGCTAAGCTCTCCTGTAAGTAAAACAAAGAAGAAGCAGGAAAACTAAGCTTTGTAGGAATCCAGGCTGATTATGTTTATCGCGCATGCTGTGTACAGTGCACAACTGGATACAATCTTTAATGACTCCTGCTCTGATATGAAAGAAAAAGACGCAGATAATGACTAAACCAGTGATTCATTTAATAGCTTTGTTGAAAGAGAGCTGCAAATTATACAATGACACATGGAAAAACAAATGTTGTTACTGTCAGTATGAACCAAAAGGTAAGAAAGCAGTGCTAATACAGGAAGAGCACAGATAGAAAGGAGTGCTGACACTAAAAGACCTTCTTCACTTACCGCTTCATAGTCTGCAAGCTCCAGACGTGCTTTATTTTGCATTGTTCTTTTGCAGAGGTAAACAGCTGAGAGAGACAAAGAGAATGGTAATAAAGGGAGAACAGGATCTCAGCTTCGTTTTAACAGCCTTAAGTGGCCCTGCGTTGATTCAGTTAATCCTCCCAACTGCACATTTAGACTGGACTGCAAATCACAAAGGTCATTTACTATGATGTGTGTGTGTGTGTGTGTGTGTGTGTGTGTGTGTGTGTGTGTGTGTGTGTGTGTGTGTGTGTGTGTGTGTGTGTGCGCCTGCAACTGCTGGTGCTTGTGTGTTTGAAGGTGTGTGCACGCCTGACTTTTGATGTCTTCCTGTACTATCATCATCCCTTCATCTCTTTGTTAACTGACCATAATGTGCAAGCTTCATTATGCCATTAGAGTGTTTTCATTAAGGGGCATCATTCAAGTGAATCAGTTGCTGCATCTGAGACACTGACTTCCTCTAACACTCCCAGGATTATTCCCACTGTGAGCATTAGCCCCTTTCCCCTTCTACAATTCAAACAACAAATGAACGACCTGCAAGGATGCAGCTATTCAGCAACCCATTTTTGGCATTATGAAAGCTTTATCTCCACTCTGCTTGGCTGTAACAATGAAAAGCTCATCCCTGTATCACCATTAAAATGCTCAGCCAACTGTGCACAACAGGTGCATGCATATCAAGGCATTCCTGTTTTCCTTCACAGTAATCAGACTGCCTCAGTCAGAGTATGACTGAGGTAGACACAATTAACTTTAGTTGGAAAACACTGAAAAAAATAAATGTGTAAAATAGAAAGCATTACCTGATTCTAACTGTTGGCCAAGCGTTAGTGTAAAAACTAAATCTGATCCTTTTTATCACATCTAACATGGAGACACTGTTGCAACACTTGCATTTCATCTTTTTAACCTCTGTAAAAATCAGCATTAATAACATGTCAGCTACAGTTTATGCAATATACAAACAGCCTGTCTCATTAGTCTTCTCTATACACACACAAACACGCACATACACAGTGGAAGTTCAAATATGACTACAACAGAATGGCTCTCACCATAGTCTGTGTTTTCTGGTTCCCAGCAGTTTGATGGCCAAAAGTACGGAGTCTGAAGGGAAAAACGAGTCATTAAGAAACAAAACTTTAAAAAAAGACCTTGCAGCTTTGATAATGTACAACTAACCACATGGTGTTTCAAAATCAAAGTGTACTGCTATGTTACTTTGGGTGGGCATGTGGTCCCAGCCCTGCATCTGTCACAATAAAATATTTTGTTGTATAATGGGTTTGGCATAATGTCTAAAGCACATAAGCTTCTTTCAGAGAGTGCTTAGAGCAGACCAGCATGAGAGCTCGCCCTCCTTGGGCAGCATTGTATGGACTGGCACCAGATGAAAAGTGATTACATACAAAAGGCAAAGTAAAGGGTACTAACACAAACAACCTTAGGCATTGATTTACTCTTGTTAGTTGCTGTGCAGCACACTTGGGGGAACTCACTTGGTGGAAAATCAAGTGAGTCTGTGTATTGATGTTTGGAGTACTAGTTCATGAATGGAGCACTCCCCTCCCCATTCATGAACTAGTATGAATTGTGTTCAGGACCTCCTGGTTTACTTACTTCATATGTAATTGAACTAAGTATACTTCATACTTCATATGGGAATGAACATTTTATTTCAACTCCAATAGATGATTTGAAATATCATTTGAAACAATTTTGTCCATTTTTTTGTTCTTTTGCTGCCATCCTGCATAAATGTTATCATTTAACATGACTTTTTTATTAAAACGATCTGCGTGTAGCACTGTGCAAGCCTCTTAGCCACCCCTCATTTTTTATATTCTTCTAGGAAAACGAGTGCAGTGGTTTAGCAAAATGAGAAAACATACATGGAAATACAGTATAGCAAGAAAAAATATTTTTGTACAGTGCTAATGAGCTTAAATTCAGTATTTGGTGTGGCATTTATCCTTTAAAACAGCTTAAACTCTTATAGGCAAGCACTCTTGTAATTTATTTGAGTAGTCTTCAGGAATAGGTTTCCAGACTTCTTGAAGGATATTCAAAGCTCTTTGGATCTTGGCTTCCTTTTGTTATGTTCTCTGTGAAGATGATTCCACACTGCTTCACTAATCTTGCGGTCCGGGCTATGAAGAGGTCAATCCATGACTGATAGTGTTCCATTGTGTGTGTTTTTTATCCAGATATTCTTTTACTCTATTGGGACTGTGTAGTTAGGATCACTGTCATGCTAAATAACATAGTCAAAGTCAAAGCTTCTTTCCAGACCGATAAAATCTGAAAGTACTTTTCTGCGTTCATAATTCCATCAATTTCGACAAGATCTCCAACACCACTCTCTGAAATGCAAATATGGATTCACATGTTGCCAGTGATTTTTAGTTCTTGTGTAATTTGGCATGCATCCATCTTTTTCTCTGTCTCCTTTCCTTAAAATTGCTTCTTGACAGCCACATGCATCTCCCAGGTTCTGTGTCCAGCCTTTGTTGGATTTTTTTCCCTATTTCTTAAAGACGAACATGATGACTTTCAAATACTTTTCATCTGCAGTGAATATTTTCCACCCTGCCACTTCTTTTGTCCAGTTTCCTCATTTTTAATTAATTAATGAATTGCAACACCTTATGTTCACAGTATTTGATGGCCCTAATCAAAAAGTGGATGAAAAGAAAGAACAGAATAATCTATTGACTCTAAAAGTCCTTGACTCTAGCAAACTTAAAATGTTAAATATTTAAAAAATAGGATTAAATATTCCCTTGATTAAGCAATGCTGACAGAGTCGGACAGATGTATAATAAAAATAAAATCATTCAATATAATGAGGAATTAAACATTAACATTCTTACCTGAAACCTATAGAAAGTGCCATCGTCTTTGAGAGTGAGGACGTGGTCAGAGATGGGGAAGAAGTAACCATGTGCAGCCATCAGAGTTCCCAGATGAAGAGCCTCCACTGGGAGAAAACACAGATAAAAAGACTATTTACATCTTGATGCGCTCCTTTTTTCCAGTTTTTTTCCCAGTAGTACCAGATACCAGCACATGTTAATGTGCTTTCATGCACATAAAACAGTAATGAGTAATGAGATTGTGTTTCTAAACAAAGAGCATCATAGCAAGCTTCACAACACTGTTAAGATGACTGTTAAGATTTCTGTGAAGGAAACAAGATATAATTTTCTTTCCTTTGGGTAGACGATATGAGACAGTCACACAACAGCCAAATAGTAGCGTCAAATAAAAAAACAACAAGATCTTTTTTTTATTGTTCAAATCATAAAAAATTCACATATACATTGTTTGCACATTTTGTCCAAAGACATAACAGACTAATACATGATAGTAAATGTACTGTGTGAGTTTTAAATACACTGCTGGTTGAGCTTAACAATGGATAAGGATGGGCTAGATGTGTCTCTATTTAGTGGGTCTCACACTAAACTAAGCTATCCAGCTGTTGGTTTTAGCCTTCCATTTAAGTTGCTAGAAAAACACATTTTTAAAAATGTCAAATGCTTGCTTTAATTTAAATTCTAATTTATTTGCTTTATTTAATTATACAGAGACATTAAAGGTAAACCTGCTTGGAGATCTTAGTTTTTCATTAAAAAGAAGATTCTCTGATTACGCTGCAATCAATACCTCCTCATCACAGATATTGGCCCAGCATGTGTTTTTCTTTTTATTTGTATCCCCAGCTAATTAACGTTATTCACCGTTCATCCCAAGGTGCAAATTCATCCTTCACAATATTGCTAAAATGAACATAAACTAGGAGCAGTTGCTTTACTACACTCTGCACTGCTATCACACAGAGATAGAAAGACCTCCATTGCATCCAAACAGCTCTGCAGGAGGTCTCACTGATTAGCCCACCTTAAGCTTGAGAAGTGTAACTCATCAGTCAAATCAATGTTGTGCTTAGCTGGAGTGAAAACCTGCTTACCTCTGGCACACCACAGCACATGGCTGACTGTCCCTGATTTAAAGCCATCAGATAATGAAAACATGTAATCAACATCAAGTGTGTATCATCTGCTATCAGTTCCTCCCTGCTGTTCTAAACCTGAAAGTCCTTTGTGGTGTCGACATCTATCAGTCACAGTTTGTGTTTTGGGCTGATGGCTTTCTTTTGATACTGCCATATTTGGTTCATTATGAATAGTTTTTCATACAGTGTTGCCCTTGACTGTTTCTGCCAAGTAAGCTGTCCTACCACACGGATAAAGTGAGAGATGAAAAGATAGAAATGTTTAACATTGTCTAAATTGCCAGAGCTACGAACGCTACAGCAGGAGCTTACTGTATGCACCATAAAATATGCACATGTCTGCTTTCTCACTCTAACACACACACTGGGTGTTTGTGAGTGAGTGATAAATATAGATTGGCTTTTTCTTTGTCACTGAGGTGGCTGTCACCGCTTTCAGAGGTCAGGATGTTTATGTGTATGCATGTGTTTGTCTGTGACTGGGCTCCTTTTATTAATAAATTATGACTCATAAGTTATTTAAACCTGTTTACTTATAAACAAATCCCTCCCTCTGTATCGGCTATATATAAACTCTAAAGGAGATAGTGACATATTTAACATAATAGCGGTATTAACATTTACTACATGGAAAAATCAAGTTATTCCTGAATTTCTTTATTTAACCTTTATACAGAATGTTTGTTTGGGTATTTATCTAAGACAGAATGAATGTCAGATGGCAATAAGGTCAGCACAGCATGAAAAATGACCTCGTGGACATGCAATTAGAGCTTGATGTCTCTTATATTTCAGCAACTGAGTTAATTTGTTCTCATTTGAGTCTGTTGAAAAATCCACACAAAGGTGAAAATGCACACAAAATACATGTGCGGTGCAGATTTATTTCATCTAAGCATTTGCAAACAGTGTGCAGTGTTATTAGGAAAAAAGAATAAATCTGAAAATGTCAGTTCAATCAAATGAAGGTTTTTCATGCATTAAAACATAACCAATCTTATTTATTTCTAGTTTTTCTGACAGGATTCTACTGTATAAAGTTAAGTCCCGGCAGCAAGGGAGCTTCTGGCTTCCTTTTAACATAACATAAGCTTTATAGGTGACTAAACCTTGGATTAGAATTAGTCAAACTGTCAAAAAAGGCCAGGCTTACAGTCCAGAGAGAAAACACCCTTTGATTTCATCATATTACCAGTTATGTGCCAAAACCCCACTAGTTTGGAGCCCTGCCATGTGGAGTGTGGGAGTACTTTTCCACCTGAGCTTTATCTAAAGACAAACACAGAGATTTTGTATTTGTGGCTTATAACGTATGAGCTGCTGAAGTGAAACAGTGTCTCTCTTAGAAATTGTGGAAGGAAAGTAAATAATTCTCAGAAAAGGCTCTTATTTGGCTTCATTAAAATTAAAACTATTTAATATTTCATAGGAAAAACAAAGATTATAAAAGTCTAAGATCTGAATAAAGAATTTATTTTTAATCTAAGTTACTCAAATGTGCTTAAATACATAGTGTCAGGAGACTCAGCCCCGAAAGCAGTGAACTAAAAGACTAGCACACCAAAGTGCTTTTACATAAAGTCAATTTCAATTAAAGTAAATATGTATTTTAAGTCAATTAAATACACACTTTCAATCATTCGAGGAGGAGCACTCAATGGATTCATGCACAACTGAACTAATACAAGGATTAGTAAAATAACACTGTCCCACAAACAATGGAGGTATAAACTGTATTCATGTGTATGTCAGCACAGAAGTGTGCAAATGGGTGATTTCAGTAGGCTGAAAAACTTGACTCTAGTGCTCTACTGCAGGAGTGACTCTTGAGCCTGATGAGAAGGAGGTTTGAAGAAGGTTGACAGAGAAGACCAGGATCTTTAATCAGAACCTTAGGCACCCTCTTCCCGCTGTTCTGATGAGCCACATGTCCTCCCTCAGAGGTCACTTTACTGTTCCCTGTTCCACTGAGCAGATTAGATGCTCCTTCATATGTAATTCACACCTTTAATAACACGCAGGTGCACACTCCCTGACAACTTGACTGATTTGTCTTGATGCTCTGTTGTGGTCTGGTGACTGTGATGTGTGTATTTATATGGTTAGATGATCCCCACAGTGACCTACTAAACAAGATTAATTTATACAGTGTATATTGTGATCAATTGTTTGTCATTGTATTTATACGTGTTTTTTATTTTCATTTTAATGTATTAGATAATTAATCTACAGTTTATAGACTTTATGTATATTTAAAAGCTTTATAGAGTCATATAATTCATTTCAGCTACAACACAAGTCTATTTTATTTGACCACACTCAAGGCCTGTTTAATGCCATTAATGATTCATTCATAAGGAGGTCAGAGGTCAGAAGAGCAGCAGACCACACTCACTGGAGCTGATTACATTTTTGTGACCCTTATGACCTAATCAAAAGGATAATATAGCAAAGTTAAGTCATAGCACAGAGTGTATCAATAGTACCAACAGGGAATATGTCGTTTCATAAATACTCTCCCTTGATTCTCTTCCCCCCTTTGGGATGAATTTATTTTGAGATTTTCCCCAGATTTTCCCCACAAACAATGTGGGGTTCATCTCCGTGAGCTGTAGGATATAACAAAACTTAATTTTTAAAACTGTGCACTTATCAGCCACAATACTGAAACCACTGACAGGTGACGTGTGTAGCATTGATCATTTCGTTCCAGTACAAAAAAACCATTGGGCCCTGGTATTTACATGTTGTCACTTTAATATGCACAATCCACGGAAGCATTGTTGCATACCCACAGCAACAAAGAGCCCAAAGTGTGCAACCACCTCCACCCTCCCTGACCAGACCCTCATCATGAACAAGTGGGATTCAAGGAGGCCCTGCCTGCCCAGGTCTGTTTCAGAGGTGTTTTGGCAGCAATATTGGATGTTTTAAATGACATTTTAGTGAATTTCACTTACACTGAATTTGCTGCAGGCTGTTTGTGTTTTCTCTTTTACCACAGATGTACAGCCAGCAAGCAAGTGGATTACTTTTGAACCTGTAATCAAAGTGGGTCAAAGCATTAAAAACCCTTTGCTATAAATTTAATATAGTGTGGAAAATCCATTGCAGTCAAGCACTGCCTCAAGTCTTTTGACCCATAGGCATCAGCAGATGCTTTGTATCCTCTCCGGGGACTATAACCATGTTTAGCTGGTGCTTTGCTCTACGATCTTTCTGCCTTTAGTCTGCTTTCAGAAAATGATTGACCTACAAAATGTTAAGGTTGCTGATCATGTCAGCCAGTGGCGCCTCGTTCACATTTTTTCCCTTATACGTCCAGTCCCCTTCATGAGCAGAACTGCAGAATATGACAAACGTGGTAAGCAATTACTGCCAGCAGTTCATATGCTAAACAAATCAATAGTTTTCTAAAACTCAGCGAATGATGATGCAAAGTATAATCACTGTGCTATTGTCAGGAGCTTCTTGTGCAATACCTTATACTGAGACATCAAAAACTTTTGTCAAGAACTTTTGAGGCAAGGATTTCTCTTATCTAATCCAATGCCAAATTGAATCAAAATAAGACTGGAGACTATAGACACGGCCAAATAGGATGATAATGAGTTCTTCTGGGCTGCAGCAGTATATTATCTGTGGCGTTCATTTAGCAAAAGAGCTCTACAGCCTCAGTCAACTTTGATACAAGCTCTTTTACATAATAAACTTGCTGCTATCATGCTGTGAGCCAAATTAATTGCATTTCACTTTGCTGTTTGTCAGCCCCACAAGGAGTTGCTCTGTGCTAAAGTCATTTAGTTATACACAACACTGTGTTTACCACAGGGCAAATAACAGCACCTGTGCTGCAAAAAGCAAAATGGGCAGATTAAAAAAAGTTGTCCTAGATGACAAAAACATCTGTCGACACATGTTTTTAGACTCTTCCTTGTTAAAAATAAATAAATAAATAAAAACCCAGTTTTGGAAAAATTTCATCAAAATGAATCTCACAACAAAGTATTTTGAGTATTGTAGATGTAATGACATAAAAACTATTGCCAGATTTTTGTCACAATCCAACAGAGTGGATATTTGTTCCAATGCATCGCATTAAGCATTCTTAAGCATATTACAGATGCCTTAGATGCAATGCAGAAATAATAACGCAGTCGTAATCTTTTTTGAGCAAATATAAAAACTCAGAGACTGGTATTTTCCTCGGCATAATTAAAACGAAAATGGAAATGAAAAAAAAAAATCACACAAGGACAAACTGTCCACTTGTCTCAAAACTCTTTCATTATGCACATGAAATCATAAATATGCTGCATCAACCGTCGCCCCACCACCCACACACCAGTTTAAATACATGCATAACAACCTTTATGATATCAACATGCACAGCTCATAAAACAGGTAGATCCTTACATACACACAGAGGAACTGTGAGTTGATGAGTCACAATTACTGTATGAACTGATTGTACAATACTGAGGCAACCACTAGAGTAGACTGAAATGTACACCCACGCACATAACCAGTCCAATATCCAAGTAGAAACACCTACATTGCACAGACACGATCAGATACACAAGAAACTCTCAAAAGACACTTGGTTTTAACTTCCCATATTTGTCACAGTTCATCCTGCCCACTTTTGAGTCATATTATGTGCAATGAGAGGCTCGACTAATCATTCGGCAGCTCTTTCAAGGCAGTCCAGTTCTACATTTTTATACTGCGCTAAAATCAAACCAGCTGAAGGACACAAAAAGACTAGATTAAAAAAGAAAACAAACTGACTTTTACCTACTGTAATATGATATGGTACATAGGTTTCAAAATGGCAAGTAAGTGAAGTGTTACTCCTTATTTTAGAGCTAAGTGACAACACATCTGGATTCAAGTTATTCAGCATCTAACCAGCACTTGTCCTCTCATTTACGCCACCATCAAACACGAGGAATGGTATAAACAGTTGTAATGATGCCATCCTGAAATTTCGTATTTTTAGTATTAATTGGGCCATTTGAGAAAACTGATGTTTGGGAAATGAAAATGGAAGTGCATTAGTGGCTGTATTTATTTAGATTTTAGCAAAGTGGCTCCAGTAAAAATATGCCACAATTTTGTTAGTAACAATATTTTAATCTTGTTCTTTTAATTCAGTGCATTTGCAAAACCTCTCAGTTAATCCAGTGTCCTTTCAGTCCTTTCTTTCTTCCTTTAAGCTTGCTTTCTTCTGATTGGCTCTGCTTTACAAAGAAAATATATGAACAGCACGTCTGTGTGTGTTCACATTAGGGATATCATACAGAGCAAAGAGCAGAAACAGCTTTGCGAAACTGAGCGCTGGATTATTGGGGTTACTTGAGGTTACATACACCCAATGTTTTCCAATAATACAATGTTACAGTGTCTATATATAAAGCACAATAGGTCAACTTTAATATTGGCACAAATTGTGGAAAACATGTGATAAATTGCTTTCACAAGCTGTCCACTACTGCCGATCTATTTGCTGACCCTGATGTCAAAAGGGCAACTTCGGTGTTATACATACACCAGTAATAAGCATTTCAGTGTTTGGCTTTTACCTTGATCTTCAATGTCCAGATTCTTCATCATCCACTGTACAATATCAGAACCTAAAATAGAAAAAAGCATATACATATGACTCACTTACATATCTAATATGCTCACGCTGTGCTGGAGCACATTTTGCAGGAGATGCAAATGAAAGGGAAAACAATGAAACTCTTAACCCTAGTCAACCCTCCTCATCATCACAGTGCATACCAATTCCTCTCACCTTGCACCATGTAGGTGGGTAAAAGGTGATCCATTACCATTTTTTTTTCTGTGTACCTCTCCAAGCTGGCTCTTTTTGTGTGACGTCCATAAATATAAATGACCAGAGAGAGATACAATTGGATAATGACGCCTATATTTTGTAGTATATTAAAATAATCTATCTGACTTGAAGCGTCTTATACAGATTGTGACATGCGTGGCAGGATCTAAAATGAGAACAGATCAGAATATTGTCTAAACAGTGAAAGAGGGTTTAAACGAGAGCACAAAAGCAAAAACCTGAGAAGAATTAGGAGGAAGATGCTGTGGCCCTATTTTAAACAAACTATCATCAACAACTGAAACATCTGAGTAATGCTTGTGGTTTGCAGATGATTTGTGTATTCCTTTTGCCATTTTTCTGGAATGGAGAAACATTTTACATGATGGATGCTATTTAGCCTCTTCTCCACCTGAAAATGAATCACATTCAAATCTTAGAACAGCATCCTCCGTCCCCAGGCATTTTCACACCACTGCGCACCATGTGACTTTGGCACTTTGGTTAAATATATATTTTGCAAGCTATTATTACTGTCTGTCATACTGACAGGTGAAGGTGTGTGTGTGCAGATGAAAGCCACAGACGGCAGGGGAAAAAAGGTGTGAAATGGAGACATGAGGGAATTCATGCAGGGAGACATTCGAGCCCCGTGGCTGTATCTCTGTCCATCGAGCTCCCTCTCAGTCTGTCTTCATTTTGTCTTGCACCCCTTTGCGTTTTGGAGCCCCATAACCAGATGAGATTTTCCATGGATTAACATCATTAATACAACCTCATTTTCACACTACCAACTCTGACCCACTTTCAAAGAGAGAGCTTAAATGAGATGTGTAAGATAATCCTCTGACAAGGCTGTTCTCTGAATTAATTAACATCATGACCATAGATTGGTCTGTACTCTTCTGTGTGTGTGTGTGTGTGTGTGTGTGTGTGTGTGTGTGTGTGTGTGTGTGTGTGTGTGTGTGTGTGTGTGTGTGTGTGTGTGTGTGTGGGTACAAATGCATGCATGCCTCAGAATAAGTCAATAACATGAAAAACCAGCAAAAGCTGAAGTTGTCTATTGTCAATCACCATGTTATTCTTAAAATAAATTATATATGAAGTATTGTTTAAATACTACAGCACACAGTTGCATTAACAGCTGACCATTAATGCTTATACATAATAGAAAGAAAATCTATCTTAATTTCATATACAGTATGAAACTGTACTATTGTATTGTGTTATTATTATTATTATTATTATTATTATTATTATTATTAAAAGCTGTAAAAATAATTTTACACTGTAATGTAAAGGAAAATATCTTCTACACAAAATAAAATCATAAAATCAACATAAAGCTGATACTTAAATAAAGAATAAACAATAATAATAACAATAATATTAATAATAATAACAATTAAGGATAAATAAAGGACAAAATTATACTCAGGCTTTTGAATGAACTGTAAATGGTTCATGCCATAACATCGCTTTGAAAAAAAAAACAGAAATATGAAGTGTTTATTGACCTCTGTGATATGACATTTCTGAGCATCTATAGAAATATTTTCACCAGCAGCCAGACATTTTGTAAGCCATGGCTCTGTTGCTCACTTAAAAATATAAATGCAATACAGCAAAAACACACTGAAAACACACACACACACACACACACACACAGACCTCTTGTATCACAGACATATCAAGCATCTTGGTATGAAATAGTGGCACAATCTATTGGAGTAGGTATCATGCACAACACAGAAAAATGGGGGGAAATGCCAGTAAAAACAGAAAACATTGATTTTTAGGTCCTGAAAACTTTCTTTATGTATCATTGTTGTGTAAGTGTTTGATAGAAAAAGTCCTGTGTGGATGTATACATCAAGGGGTGAATTTTTGGCTTGCGGTATAAAAGACTTTGAATTGTCTGTGATGCTATAAAAATGCAATCGATTTACCTTTTCACCCTTCTATGAAAGCCTGCATGGGCAAATAGTTCAACAATACAAGGACTGCATTTTTCAACATAAAGAAACACTTTGAGGATTTCATTTTATTATCCAATCACAAGAATCAGAAAATCCACAGACATCCCTGTAAGGGACAAGGTCAAAAAACAGTAGTGAATTGCTTTGATCTTCTGGTCCTCAGGCATCAATGCATTAAAAACTCAAGCAGTAACTATAAAAACTACAGTCTGGAGTCTTCAGTGGAGACACTTGCAGGATATGGATAAAAGAATCAGGGGATACGGTGATAAATATGCCCCTGTTCAGCATTAAAACTGAACATACAAATGTTTTAGCTTCAATATTCAAAATGTTATTATCGTATTATTTTTGTTGCCATATCACTGACAAAATAATATTATTTTGTTTTATTGACTTAGAAATAATTTAATCCTGTTTTTGTTTACATTTTACACATTGTGCTGGGGTGTGGTTTGTAGCTCATCTGCAGGAGAGCAGTGATGGCGATGCATCGAGAGCAGGCAGCGGTGCATCACCGTCGATTGGAACAGCTGTGGGACCAGTCTGGACACCAGACAAAAGTGTTGCAGAGAGTTGCCTGAGCTGGTTCCTCACCAGCACCGGCCACAGTGACGTCCTTTCACAGCATGGGGGAGGGAGATGACCCACAGACCTTCGACAAGGTCTTTCAGGCCACAGCGGAGGCATGTTTCTGGCTAAAGGAGGAGTGGGTGATGAGGTTGCTCCAGGTGCTTTCTTGCAAAACCCCGGCAGCAGTTCTCAGCTTGACTGCAGCAGCGAGGAACAGCTTCAAAGATGTCTGCCAGGTGGTAGTCAACCACTGGGACTCCCACCTGGGAATTATAAGGACCAACCTTTCACCTATGCCATCGTTCATGTCTCGCACACTAAAAGAGCCATATGAATTACTGGACATTAAACCTGTTTGGACCAGCACCTACCACCCTCAGACTGAAGGGCTGGTGGAGTGACTGAATAAGACTTAATAAGACTGAATAAGACCTGATTAAAGAAAACTGGCATGAATGTCCATGCCCAGCTAAGATTCAATACGCTCTAGACCTAAGAGCTGAGCTATACACACTGGGGAGGTTATCACAAGAGAATATGCCCCAAGCCCAAGAAACCACTTCTCTGGTGAGCCTGGTTAAATACAGAGATGAGGATTGAGGGGCCAAATTCCACCATTCCTGCCTACCCGATTATGATAACCATTTCACACAGGCCCAGAGAGCAGATGTTGCTGCATTGCAACAGTGATTTGAAGATGTGTTCTCTCCCCTGCCCAGTCATACCCTTCTCACAGAGCACCATTTTGAAATGCACTCTGGCATGACGGTGCATTCACAGCCCTGCAGGTTACCTGCACATAAGAGGCAAATTGTTCAGGGGGAATTTGCTGAAATGGTATAACTGGGAGTAAGAGAAGACAGAGTGCGTGGAGTAGCCCCATAGTTCTTGTGGTGAAGAAAGGTGGTTCTATACAGTTCTCTGTTGATACCGCAAGGTGAATGAAGTGTTTGATACCTACCCAATCCCACAGGTTGCTCCTGGACCGGTTAGACAATGCTCATTTTTTTCACAACACTGGATTTAACCAGGGGTACTGGCAGATTCCCTTGTCTGCAGAGTCCAAGGAAAAAAAACGCCCTTCTCCACTCCATATGGTTTGTACCAATATGAGACACTTCTGCTCAATTTGTTCTGAGCCCCACCCACCTTCCAGTGCCTCATGGACCGGGTGCTGCTCCTACTTGGATGATGTCATCATCCACAGTGACACCTAGGCGGAGCATGTGCAGCGTGTGGCCACGGTACTGGAGTCCGTGAGGCAGGCGGGGTTCACGGCAAACCAGAAGGAGTGTATGGTTGGACAGAGGGAGGTACAGTATCTGGGGTACCATTTGGGAGGCGGGCAGGTGTGTCAACATATGGGTAAAACGACTCCTATCGCATCCTGCCTGCATCTCAAGACCAAAAAACAGGTGAGGTGGTTCTTGGGGCTGGTTTATCCACTTTACCACGCCCAGTTTTGTGTCCAGCTTCACAGACCTGACCAGCCCCTTGACTGATCTCACCCAAAAGGGTGTTCCAGATTTGGAGCAGTGCCAGGCAGCATTCTTGCAGGTAAAGAATTCTTGCTCTACACTCCTAACTTTTCCCTCCCTGGGCTGGGGCTGGGGGCAGCTTTGTCCCAGGAGATAAGGGGGGATTGACCGCCCTGCTCTATACATCAGCACGATTTGTCAGAGCAGGAGGCCAGGTACAGTACAGTAGAAAAAGAGTGAGCTGTTGACTCTCTTCGCTATTACCTCCTGGACTGCCATTTCAGCCTCTGTTCGGATCACGCCCGGCTACAGTGGCTCCATCGCATGAAGGATGCCAACGTCTAGATCACCCGGTGGTATCTGGCTCTCCAGCCTTTTGTTCAAGGTGGTCCGTAGTCATGGCTGACTTCCTCTCTCACTTGCAAGGTGTGGATTCAGAGGAGGCTGACCAGAACAGCTGATGACCATTGTCTAATCATGCTTTCCCTATTTGAGTAGGACGCCAGGACCTGACGGGGGAGCTGTGTGTGGTTTGCAGAGCACAGGGACGCAGCTGGAAAGCTGCACAGAGATGTGGGATACACTGTAAATAAATACCTTACAACATGCAACACTGTGTGCGTGGGTCCTTTATCCTGTCACCAGAGGTGGAAAGAGTACTCAAAATTTGTACTCAAGTACAAGTACTGTTACACTGGTTAAATTGTACTCAATTACAAGTAAAAGTACTGGTGTTAAAAAAATACTTGAGTAAAAGTACAAAGTACTGTTCTCAAAAACTACTCAGAGTATTAATTACTTTTTAACAGACCGATGTTTTATTCTGTTGTCAATAGCAGGCATTCAACTCGATTCACCAGTATAAATATTTATGTTCAAAGCACATTTTTCAGATGAACAAGGTATAGAAAGGTAACTTGTTTTGTAAATAAATGTAGATATAAAAGGAGGAATTTTGTTTGTTAAAACAATGACAAAAATGTTTCTGAACATGCGTAGAACCATTTAAACTTTTCCCCATACACTGAACAACAGGCAGGTAAGTGTCTTAAAGTCTTAGCATTTCTTTCACACTTTACTTTCTGAACCTTTTGTTCAGTTTCAGCAAGAGCTGGTTTTCTAAATTAACAGAGGCAATCCGACTTCGTTTGGCAGTGAAGAGTAGACCAGCACAGCTAAAAAGTCGTTCACACGCAGCAGAAGCAGGCAGAGCTGTGTTCAGTTTAAGAGAGAGGTTTTTGATGGCTGAGAAGGAGTGCAGCAGCTCCATGGTGTCTGTGGCACAAGCAAGATAACCATCAAGCTCAACTGCACTTTGCAGCCTTCTGGAGATTGGTCTGGAGAAGAATTCATCTTCATCAGATGACTCTCTTTGCTGATCCTCACTCTCATGCTCTGTCGTTTCAAGATGTTGTTTGATGTATGTCAAGGCTGTAATTGCAAGTAGATAACACAATTTTGTTATTTAAATTTCAGTGATTATTCCTGAACACAAATTTAAAATCGGCAAATTCTCAAAAAGGATTGTTTAGTATTCGGGACAGACCATCAATAACTTACAATGTATTAGGTGAAATACTCACTTAAGCATGTGTTCAAATGTAAAAATACACAAAAATGGGATCACATGAATCCTTACCAGCCTCTGTTACATCTGCTCTGTCAGTCCAGGAAGTCTTGAACTTGGGTAAGAGGACTGCAGCTGCAGCCAACTCTGGATCCTCCATCATCGCTCCAAAACGCTTTTGAAGGCCATTTTGCAGGGCTCTGATGAGTGGCACGCATGTCTTGCTTGATGTCTCCAGCCTGCTAAGTTTGGACAGTAGTTGTTGGATTACTGGCAGGAGCCATCCCATAAAGGAAGTGGACTCAGACTGAAGGATGTTTGAAGCTTTCACCAGTGGCTTCATGGTGGTACAGTACTCCCTTAGGAATGCAACTTCTGCAGGACTCAACCTGTAAGACACAACAACAAAACCCACCATGACTATAATAGGGATCTTCTGATTTAATATTAAGAGTCTGCTCACGTTTTTAACCATCCATTAAGGAAAATTCACAAAATTTGAAACCATATTGGTAGGTGTCCAATTTTACTCACATTTTCACCTTGAACTCCTCACAAATGCTCCTGATGGCATCTTTCCCCTTCTCATCAATGATGCGTATTATCCTTTCAATGGCAAGGTAGGTTGAATTCCATCGTGTTGCATTGGGACGAATGATCTGTAGCTCACACTTGTCCTCTACCACTTCATTAGCCAAATGAGATCGGCCAGTTTTGTTCCAAATGGCCTGGCATTTTGCAAAGCATGCACGGGAGAGCCTCTCGTAGGTTTCATTCATGCTCTCTGCTAGGGCAGCATCAGTTGTTGCCACAAGGTTTAGCAGGTGACATGCACATCGCTGATGAGGCGGAAGTTGATACTCCAAACCAGAGTCTTCATCAAGAATTGCACTTGCCTCATGGTAGTCCCTATGGTCAGTCAGGTCAATAGTTTCTGGGTCTGCTTCATCTTCATCTTCATCTGCATCATTTTGTGCCCCAAACATGTGGAAGGCCTTGACAAAGTTGGATCCACTATCAGTTGTGGTTCTTACAACTTTGCCTCTAATCTTGTATTGGCAATGGATATCATCAAGCGCACCAGCAAGCATGTCAAATGTGTGAGACCCTCTCAATCTTTTGCATGCTAGTGCTGCAGATCTTCTTTCCAGGGACGCTTCCTCTATCCAATGGCATGTGACTCCAAGGTAACTTTTCTGATGAGCTGACCAACAATCAGTAGTGGTAGCAACAAATTTGACTTTATCCAATTCTGCAACCAAAGTCATCTTCATGTGATCAGCAGCTTCACAGATTCTGGCACGGACAGTGGGTCTGGAGATGACTTTGGCTTGAGGTTGTAATGTGGTAACCAATTCTTTGAAAGATGGCTGTTCTACCACTGCAAATGGCTGTAGACCCTCACATATGAAATTGATGACAAGCTTGTCAACAGTTGCTTGTGGAACATGTTTGTTTGCAGCTCTCAACATCAGGTCTGGTAACTTGGCTTGTGTATTTGCTGAGAGCTTGTTTGGTGTGGCTGTGGTCTTTCGCTGTCGAGATGTTGATGCCACAGTGATATTGTACTGCTCAGTCTTCGATGGATGTTTCCTCTGTAGAGATAAATATTATCATACGTCAGGTTCATACATTACTTCATAACATCACTGTGATTAACACTAAAAGAAAACACATTTTTAAAACATTATTCAACTAGACTTGAGCTAATCTTTGATTGTTGAGCATAGTATAAAAGAGTGGTGAATTGGTCAAATCTTGCAGATATATTGCTGTATTTATTTACAAGTGTAAACCAATTTTGAACGATCATTGCAAAAAACATGAATTTCTGTATACATTCTAAGTTCTGTAATATGTATACTATCTGTAAAAAGAGTATCGACCAATGTATCAGTATCTAAATTTTTAACTCCTTTTTATCAGTATCACCCTAAAGTTTTCAGTATTAGTCAGGTCCTAAAAATACTAAGAGAGCAAAATATGTGTATCTAGCAAATCTAATTTAAGAAAAGGGATCACATACACAAAAATGCTGCCCATACAGCTAACAAATAAAACCAATCCACATTATGTTCTTTAAAAAAAGATATCATATTGGGAAACATATAACCCTACTGATTAAGAGCCATGTCACTATGATAGACCTATATCAGGCCAATGATACTGATCAACTGATCCATCAATCGGGCTCTGGTACATGTCAGCTGAGAGCTGGAAGATTAATTTGAGATGCAGCTCAGCACTGTGTTCAAGTTTGTTTGTTTGTTTTTTTAAATAGGCCAGCTGATTGTAGGCCTGTGAGTTTTAAATGACTACAAGTTTAATTTATTGTAATGACGGTGGTTATCCAAATAATAAGCTAAAACATTCCTACGAATTGTAGCTCAGTTATGCATGCACACACGCACATTAGCTAGCTCCGTCTTATTTTAATATCAGGCTAACCAATGACGGTGACAATATCTTAGCCAAACTAGTAACCTTAACACACATGAAAAATAAGAAAGCAATATCATACACGTATAGTTGTAAAACCTCTTACCTCAATGTGTTTTTTTAGATTAGATGCTGAAGTCTTGTAAGCTGAAATGACTGTAGAGGTCAAACAAAGTTTGCACTGCATCTGGACGCTGTCTCCTTTTCTTCCTCTGTACACGAAAAATTCCTCCAGGTATGGGCACGCGTCCTCCGTCTTTTCTACGTCGTTTTCATGGTTGACAGTGTTGTCCTCTGTCTCCATTTTGGCTTCTTTGTCTCCAAATCTTTCGTCTATAAAGTAGTTTATACTCCACCATTTAGCACCTCCAGACACCTGTGCCTGCTGCTGCAGCGGAGTTTATTCTTTGCTTACGTCTTAAATTGGCGCGGTTGCGATTGCACGGCCTTATTGGCTGCAAAAATGCAGACGAAAGGTTTGAATGTTAATTCAAATTGTGGGCGTACTCAGTAGTGACTTTTGATTTTATAAGTAGCGAAGTAGATTACATGGTGTAAGTTGTACTCAAGTATGAGTAAAATTACACACTTGAAAAATTACTCGTAAAAGTACAAGTACCCAAAAAATGTACTTAATTACAGTAACGTGAGTATTTGTAATTCGTTACTTCCACCCCTGCCTGTCACACACATTATCCCACATTTATTGAAAATCAGGTTGTATGCAATCATGCAGAGCAACAGAACTTGTCACCATATGTTGCAGTTCTGTTCCATTCCTGCAGATGTAACTGGTAAAGCTGCTTGCTAGCTGTGCTGTTTGCATATTTTATACAGAATTATGCAATTATATAGGCCAGATCTAAAATTAATCAATACAGCTGCATGCTCTGTATGGAAGACTTGTCATGTGATGACTGCTAGTTCCTTTTTTCAAGCCCGAAATATCCATTGATATTTCAGGTGTTTCTTGCTTAAGTTAGCGATTTAAATTTATGTGCTTGTGTTCATTTATTTCTGCTCACTGTTAAAACATTTTTTAGATCTCTTCACATGTCACTGTTGGTTGTATGCACAAAACCTCTGAGACTTCTAGCAAAACCAAACAGTGCATTCAGATCACAAAAACAGCCAGTGTTAATGAAAACATTTTTAAGCAATAGTTATATTGCTTATCGCATCTTGCCTGCATCTCAAGACCAAAAAACAGGTGAGTCTGAGTCAATAAATGGAAAAGAAAAGAAGAGAAGAGAAGAGAAGAGAAGAGAAGAGAAGAGAAGAGAAGAGAAAACTCACCTGAAAAAACACTGGGAATCTTGGTTAGAAAACTTTTCACTGTTCTGATGGGGATGCCATTTTTCTCATCCTGCATGCGTGCTATTACCTCCTCCATCTGCACAAGACAGGGACAGTGGAAGAGAAGGGAGAGTGAGTACTTTCTGTGAACTTGTATAAGTAAGTGGAGGTTGTGTGTGTGCAAGAGAGAAAGAGGTACAACAGATACAAACATGTTTCTGTGTGGTTCAGCCACGTCTCCAGGGGACAGAGAGTAAGGCGAGAAAGTTAGTGACTAACCATCACAGCTGTCAGATTTCTGCCTCTCCTTTGACAAATCTCTCTGATGTGTGTCATTTGTCACATAAAAGCACCAGTAAGCTGCACTTATTGGATTCTGCAGTCTCTATTGAATTTTGGAGTTCTAGTAGTGAATTTTTATTATTATTATCCATTGCATTATATTTATATACTCAAACCACCACATACATGAACTGGGCAGAACAGAGACAAACATTAGAAATAGTATCAGTACTGTAAAATATATTGTATTGTCTTCGGCATTAACATTAAGTTAAAATGACAAAAACAGGTGTACAGCCACATACTGGCACACATGCAAACACACAAACATTTGCACACATGGCAAAGATGGAAATGCACTGGGAGTCGTCTCGAGGGCCTGGCAGGGCAACACAAGGCAGACATGTTTCCAAGAACACCCAGAAGGGAGCAAAGCAGAGCAGAGCATAGTGCTGACGCGTCACCACAATTGGATGCCAAGCTACCTCCCTAAACTCTTCCCTCAGTGTAAAAATATACACATGGAAAATATGTACGTAGAAATCAACACATTTTATTTGGTCCACCCACCACACAAACCTCAGTTGTAGTGATTCTATCAAGGTTTGTCCACTTTAACTCTACTATTTAATAATGGCATTATTTGTAAAATGTATGAATAGTGTGATTGCATTAAAAAGCTGCGACTTTTTTCAACCTCTCTCGACTACCATGACATGGATGACTGCAAACCTATATTGTAACTATATCGCAGTAATACTGCAAACAGGAAGATATGCAGCGTACATGACTTTTTTTTACCGATAACGTTTTAGATTTTAATTAAGAATTTTGCATTTTAATAAATGATGGACTTAATTTTTTATAAAAAGTTTATTTTAATCAAGCAGTAGACTTCCAAGCTGAACAGTCAAGCCAGAAGCACCAAAAACTGCTAATTTTCTAGTCGTTGAGCCAATAGTCATAGACTCCTGTTGGTATGCACACAGGTGTACACACGGGTATTCACAGACGCGGACTACAGCTTTCTTGGCTGCTGCCTCAAAGCACATTGTGCGCTGTCTATCTTGCGTGCTGCACAATATCGTTTATTATTTAGTATCTACTGATATCTACTGCTAGCTAGTTTATTGTGATGGTGCTGTTTTTTTTATTATGTTGCTCTTTGTTGTTTGCTTTCTCTTCTGTTTTTTTTCTCCATACAGGTGACCCAGGTGTTTTGTTTTTTTGTTTGTTTGTTTTTTTCTTTCTTCCCCCCCTTCTCACCGTCTCTTCTCCCCTTTGGTTTTCTTTCTCTCCCTCTCTTTCCTTCATTCTTTCTCCCTGTCCTATCCCCCAGTCATGTCTGTCCCGTTTGTAGCAACTGAAAATAAAATAAATTCATAATTATAATAAAGGTCAATCAAATGGACCAATATGGCAAGGCCATGATGATCCACTTGGTAAAATAAATCCACTTGGCATCTTTCTTGGCCTTAAGAGAACAATTCTGATGGCTAAAGATCCAAACGGGACACAAAAAAAAAAAAAAAAAAGTCATAGACTCCTGTTAAAATATCCAACTTTACAGGATCAAAATGCATGGTTCAGCATGGTAAAAAAATGCTTTCACATTTATAGGTCATGAAATTCATTAATCATTAAATTGCACCTCTTCACTATGTGTGTGCTCTATGTGTCTAATTTAGTGGATTATCTGATTAATATTATGGCTTGTTTTGTTGTACAGACTGTCCAAGATGTTTGTTTAGAATTAAACAATTAAACTAGAATTGAATTCTAGTATCATCTTAGCCCAGTAGTTCGCACTAACTGGCCAATAAGTGTGTCTTTGCAAAAGCACCCCTATTCAGTTTATGAATATGGTTCACTTCTGGCTCCAAAAAACAAAAAAACTGCATGGAGGCATCAAAAAAGCTAAAATGCTACTGTTAAACGCATGTTTTATACTGTTGTGATTCTTACCGTTGTCTTTTTTGCTTCTAACTTACCCGCCCACACAGGCACAGGTAGTGAAAACACCAGTTGTTTATGCATATCCTATGAGATGACGTTGTCCTTCTCAGTGGATATGAAGGAGTACCTTAAGTTAAATATATTTTGCTGCTATTGTCTTTTTCCCAAAAACTATGCGGCAAGTGAAAGCTCCAAAGTGCTATGTTTCGTACAGGTGTTTCACTGTAATTTATTTTCAGTGGGTTTTTTTGTATTCAAGCAAATCTAACTTTGTGTTTGGTGTTTTGACATGACAATAACTGTGCGCTACACTGAAGGGTTGTGTTGTTCTTGCAGGTCTGACTTCATCGCTCATCTCCTTCAATTTAATTTCCTCTCCATCTTTTATATAACACACATACAGTATGACTTATCAGCTCAGCTCATGAGGGAAATTCAACACAATATGAATAAATACAACTGCATTTCATATAGATGTGGGTTTTGTTTAGGTGAAAATGAATTTCTTGGCCATATCAGTGAGAAAGAAACTGTTTTGATTATGCACAAGCTATGTTAACGACTTTTTTGTTTGACAGTTCATGAGCCGGCTGTGAATGTATAATTATACGATAAAGACCCATGGCTAAAATTCTGAAGATGAAAATGATCAAAATTAGTGATTACAAGCGAACTGAGAATGACAGAGCACGTGCAAATATTAAAGAGCTGACAGATTAGTCTGGACCTAGACACCTAGAAATGGAAATAAAAATAAAAACCGGGTGAAATGCATATTTTTGTCTATTTTGTTAATCTCTTGCTCCCACAGTACCATGTGAATTACCTGTAGCACTAAAATACAGTTCTAAAAACATCTTTAATCTCTCACACATTAACAAGATCTTAGCTTTAATTTTAAAAAAAAGCTCTACCTGAACTGCTTCTGGCAATCCTCCTTGAATTTCTGTTGTTTGTTGTTGGATTTTAGTTATTCTCACATGTGAATAATATCTGGGACACCAGACGAGTTTGTATAAATAGCAATGTTACACCAATTGCATGCCGATCTTCTCCCCTAAAGGAGTCCACAGTCCAATACCCCACATTCTAATCTGAGAAATAATATTTTATTTTAATGGTCAATGCTGCAATCAGTAACTTTCACTACTTGTATTCCTCTTTCATGACTACTGGTTATTTGGAAATTTAAGGATGTGAATGTCTAAATCAAAAACAGGTAAAGTAAACTGATAGAAATGGTGGAAGCTCTAGCTGACTAAGAAAAATTGGAGACTTTATTGAATTTATTTTTAACATTCAGAGACTGGAGCAGTCACTACATCACTATTTGTGTAGTAATTACACAATAGTAACAATGTCAGTATTTCTGTCAAATCTAGGAGCTTGTGGCTGGACTATGAATGCAAACAAACTACGATGGAGTTACAATTTTCACAATTTTATCAATAAATTTATAAACAGTTAATTTTTTATTATGACACATATATTTCATGTAACTGCTATCTTGACCCCATTCGGTCATAAACTAATAGCGGACTGACTCCATGTTACATCGAGATGTCGCCGCCTTGATGCAACAAATTCGCTTTGAAGACAGCAACTGACTGCGAGTGGTTACAGACTTGCTCCCTGTCTCCAAAGCAACCATTTCAAAGGCAAGAAGATTGCAAGTATATTGCACATATAGTTGCAATAATTTTGGTCATGTCTAGTGGGACTGTAGAATAACAAAATGCTCAATGTCATTCTCTGTGCTTTTAAGTAGATTTTAAGTAGATTTGGTACAATGTTCAGGCTTGATTTAGAAAATCTTTCTAAATTAATCCAAAATGCATTTAGTTCATCCCTTTGGAACAATTGTACTTTACATTGGCAACCTGTCTCAGTCTACCTTTCTCTAAAAGTTGGATGGTACTGTGAGCCACAGAGCAAACAAGGACAACAGCAACATTGATCAATACTTCACACACTCTCCCTCCTATCTCTGCAAACCGCCTACACATGGTAAAATGCCACCAGCGTGAATATTCAGGATCTAAAGCTCTTGGAGTCGGGATGCTCTCAGGCTTCATGTTGCGATGTTGCGAGGAAGAGACGGAAGTCGTTTCCACAAGAGAGAAGGAGGGGGAGCAAGAGCCTCTCTATCTCTCTCTTTCTCTGTCCCCCACCCATCCACCCACCCAGAGCTGTCTGACTGTGTCTCTGCAGCCTCTTAACAGATAAGAGTGAGTGTTTTGGCTGCACAGTGTGAATCATTGAATAATGATGGCACAGGACTCAGTACGTATGAAGTGACTAACAAAGCTCCGGATATAAGCACATACTGAGCTTCAGCACAGGGCTTCAAGCACTTCAAAGACTATCACGGAGGGTACTCAGGGTGCAATCAGAATGTTTTGAAGCACCATTTTCAGCAAAAAACATTTCAAACTAGGTTTGTAAATCAATGCTGCCCTCTTAGATTTCTTTTAGCCTCTCTTAAATGCAGCAAGCGCACTTATGAGATGGGCTATTCCTAAGAATAGCAAGTAAATAAAAGAATCATTGATTAAAAAGGTTATATAGTAAGCACATCAGCAAGGTGTCCATTAAGCTATGTTATTGAATGTCTTAAGAAATTTTTAAAAAGCTGTTTTGCTGTCGTGATGGGGAATGTTCACCGTTCATTTATAGAAACAGCAACAGCAACAACTTTTACAACAAGGTTTATCAAGTGAACCTTGGAATTCTTACCTACATGTAACTGTAAAACAATTTGGTCTAGGTGTTTTGAATCGTTTTACAGTTCAGTGACTGGATGCATTTTGGAGGGATGAGGTACCCCTGTGGGAATTAACAAACACGGCTTGAAAATTGCTGTCAGCAACTATCATCTTAACATTTGAAGCAAATTTTCCAAATATGAGTCACAGTTCACTCATTTTTGGATTATTGTACAACCTATAGGCTGCAAGAAGTGGTTTCACACTTTAACACATGATTGCTATTCATCTAGAGGTTGACCTAGATTTAAACCTCTGCACTCAATGAACTTATTTTTGAGACATTCTTAATGGGAACATTATTACCCATATAAACTTTACATTAAACAATAAAATTACTAGCTTCCTAGCTGTGCTGCTGAGGACATTAAAACCACTCCTATTCTTCTTTTTCTCCTCTTGGTCTTGCTGTCCCTGTTGTGATGGGTGACTCTTGCTGCACCAGTTGCACGAGTTGAATAGTATTATCTTGACAGTGTTATCTGAGGACAAGGAACGATTCCTCTGAAGTACATCACTTTCACATCATGAGACGTTGCATTCGTACACACTGCACAGGCATTCTCATCATTACATGTCACACAGCGCACACAACAATTATCAATCATATTGCAAGACCGTATGCTCACAGAGAATTCAGAGATATGCACAACAGACATTATTAAAGCTTATGAACACAGAAGTTGGGGATTATTTTATTTTAAGCGCAGCATCAAAACAGGTGGATTACCCAGTCAGAGTCTGGCTGCCTAAGGCGGCAGGAGAGCAGACTGAAATGAACCTGTGGCTATATAGCATGACAGGTCTACTAGATAAAACAATCTCTGCAGTTGGTTGATCTCATTTCCTTCTGAACTGAAGTCCTTTGATCCATGAATGAGGCAGAACCTGTGGTGGAGGCTCAGAGATAACAGTTCTATTTTTTCCCTCCACAAGCAGCAGTAGTTTACAAAAACTCCAACATGTAACAATACAGTAGGTCCAAGGTCAAAAGGCATTATCTTAATGATTTTATCACTTGGAACCAAAATGCTCACGGTCACATTTTCTTTCCTTTTATTTATTTATTTGGATTTTTTTTTTAAATAAGCTCAGTATTTCACAAAGAAAAACCTCTCAAAGTTGTCAATAGAAACGGATCAACTCTCCTGGACAGGTTGATGCATTTATACACCGAATGAATGTACAAATCCCATGTGGAGGATAAGAACATGCAGGCAGTGTGCTGTAAACAGTTTCTCAAAGACAAGTGAAACTTTTTTAAGATTACAAAAAATAGCAATGGGAAGCATCAACTGACAAGGACAAAACATTGTTGTGGTTCAATGCAAACAAAGTTAGTAAAAAGCTTTACACTGCAGCAGCAGCAGCAGCAGCAGCACACCATTTGGGCATTCAAAAAACAAAAAAGACCCAGCAGATAGGTGAGGAAAGTTATTGAGCTGGTGCTGCCAAGGTTGTTGAATAGATGCAATGAATCTTAAGTTTCTCTGAGGTTACCATATGAGTTACCACAGCAACACAGTCTGGGACCGCTATCACAAAGACAACTTTGGCGCACTGCCACCACTCATTCAGAGAGAAAGAAAGACGGAGGATGGGGAAAGAGTGCATGTGGTGGACAAAGGCGAATGCACTTTGCATGAAACATTGCAGTTATGTCTTTGTTGTTATTTGTAATTCCACAGCTTTTTAAACTTATATACAACGTCCTCAGTTATTCATTCGAGGTAAATGTTTGCCCGCTTACCAGCAGAGCTGTTGAGTAATATGGTGGCAACCACTGAGTTTTTGTATTTATTTTATTTTTTGACCAACAAAACAAAACAGTTTATACTGCCTTAAAATAGAGAAATCAAAAAATCGTCATTGTGGTTTACTCATCACTGTGTTATGAACATGTACAATAAAAACACCGCAAAGGACTGCCTAAAATGCAATACAAAAGAACAGCCATTGCATTGATACCCACTATTCACTCATATTAATGTGTGGACAGTTCAGTAAAAGCATGATCAATAAAACATGTCCAAAATAATAGATTTTATTTATTCGGTGCACATAGGCAATTTAACATTTTTGTATTTATTAAAGCAGAAAGGCTCGGGAATTGTCTCGCTAATATGCAGAATTCAATATTTGTTTACTAGCATTGCAGTGTTACTACACATCATCAATGAATAATTTTGCTTAAGAAAAGAGACCACAGAAATGATTGATATTTTTTTCGCTAACTGTCTAAATGGAGTAATTATTCTAGCACTATGTGCCACCCACAGAGAAAAAGATCACATCGATCATCAAACACTTAGGGTTATAAAGTGGAAAAGCCCTAATATGTAATCCAAGAAAAACAGGGAGACACCCCAACAAAGCTAAATTCTCTGCACTGGTAACAGATGGTCATGTTGGGTTTGCTTTGCTCACTCTAATCTTGCATAAAGCAGCCTGATTTGAATTTCATTCAGTTTTAAATATTTTCTCAGCCCTTGTCTTAGGTTTCTTTCTAATGCCTATTTTACATTTTTATTTTCCCTTGCCTATCTTTCTTTATTCAGTCATCCCTTCAATTTTCATAGGCGTGTTGATGGGAGATTTCACATGGAGCATGAACAACAGTCTGTTTCACAGCAGGCCAAGATCACATAGCATGAGGAACAGATGCCCAGGTGAGAACACTGCCTGGGGTGAAGGCAATTAATCCGAGCTGAAGGTAAATTTCTGTTCTCTGTAAGGCAGATTCTGCAAATCACTGATTAGTCATTTAACAACATCTGGAGTTTGGTGCTTGATAAGCTTTGCTTTCGGTTGTATTCATCAATACAGCTCTGTCTCTGTGTACACAATCAGGCTCCATTGAGCCATCAGTCATATGTGAGCATCTGTTTCCTCAAATGTCCCTTCACTCCTTCCCACTTTCGAATGTTCTCTAGCGCTGAACATTTGTTTCCTCTGCCTTCTTTATTCTTCGCTGTGTATTATCGGCAATAAAATCTGCAGAACACACAATGCAGAGAAGTGGAGGATGCCAAGCTCAGAGCAAAATGCATTGCCATTTGCTGTTGCAGTGTTTATGAAATGAAACGAGAATTATTCCTGCTCGGTTTCTGTTGTCACTTCTAATATTAATGTGTATCAAAATGTGCCATTTGGTGGTGTACAGCTTTGTCCATTTTTTTCCATTATGAGAACCGTGATAAGAAAAACCTCGGGCCATTGTGAAAGCTCGTCTTTACAGCGGCAGTATTATCATGAGCAAACTCTGGTCGACAGTGACGCACAGACAGCTTTCTTAAAACATACTTTGATTTGTTTGGGTGTTTACAAATGGTTGTTGTACACAAAGATTTCACCTGAGTATTGAAATGCTCCTTGGGGTGCGACAGGGAGCCTTTTAACGGCTTGATCTGATTTAGTTTGATTTGCTAATGGATGAAAGTGAGACTGTTGTTCGCAAGCAAACAAGCAGATCTTTGATTCCCTATGTGGTGTTATCGACTTAAGGCTACCTGAGTGGCGTGCTGTGATGGCTTCTGTGTGCTTAAATATAGTACCTTTTCTGTTCAGAGCGCTAGTAGTAAGCCAAATTTTGTTTAAAAGGATAACACTGTGAATAATTCATTATGACTCAGTGGATTGAACTAAATCAAATCACTTGAATTCTGCATTGTGCCATGCTTAAATGTGCCCTGCAGAGTGATCTTGAGTGCAGAGTGAAAGCAAAATGTGTGCATGTGTTAGGGTACTTAAAGTTTAATAAGCGTGTTGAACTCTGCAGGTCCATATTTACTATATAGGTTGGTTTTGTTTTGTTTTTTACTATTGTTTACAAGGTTACTAGCTAGCTGCCTTCCTCTTCTGTGTCTTGCAGGTGCATTGTCGTATGCAAGCATGTTACCACCACCTGCACATCAGCATAACCATGTGAAACCACAGGCAGGACGTCCCTGTTCGCAGAAACACATTTGAATATGCAGTAACAGAAAAGGTCAAAACTAAAGAAACTTTACCGCACAGTCAACTTTTCTAATGTTTCTCTCTAATGTTATATTTGCATATCAATTAAAAACAACTGTGAGGAATTTCATTTGCACTGATAATGTTGCTTTGGGTAATGAAAAGTGAAAAAAGAAAAGCCAACTGTTTAAAATAAATGAAAAATGAAAGCTAGGATAAAAGGTATTTTCTGATTTTCTTTTTTTTCCCTCACAACTACCCAAGTGGTGAATTATGCCATGAAGTGGGAGTGAATTGAATTGTCAATTACAGAAGTTTACAGATAATGGGTGACACAGACACCCACTATGCGACACAGGGGGGCGAGCAAAGGGAGGGGGGCGTTCTGGCACGATCCAGCCATTTGACATGCATCAGACAGTGCATAAATCCTGCTTTAATCCATTCAAGGAGTGACTGCAAGTCCACTTTGTATGATTCATTTCATGTTCTAAATGACAAACATCTTCTCAGCAAACCTTCGAGTTTGTTTTAAAATAGCTTAAATCACTTTTTTCTTGACAAGACTGGAAAACGTGCAAAAAGAAAATAGCATGTTTTAGGACCACTTTAGTGTCACACCCACAACTTAAGCAATCAAGCCATTATTATTTATATGTCTTGCCATCATGATGACATCTACACACAATGGTTAACATGTGAGGGGTGTACTACAAATCAATTTTAATATAGCCTTTTTCTTATAGTTGGCTTCCAAAACTCCAATAAAAGGTGCTTTTGAGGTGTCATTTCATTCTTTTTACTCACAAAATGAACAAGTGTTGCTTACATCATGTATCCCTTTGCTTATCCACCTTGGGTGGCAGGTGGCTGGAGCACATCTCAGCATTAGATGACAGGTAGGGGTACTCCCAGGACAGGCTGCCAGTCCAAAGTCAGGCTCACATACAGAGACAAACAAACACTCATGCTGACATCCACACCTACAGCTAATTTAGAATCACCAATTAACCTAACACGTCTTTGAAGTGTGGGAGGAAACTGGAGCAACTGGAGAGAACTCATGCAGGCACAGGAAGAAAATGCCACCGCCAAGAACCCACGTCCCAAAGCACTCGACCCAAGGGAAACACTGTAGGATACTCAGAAACCAACTTCAGTAGATATTCCCAGGTTTAAATAACATCACAGTAAGTGGTGCTTTCCTCTAATCAGGTGTAGGAGGTCTTTGAGTGAAAGAGAGAATTGCGAATCGCATGGTGTACGCTGTAACCTTTTTGTTATTTGTCAAGCTAATCTATCCATGGCCACACTGAGCAAAGTAAAAGTGTGGATAATTTTAAAAAGTAATAATATGCATAATTTTGGAGGGTTAAGAAATTTGGTCTACCTGTTAAAGTTGCCATTCCATGAAACTAAAGTAGCACAGGCATTTTGTTTAATAAAAGCATGACCATCTGTCTATATCATCAAATCTATTTAATGTACTACTTCTTCACTCTTTCCTTCCTTACTGGAAGTGTAAAACTCATAGCCAAAGCATTCCTATACAGCAACAGAAGCACCCGTTTCTGTTTTGTCATCTGGTTTGATGGACAGATGGTATTATCAAGATTTAAATTTGAATGCTTTCCAGATGGTTGCCAGCTGACACTTGCATTCATAATTCCCTTCTGCAAAGTATTTTCATTTACTTCTACAGTGTTTTACTTCTTACTTCTGTGTGTTTACAAGTCATGGCCTCTTTCCTTCCCAAAAACTGTCTCTTGCATATGGCTATAGAAAGATCTTTAGTATTTTCCTTGACTCCTCAACATCTCCCTCCCGAAGCGACGACCATCTACTAGAGAGAAAGAGATGCACATTGAATGAGGGATAAGAGACAAGCAGCCAGTGATGCCTTTCTTCCTTTGACATTGCTACACTTAATGCAGTCCTTTGTCCGCCAGCAGGGTTTCTGCCATCTCATGCTTTAAGTAAACAGAGCACATTTTTAGAATAATGTAAAATTCCAGAAAGACCACAATACATACTTAGGTTTCAGGGCACACTAAAGTTCCATGTCATGACTTTTTCACAATGAAATATAAATTTTTTATTTTACCATTGCTGTAACTGATGCTTGAAGGATGTGACTGTTGTTGATTTTAAGGTTGTTAGCTTAAAATCAAATAATTCAGAAGTTATTACAGTATCTAAGCATAAAACCATACAAGGAACTTTACCAATATTTCTAATGATGTGTTATTATTATAACTGTCTCTACTTATCTGTCACAGTTAAATAAACATATTTATATTAAAGGAGTTCAAATCAGTATAAACATCAGACGATTATCAGCTGTGCAGCTCAGTGTTTTAGCATTACTACCTGCAAATTTGCTGTTTTTGGCTAATATCCTTCATGTAGACATCAGTATACTTCTAAACTGAGAAAGTTGGGAAGTTATGCTACAGTACCTTCACTAATTGTCCGTTAAAATAACATTTAATGCAATAAAAAGCTACAAAGTGATTCCCTGTATCTTGTTTTTTTGCTGTAGTAGTGAATAAAGTTACACTGGCAGCCACACTGGCAGCAGTAATTATAGCAGCATGCTAATTTTAGCATTAGTGGTAGTATTGATTTTGTTGTAGGCTGGCGTAACATCTCGGTCAGTTAGTGGCGACCTTACTATAAAACAGCTTGCACTTTTATTTGCTCATAAGCGACAAACTTAAGCTTCAGCATTTTTCCAGTAGAACTGACCCCAGGGTTACACACCAGTGCAGTATTACTTCAGTTTTTACTCTAGTTAATGTTTTCCTTAATCTCATCACTGTTATGCGTTGCTTTTGAGTTATTAGCTCAACCGTCTTCACTTTTCTGTACTATTCAGTTTACTCAGTTTTCTTTCTGTTTGTCTCTGAATCTACTACAACACGGTGTTCCTGGATGGTGGTGGGATAGTGTTCCGGGGCAAGGCCTCGCTCTCTCTCTAACTCGCACTCTTACTGTCTCTCTCTCACTCTCATCTTCTTAGTGGGCGGGCAGTGGGCGCGATGACTAAGCCAAGGTTAGGCATGTGCTAGAACATAATCCACTGAAACCCAATATCCCTCCTGCCCACCTACCATGATTTCATCACTTAAACAGCAACTGTGTGCTATCATAAATTAGCAGATAAATGAAGAAGAAAGCTGCATTACTTTCAGATTGACTGTGCAAAAGTTTTCCAAGACTAAAGCATTACTGATCAGCCTAACACAATTACATATACAAAGCTATGTTTTGGTAAAATAATAACAATAGCTTTTAAATTGGTTTACAATAGGTTTTACTAGACGTTGCTGTGATTCCAGCACTTCTTTGTGGTAAAAAATTAGCAATTCTTGGCAATAAGAAAATTCATACTTAGGTGCATTTAATAATCTTGCTTTTAATTTTGACGATTAAACAGGACGGTCTGGCCATGAGAATTTGGTAGTGTTAAATGAAATCGCCCCTTCTTCATCAAGGAAAGCCATTAACAGGGTCCACTTATGGAGTCTGAGCTCCAGGGATCATGTTTAGACTAAACAGAAGGACAAGGGGAAAAAAAGAGGAAAGGGATGAGAGAAAAACAGAGAAGGGGAAGCAGGAAGGGAGGCTGGGTATGGAAACAGAACTGCGCTGGGAATAGAAAAGAAGGGAGGATGCTTTCTATTTTTAGGTCTAGATAACATGAGAGAGAAGAGGCATCACCCCCTCTCCCTCTATCCCCTCATTTCCCACATTCCTCCTTGGCACGTGCAACAGACACTCAGGACGGCTCTATGTGCCTCGAATACCAATAAGAGAGAAGCAGCTGGATACTGGCAGGCTGACATTCTTCTGCCTTCTCCTGTCTGCAGAACAGAGACAAGACAAGGGCTGGGTGTCTGACAGGACACACACATCCACACTTCAGAGGACACACCAGTCAGGATAGGCAATAAACCAATAAGGGCAGACTGTTTGACGCAAGCAACACTTGAACTATTAAGCAATGAAGATTGTAGATGATAGGCTTTGTTGAGGATTTCAAACTATCATCAGGTACAAACCATTAGTGTGGACAGGCAGAAAGAGATATGCTGTGGAACCTAAACGAATCCAAAGAAATCAAAGAATCAAAATGAGGTAACATTAAAACTTTACAACTGCCAGGTAATGTATGAGAATTGGCGTTGATGTAGTCAAGTTTTCAGATAAGTGCACGAAAAGGGATGCTGCAAACAAGAACACAGAAAAAAATGCCTCAGTTGATACATTCATGCAGGACAGCTGCCTTAATGCCAAACCTTGTCACCCACACCCTGACATATCCTCTCACTTGTTCCAATACCAGCTTATTCATGTACACACTAGGCTCCAGTGGCACAGGCTAAGGCAAGCTAAACATCAACAAATCAAGTCAGTCCAGTGCAAGGAACAGTTCCCTTGATATCCAAATGCCTTGTTAAATCTGACCTGGTCTTTTTTCCTTCCGCTTAAAGTTATAATAAAAAAAATTCTCTTTTGTCCAGCACAGACATTGTTATGTCAATATGTAAACACTGATTCACAGACTGTGTGAAAAAGAGAAAATATGATATACGCTGTGTTCTGTTATCAGTAAAGGAGAAAGGATGCTGTTATTGCTGCTTTTATCAAGAAAAAGTAGCAATAACAGCATGCAATAGATCTTTTTAAAATACATGCGACCGCCAGTGCTACCTATCAGCCTCCTAGTAATCACACCTATGGTACCAGTGAAAAAGTCCTACATCGTCTTGTTTTCATTTATCACATTCACAAGATTTTCAGAAAACGTAACCTCTGACCTCTGACCTTAACATCAAGGTCACTGAGATTCAAATTCATTCACGATTTTAGTAAATTGAAAATCCTAGATGACGTCCTTCTTGAGTTATCACATTCACAAGATTTTTAGAAAATGCGACCTCTGACCTTGAGATTAAGGTCACTGGGATTCAAACGAGTTAGAGATTTTTAGTAGCTGTTCTTATGGTATCAATTTCAAACTCTTCCATTGCCTTATTCATGGCTTGTCATCAACATGTACATGATAACGTGGTCCAATGTGTAGCGTGTGTGAAGGAGAGCGAGAGAACGCCTGAGATAAAGGCCAGTCCAAATCATTAATTGAATCAAGCAATCTGACTGGTTATTAGCTGTGACATAATAACCATACACATCTAAATCTAATTCCTTTACAACCGTGGTCTCAAGTGGGGACCTGAAAGGAGCTGGAGCTAATATTCTAGAGGTTTGCAAAATATATTGCCATTAGTCAATGCATATGTACAAAATAAGCATAATGCATCTATTATTACTTTCAAGTTATTAGTTGGTGAACAGAAATCCGTGTTATTGTGAGACGTCAATTTGTTATGAAATCACTCACGTCTGTTGGGGGCAAATAACAGTTCTGCATCATAAGATTGTGACAGGGCTTTGGTGAATAGTTATTGTTGCTAAGTGTAAATGATCTTCACTTATATTGACTTAACTGCTTTTGTGTAGCTAGTAAATTGTTTGCTTAACATGTAAATTAGTTTGTTACCACATGGTGCATATAAAATTACACGTTTAACCTAAAGACTGAAAGATGACATGCAGAGATACATAAAATAAAGGCTGACACACATAAAAAAGCTGAATGAAAAACACTAAATGCACTGTCTTCTTTTAAAGAAAAATCAAATAAGCTACCAAATTACATGGCAATCGCCTTGCTCCATGTGCAGGCAGTCAGCAGGATCTATTTCTTTATAAAAACACTGATTTCTGAACATATGTTAAAAAGAAAAACAGCGTAAATTGAGCTGAATTGCTGTTATATTTAGGTGCATTGTATGGCCCTTAGCTGCCATGAACTTTACAATTACATAACTGCATGGACAGATTTTCAGCTAAATGTAATCCAGTAAAACACAAGTTATAATATTTACTACAGAAATGTAGCAGAGTTTTAACTATAAGTGGCAGAAAATAAAAGTATGCTAGTCATGCTCTTGAAAAAAATGTACTCAGTTGCGTCTATTGTCCCCCTTTTATTCATGTACTCACAAAAGGAAAGGATTTTGGTGAAAAATGCAGCTGATACACAAACAACACTGCAGGCTTTCATGGACTGTGCAGGACTCTAAAAGTGTATGAATGTTTTGCCCGTACACGTGGACTGGCAAAGGCACCGAAAAGCAAACATACACACACATACAAACTCATGTCCTGTCACTTTGCGCTGGACACATTGTTGAAGTGCTCGAGATAATAGCATTTGACAGACTGCTGGTGTGGTTGTCATGGGGATCTGATCTGAACAGCCACTAGCTACCACAGCAGAAACAAAACAGAGGGCAGGAGAAAGCACATCAATTCCCAGAGCATTGTCCAGGAACGTCATCTCAATTAGCAGATGAGACACTGTTAGGGGTCAGTGTCTAAGAATCAAATTATTAAAATGATGATGATCCAGATAGGAATGCCTAATGGAAGAAATTGGGTGTTGGTTAGTAAGTTAGTTGGTAATATAAGGTGTAGAAAGAACAAAGTGTAGCATTGCTTTAGAAGCGGTGTGAACCTGTGCTTTAACCCAGATGCTATCAGCACACTAGCAGACACTATTTGACAACTAAACACAGGTAGATCAGTGAGGGTAAACCTGAATTTAATGAAAACATCATTATTTTTTGCTCAAAATTTAATGTCATCCATTAAATAGTTATTAAGAAATTTCACTGAGTATGTGGTAGACCTTCAGACCACCACTGACAACCAGAAATTCATTCTGCTTGGCTAAAATAGCTCAAATAAAAGGTAAATCGAAATGTGCACATTCATATGCATTTCAATCGGCAGCACTCTTAGAATTTCTTAGATTATTATTGTTTACATTACTGTTATTAGAAAATATGCTGTTATTACAAAACTAATAGGGGCAATTTTCTTGCATGTAGATTGTAATTTGCCGCCTAATATTTTGTAGCTGGATAATTACTTGAAGTGCATCTACAATTTGATAAAATATGTATGGCCAGTAGGCTAAGTTTATTAAACCTCACATATAGCTACATAATGCTAGGAAAGCTGAGGACTGAGCAAAGTATTGGTGTGTCACATGATGGCAGTTGTGATATGTTGGCTATAAGGTAAAAGTTTAAAATACACAACACAGATGCAAATCATTAGTTGGTTACTTTTTACAGAAATGTAAAAAAAAAAACCAAAAAACATCAGCAGCTTGAGTCAAGATGGCGCCGGAGCTTTGTAGACTAGGCTGTGCTGTGGATAACTGTGCCTGCTAAGCTGAACTAATGATGTGACGCTGGAAGCATCACGAGGTTGCAGGTGGAAGCTTCTCAGCGTGCAAACACCTGCGAGCTTAGGGAGTGTGTGTGTGTCTGATGAGCTCAGATCTGCGCAGCTTTAAACTAAGGTGTGTTCCTGTCTGTTAGGCGAATTAAAATGTATGTCTCAAATATATGACTATGTACCCTTTGGAACAATTGCTGCTTGACTTTTATTATTGGATTTGCGCACTGGCACTCAGTCATAGCAAGCTAATCACTGAGACATGACCGCTTCTGGGAGAACGACTCCTTATTGTTGAGAGGGGCACCAAGCTGCAGGGGGACAATCAGACCGGCACTCTCAGTTACAGTTCCAGTCAATTTGGATGAAAATGCCACATCCAATGGTTGTTTGTTTAGAGAGAGTTCCCAATAAAGCTATGAGTCACGAGTGAATCACTTCACACAGGAGGAGCGATGACTGTGCTCCACCAGGGTCTAAATACATTTCTCTCTTTTTCTCTTTGTGAGGATAAAAGCTGACTGGATTGGCTTGGGCTCTGACTAGGGTTCAGATGACTTCAAAGAGAGGCGAGGGATGTAAGAGAAGGGGACAGAGAGGCAGAGGTGGAGGGATGTTTTACGTGCGGTGCTGTCGGTGGACAAGGGGTGAGAGTGCACATGTGTGTCAGGGACCGTATGAGAAAGACAAAGATAGAAACTTAGTTTGAAATGGTGGAGTATATGAGAAACATCAAAGACCTGAATCTGAACAAAAGAGGGCATGAGAGTGGGAGGGGAGACAGAAGGGGGAGATGGGAATGAAAGAAACAGAAATGAGAGGGCAAAGTGTGAACACCAGAGCCAGAGACAGTGATGGAAACTGGGATATAAAAAAAAAAAAGTTGGGACTGAGAGAAATGTTTTCACAAGTTTACACAGACAGAGAAGACAGAGAAAGTGCAAGAATATTTTTGAAGACCGCCTTCACTTTGACTTCAAGCTGCCAAAATACACAGTAGAGAAGTAAGGTAATACAGAAAATATGTTCTTGTTTCTGTTTACTTTTTAACTCTCTTGATGAGCAAATATGATTTTTGCTTTGGCAATGATTTGAGGCTGCTATGAAGTATATACTGTTTGAAAATAGCATTCCTCACATGATTTTATTATGTTTCTGCTGAATACTTTAGTGGGTGATTTGGGACACAATGACATTTACAAAAAAAAGCAGCTAAGAGTAATTAGTTAATGGTGTTCCGGTTCAAGTATCACATAATAAATATGATGTCCAGAAAAATGATAAAGTCCCAAAACTATATCCAAACCACAAAAAATAAACTAGCATATTATAAAACAACTACTCTGTGTTATCTGTCGTTTAAAACAACAGGAAATAAAGAAAATGCAGTAGCCCTGCCCTTAATCGGTTGATAATGAATCATCAAGTATTGTACACTAAATGCATCTCACAGTTAAGAGATTTTAGAGCAAAATATATAACCAGCTTTTATACATCAGAGATGCAATCTGGGAATTTATACATAGTAGACGGTGAGTGGGAAGGAGTGAGCCTTCAGCAGAAACAACCGGTGAGTGCGTTAGAAGTAGAGACTGCATGGAAACCGTTTACAGATGGTGTTTGTAGCGATGGAGGGTCGAGAGAGGAGGGGCACAAATACAAACAAGAAGAAAGGACGGACATGCAGAGGTTTCAGATGGACAGACAGACACACTGTGACTGTAGCGAAATCAAAGAATTCAGATGTCAGCTTCATTGTTATGTCCTACATTTTAGCCTTCTGTTTTTATTTTCTCTCTGGCCCCATTAAACCCATCACACCAGAGATGGCAGTGAATTAATTTACAACTCTGGGGCACTCCTGTAATCTGTATCTAAATGTTGAGCTGGAATTAAATGACGAGACAGAAGCACTGCCTGAGTCAACCGCTATCTTAATGCCCAGGCTTCCTTGGACCATTATATAACCCTAACAGACAGGCCTAAAGACTCCAGCTGTGGCAGACGTATACAGAGAGGACCGCTTAGAGCAAGATGGGCCTAAGTTTCTGCTCACTGATCTTTGCAGTGCTTTAAAAACCATCACCTCGCATCAAATTAAATGTTAGGTAGCAAATACAGCTTTGTGATTGCAATAATATCTTTTTTAATTTATATGTGATAGCTATTCATGCTGACTAGCAGCCTTTCTCTACAGTGCCAAAAACTCTGATTTGGATGGTTTAAGGTTGTAAGAAATATAGACCTTTGATATTGGACACCCAGGAACATTCTGTGCCCTCAGCCAGGTCACCTACACCAAAAGCAAAAGTTTCTTTGTTGCCAAAGTAAAATGAGAAGATTGATTTTCTGGAAAAGATTGGCTTTCTTTAGCTGAGATTGTAAAGATTGTAAAAATCTAACATCCTCACTCTAAATCCTCCCAGAAAAGTGAGTTTGTGCATTTCACACAGTGTACCCAGTCTCATTTTTTATTACTGACATTTTTTTGCTTTTAGTGTTTTGTTTATTAGAACAGGCAAGTACAAAGCTTAAACCCAGTATTACTTTATATTGCAAAGCAATTTCATGATTTCAAAAAAGCCTTAGTTTGTAGCTTTGACTAAAACAAAGTACGTCATTCAAGAGGCATCACACGCTACTTTTTAACTCTAAATGATATGACATTGATACAATTCATAAATATCATCATTTCATGCTTTGAAATGACTTGTTATGAGCCTCACAAAGCCACTGCTGACACAGAGTCAAATATTTCATTACATTTACATTAAATATTTATATGAAAATAAATCTCCATGTCCACTAATCACAATTAGGCACCCTACCAGCCTAAAAAATTAAACTCTTCATTAGTTTACATTGCTTATTTTTCAATTTTGCCACAATGGTGTGAATTTGTGCTATCGACCAGCTATGGAAGCACCACTGAACTTAAATCTTTCCCTCCAGAGCCTCGTATAATTTGGCTCAGCAATGGTTCCAAATGGTACGATGGTCCTTCAGCTCATTTGGCTTCTCTCTTACACTTACATTGCCTCTGAGCTCTGGTTGTGGGCAATACTGGGGCTGGAGCCAACAGCTTGAACTCACAAGGCTTGGGACCATCATGGTCTCTACCAGATTAATGTCTGCTTCAGGGGATTCTGGAGGGTGGGAAAGTCCACCACCTTGAGAGTCCTCTGTTGTAGAGGTGCCTATGTGATTCTGTGTCACTCTCTGTTCGAGGATGTTATCAAACAGCTTCTGCCTCACAAATCCATCCATCCTTCCTCAGTTCTTTCCTATTCCTCTTTGCCATTTATCCTTTTCAAGCCTTTTCAGGATTTTTTCAATATGGACCAGTTTACAGTTTTTCTCAGTCGCTTTGGTGCATTTCTCACAACAGAATTAAACATTGCACAACAGTTAGTTCAACCACCACAACATGTAGTCGTTTTGGCACAACCCTGTGGCGGTTTCACGTTCACTGCGTCCAAAGGCAAATGCCTTTGGACATGAAGCAGTTGAGTGAGTACAAATATCTAAAGAATGGTCACGTTTGACTTCCTATTCATCACTATCTCCTTTCTTTTATCATGAATGTCACAATTATTTATACTTGTACCGGCTGAATAGTCATTGTCCTTACAACTAATAGTCTTCATTGCATTGCTTGTGTCAGTGCACTCAAAATTGTTGAACATCTTGTCAAACACTTTGTACACCCATTTTGAAAACCCTATTTTTAAGGAGTTTCCATGAAACCCCTGCACACGTTTGTATATCTTGACGAAGCGGGATTCAATCTTGCAAAAGGCGTGAACGAAATCACATTGGAGAAATAGCCACCATTGATGTCCCAGGCCAACGAGGAGGAAATATTACAATGTGTGCAGCAATCTCAGAAAATGGCGTTCACACCCATATTCCTCGTATTGGTGCATACAATACACAACACCGGTTGGCTTTTCTGGACGCTCTTTATAGGGACCTAATCCCACAAAATGAAAGGGATGATCCTGGTGACAATCGGACAATGTATGTAGTGGTTTGGGATAATGTTAGCTTCCATCACTCTGCTGTAGTCGGGCAGTGGTTTGCAGCACACGACAGGATACTTATGGAGTTTCTTCCTCCTTACACTCCATTCCTAAATCCAATTGAGGAGTTTTTCTCTTCCTGGAGGTGGAAGGTATATGACAGGCATCCACATACCCAAATGACCCTGCTAGCAGCTATGGATGCAGCTTGTGATGACATCACAGCAGAGTCCTGCAGAGAGTGGAGTTGACACTCCAGAAGATACTTTCCCCGATGCATCGATAGAGCTGACATTCGCTGTGATGTTGATGCAAATATGTGGGCAGACAGACGGGAGCGTCTAGATATCAATGATTGATATGCAGCAGTGTCTGTTTTTCAGTTTTGTTTTTTTGTTTCATAACCACTGGAGTGAGGTTTACTGTCTAAGTGAGTTTATGTTTGCTGTAAAATGTTTGATTTACTGTATTTCCCCAGTTTGCACAATGCTGTGAACAGTTTCAATTAAATATTATCAAGAGTGCATATGGAGTGTCTTGATTTTCCTTTACAATTTATGGTTTTCAACATGCCATGCATGCTGTCCAGACTTGACATGTCATTGGGAAGCACCTACAAAGAAATCCGTCACAATGAGAACATGTTCAAACCATTTGATTTTGTGACCAAAGGTGCTGGTGTAATGACTTGTAATTGTGACAGCCCTGACACTTTGTTTGGTATCAGTACTTGCTTTTGATGAATGTATTGTCTGTTTTGCTCAAGGGATTTGTTGTTGATGCATTGACAACTTATTTTGGACACCTGACTTTTCTTTTTGATGGAGTGACTCACTTTTGCAAGTTATCCACCATGTTTTGCAGTTTGCACTAATTGTTTTGAGAAGTGCCTTAGTAGTGGTGGAGAGTTCAATTCTGTTGTGAGAAATGCACCAAAGCGACTGAGAAAAACTGTAATAACTAAAAATGTTGACCAGTTGCAAAGAACTTTTATGAGAACTCGTATGGCATAAGAGACAAAATACAAGCCGTGATATTGCCACCAATATGGATATATATCCTCTGTGCGCCTTTGTGATTATTTATGACACGTCTCCTTAACAAACAAAAGTTTGCTTAGGGAGAATGAACTATTCACATAATCCAGCAGTTACTTCTGGTGTTTGTTGGATGTACAGTAGGAGGTTTCACCATCCACAACATGGCTTTGTGGATTAGCTTCCGGTTGGACAATAAGATAATAAAACTACTCTACCACCAACTGTAGCAACTGCCAGCACCTGTAATTACCTTTTATTTACAGACTTCAGCAAATACAGGAGAATTGATTAGTTTGATATACAAAGCCATAAATGTCATTTCTCCCCCCTAAAGTGGGGGCCAAACACCCACACGTTTCCTCAACAATTTTTGGAAAAGAGAACATGTGTTTTCAAACACAGGAAGAGAAATTGCCTGGTTGGCAAGCTGACATACGAAGAGCCCTACTTCACACACAAAGATTTCTCTCTGATCTGGCAATTATAGATCATCCCACCTCACCCCCCCCACCCCCACCCCCCCCTTCGCTCGTTCCCCGGTCTTAGTGATCTTTTGATTGCAGCCTGAGAGAGACAGGCAGTATAAGAACCCTTCAATCTAGCTCTTAAGTGAGAAAATGCTGAAAATGTATTCAGTTCCCTCTGCTTTATGACTCATGAACAATGTAGGATGGTTGGGAAATTGTATTGATAACAGGGCATGCTGATATAGGGCAGGTTTAACACATGCAGCTTAGAATGAAATTGAAAAATGCGTTCCAGGCAGGAAATGAATTTTCAGCCATCTAAACCAAATTTTAATATGTATGCCTTTGTTTGTTACCTGGCACTCTGGGTTATAATTTTGAAGAAATCAGATAGACCTGATAAAACACACCTATTGTTGAAAAAAAAATCTAAATGTGTTTTACATGTAGTATTTGAAATTATCCAAAGCATCATGCATACTCATCAGTCACTTTGTTGGATATTATGCTCCTGATTTTGTTCCTGTTCGACACATCTGAGACACCAGTAACATAAAAACAGTGGCCAACACCTCGAGAGGGTTAATAATGGATGCAGTTCTGCATCATGTAACACTGCTCTATTACTATTGTGGTGCTGTGATGCAGAACAGAAGGATTGTCTTGTTCTTGCAAAATGATCTCTCGTATACAAGCACTTAATCAATTGACAAATCGATAGCACGCACTAATATCTTTGCCCTATTTGTCATTTCTGTTTGTTCTTTACTTCACCACCGAGGCTCACTAAGTGCAGTGCGGCATCAACGCGCTATCGCAAAGTGTAAATGACAGAAATCTCTGAAGCATAAAACAGTGAGAAAGTGCATAAATACACTTGTAAAGAAATATTCACAATAATTTTTGATGTAACTATTATTTGACAAGAAAAGCAATTTTATCATCTGTTATAGGCTAACGCTATTTTGGAAGTGGTCTAAAACAGAAAAGCACAGTTTGGTATTTGCTACATAAATGTTGATCAAAAATATAACCGTGACACATCATGTAGTATTTGGTTATGTGATATGAAACCAGTGGTATGACTCTGTTGTGTGATGATCTGAACTATACATAAAACAGAACGCAGATAAGCATCCAACGGATGTTCTTGGAGCCCAATATAAAAGTCCTTTTACTGTGTTGCAGTAACCTTGCAAAAACCACCACGTTTTACTAAATGCTAATTACTTTTTAAGTGACACAGTCTTAACATAGGCAGAGACACAGGCAGCAGAGTATAAAATTTATCGGCTAAAGGTTAAAAAAAGTGAGAGCTGCATGTGCTTAATGTTAGAAAAAAGACAGAAAAATACAGTAGAGACTTGGCGGCTCTGCACAGCAATAGAAGCCAAACTGGCTGCTGGAAGAACAATTACTGGATACCCATCGGCAGCTTAGATGTAAATAAGAGTGAGCTGGTGCCTCAGCTGTCAGATACAGCACAACAGAGACAAGATCAGGCTTCAGTATACTGCAAAACTTATGTAATATTAACCATTTATTTCATTTCACCCTCAGTAGATAGATAGATAGATAGATAGATAGATAGATAGATAGATAGATAGATAGATAGATAGATAGATAGATAGATAGATAGATAGATAGATAGATAGATAGATAGATAGATAGATAGATAGATAGATAGATAGATAGATAGATAGATAGATAGATAGATAGATAGATAGATAGATAGATAGAGATTTCACATACATAGTCACACACACATACGAAGACACAAACACACACAAAGCTCGAGCTGATGAGAGATAATGTTCCCTCCTCATACCGAGTGGCTGTGAACCAGAGCTGTTTTAGGCTCGCATAAAAAATTCAGAACTCTCTCTTAGCAACATTTGCCCTACATAAAGAATACACACATGCTCACACACACATCAGAGTATCATTTATGTCGTGCACATGTGAGCAGAAATGAAAATACACATATTGAGAAAACCCAGGAACACTTCATGATATTGGCCTCGATTGTTTTATGTTTGAGCAGCAAGACATTAAAGAGGCTATTATACGCAAGGTTCCACACATAGCATTAATTTATTATTTATTGACTCTATTGATTAAACATTTCATTGGCATTTCTGATAAACTGGGGACATTTTACGTAGTGTTAGCTTTACATGCAAGCAGTGGTTGTGTAAAATTTCAGAGTTGCTGTTGCCAATAAATCAGTTTATCAAAAAGCCAGCTGCACGTGTTTGTGCTTGTATTTCTGCAAGTATTTCTGTGTGCATGTTTTTCAATTTTCAGCACATCCATGCATGCATCTAAGCAAGGCGTTTAAGTGCATGCGTCCTTGAAGAAAACAGGCATCTCTGCACACATCTCCACAATGAGCAGGTCAACACCTCGGCTCAACCATCCATTTTCATTAGATGCTAATGACAGGAGTGGAGGGGCGGATGTGCCAGAGAGAAAGATTCAGAGAATAAAAAAGGATATAGTTATGCTCCCTGTGGACTGACTATCAAACCACTATCTCCTGTCATCAAGCATAAAACTCCCTCTGCTCAATTACATAATCATTCCACATACACTACTAGCAACTGTCAAGCAGACGTGGCCAGTTGCTTACAATCAAGATTTTATTAAGAGTTTTTATTATGTATTTATGAGATGGATGTAGAAGAAGTCTGCGGAGGAAAATGGAGAATAAAATGTTTTCCACTTGAGAATTTAGCTCATCTCAGTGTTGCCCTCTCAGTGTGGGTTGCAACACCTCTGCCAAGTCATCTCCATCTGAAAAGCATTTAGGGCGCCTGTTCATCCTGGCATTATCCGCATGTCTATACAGACAGTGCTCCTCCAGTTCCAGTTTGTGTTAAACCCACTCTAGAAACAGGACTTCGTCCTTCCTGGCTTCACCACAGCCTTTCATTCTGCAGAGTATCTAGGTCAGTTGATGTACAAAAGCAAACTGTGACCATGTGTGGTCAAGTGGTGTGAAGTGAAGAAGCTTTATGACTAAGATATCGGTCTGGCCAAAATAAATAAATAAAACAGAGTGGTCTGAAATTAGTCTTCCCTCATTATGTTGAAAAAAAAAGAGATAGTTCTAAAAAACACAAAGTTTAGTTGCTGAATTTATAGTAAAAGGTCCCAAGTGAAGACACACACTAAGGTTGCCTATGTCACAGAAACATCAGAGTATAATCAAAGAAACAGATCAATATCAAGAGAACTGAAACAACATCACATGGAACTAAATAGATGGAAAGACCTCAAATCAATCAATATTTGATGCACAAATCAGGATGTGGCTAGTTTTCCATGCATTGGCATATTGTGATACTCTGCCATGTTGAAATGAAATTTAATGACAGACTTCTTCCCCTGTCGCCACAGACTGAACTGACAAAACTAGACGCATGCACCCATCCATCTCAATTGCCCTCAATATTTGGCCTGTTTAATGAACAATCTAGCTTCTGAGTCTGTCATCTTACTTTGGGAAGTTCTTAAATAACAAAGCGCTCCTTCCTGCTGCAAACATCGCACCACATCCAGCAAGTCTTCACCCACACTGGCAGTAATATTGCCTTGCACGCTGTGAGTGCTATAAAAGACCGTCAATCCATGACACCATGCTAAGCGTATCCTTTCCATGGTGTGCAGAGGCTATTGCAGATAGAACAGCATTTGCTGATGGGTGAATAGAATGAAATAAAGACATTCACTCCATGGTTGAGTCATCCACAAGTAAGATGAGAAAATTATCACTTCACTGCTGCATCTGAGAGAGCAAAGTGAAACAAGCCACTGTTGTTGTATATGTTTAATCAATTTGCAGGTCACTGTGAGTTAAAATCCAGCAGCACTTACATATTAAGCATTGGATTTTGCTTACATATACAGCAATGTTTAGCAGAAAAACATCAGAAAAATCCAGCTATTAGGCAATGGCAGTGCCACCAGGGAACAGAATCCTCTCCTGGTGGTAGCAAAAGCAATTTTCTAAATGGCTTATTTGTAGGTTAATCTTATATCTAGCCTTACTGTTTCTGTTCAAAGCAAAGGAAACATTGTATCTAAATCAGTGCACCCAAGGAGCAGTGCACATAACCTTTCATATTTGTGTGATGCAATATAATATAAGTGTCAGAGTTTCTCTAAGAAACTGTAACTCAATTCTCAAAACAAACATGTTACCTTGCCTGCAGATTATTATGATTTCATGTAACTGTTTAATGGCTAAGCAGTGCTGGATCAAGATGTCTCAACAGTGTGACAGTTCACTCCAAACCCTCTCCCAAGTGTTGACTGTAGTAGCACAATGAGTAGGGAAATACACCAGTGCTGCGGATTAAAACCCTGGGCTTCCTTTTTTCTTTTTCTTTTTTAAATGAATGTAAGTTTGTTTAAAAAAAAAAAAAAAGAAAAAGCTCCAGTGTGTATGCAATAACAAGTATTATTGTACACTTGACTTCATGTATGTTGTGAGAGAATAACTGAATGAACTCTCAGTGTTCTCATTAAGCATTTGTAACATCTCAATCCTAGACCAGCCATACCACAAAAACATTGCCTTGCCATTAGTGCTAGCAACTGCCACTGCATGGCTCGTCGTTGAGTAAATTGATGCAAGAGAGACACACATGCTTACGATCTCCCTCACACATGCAGACTAAAAATAGCAGCTGCCTTACCTTTCTGTACACTATCATGTTGGGGGACTCATCTGCTACCCCATTGGTCCCCTGCCCACTGCTGTTGGTCTGTGCCATGATCCAGCTAGTAAATCTGCCAGAGGAAATGTCAGGTGCTCCTGTTGTGGACAGAATGGATATTTTGGCACGTCAGAAGAACAACGAAGCCTAAACGTGACTTTGCCAAAAGAGAGCAATTTACACGCCTGTGGTCTGCATCATGTTTCAGTGTATTTGATACTTCAAAAGGGAACAGATGTTCATTGCTCCAGTTTGGCTACGTGTTTTGACATTTCACAAGGTCTTGACAAGGACATTTTTAAGAAAAAGGTGGTTGCTTTAACACAAAGTGTGGCTACTGGTACAGTACACATTCCTACTGAATGGGACAAAAGTTCAACTTGAAAAGCAATGATAGGTAAATGGAAGGACTAGCCTACTGTCACTCTTGCCTCAGATGAATTCGCTGTGCAGCACAGTCTAAAACGGCAATCACCTTTGACCGTTTGTTTACATCGGAGAGTTCTCTCACGCCCTACATGGCACATACTACGGATGCATCCTAAGGTTGCAATAGCAAGATAAGGTGAATTATAGACCTTGGCAGTGGTAAATGCAGTAAAACAACACACGGTCCCTGGAGGAGGCAGTCTACTCTACAATGCAGCCTGGATACGTGCATTCGGATGTAGTAGCCATAGTCAAAATGTGCAAGACTGTGCAAATGTAATGGATATGGTATGCACATTACAGCTTCATCATTCTTTCTTCCCTTTACGACACCCACACGACATCCTTGGGAGGTTTAGACTGCAACACGAACAGCGAAGTCATGTAACACGCTCTTAACATGAAGCCGTTGGCTTTACTATATCGGGCTTTTCTTACCACAAGCCACTGCCCGTTTAAGCACCTTGGACAGCTACTGCTAAACGCCCGCGTCCCTTATCTTCTTGGACGCCGCTTAAATACACAGAAAACACAGCGACGTCGGTCACGGGAGGAGAAGGGGGGCGCTTACCTGAAAAAACACGCAGCCCGCTGTAGGACTCCTGAATCCTTGCAGGGATGGAAGCCTTGTCCTTTGCTTTCAGTATGTCAACTGGCAGACATAGGAATGCGAGGGGTATTCATTGGCAACGTGAGGAGGCAGACATTCGGCGGACACTTGGTGTGGTACAGCTCTCTGTCTCAGTCTCTCATCTCCTCTTTTCCAAGCGGTGCTCAGAATCACGGGTGCGCCACCCCGGAGCGTCGAGAGCGCGCATCGATCTATGACCAATCGCGTGTGAGGAATAAATTACAACCCGTTTTGGAGACATACAGCTATTATTTTTTCAAGCTAAGATTGTACTGCTATGCACTGCAGCGAAATGCTCATTGCGAAAACCAGGACAAGGCATCTTAAACCGATAGCTTATTAATATTGATACAACTGCAATCTATAGCAAAGGTCATGAGAGGACACTACAATTTTCTGTGCCATAAGAAGAAACTCGTTTAGCTGTTGTCCCAACTGAATATGAACAACTGAACAAATACCATTTAGCCCTGCAGTAAACACAAGAATTATACAGCGCTGACGTAGTAATATGCCTTATGATACATCACAAGTGTACCATGAAGCGTTGTTGTGAGGTAAATGAAACCATCCTGAATTACGTTACATTTATATTAAAGTCTCACTACTTATATTCCAATACCAAATAAATAGTCTAACTACTTTCTCTTTATACTGTCACTTTTACTGGCAATAAACAATAAACTTGGACTACTAAAGAACATTTTAAGTCTTTAGGTAACGCCTACGTTTTTGTTGACATTTTAAAGTTCATACAGTATAAAAATAAACTGAAAGACGAGCTGGCGAAACCAAAAGTCAAACAAATCTTGAACAAATCTTGTGCTTGTTTGGGGAGAATGATGTATACGCAAACGTCGAGGTCAGCTTAATTTTAGGCCAACATTCATTTTTACAATACCTTTGGAAATCTGTCTGTTCTGCCCAAAGAAGCGGATGAGTATTTCTCTCACCAAAACGAATAGCTGAGGGTATGCAGTACGGCTTTAAACGATAATAAGATATGGCGTTTCAGTCAAATTCACCGTTTGTATTTTATAACACTGCAAGTGTAAGAACTGGGATATACCGGCAATAAATTTATATGACTGGGCATGTCCAGTGCTGCAGTGATAATGAATAAATAAATGCACTCTGTGGCTTTGTGGTATGCAACAATCCAGGCGTGAAAGATGACAGATGTGCCCTTTCTCCTAGTGTATGTAACTGTATGCTTATCTCTCTACAGTCCTTCCTTCTTTGCTCTCGTAGGAATCAACCACTCTACAAGGTTGGCCAAACATCCAGTCCATTCCCTGTTTTCCCGTGAGCTGCAGATTTGTGAAAAATGTGCTACAGTCATCGGTATGCTGCTATAGCAACTTTGTAGAGGTAACAGGCGCCTCCAGGTGACTGTTGCTGTGAATTGGATGCTATGTAAGTAAAACTGAATCTAAAATTGAATTGAATAACGGGTTTTCAAACCTGATAATGAGGTAAGTGATGTCATATTTTCTCATGGCTTTGCGTTTCTTTAATTGCTTCTTTATAATCTTTCATGGACCCTAGATTTATATATATAATTTTTTCCCCTGGGTTGGGTGGGGGTTCGGTTACAATTTTGGCTCCGACTTGCCCTTAGTGTCATTTTGCACTTTTTTAGTCTTACTGACCAGTTAAAGTACTTTAAACTACAAATCACTTTCATCTTATTAGTGATTTAGGGGAAAAAAAGTCACTAAGCCTTGAACCCCAGGACTACAGTAAGTGTTAGAAATGTAGGTGTCATAATAAGCTGATAATTACATCTTTTTTTGTTTTGTTTATAACAATAATAAGATAATAAGATGTGATTGAAGTGCAGACTTTTACTGTTATGGCATGTGTCAGCTCGACAGGTCACTAGTGTTTATTTATGATGTGACTGATAATAGAAGAAGCAGGGTGTATAGTAAAGTGTACAGTGCTATACTTTCTGCTCAGATCCAGCCAAATGTTGCAAAACTGATTGGACAGTGCTTCAGAGTGCAAACAGTAACAGCAATGGGCTTTTAAAAAAACAGAAAATTATGTTAGTTTGTCTAATTTATTTTTAATCTCTGTAGTATGTAAACTATGTATACATCCTATATAGATTACCATGTATCAAAATGGTTGTATTTTCAAAAATATTTTTCATAAAATCCTTTGAAGTAAAGCAGAAAGTCTGCTCCACATCGTGATTTTTTGATAATATCTTCTGCTATTTTGTTACTTTCCTATTCTATGTTATACAAATAAGTTTTATGTTTTAATATTCTATGATTTAATACTATCTAATTCGTAAAAAAACAAAAACAAAAAAAACAATACAAATATCTTGATGTGCAAGGTTTTAATAGAACAATATGTCATGCTACTGATTATATAATTTATTTCCCTGATCAACACTCCAATGCTTTATTGTTTGGTTGTAATCAACAGAGTCCCAAGATATCCTTAAGTGTTCAGTGAAACTATAGTGAGTTCTGACTAGCTCCAAATAGGTTTGTGTGTGTTCAGTTTCAAACATGTTCCCCAAAAATCAGACATTAAGTTGTAATATCAAGGTAATTTTCAAAAAGAAAGAACCCCACTTGCAGTAAATGACATACTTAAGCACCTTCATGTCAAACATATCCTTTAACAACAAACTAGCAAGCTGTTTATTTGTCAAGTTAGACACCAAAAGCATCAGAATACTTTATTAATCTCATCTGAAATTATGTACAGTTAAAAAATATGAAAGCATGTAAAGTTTTATTTTTTTAACTGTATTAAAATACGTAATCAGTTGTTATAAACCGCTGCATAATATCAGTAAAGAAAGAATACATAAGGTGTAGTAGTAAGTTTGCTAAGTTAATTGTTCACTAATTTCTTGGAAGAGTCAATTTTAAAGGATGATTTGTTCCTCGGTGAACGGTCCCTTTAAGTGGCTTGACTAAAAACTCCAACCCCCACAATGCACCGGTCCGTTCTTCAACAAAAACGCGGAAACAATAGAGAGAATCAGTTTGTCAAAACAGATAACACCGAGTCGGCAGAAAGTGAGCGTAGTTGGTGCTGACAGCTGTCAAAGTTAATATCTATCGTCTGTCAAACGATCTAAAAGACTAGCCATGGCTCTGAAGAGAATACAGAAGGTAAAGAAAATAATCGTTTTTTTACATAATTTGTTTGATGTACGGTGTACAGGTCGGAGCGATGCGGAAACATAGCTTTAACGGTAGCGAGTCAGTTGTCTTACAGCATATTTGCTAGCGTTATCAGTGTTTTATAATGTTTTTAAATTCGCAATGAACAATTGTCAGTATTTCTTTTTTACCGTCTGCAAGTCATTTGAGCCAATACAGGTACAGAAATGGAATAACAATCCTTCTGTTTTTTTCAGCCAGGCTTTTCTTTTGTGATATTTAAGTTATGCTATTGTTGGGTGTATGCCTGTCGCCGTGTTGAAGAGACTGATAAACCTCTTTAGGATCAAGTATTTGAGAAAGGGCCGGGGCTTTATCGTGTGACATGTTGTGCATTTTTGCAGGTTTATTAGCCTAAATCCAAACCCGCTGCCGGTTGTAGTCGTGGTTTTGTTAGATTTAGAGGGTAGTTTGCCCACATTAATATACAGTCTAACAAAATGTAACGCTTGTGTTGCTTCTTAATCAGTGCACAAGCTGACAAACTCTAAAACTGTTGATTTTTTTCAGGAGTTAAATGACCTACAGAGGGACCCTCCAGCTTCATGTTCTGCTGGACCTGTTGGGGAAGACAGTAAGTGTGACTTTTGGTTAATTTTGCTACTTTTTAGTCATGTCTCAAAGTTTAGTTGTGTCTTTTGGGACTGTGTTGTATGCTCACATGCTGTTTCTTTATCGTTGTTTTCTTTAGTGTTTCACTGGCAAGCTACCATCACAGGACCGGTGAGCTTTTTCTGGATATGATTCCTGGACATTTTCTTTTTAAACCAAGCTGCTTCTGGATCTCTAGACAATAGTGTTTTATGTGGAGTTTACAGCCCTTTCTGTTCTTTATGGCCAGCACAGACTGGCACACTCTATCCTGATGCTATTCACTGAAGGCCAGGTCATTATTGAGGCCATATATTGTATCTCTCATGCAACACATTATCGATACACTGATGGCAAGTGTCGAAATTCTTTTGAAACATGTAGTCACTTTAAAGTGCATCCTCATGTGAGTTTGAGTCGATAGAGTCACTATTTCATAGTTGTTGTTGTTTTAAATGGAGAGACTTTTTAAAATACCAAGGGTGAAGGAAGCAAAAGTTGAATAGCTTCTTGTGACAAAACTCTCTGGGGGCATAAATCAGTAAACAGGGATAGAAAATTGAAGGCTTTCCAGTTTTATCAATCCATTCTCTTCCAATTATCCTTATCAGGATCACATGGGAATGGAGCCTATCCCCACTATCATAGGACGAGAGGCAGGGGAACCCCCTGACACTAGTCTGCTCCAACTAGTTTTGCCGATATATACACAATGCCTGCTTTTTGCTCTTATAATTGTTTGATCATCAAGGATCATGACATTACTGTGATATTGTGGTAAGATATAGTGATAGTATCACCGGTGACTATATCCCTGTAATTAAGAAAGAAGTGTTGGGTATGACTTTAAACCAGTTTTCTACTTTATTTCAGAATGATAGCCCATATCATGGAGGAGTTTTCTTCCTTTCTGTGCATTTCCCCACTGACTATCCCTTTAAACCACCAAAGGTAAGTGTATTTGTTCTTGAGACTAATTGTCTCAGAAGTACTACACTATACTATACCGATAACACTATTTTTGTCACTGTATAGAGTAAATGATTAATGAATATTGTATATTGTTATTAGATCCAGTTGTATTCAGAAAATGAATGGTATCTTTTAAATAAAAATACTGTTATTACAGTATTTGTTTTTTAAATTATAGCTAATTTTGCACATTTGTGCTTTGCTTTTATTTACAGGTTGCCTTTACTACGAAAATCTATCACCCAAACATAAACAGCAATGGTAGCATTTGCCTTGACATCTTGAGGTCACAGTGGTCACCTGCACTTACAGTATCAAAAGGTAACCAAATCCATGTCCACATTCATTTTATGGACATGGATTTATGATTCGTTGTATTTGATACATTTACTTGTACTCTGGTTTTTAAGGACCCCTAAAACTGAGAGATTTGGATTAACTGTTCATCCTGTTTTGTGTTTTAGCATGGACAAGCAGTTTTAGTTTAGAAATTCATGTGCACTCAGGATATCTGCTCTTGCTCTTATAACTGGATTCCAGCATTATTATCTTCACTTGTGCTTATATTACACCCAGTAGCTGGAGTCTGCACGTTACTTAACAGCATCTCAGCGCATACATCGGATTCAGTGAAAAGGGGTATACGCCTACCTTTACCATATGACTAATACAAATTCAGCAAGGCAATTCCTGATGCCAAGCAACAATGCCATGTTTAAATTATTTAAAGATGGTCTACCTGTTTGATACGAGCAATGACAGTATAAGTCTTAATCATTCTGACACTTACATGCTTTTTTTAAGAGAGATGTCCTCCTGTATGCCAAGGTTTTCTTGGCCGTTTAAAACACATGCTCCTCCCGAGCCACTCATCACTACCTGTGACCTTGTGCTCCAGCTGAAGTAAGGACAGCAGCTACTTACTACCTGTCCTGCCCTAATTCGTCATCCTCCTTCGCATGAAAAAAAATGGTGTAAAAGATGGCTGTAGTTTCCAGTTCTAAAAACTGAACAACTCCAAAGCGCCTTAAACTTGCATTTAAGGCACTTTTAATCCACAAAAAAATAGCCCTCAGTTCCCATGCTTTGCTATACAATACTTTGCAGTTTTCAGGTTATACTATATAAATAAAACATAAAAGTTTTTTTTTTTTTAATTTTGGTAAATATAAAGATTTATAAAGGAGGATAAACCAGGGTTTTCTCATTGGCATGTAGTTAGTCAGATCCACCTTTCTGCAACAACAAAAACATTCATCTTGTAGCTTCACAAAGGAACTTGATTAACCTGTCGATGACTTCATGGCGATCCCGACTCTTATGCAGTCTAGAGAAGGAAACAAAGACGTCTATTGATTACTAGTAGTTAGCATGGATAACTAATCATAGTCAAATCAAATCAAATCACTTTTTATTGTCACATCACATGTGCAGGTACATTGGTACAGCACATGTGAGTGAAATTCTTGTGTGCGAGCTTCACAAGCAACAGAGTTGTGCAAAATACAATAATGTAAACAAGCAAAATACAAGAATGGCTACATCTGAAACTAATAAATATATGTACAATATATAATAGTATATGCATTTCTGGATGTGTATACTAAATATTTTTCTGTGTGTGTGTGTGTGTGTGTGTGTACACATATTTTACAAATTAAATAGAGTAAACAATGAATAGAATATATAAAATAAATAAAATAAAATATACAGAGTGAGACATGTGCAAAACAGTGGCATTACTGTACAGTATGGAGTGCATAATGTTGAAGTTCCAGTAGTGAAGCTGAGGTGTCTATGACGTGTTCAGCAGTCTGATGGCCTGATGGAAAAAGCTGTCTCTCAGTCTGCTGGTACGGGACCGGATGCTGCAGAGCCTCCTTCCTGATGGAAGCAGTCTGAACAGTTTATGGCTGGGGTGAC